>NC_143150.1:93637500-94262500 GCF_059928025.1 Delphinapterus leucas | reverse complement strand
CAACAAATGAGCTGTTTTGTCAATTCCATACCCTATCAGGGCACCCAGCTGCCTCTGACAGTCTTTGTGCAAGTCCAAACCAAGATATGCTACATCTGTCCCTTCTCTGTGCAGTACCACACTTCCATTAAGCTCTGAATCCTAGATATATACACTGGGCATCATAGAAAGAGTGAGTGAATGTGTGTGTGTGTGTGTGTGTGTGTAAGTAAATGTGACAGGACAGAAAAAAGTGATTAAAAAAGGAAACAAAAAGGACGTTAAACATACCCCAATTCACACAATCAGAACAACCCTATATCCCCTGGTCTGTGTAAAAAACAAATAATAACAACAAAAAACCCAAGTCCTGTTGTGAATCATAAACCTGCATTTAATGGAATAAATAATAAATGTAATATCCTGAGTCAGTCATGGTCCCAGCAGGAAACAGATGGTACACTCAAATTAGGATGATTTAAAGAGGGAATGTTACAGGTAATATCCCCCGAGAGGCAGACTGAGATGGAGATTAGCAAATAGGAAGTTTATTGTGAAGTGTTCTGAGAATTAAAACTTGGGGAAGAAAAGGAAGCAGAATTGGGCAGAGAGAGAAGTTGAACTATGATGCCATCTCATCTAAGGTCTCAGCAGACTCTATCAGGAGCCCTGAAGCCGGGACAGTTCTTCAGAGTTGTCCAAAGTTTAGCAGAGGAGGTCAGGCCATTATGCCCCCTGCATTGGCCAATCACTGGCTATTGGCTGCCCACAGGAAAAGGCACACACTTGGGCAAGGCAGCTCCTTCAGGAGAAGGCAAGCCCCAGAGAGGAGAGGACTGATGCCTGAGGGCATCTAGTGGAGTAAGTCCTCCCATCCTGAAGAAGGATCTTGGCAACACAGCACATCAGCTACTACAGGGTTTCTTAAAGAAACTATTTCCCAAAGTACATGCAGGGTATATGAAAAATCCAACGGAAAATTCTCAGATAACTTCACTCATACAAAGAGATACGAAGCGTTGCAGCTCTCAAATGAGAGACTGAACGGACAATGGACAATGGCCGGGCCACATATAAAAATAGAACCCTCACACCAACCTGTAGCAACCAGGCCAGGAAACGAACCCATTTACTATAGTAACCAGCCCAGAAAGCCAGTCTGCTCTCTATAAGTCAATTTTGTAGAGAGTCAGATTTCTGTTTGTGGCAACAATCCAGGACGCCAAAGAATAACTCCTGTTATTCGGCACCAAATGTGGCCACCTCCAGCTTAGGACCAACGAAGAAAAGTCAAATATGCTCCCCAAACCAATCACATACGATGCCTGCTCCTAGCTAGCCCACCTGCAGTTCCCCCATACCAACAGCCTGCAATCAGAGCATCCCTGAAGCCTTCCCCTTTTCCCACCATAAAGCTTTCCCACTCGTTTGCCTGCCTTTGAGTCTCTGCCAAATCACAAATGATGGTGGCTGACTCCCTTGCTATAGAGAGTTTAGAATAAACAGCCTTTGTTCTCCTGTGGGTGGTCTTCATTTATTTCCACACAACAAAGCCTCCAGTGAGAAGGTGATCTCAGTGAGAAGACAATTTGCTTCGTCCTGAGGCATCTGGACCCAAACCCAGAGTTTCTGAAAGCCATCCAAGAATTTTCTTTGCTTTACAACATAAGCATTTATTTATTTTTGGCTGCACTGGGTCTTCGTTGCTGCACGGGCTTTCTCTAGTTGCGGCGAGCAGGGGCTACTCTTCGTTGAGGTGCGCGGGCTTCTCACTGCAGTGGCTTCTCTTGTTGCTGAGCAGGGACTCTAGGCACACGGGCTTCAGTAGTTATGGCACGCGGGCTGCTCAGTAGTTGTGGCTTGCGGGCTCTAGAGCACAGGCTCAGTAGTTGTAGCGCACGGGCTTAGCTGCTCCGCGACATGTGGGATCTTCCAGGACCAGGGCTCGAACCTGTGTCCCCTGCACTGGCAGGCGCATTCTTAACCACTGTGCCACGAGGGAAGTCCCTATAGCATAAGTATTTAGAATAAAAAATATATATCAACTTGCTTTTAAGACACATCTAGGTGGACAGCAGATCTAGAAAAAAGAGCAAGTCTGAGTCTCAGTACACCAAAAAGATTTAAGGAAGATCTTCCAATACACAGGAGTAGGAAACAGTCTTCAATTTTAACAGGCCAGTTGACAACAGTCTACACCCAGTTATTCCAAATATTTTACATGAGCATATGCCCTGGGGTAAGGTACGTTGCAAATGTTCGAGATCTGATATGAATAGGCAGCTTTGAGAGGAATGAGCTTCAGGGAAAAATAAGTTACTTTCTCAAGTATAAAGGGGACACTTTCTGTGTTCTCTTCTTCCCACCATGAATCACCCACCATGCCCATGGAAACCAAACTGGGTAGCTTCTGTCTGGACCAGGTGCTCTTGTTAAGATCTCCTTGTTGTTAGGTGTGAACTTAACTTTCAGGCCACACACTAGCTTATTAACCCAAATAAATGATTCATGCTGGACATCTGCAGAATTACAGCAGACCAGTGGCAATGGAGAGGGAGAGGAGAAGGGGGAAATTACACCATCAAATAATTTAGTAGGCAGTTAACTATATCACCTCAAGCTAGGCCTGAGTGAGACTAACTCCTTAGCCCTCATTAACATCTCAGCAGGCCTTAGTTTACCATATTAGTTAGATGAGCCCCTAGAGAAGGACTCCAGACGGATTCAGCTTAAAGAGAGGGGTTTCTGGGAGGCTTGGGGTTACCATAAATGGCACATGAAGCTTATATGGGAAGTTGGGTGGAGAAAACACTGATTGGAGAGCAAAATAGAGGACTATAAGGAAAACCAAGCTTGCCTATGGCTGACCCTGACTCTTAGCTTAACTAGCTCATGAGCCAGTTGTAAGTGAAAGTCTTTAAAACACAGGCATGTTATGTATGATTAAATTCCATAACTGCAGTGAGAATAGGAAGAGTGGCCACTAGAGATTACCTAGGAAAGCATCATTCCTCATCTGCCCAGCCCAACACAACCCCTCCTAACCACCAGCCAAGCCCTCTCACTGCCAGCCCACTCTAAGCCCTATGGTAAAGGAAAGGGCTTCGGCAGGGCCAGGCCTTGCTCCCCATGGCTATTTGATTGATCACCTTGACTTCTGCGGGGTGCTGGCTGATGAAGGTACTCCCATTCCCTGGTGGTCTCCAAGTAATATGTATGTACTTCCCCAGCCATGTGGTTTGAAGCCTGCTCCCCTGTCTGAGAGGCAAAAGGAGCAATTATAAGATGATTACTATAATTAAACCTCATAACAACCCTATGAGTTTCTTATTCTTTATACTTTACACTGAAGGGGAGTAGAATATGCCATCCCAAAATATGCCACTTTGGCATAAGGATTGTTTTGAGGTGAAAGCAATTAAGAGACAGCAGACATAGAGGAACTCTCTTCCCTCCCCCTTTCTGCCTAAAAGCAGGGCACAAATTTCTCTTTGTGAAGGTGTCCTCCTCCCTCCTCCCACACCAGGAAGAGGAGAACTAGTCTTAATCCCAGGAGGGACAGCACCAACTTGAGTCTGCATAACAAACCTTACTAAATAATCCTTATCTTCCATTAGTTCCCCGCACGTATTTCCCTTCCCACAATTTACAGCCCCTAGAAGCCCAAATCCCTTTTCCTTTGTCTAGTCACTTCTCCTCAGTGTACTGCCCTTTGTTAAAATGGCATATAAACTCTCAAGCCTAGTTACTTCTAGGCTTGGGTTACTACTTCTTTTCTGTGAAGCTCCTGTATGCGTGCATAATAAATCTTTTCTCCTGTTAATCCGCCTTTTGTCAGTTTAATTCACAGACCCCAGTTACTGAACCTAAGAGGGGATAGCAAAAGCTTTTTTTCTCCTACAACAATAACCCCACTTTGCAGATGAGAAATTGATTACAGAGAGAATGAGGGCAAAACAGCTAGTAGCTAGTGCCAGGATGTGGAACCAGGCAGTCTGATTCCAGTCCCTACGCTCTTTCTTTTTTAGCCCTACGCTCTTTCTTAATTACTCCACTACAACTCCAGTTTAGAAAAACAGTATTCTTACAGCCCAGTTTCACACAGGGGTCACACTGTATTCGAAATACATTTTGAGTCTCTAAATACTAAAATCATACTCAGGCAAGAAAAGGTGCAAAGGAGCATGAGATGGAAGCCTGACATCTGCCTTAGGAAGGCTCAACCTGGGACACGTGCCCATTGAGTGAAGAATCTCTTTGAGTGTTTTTAATTCCCTCCTCCATCTCTCTTTGCTGCACACATACAGGAAAATTCACATATGTTAAATATGCATGTGAGGTCAGGCCACTGTGTGCAAAGCAAGGCAAGCTGCGTGGATTTCCAAAAGGACTCAGAAATATAAAGAAAAAGAGAATGGATGATAAGGACAAAAGGCTTGTACACTGGTCAGCTTCTCTACCCACGTGCTGCTTCTAGGCAGCCTACGATTACAAAATGTGATTTCTGCTGGTCAACTGAAGGCAGTTCTGAAGCCTCATGCGATCACAAAAGTGCTGGGCCGTGCTTCCGGCGAGCTCAGGAGGAGAAAGCACAGCCAGGAGGGTGGGGGGGGAGGGAGCACCCCACCTCAGGGAGGGCTCCTTCCAGCAAGGATGCTGTGGGAAGGCAAGGCCTGAGTGTTTCTGACTGCTCTCCTATTTCTTTCTCCCTCCTAGGACTGCTAAAATATCTCCAAATGGCTTCAGAGCCCTGGACCTAGTAGAAGTGTTTGGATGGGCTGTGATGATGCCATGCACACATCCATGCAGCTCCCAGAGGCTCAGGATATTTGTCTGTCAAGGAAGCTGCAGCCCACACTTTCATCGTATCAATAAGACATTCCAGGTGGTGAGTATGAGGCGAATGTCTGCACCCCTAACTTAGACAGAGACACTTGGCTTCATATCATGGGATGTGAGCTGTAACCAGAGATGGCAGATGCTTCACATCCCACCTCATTACCTAATCCTTTCAAATGAAAAGCAATAAACATGCTGCTACCTTAAACATATCATGTTTGTTCCACATTGATGGAAACTCTGTGCTCTAGCTGCACATACTAGATTTCAGGTCGCTGGTTAATAACAATTCATTACTTTAAAACAAACAGTTGGGGCTTCCCTGGTGGCGCAGTGGTTGAGAGTCCGCCTGCCGATGCAGGGGACACGGGTTCGTGCCCCGATCCGGGAAGATCCCACGTGCCGCGGAGTGGCTGGGCCCGTGAGCCATGGCCACTGAGACTGCACGTCCTGAGCCTGTGCTCCGCAATGGGAGAGGCCACAACAGTGAGGGGCCCGCGAACCGCAAAAAAAAAAAAAAAAAAAAAACAATTGAGGCATTCATTAGAAGGGTGGTTACTAAACGGGGAGCCTGAAATAACCCTTTCAGTCTTCGCTGAGCTCAGGATCAGGGGACTGCACAATGATAGACTTTGGAGGCATGCACCAACCTCCTTGGCAGAGAGATTTTTATAATACCTCCACATTCCAGGAACAATGATGGGGGAGGGCAAGAGAGAGGAGGGGAAAGAAGGGGGGACAAAGAGAGAGGGGGGAAACTCAGACACGTGAGAGAAAGAGAATGGGGAAGGGGAGGAGGGGAAAGGAGGAGGGGAGGAAGGAGGTAAGAGGAGGGGAAAAGTTAGGAGAGGGAAGGAAAACGCAGTAGAGGGAGAGGGATGGAGGAAGAGAAGGAAGAAAGAAAAGAAAAGAAATGTGCTCTATCATATACCTTATGAGTTGGAATTTTAGGGGAAGAAAAACAGTAACAAAGTTTTTTTGTTTGTTTGTTGTTTCTTAATGCAGAGAGGATTTTTGTTGCCACGCTGCAGCTGGCTATACTCTGTGGTGACTGAGCATCTGTCGGGGAAAATACTGAATAGAATGGCTTAAGCAACCTAGGGAAAGAAGAAACATGTAGAGGAAAAGGAAGGCTGGGGAGAGAGGATGAGGAGACTTTTACTTTATTATTACTGCTATAACACTAGGGAATCCCACGTTGAACAGATTCCAAAGTACTGCTGACCTGATTTTAGTGACGTTTCTAATCCTGCCTAGAAGCACCCAGTAATTGACAGCAAGTAGCTTTTATTTGAGAGGGAGGAGGGAAAGGAAAGACATCAATCATCAAACGCTGTTTACCATTTGGCTCCCACATTGCATTGAACCCAAAGTAGGAAACAAAACAATGTGACAGAACAAACAGAAACAAAGGTGGGAAGGTTCCAGGGGTTTCTCACAGGGCTGCAGTGCAGGTCTGACAGAGGCAGGGGCACAGGAGCAGTTACTGAGCACTGCAGAAAAAGCGCACTCAGAGCCTGCAGTTAACTGCCCTTCAGAGTGTTTTACCAGGTATCATTTTGTTCAGTATTTTTCTTTGTAAAATGGTATATAATATTTTATTTTTTCTCAAAATAACATTTTGGCAGGGAGTCACAAAACTAAGGTGGATAAATAAAGATTAGTGGCTTAGTACCAAAACTGAGACCTGAGGGCCAGCAGCATCAGCATCATCTGGGAGCTGGTTAGAAATGCAGAATTGGGGACCCACCCCAGGGCAACTGAATGGGAATCCGGACGTGAAGCAAATCTCCAGGGGATTCACAAGCAGATGAAAGTTTCAGTAGCTCTGGTTAAGAGAAAAACTGGAATGCTAACATCCCACATATTTCTTTATCTGGGGCCTTTGTTCTGTCTGAGATCCACTGTACCTACCTGGGTATGCCTTTGTAACAGACCTGTGCAGCCTCCATCCCCTTCCCCATCTCACAGCCCAGGCAGACATTCCTAACTGATTAATCAATAGTGGATACCTAGAGCATCGTGTGTCCTTAACTTGTGCAGTTAAATCTAACTCAACAGTAAGAGAAAAAAAAAAAGTGATCAGAGTTGGTATGCCGGCTTAGGTTCTGTGTGTGTATACATGCATGTGTGCGTTTTTATCAGTGGTTCTCAAGCTTTAACATGCGTCAGAATCATCTGGAGGACTTGCTAAAACACAGATTGCTCAACCCCAGTCGCAGAGTTTTTGAATCAGTAGGTCTAGGGTGGGGCCTGAGAATTTGCATTTCTAACTCATTCTAAGTGCTGATGGTACTGGTCCAGGGATCACACTTTGAGAACCACTGGTCTCTATCCTTCCCCTCCCCCTCTCCCTCATATAAAGGCATTGTTCTTTATCCCTCCCTTTAGAACCTTCCTCTGCAAGGTGAGGTGTAGTAGCTTGATGTGGTAGCAGATATTAGCTACTTGCCCTGTTACACTTAAAAGAAGTTTTACGAATATTTTAAAGGGAACTCCTAAGAATATTGTCTTAACCAAATGGTCTAAAGATGGATTTTAGAAGAGTCATGTGTAGGGGGTGGGAGATGGGTGTTTGGGCGCTGGCAGAGCCATGTTGTGTCCCAAGTACCATCACCTAGACAGTTGCCCCCTAGGCCCCACGAGTAGGACCATGGACAGCTCTTGTGAATCGTCAGCAAGGCATGGGTCACCCTGCCAGGGAGACCCTTTTCTTTATCATGAAAGAGAAGGGAAAAAACCTACAAAAAACGGGGAAAGGCTGTCTTGCAACATCTTTGGGAGACAAGTAATTTCTTTACCATGGTTTAAAACGTGAAGCCTTCTTTATTTCAGGGAATGTAATGAGCACTACAGACAGTAAGTCAAAGACGTGGTTCCCAGATCCAAACATGAAATCACAGGGTATTATGAATAATATAGTGCAGGTGAGAACCAGGTGCTATGAGAAGAGAAGAAGGGAGGCTTATTCATCCCAGAAGTTAGCAGGGCTTCCTGGAATAGGGGGGTGGCTAAGCTGATTTAAATAATGATCAGGAGTTACCTTAGGCAGGAGAGTATCATAATAGATGCATTTACTAGACCTATTACAATTGGCAACTTTGTGGAGAAAGGATTGGAAGAGTCAAGACTTGGGACAGGGGACTGGTTAGAAGATGGTTATAGTAGTCTATGGAGACCCAAACTAGAAAATTGCAGTGGGGAAGAGAAAAAATGGACAGTCAAGAACCATTAAAGAAACAGAATTATCAGGTCCTGGATTAGCTGTGGATTCGCTTTATCATGCTTGTCCAGAATGACTACGCAGATGTGTGGCCACAGCCCATTTAGGACTGCTTTCGAAAGACGACCCCATCCTACTTTAACCCTCTACTATCACCACCATACTCTTTTCTTTCTTTTCCACTGATTCCTCTAGAACTGACCAGTGTCACTTCGATACTCTTGTTTTCAGCCATCTCAATCAAACAGGACTCCTTGTGGACTATGTCACGTTTGTGTACCACCCCACAGTGTCTTCCCTGGCCCTACCTCCCTCCTCCAGGTACCAAACTCTGCTAGCAGCCCCACTACAGATATGACTGGTACCCGGCCTCCTGGGGGACTTTTTTTTTTTTTTTACAACAACTCTTCTGTAAAATGCCACTTGCATTTATATACTTGTTTCTTTGCAGACCTGTGCTTAGATAAGGCCTGCCTCCGAGCTATCCCTGCCTTTCTACTCATGCTCCTATCTCAATAACGTCACAGATTTTTTTCTGAATCAAGATTTTGGTGGGGGCGGGGCAGGAGTGCCGTGCGGCTTGCGGGATCTCAGTTCCCCGACCAGCGATTGAACCTGGGCCACAGCAGTGAAAGAGCCTAATCCTAACCACTAGACCTCCAGGGAACTCCTGAATCAAGATTTTTGGCCACCCCTTCCAGGTAAATTCCCAGCCCCATCTGCCTCAGCAACTTCAACTCCTGGTTATTACCTGCCATCAAGGTATTTCCATTTAGTCCAAGGGGTCTCTCAATACCCACTATTTGGCCATTGCAGCAGATGCCTCTGGTACCCTAGATATAGGCCCTGGGCCTTTCTTTGACTTTAGCCAAAGCTATGGTGTTCAGTTCTGTGCAAAAACCCATTTCTGCCTTCATCCCACCGGAAGCCACACCTCTTTCAGCTTTTTGCTCTAGGATCTTCTCCAATATATTAGCAGTTTGCTCTGCCTGCATGTAAGCATGACCCAAAAGTGTGGGAAAGCAATGACCCCAGGGGCAATTCTCAAACAATAGGGGAAGGGACTGATGAGTAAATAGATAAAAGCTCTGGGTTTCTATCAGTTTCCTTACACTTATTAGAAGGCCCCGGTGGAATCAAGACCCTGTTCCTCATAGCAATGACCTCAATTACAAATCCTTATATTGGGTTTTCTACCTTCCCTGTCTCTCTTCCCCACTTCTCCACTCTTGCTTCCTGCAATTACCTCCCAAATAAACCACCTGCTCTCAAGTCCTTATCTCAGTTTGGGTTCCCTCAAGGCAGAATCTAATATAGTCATATAGTATGTTTTACACTCTCTTCTAAAATTACTCTCTTTCCAAAAAGTGCCAAACAATATATACCATTCAAAAAAAAAAAAAAGAAAGAGGAAGAAAGGAAAGGTATAGAGATCTATGGGGTAGAGGTAAGAAAGGCAGTATTAAAATAGAGAATTGATGATATTAGGCACAACAAGGAATTTTATATGCAGACAGAAGTCTGAGGCCCAGGTTGTCAGTGTCCTTTGAGTTAAAGAACTAATCTGCAGGCAGACCACAATACAGACTTAAGGCTCTTGGGCAAAGGGTACTGGGGGTTGGTGTGCCAACAAGGTACTTAGTATCACAGTCTTTAAATTATAATATGATGGTACCTCTGGCGTAGTACAACATAGAGACTCTGACATGAGATCAATTAGTCTAGTGGTAAAAAATAACTGTTGACTTTTTGGGGGGCAGGAGGACAGAAGGTGAAGAAGAGGAGAGTGTTTGGGAAGGGATGAAGCAAAGTTAAAAAGCAGCTGACAGAGCAATTGATCCTTAGTGCTTTCTGACAGGAACTATAAGAACCCAGACTGGTGATGGTAGAAAATAGGATATAGACCCACCCTTAGCAGATGCTGTTGGTGCCCAGCTCATATGCTCTCATATGCACTGTAGTGGGTTTAAAATAGTCTACAGATTCTCTGACACACCTCCTTTCAAAAGGTAGAGACTGATAACCCTCCCCTTGAGTATGGGCTGGAATTACTGATTTGCTTCTAATGACAATAGAATATGGCAGAAATAGATTATGGTGTGTGACTGCCAAGACCAGGCCATAAAAGGCATTGTTCCTTCCTCCATGCTCTCTCTTGGATCACTCACTCTGAAAAAGTCAGCTGCTATGTCTTGAGGATTCACAAGGAGCCCTAAGGAGGGACCCCTGTGGCAAGGACATAAAGCTTCCTGCCAACAGTCACACAAGTGAGCCATCTTGGAAGCAGATCCTCCAGTCCCAGTCAAGCCTTCAGATGACTGCAGCGTGGCTACCATCTTGAACACAACTTCATGAGAAACCATAAGCCGGAATTGCCAGTTAAGCTGATTTCCTGACCCACAGAAACAGTGGCTTAGAAACAATAAACATTTATTACCTCACAAAATTTGGGGGTAGTTTGTTATGCAGCAATAAATAATTAATATATTCACTGTTGCTACCAGACGAAGGCGTCTGTAACTCTGTGCCTGAGGGCTTTTTCGCTGCTGGAGCCCACTCATCCCGCATGCAGGGGCAGGCCAGAAGTATCAGGGAGTCAATATCCCCAGAAGCAGCCCTCCTACAATGACTGACAGTTTGCTGGATAAACACTCCAGCCTCCTTGCCCCTAAATGTAGAACACCATCTTCCAGAGGTTCCCAAAAGAATTGAGCCTCAGGTGGTCACAGGTCAGTAACCTACTCATTAATGCACATTTTATTGGCTTCCACTCCATCTCCATCTTACTTCTCTATTCTCCTACCTATGACTACTGAGATCATTTCCCAAACAGAGTACTTCTACTCAAATCCTTGTCTCTGGGTCTGCTTCTGGGGTAACAACTTAAGACACCACCAGATAATTTAGTCTCATCCTTTCTGTTAAAATAGGATAAAAATTATGGGAGAAAAAAAATGTATAGAAGGAATTAAGGGAAATTTTCTCTTTTTTTTTTTGAGACAAAAATGACTGTCCTTGATCACCTAATATCTTCTAGAGCAACTGTACCACTCACCACCATAAATTCTACAGATCACTGCTAAAGATTAGAATGGAAAAAGAAAAAAAAAGGGTTGATGACACAGAAGATATGCCTGCTTCATCTTCAACCTGGTATAGCAGAAATCTCTAGTGTGGGGTGCTGACCTTGAAGGAAGTGGTTTTGGGTATATCATACTCTTGATAAACTGCTCTACCTTTCCGCACTTTATCTGATTTGGGTGGGGGTAGCCCGTAACAAGATTTCCTGTATTGGAATTAAGGAAATACAATTCAGGAGCAGTTCCATGATTCACTTATAAACATCTTCCCAGCTTCACCAACAGAGATATATGAGCCTTGATTTTTTTTGCCTTGGGGAAAATGATAGCCTGAGGGAATAAAGCTGGAACAAAGAAGCAGAGAAGGAAGGTGAAGAGTGAGGGTCCTGTATCATTTCAACTTCTGGTTCCAATTATTTCTGAATCCATTATTATCTCTGGCCTTCTTACAGATTGCTTACATAAGTCAATAAATTCCTCTTTGCCTTACCTAATTTTTGGCTGCAAGTGAGAGAAACCCAACATGCGAATACTGATTAAAATATCTTATTTTAATAATCCTGAAATTATCAGGCATTTCTCTTCTTGAACCTCCAGCTCCCAAACTGGTCTTAATCAGGCTAATTGAGCTTAACTTAAAGGTCAGCTCTTAAAAAAGAGAAAGAGGATGCACTAAAAAATTATGTCAGATGCTTTATAAAGACAGTCTTAAAAACTGTAACTTAACCTTCACAATTATCTTTCAACATAGATATTCCCATTTCATATATCAGGAAACCAAGGCTCGGAGAATTAGGAAATCACTTGCCAAATGTTACCCAACCAGTAGTGGTAAAGCCACAGATGATCCCAAAGCACGAGGCTTAGCCCAAGTGCCATCCATCTAAAACCCTGGCCTTTTATGACTCTATGAGGTCATATTTAACACCCTGTCATTATTTTTGCATTTATGTATTCCCCGAGGGTGACCCTAAAATGGATCCTTCTTGTACTCACAAAAAGATGACAATACATGTGGTAAGTGTGGAAGTGTATCACACAGATCTCCCTTCAAGAAAGTGCTTATCATTCAGCTGTGAGAAGTGCAGTTAACTGACAACTTCCCTCTTTTGAGTCAAGGTTTCCTGGGAAGCCCCAGCTGCTGACTGACCATGGCAAGAGTCATTTCTTTCCAGTGTGGGCCTCCTGTAATGAGCTACCTTTGCTCTAGCGTTCTCCACTGGTTCGGCCAAGGCTTTGTGATATATGCATCACAGTCTGAAGCTCTTCTGTCCAGTCCTGCTTCTCAGTTCCTTTCCTCAGGAGTCGCATCACGGCCTGAAGGCTTTGCCTGCCCCATCCTGCTTCCTCTGTCTTACCGTCCATGGGCATTTATCCCCCAATAAGCCACTTTGCACTTTTAACACCATCTCAGCGTCTGCTTCCTGAAGACCCAAACTGGCACACTAAATAGTGAACGTATAAGCAAGAGAAGTAGAATGCAAGAGAAAATCGTTCTTTTGCAAGACATGTGTTCCTACACACAGAGCAGATTGTGCTGACTATGCCAAATGGCTTCCCTTAGCTGCTTCCCTGAGACCTGTCAGGCACTAGTATTTATGGACCATTTCTGTCTTAGTGATCTAGCCCCCCTTTACGGAGACGACTGCTTCACAGCCTTGCCACAGGTATTTACCATCAGGGCTATTACAGCCCACTGAGTCATCCAGGAGAGAAATCCAAGTGGATAATTAACATCCTGAGGAAGGTAATTGTGGAACACTTAAGCACGGGGCCATAACTTCTGGTTCAGTGTCGTAAGGACAACCTGTAGGGCGTATCATACTTAATGAGTCAGTAGCTACCTAAGATGATTAGAAAAACCCAAAGCATATTATTTTTATCACCATGTGCAGGAGCTGCAGATTATGTCCTTTTGGCCTATTTTGTGTTCTCATTCCCAGCTCAATAATAACCATTCAGGAGTGGAGGAAACAAATGACTCTTCTCATTATTAGGGAACATTATATGTCCAAAGCATGTTTTTCTGAACAGGAAACTCGCAGGGCCGGAGCTTTTCTCCTTTATCCTCATGAGTTAATTTACTGTTTTAACTGTAAAAAGGATTCTCCTTCTCACTTTGGTGGACACCCACACATTACAGTCCACAGGCAGAGCGTACATTGATAATTAAAGGGACAGGGGCTGGGTATGACCTTGGAAAGAAAAGCTGGAGCAGTGCCCTTCAAATAAAGGCGGAAACACATTCTGAGACAGGGCAACTAGCTAACCAAAAGTTTTAGTCTCCCTAAACTGCTCTACTAGTTTAAATGTAACTGTCAGTTACCCCTGAAGAATGTCATTTCATCCCTTCTCATTTCTCATAGTTTCCTCTCTTCATTCTCATGCTACAATACGTTGCCCTACTCACTGTGTACCCAAAATACATGGCGTTTTACCATAGCAGAATGCTATTAGTTCAGGTCCTCTGGTAAGCAGACACTGAGAATGAGTTAAGAGTATAACACGTGTGCTGGGGAGTAATACCTATGAAAGGTAAATGGTGAGAAGGCAGGTTTAGGCACAGAAAGACTTGAGACCAGGATGCCAGTCAGGCTCCTGTGAAAGAAAAGAAGGAAGGAAGCAGAGTCCAGCAGGCAGAGCCTCAGAATGCAATGCAGCTGGGACAAATCCGGTCAACACAATGGAGAGCAATGAAGCAAAGATTGTCCATTAGCAGAGACCCACATTGTGCACCAACAGCCAAGTCCTAATATATCCCTGTCATGTCATGCTCAGTCATCATCTGGGGGCTCCCTGAGAAGACCATGGCCTTGGTGCAATGGATCTCAAAGGTGCTGAAGCTGGAGGCTATCAGCTAGCCACATTCCTCGCCTCACAGCTGACCGGCAAGTTTTTTTATTGATGGGAGATCCAAGTATCACACCTCCATGGTTGCCATGATAACCCAGTCTATCGGGACTGCTATACAAGCAGCAAAGGTTCACTTCTCGATCATGTTACACCTTCATGCATTGGCTGTGGATCTATTCTATTTTGCCCTCAAGTTCAGGACCCAAACTAAGAGAGCAGACACCATTTGGAGCATTGCCAATAGCTATGGTAAAAGCATAGCTCTAGAGGGTTTCACACTAATAGGAGCTCACAATTCATTAGCCAAAATGGGTCACATGGTCCCACCTAACAACAAAGGGGTAGGAAGTTCAATCCTACCATGTGTCTGGAAAGTGAAGAGCCTGAAAGGAGCAACACCAATGACCACAACAGTAAACAAATTGGTCAACTCCCCAAAGTCTCCTTTACATTCTACATAAACAAAAAAGGCACAATTTGGGGGGTACTCAATAAGGCCAAATGATGTTTCTTTGTTTCTTTCCCAATAACTCAGAAGTAATCATTTCTCTAGGAATCCTTTCTATGTATAGCAATGGAGACATTTACTAGCCTTGGAGCAGACCCTCCTTGTTTTGTAGGGAATAAATTAAATGTTCCCTTTTGGCTGCATAGAAGCAAGGCAAATAGGAACTCACTGTTATGGGAAGAAGACTTGGACCTCTAGCTCTTTTCATCGTTGGGGCAGAATCACCCAGCCACCCCCAACCCTTGCCCATTTCCACTAACTGTAAAACTCCATGGCTTTCTGAGAAAGCCATGGGAAATTTTGCTGGGAACCTTCTGTAACAGAAGAGGTTGAGACCACAAACTACTTCCTGAGACTCAAAGTTACTGAAATCCATTTTGGTGGTTAGAGGTGTTTCTGGCTATGATGTAGTGATAGAAAAGATAGCCAAACCTTGATGATAAAACCTTCCTGCAAGTAGAAAGAGACTGGACTGTGATGGTGGCTTCTAAACCAGGATTTCCATAGCTGAAGGTGGATATGGTTATGGGTTTGTGAAAAGGCCAACTGAAGATTCTGCCCCAAAGCTCCTTCTGGTTGTGGAATTTGTCCCAGGGATGTGCCTATGAGTAGAGATGCTAATTAACAAACCATTGTAGATAAAGAATTGTAACTCGGAGATCCAGGCAAGTCTGGGATAGTCTACAATTGTGGGTAACACAGGAGGTACTACCGTCAGATCAAGAACACTGCCTCAATCACCAAAGGTCACTTGATAGAGACAGAATTGAGCCACATGACAATACAAGTGGCAGCCCTTGGAGTTCCAAGCAGGTTCTTTGTTTTTCTCCTCCTCAAAGTATCACAATCAGGATGGACTCTTAGAACTAACTCAACCACTGTTCTTGGGCTTATTACAAAAACAGGAACCCAGACAGGAAGGCTGAACTCCTTGCTAATATGAACACAGGAAGACAAGTGAAGCTCAGGGCACTGTACTTTGGGACATTGTTTGTCCCTGCATCTAATGTGATTCAGAAAATGTTAATATACAAAGCTATGTTGTCATACCCCAACAAGAACCCCTGAAGGCAAATTCCTCTAATTTGTTTTTAAATGACCTGTCCTGATTCTTGAGGTTCCTATTTGAATATAGAATTGTATAAGTCACAAACATCAGTAACATTTCTCTGACTCTTTTCCCCACGCCTTCTAAAGCAGGATCTTTAGGCCTGGGCGGAGGTAGAGGAGAGGAGGGAGGCACTATTTCTGGGAATCTCCAGGGACACTTCGCCTGAGCTCACAGGAACATTTCTCTTTGCCACTCCACGGCATCAGCCATTTCTCTCTCCTCTTCCTGTGCTTCTCTGAAGCTGAGATGTCAGCCCGCTCATGCCCTCGAGAGGCAATGCCCTTCAGTTTATAACAACCTGCCATCATAGGTGAGGGCCCTGGTATTGCCACCCCTTAAGAGAACTTATGGGGTAACTCACTGTGTTATACAAAGCCTCTGTCCCATTGCAGCTGAGCTATATCTTCTCAGAAGTGGGGAAAATTCCTCTCTGCTCATCTTTGTGTTTTAAATGTTACTCTGGAGGGAATTCCCTGGTGGTCCAGTGGTTAGGACTCTGTGCTTTTTCACTGCCGAGGGTGCAGGTTCAATCCCTGGTCAGGGAACTAAGGTCCCGCAAGCTGCACAGTGCGGCCAAAAATGTAAAAAAATTTTAAAAAATAAAGTAAATGTTACTCCGGAAATAAGACTGCATTGTTTCAAGTCCTAAGTCCCAGACATTTCATTGTGACCATTCTTCTCATTTTCACCTGCAGCCTGCTCACCCCAGGACTCAGACATTAGTCAATGGGGGCTGGACTGAAGGGCTGGCTGAGTGGGAGACCATGTTGATACTCAAAATCATCTCAACTATTCAAGACAGGGGTGTTGTTCTTTGGAATGATAGTTGAGACAGTCTGGTTTACTCTGAGGAGTAATTTCTCAGTAGACTTCTAGGTTCCTCATTGAAGAAGAAACATGGTGACCCCTAGCTCCACGAAGCAGAGACACGAAGCTCATGGAGAGATTATCACTACACATACCGAGATCATATTGTCTCATGTTCAGTAAAAAGTGGTGGCTGGACAATGGGGGGTGAAAAGTGAAGGGCAAGTGTCCCAACACTTAAGAGCCAGGGTCAGATGTCTCTACCTCTCCTTATAATTTAGATGCCATCCCTTCATATCTGTTATCTGCATTGCATTAACCTGTTATGACTAGAAAAGATAGGAAACACAAAGATACGACAATGCCTTCTTTTCAGGTGAGGGGTTTATTGTGAGCAGAGGTACTTAGATGGAATGTGGGAAATATGCTGAAGGGACAGTAGGCTGATCAGCTTAAATGACACAGAATGACCATTAAGGAAAGTGTGGAAGAATTTGCCTAGGAAATGTAGCTTGTGGCCAAATGGTGGATGGTCTTGACTATCAGGCCATCAATTTGGTGTCTTTATCATTTACAGGATTCCTGAGCAAACAATCTTATTTGTAGTCAGGGTCTTAGAAGCATATCTAGTACCTAGTAAGTATTAAATGTATATTTTGATATTTGTGTATACTATTTTTCAATTTAATTGTGATGGAAAGATGATCCAGACATATGCTCTGATCTCAAACAGCTTTGTCTCTCATGCCTTGTTACAGAAGGCCAAATTATAAAACAATGTGATAAGTGCTGTCAGAGAAGTAGGCGTGACATTTTCTGGGCACAGAGCAGAATCTTCTTATCCTGGCTCTGCCTGGTGGAATCCAGTAAGGCAACATGGATGAAGTGATATCTAAGCAAAATATGAAGAGTAAGTAGCCTTTTACCAGCCGCAACAAAAGAATATTCTCAGAAGAAATAGCATGTGCAAAGGCAGACCAGGCATGAGAGAGAAAGCAGGACTGCTTGATTGGAAGGGAACTAGTCCCACCTCAATCCCCATTTTGTATTGTTTTGTTTTGATTTGTTTTATTTCCCTTTAGGCTCTTCTTTGGAGGGACCCGAGCTAAAGTTTGTGAATAGGTAGTGAGAAAGTAGAAAATCACGCTGCTAGTGGCTGGACCATGATGTCCCTAACTGAACATAAGCAATGCTCACGGGATATAAACAATGTCCAGACAAGTACTCTGTGACTATGTTTGGAACATGACAGGGACAAGGCCACTAGACAACCACACATTCAAACACATATGCACCCCATGACTAAACATCCCCTTTCTGACTAACATGGATTACTGAGGCTTCTTCTCAGTGATAACTCTAGCCCCACTTTAATGCTCCCACCACCTAAATAAAAATTATTTTAAAAAAACCAATAACTGAATTGCCTCTGCTTTCTGAAAACATCTAAATCAGAACTGGTCCCCATTCCATTAAATCCTCCTTAGGATCATCCAGCACAACTCCACGTCCTGTAAGAAGCTCCTCTCTACTCCCTCTTACTGAGGTGTTCCTGGAGTGTGTTCTCCCTTGCTGCAGCAAGCTAAATAGACCTGTCTTTTTCATTGTTATGATTACAGGTATATTCCTGGCAGTATTTGGTCGTGGGTTCTAACAGCCATTTATTTAGAAATGCTACCAGGGAGCAGGAGTGAGGGACCAGAGGTGGGGTGATGGAAGGAGGGAAATTCAATGTAAGGATATATTATCAAGTTGGTCACTACTATGGGTGACTGCTGACTGATCTTCAGGACCTTCTGAGGAACCTTATGAAATGTATCTAAGAATTACCTGTCTAGGGAAGAAAAGAGGGAAGTACTTGCCCATTAGTTCCTGTCCTCCTTTGATCAAGGGACGTTCTACTGGTATTGGTTCCCTTGTACAATATGAATCAGAGTCAGAAAAGCCTCAGG
Source organism: Delphinapterus leucas (assembly GCF_059928025.1). Taxonomy (NCBI): domain Eukaryota; kingdom Metazoa; phylum Chordata; class Mammalia; order Artiodactyla; family Monodontidae; genus Delphinapterus; species Delphinapterus leucas. The sequence goes on along the minus strand of NC_143150.1, from coordinate 94,244,148 downwards.
GCAGAAAGCAAGGAGGACTCAGTGTGGGCTCAGGGCCAGGTGCTGTCTGTGCACAGCGGCTGAAGCCTGGTCAGGACTGGTCACTACAGCAGTAGCTGGAACAAGAGATGGAGCCAAGAACCTATGCAGCAACGCCCAAGAGGTCTTCTTTATGCCAAATTTCAGTTCTGCTGTGAGAAACAGTATTACCAAATTGTCAAAGATAGAGCTGCAGGGGAACAGAATATGCCACCCCAAAATATGCCCCTATGGGGCTTCCCTGGTGGCGCAGTGGTTGAGAGTCCGCCTGCTGATGCAGGGGACGTGGGTTCGTGCCCCAGTCCGGGAAGATCCCACATGCCGCGGAGCGGCTGGGCCCTGTGAGCCATGGCCGCTGAGCCTGCGCGTCCGGAGCCTGTGCTCTGCAACGGGAGAGGCCACAACAGTGAGAGGCCAGCGTACCGCAAAATAACAAACAAAAAAACAAAAACAAAATATGCCCCTATGGCATAAAGATTAATTTGAGCTGATTGCTTTGAGAAACAGCAGGCAAAGGAGACGCTCTGAAAACTGAGTAGAAATTACTCTTTTGTAAGAGACATTTACATTTTTAAGGGAAATGTCCATTTGTACAGATGTCTCCCTCTCTGTACCAGGAAGAAATGGATGACTCTAAATTACAAGAGAATCTTGTTTACTGTGCGTTGCCTGGTCACCTCCCATAACTGGCCTCCCCTTCAAACCTTTCTTTTCTTTTATCTTTAGTCTAGATGGTATTTAAGCCTGAATTTTAAGCCACCTCACACAGTTACTCATTTTTCTCTGGGTTTCTTCCTTGTACACGTCTGTTTTGTTTTTCTCTTGCTAACCCGTCTTTTATTACAGGGGTCCCAGCCAAGAACTTAGAAAGGTAGAGAAAAATCATTTTTCCTCCTCTACATAGCACCACAAAGTTTCTAAAGGAAGCCCAATCACGAATGAAAATTAACAAAGAAGATTATAAACTGAGCACGCAGCTCCAGTGAGAGAGTAGAAATGAAGACCTGGGGTCTTTTGGGAGTTGGTGGGGGACAGAGTTGCTGGAAACTACACTGACACATGCAGAATTGGCAAACAAGTGTTTTCTTCCTGAATGCGGTGAAATTCAGAGAAAGTTTGCAAAGAGACAGAGTGAAAGAAAATTTGGGTTATTATTTTAGAAATGGATTTTGAAAGGGGGAAGATTTAAAAAAAGAAAAAAAGCTTATCACTAGAAGAAACCGCTGACCTCAGAAATAAGCAGATGTGTCTCCACCACCCGGAGACAGTTTTAGAAAGGATTCTCCCTTGTTAGCTCAAGTTTATTCTTATCCCTAAACACAAACTGCCTAGGGGATTGAGACATGGGTTGATTGCAGAATTGCATATGTTGAGAGCCAGAGTGGCATAATAGTGGGAAATACAAACTCTGGAACCAGCCTGCCTGTGCTGAAAGACATGTATGTGATATTTAACTAGCTGTGTGCTAGTGAGCAATTTACTCAACCCCTCTAGATCTCAGTTCTCCCTATTCGATAGATGGGGTAAGGGTGCCTACCTCACATAGCTGCAGAAAGAATTACATGGCAACAGGGGAGAGGGGCGTGGGGGGAGGAAGGATTGGGAGTTTGGGATTAGCAGATGCAAACGATTACATACAGGATGGATAAACAACAAGGTCCTACTGTAGAGCACAGGGAACTATATTCAATATCCTGTGATAAACCGTAATGGAAAAGAATATGAAAAAGAATGTCTATATGTGTATAACTGAGTCACTTTGCTGTATAGCAGAAATTAACACAACACTGTAAATCAACTATACTTCAATAAAATGTTTTTTAAAAAAAGAATTATATGGCAACATATGAAAAATTCTTAGCACAGTTCCTGGCACATAATCACTCAAAAGATGTTTGCTTTCAACATTTTCTTATCATCTAATTTTAAGATAGGCACAGTAGAAATCAGAAATCTAATATTTACTTAAATATTTAGACTCAGAGGGACTTCCCTGGTGGTGCAGTGATTAAGAATCCGCCTGCGGGGGCTTCCCTGGTGGCACAATGGTTAAGAATCTGCCTGCCAATGCAGGGGACACGGGTTCGAGCCCTGGTCCGGGAAGATCCCACATGTCGCGGAGCAACTAAGCCCATGCACCACAACTACTGAGCCTGCACTCTAGAGCCATGAGCCACAACTACTGAAGCCCGCATGCTGCAACTACTGAAGCCCGTGTGCCTAAAGCCCGTGCTCCGCAACAAAGAGAAGTCACTGCAATGAGAAGCCCGTGCACCACAATGAAGAGTAGCCCCCTCGCCGCAACTAGATAAAGCCCGTGCGCAGCAACGAAGACCCAGCGCAGCCAAAAATAAAATAAAAATATTAAAAAAATATTTAGACTCAGTGCTTAACTTGCTTTGAAGTTTTGTTTTAAAGAATAATAGCATTTGCTTGAGTATATTTTAATTTTTAGAAGTTATTTACATAAGTTCCAGAAACCCAGAGTTGTACCATATTACCTAAAGCGATTAAGATCCACCATCTTAAATCTTATAGAAAACAACTTCCCGGCAAATCAGGACTTTAAGACTGTGGTACAGTGCTGGCACCTGGTGGCAGCAGGCCCTGAAACATGAAGTGTTCTTATTTAATGCTTCAGGAAGCAAACTGTCAACACCCATCACAAGATCTTAGCAGTCTGCTACACTTTAGAACCCTTTCAAGTTCTAAAATATAAACCAGTCCTACAATTTTTCTAGAAAAGAAACTCCAAAAGACTAATAAATATATGAAAAAAATGCTTATCATCCCTAGAAATCAAGGAAATGAAAACAATGAAATACCATTTTATACCCAACAGATTGTCAAATATTAAAAAGTCTGATACCAGTTGGTGGCCAGAATATGGAAAAATGGGAACTCTCAAACACTGCTGTCCAAATTGGAGGTGCTATTTTGCTATACCAATAGCAATTTAGCAATATCTAGTAAAAGTGAGGATGTGCATGGACAGCAGTTGGGCAATTCTAATTTGGGTATATATTCTAAACCTGAGGAAATGTCTCTGCTCAAGGAAATGTGTTACAAGGATGTTCATGGCAGCACTATTGTAAGAGCAAAAAAAAAAAAAATTGGAAACATCCTAAACGTTCAGCAATAAGAAGACAGCTAGTTTGTCATAGTTAAATAGCATAAAGCAGTAAAGCTGAATGAACAAGGGCTACATATGTATCAACATGGCCGAATCTTAAAAACAATGGTGTGAAAGAAGCAAACTTCAGAATGATACATACAGTATACTATTTATGTACAAATGAAAGCACAGTACTATATGTTGTTTTTGGAAAACTAAACATGTAATGTACAAATATACAATGGAACAAGTTCAACACAGTGGTTGCCTTTAGGGAAGGAGGAAAGAGAATGGGATTGGGGAGGGGGATACACGGAAATTATAGCTGCAAGGTTTCACTTAATTTTGCCTATTTTCTCTGTCATTTTTATATAAATTGGTGCTTATTATATTTTTTTCTGCACATTTATATGCATACTATGGAATATTATTCAACCACAAAAAAGGAGTGGAGTTCTAACACGTGCTACAACAGGGATGAACCTTGAGGACATTATACTAAGTGAAAAAAAGGCCAGCCACAAAAGGACAAATAGTGCACGATTCCACTTATGTGAGGCACCTAGAGTAGTCAAATTCATAGAGATAGAAGGTAGAACGGTGGTTGCCAGGAACTGGAGGGAAGAGGGAATGAGGAGTTGATGTTTAATGGGGATAGAGTTTCTGTTTGGGAGGATGCAAAAGTTCTAGAGATGGATGGTGGTGGTGGTTGGAAAACAATGTGAGTGTACTTAATGTCATCAAATCGTACACTTTAAAAAATTGGTTAAGATGGTAAAATCTTATGTAGATTTTACCACAATAAAAATGATTTTGGCCCTTTGGGCAACCACTCGAGTGTGGCAGAGAAGTATGCTATATTGATGCTTGCAGTTGTAGTACAGAAGTCAGTGGAAAGGCGAGGAGATAGCTTTAGCTAGCATTTCAGCCTTTCATAAAAGCTATAGTAATAGGATAACATCAAGATTTAGCGTTCGGTAATTAAAGACAAGAACAATTTTATTTTACTGCTTCTTGAAATACTAGCTTTTCCTGCCCTCTCACCAAAAAGGGACTAAGGCCAGCAGTGCCTGCTTATTTTTGAACAAGTTCTACTCTTCCACTCCCCCTCGACCCCACCCTCAGAAGCAGAGGTATGACTACAATTTCCTGACGACTCTTGGTTGTGGTGACAGGATACCAGGAGATGGCAGCAAAAGACCATCTAGTAGGAAAGTCCTGCCAGATGCCCAAGAGAACAGAGAGAAGTCACAAGTTGACTTTGATTGCTAGGTCCCCACCTCAATTCAGGAATGAGCTTAGTGTTCTGTCACTGTGTAATAACACCATGCCTGTGGCCGAGATACACCAAGCACAAGGTCATCAAGAGCCAATCACCGAAGAAAGAGCACTTCCAAAATGAGGAGAAGGAAAGAGAAAGATAACACGAGACTGGTCAGTTAAACTCATTGAAAACGTCTAGGTTCTAGGCTTGGTGGATCCAAAGCTGGGTAAAGCAATCTCTTCCCTTGAGACAATGTCTAGTAGAAGCTGTAAACCAGATGTAGTTACATGAGGAAAAACAAAAGGCGGGTCTAAGGTGTTTGGAATGACACCTGTGCTGGGTATTTTCCTTTGCCTTCCAGATCCGCTTTGTACCCTTTTCCTTACTGCTCTCTGCCCCAAAAGCTGCTCTGTGTGGATCGGAAGCCAGAGGACACAGGAGCCAGTGAATGCAGTGGGGAGATCAGAAGAGAAAAGGTGAGTGCCATCAGGCTTTTATTCCCATGACTCTCTCCCTACAAGGTTGCTATCGCTCACCCTGCTGCAGAAGTTTCCTCTCGCGGGGGCCTGCCCTACAGGATTCCCTCTCATTCTAGTTACTAGTAATGGCTCCTTCCCCTCCTCTCTCCTGATCTAGGGTTAGTAACAGCAGCTTCTAGTCTTGCTTCCTGCACTATCTCTTGGAGTCCTTTTCACTCCACCTATATTTTAATGAAACACTTTGTAAATAAACCCTCCTTAAATGATCCCTATTGGTGTGCCATCTGTTTCCTGTTGGGACAGTGGCTGATACAACACCCGAATGAATCATATTCATCCCCTAAGACTGAACTCAGGTAAAGAAAGTTGAAGAATAATAGGAGTGGTTTACATGGAGGCTATTCACATGTTTTCATGGAGGACCATGCGTAATTCAGTACCACCAGAAAATAAGTTATAAAGCAAGACAGGTCAATTCAGTTGAAGCTGAAAAGCAGTTAATATGACACACAAGGCTCTCCTGATCTGGTACCCAGTACCTTGAGGCTGGTGCCCAATGTCAGACAGTGTGTCTGAGAGAGAAAGGCAGTTCTTGAGGGGTGTTGATTCGTTTAGTGCTTTAGAATTTTGAATATAGTTTCTACCCAACATAGGAAGTTGGGAGAATGGTTAGGGCAGAAACTTGGCAATATGGAAACCAGCTGAGGAGAATCTACCACAATCCAGGCAAGAGATGAAAATGTGAACCAGGTTAACAGTATTTGGGATGTGTCTGATAAATATTTTAAAAGTAAAAAAAATCAATAGAACTGGATACTCAAATAGAAGTGTCAAAGAACAAATGAAAACCATCAGAGGTTAAAAAAGTACAAAGTTGAGTCTATTAATTTCCCATGCAATGGAACACACACCAGTGAAGAAATGCACTGATTAATTTACTGAGGAAAAAAATATAGGTATTATTAAGTGCCAGAAAGGGAGCTTCATAGTGGTTACGCTAATGGAAGATTGAAAACTAACACTCTGGATAAAACAGAATGAATCCATAGGTCTGACGAGGTTGGTTTACTCAAGTCCCAGCACCCGCTGGTCAGAAAAGCATCATCAATTAGTTCCAACAAGTGTGTGGCTTACCACAGTCACTCAAGAAGCATGATCTTTTGTCAGCTTCAGCTGGTTACAGACAGTTGTGGTGATACACAGCATTCAACTTTGATATCTCCTATGCAAGCACTGCTGTAAGTGGGACATTTTCCTTTGTTGGGGGGACAAGCATAGGAGGTGATAAAAGAGCTGAACATCCCCTCAGGCTACTGGCTTGCATGACTAGTTGGATGCGGGAGTGCGGTAACATTAACTGTGATCGTGAATACCAGAAAAGGTTTAGGGGTGGAGAGCTGGTTAGGGGAAATGAAGTTGGATGTCTGGGCCACGCTGAATTTGAAGTATCAGTGAAACAGATGTGTCTGCAATAGAAAACTCTGGAGCAAGTCTCGAGAGATAGTTCTGGGAGTCAACTGGGAATAGTTAAGAGGAATCACCACTCAAGAATAGCACAGAGAGCAGTGGGCAAAGAGGTATTGTGATGGCTAATTTTATATATTAACTTGACTAGGCCACACTGCTCAGATAGTTGGTCAAACTTTATTCTACATGTTTCTGTGAAGGTGTTTTGGATGAAATTAACATTTAGATCAGTGAACTTTGAGTAAAGCAGATTGCTCTCCATAATGTGGGTGGGAGTCATCTAATCAGTTGAAGACCTGGATGAAAAAGAATGACCTCCCTTGAAAAAGAAGGAATTCTGCCAGCAGACAGCCTTAAGACTTGAACTGCAGATTTTGGACTTACCAGCCTCCATAATCACGTGAGCCAATTCCTTAAAATATGTATGTATGTATCTATCAATCTATCGCATGAGCCAATTCCTTAAAATATGTATGTTATGTATGTATGTATGTATTTATCTATCTATAAATCCTATTGGCTCTGCTTCTCTGGAGAACCCTAATACAGATATTTATCCCCCAGGCCTTTTACTGTTTACATTGAGGTAGGAAGGTAACCTTACGCCAGGTAGAATGGAAATATCTTTCCTTTCCTACAAGGAACAGGAATCTTTACAGCAAGGGATAGATATCAGTCTGTGATAACAACACCAAACAATGACTCTGCTGATAGGACCATCAAGGCTCCTCCTGATTTCCCTCATAAGAGTCCTGATACCCAAAGAAAAGACTCCCTATCTAAAGGGGTTAGTGGAAGAAAACAGGGCCAGCTTTTCCACATCTCATCCCTGCAAAGGTAAGGCACAGTGAGGGCATTATGCTCTTACAGAGAGGTTTTACCATCTCTGGACTCTCTCCATCTCACAAGGCTGAGAATAACAAGGAATCCTAAGCATCCTCATGCTTGAGGACCACTGGTTTAGGGCACTTCTTCCCAAACTCTAACATGCATATGAATCACCTGGGGACCTTGTTAGAAAACAATTCTGATTCAGTAGGTCCATGGTAAGGCCAAAGAATATGCATTTCTAGCAAACTCCCAGGGGATACGAATGCTGTCAGTCCATGGATTCCAGTTTAGTAGCAAGGTCCTAAAGTGCCGGAGGTTACTGATGCCTGACCAACTTGTGTACGAAAGTCAGTGTAGCCTTCTGGAGAATTAGCAACAGGCTTCATGTGGTCCAACAGAAGCTTCTGAGTAATAAATGTTTTATTGGTGGGAGGTGTCTTCCATGTACATTTTACCTCAGGGGGCCTTGCAAGTAAGAGAAGCTCGTTGAGAACTAGACTCTGGTTGATCAGGAGGGAAAAGGTGAGATGTTAAGGTGTATCAGCAACTCCCCATGTATTTTGTCTTCTAAGATAATTGTTATAGCTTTAAAGCCACGTACACAGGGGCCTGACCATGATGCGCTTGGCCTCACCCACTTTGCACTACAGGACTGCTCTCAATGAGGAAGGCTGCAGATCTAAAGCAAACTTATTGTGTACATTTGCAGGTAATAAGTTCCATTTGTGGTGAGTTCCACTGCCCCTGGCTCAAACATCTAAATGTGACGATACCTCTATTACTCTCTACCAGTACCTTCTAGGTATCCCTACACCCATTATATGATTACATTTATTTTCTGGCTGATCAGTTTGCAGTAGCAGCCACCATCTGGGCTGGGCCCCAGCCCATATCGCTAGTCCCATTAATACCAGATACAGCTTCCATTATGTGTGAAGTTGCCCTTCCAGGCCACAGCCCTGCTTGCTGCCTTGGAACAATGAGAGCTTGGGAGACTGAGTATCCTAAACCCACCTCAGAGAAATGTTCTTTTGGTCTGGATCTGCTTGGATGCACCATGGAATGCGCCCCCCAGAGAAGGATCCCTTCCCTGACGTTTCACATTTTTATAAGGAATTTTTTATAAGGAAATTGGGAGTAACCAAAGAGTCTTGTGAATGGCGATTGAAAGTCCTTGAGCTCACATAGTCAGACAAAGACCTTTTTGGCAAGAGGAACAGCCCACTCTCAGACATCAGGCACACAGTAGAGTTTACACACCCATGCTGGAATCAGCTAGGGATTTTGCAGCATTTTCTGCTAAGCCAACTCCTTTTTAGGTGACCAAAGGTAGGAAGGTACCAGGGCTGTCCAGTAGACCAATGGGATTATGTCTCCTCTGAAAATGATTTTAAGAGGTCCAGAGTTTAAGCCCAACCACTGTGGGATAGTATAATTAGTCCATAAATAAAGAACATGAGCCTAGGGAAGGTAGCTTCTTCTTAGACCAAAACAAACAAAAAAATAGAATGAAAAATAAATCGAATTGAAGTGAGAAGAAAAAAAGTCACTGAGGAAAGTCAACACTTGCCATGCTGTGGCTTTAGGAATCACATATAAGTGAGAGAAGAATCTCATTTCTCTCCATTCAAAACCTATTCAGCGGCCAGTTAATGCTTTAGAGGTAGCATAAGGACACCCAGAAAGAACCAGAATCTGACAGAACATGGGCCAAACTCAGGAAAACAGGGAAAGGGAAACTCTTAGAGTCCAGGTTAATCATACATGAAAACGAATAAGCAGTCTCTAGACTGGAATCTGCACCCAGACCTGTCCCACCTTGGGAGAAGGCAAGTTGATTGGTTTTGTTTGAAAACATAGGAGTAAATATTTTATAAACTTGGAAAACACACAAAAAGTAAGCACTAAAAAAATTAAAATCATCCACAATTCCTCAACTGAAATATATTTGTTAGATTTCCTCTTTTATTTTTCTTAGGTACATTATTTTTCTTAAATTGAGATGATATACAAGTGTCATGCAGTACTGTCTGAATTTTAAGTTCTGGTTTTTGTATTACATGATCAAAACTTAACATAGGCTACAAGACTTACAATAAAACAGGTTTTTCCTCTAATTTCTAAACTTTAATATTTCATAAATTGACTTATTACAGAAGGTGGATTTAGCACTCTTACATAATGCCAGCCTCCCTCACCTCTAATATTATATCAATTTCTGGTTAAACCAGTATTTACTATTTTCCTTATTAAGATCACTATGATTCCCTGAAAAGCTAAGTGGTAAATATGATTATGATTCCTTGTTGGTGCTCTTCTACCCCGTACCTGGAATTCATTTGCCTTGTTTTTTCTTTTATTTCAGTTAAATATTTGCATAGGTTCAAAAGAAACAATTTGGAAATCTGCTATGTCTCATAAGACTTACAATTTAGTTATCAGTCATTAGTGGAGGAAAACCTTTTCAGACTAAAAGATACTACCATTATATGCTTCAGCTTTATGTGTTGAAACAGACTCCTGTACATTCTCAATTTTTCACAGAACTACATCCTAAAAAGTATTCTTTGATGTATCACACAGACTGCAAAGTAACATTTTTCTTATGCTGAACGTCCAAATCTACACATATCGTCAGGAGATATTGATGGTGTGCTCTTTGCTAACAAGAAGGAAGAGAAGGAAGAAGGGACACAGAAAAGGGCAGCAAGCCCTTTTTTTCCTTGCTTGGGCATTTATCATTTTCAACATTTCTACTTTGCCTTCCAAGAGATTTCTTACATTCACTTTCCCATCGAGACTAATATGAATGTTCTTAGCAACAGTCCTGAGCACCTAAGTGGAGATGTCAGTTTCTCTGGCTCTCCAAATCTGAAAGTCTGCCATACCTTCTCATTACTGAGCATAGGGTAATACTTCCTGGGATGTATCCATGTTTTCTGGATTTTCCTTGTTAACAGACTCAGAACCCGAGTGCCAGAACGCTAAGAGGGCCTGAGGCCATTTGGGCCATTTGGTACATCTTTGTGAGCATTTACCTCAAGCAGACTTTCAATTTTTGAACCATACTAGCAATTGCCTGACCCAGTCCCTGCTTTACTTTCAACACAATCATTTTTCCATCTGGGATCTTTTTTTCCACAACTTTTCATCTTTGCCGTTTGCAAGTGTCCAGACGTCCCCTTCTTCAGGCCATACTGTGGCAACCATACCGCTCCTTTCTTCTACTTTTTACTCCCTCCAAGATTGACCTGAGGGAATTCCCTGGTGGTCCAGTGGTTAGGGCTCTGCACTTGCACTGCAGGGGCCACAGGTTTGATCCCTGATCGGTGAACTAAAGATCCCACAAGCCGCTTGGCATGGCCAGAAATAAAAAAGATTGGCTTGAGTTATGTATGGTTTTCTCTTCCTTCTTCCCTCCATTTTGCAATCTTCTAACTTGACCTTCTTTGAGCAGAAGCATGCATAATTTTCCCACAGAATGGGACAATCTTTTCACATACACTAAAAGGACAATCAACCTTTGCATATTCAGATAGATGCCTGTCATACTTATCTTGACTTCTGAAGCCATGATCACAGGAATCACAAAATATTAAAATACTATAAAATACATTTCTTTCCCTTTTTTCATCTGTTTCCTACTGGAAAAGAGATTAAAGTCATTCAAATTTTTATCTTATTTTTCACACACAAAAAATATGTTTTCAATATTGTAGTACTGGGGACAGTCTCTTGAAACTTTAACTCAGCAGTGGAAGTATTACAACCCTCCAGATGAAAAGTGAAAATCCCAGGAAGGCAGTGAAACATGGAAAGCACTAGGTGCTGCAAGGGACAGTGCCTCAGGAAGAGGCTAGGCATCAAGAAGGCACTGAACCTCTGAGAAATGCTCTACCCTGGTAGAGGTGGTAAGGATGGAGGCAGCGGCAGCACTGCTCAGTATCCAGGTGTCCAGCAGGGGGCAGTGTTGTCCAGAGATGCCAACATGGGAGTCAGCTGTGGGGGGTTGGGGTAGAAACCACCTGTAGAGACCTTGAAAACTCTAGCTCTCCCAGCTTGGGAAACTCACCCACAAATGTCTTTTTGCCTTTTTTATTTTTTTCATTTTCTTCATTTCTCATTTCCTTAAGTTCTTAAGTTCCTTAAGTTTCCATAAGTTCTTTATGTCCTACAATCGAACTGTTAACCCCTATGAATACTTTTTTCTAGTCAAAATCTAATCTTTTGACTTCTTGGAGCTACCTCTCCTGGAGCCCTCTGTTTTCCTCCTACAGTTTCAGTGGACATTGATCTGGTAAGCTCCTGAAAGTTTGTTGAAGTCCCACCAAGTGTCATATCAACAGGCTTTCTCTAGAAATTTTGTCTTTGGAGAAAATTCAACAGTCCCAATCTCCAGTGTGGGATGGAAGGGTCAAGTTCAATGGCCAGCATTATTAAGAGTGAGCATGAGAAGGGATTGTGAGTCTCTTCATTCACTTAGGAAAACTTTCATCAATCTTTTCAATATGCCTGTTATCCTGGAATTAAGAGCTTCTCTGGTACAACATATCCTTAGAATAAGCCTTTAGTTTCCAGTGCAGTTCTGGGAGGGGCGGTCTCCTGGATTCATAGGAGGAGAGGGAAAGGGAGCTCAGGGCCTAACAGTTCATTGTGCAGACTTTTAAAACAACTTCCTCATTTTCAGCTCCAAGCCTCAGCTCCCCTTCTGAGGTACAGTATTTTGTGATGAGCATTTCGTTGTCAGCAGCCTGAATCAGAATACTTTTCCTGGCATCCCCTCTGCCAGCTGGTAACTTCCTAGCTGCCAAAGATGTGTTTATATGTCTCCACGGTTGTCTCTTCTCCCATCTTCTTTATCCCTGCTTCTTTAAAGAGCCAAATTAAAATAAGAGCAAGGGGCTTCCCTGGTGGCGCAGTGGTTGAGAGTCCACCTGCCGATGCAGGGGACATGAGTTTGTGCCCCGGTCCGGGAAGATCCCACATGCCGCGGAGTGGCTGGGCCCGTGAGCCATGGCCGCTGAGCCTGCACGTCCAGAGCCTGTGCTCCACAACGGGAGAGGCCACAGCAGTGAATAAAATAAGAGCAAGAATTCCTTAAAAAGTATTAATCCCTAAAGGCAAACACTTCCACTCCAACATGTTTAAGCATAAATCTACTTTTTTCTCTTAGGCTTTGTGAACACTTACCCAGTAACATTAACAGTTTTAATTTAAATTTGTACTTTGAAATGCAAACGATTTAACATTTTACTTCTCAAATTAGTATATTTACTGTTCCTTCCTCTTCCCCTTCCTTTCCCCCAACAATCTGATTTTTATTGATTATCCTGTCCTTCTTAGTTTTAACATTAGCTTGATACCAAAGGCAGATAAAGACAACACAAGAAAACTACAGACTAATATCTCTTATGAATATAGATGCAAAATATCTTCAACAAAATCCTAGTAAAACTAATCCAACAGCACATCAAACAATGTAACCTCCCAGCTATAAAAGATGAGGAAATCTGAGCACAGTTATAAACTCTAACAATGTAGAAATGATATTGCTTCCCACCATATCTCCTCTTTCCCTTCCATTTCAATTAGTTATAAAACAGAATGTGAATGTCCAAAAGTATTTTAGCCAATCATATATTTAAGTATATTTTCATGAGTTCTTTTACCATCTTTTATTTTTCAGTAATCTTATCTGATTGAGTTTCATGTTCTTCTAAGGAAATGGCTCATTCCCTGAGATCTAGAATGTTCATCCAAAGATATTTGCAGGCATTTCTCCAAACTTTTGTTCAAATAAGGGCAAGCAAAGTGCTTAAGGAAATAAAGCATGACCAAATAACTTTATATGCGGCAACCACTCTTTAATAGGTAGTGAATATTGAAGATTAAAAGCAGTCTTCTTTCTAGAAAGCTTTTAAATTAAAATACCACACCACAACCTAGGAGGAAAGACACAATCTTAGTAAAGTTATTAGATTTCAGTGATGACCATTTTGTGTCCAAAATCAAAATGAATCTTTGGACAGCCAGGCAAAAGACTATCATTCATAAGAGAAAGAGAAACAAAACATAAAACTGTTAATGTTTGATTTGAAACCATTAAAGTACTGAAGCAATGGCCCAGAGCAAATAAATGGAAAAAAAGAATTTAAAAGGATGAGTGAGAAAAGAGATAGTCAAGGGAGTCCAACACATACATAATTGTGCTCTACTTTTTCATTTCATTCCAAAGGCTTGCTGTGATATTAGTAGCACCCACCTTCTTTCAAATTCCCTCTTAAACCCCACAGATTTTGGGGGGTTTTGCATTTTAAATATGACTTGACAGAGCTCAGAAGACATCTTTCCTATGTCAGTATATTTTCCATGTGCTCTTACATATTTGCTCTGTGTTATTCTTTTATGGAGACAACTACTTAAGTTTTCTTCTTTAGGGTAAAATATTTCTAAGTTCTTATTTTCAATATGTTTCTTGTGAGGATTAGTCTGTCACATGTTATTTCCATTCCTTTTCTCTGTTTCCTCTTTTCGTCTCTAAATAGGTCATGTGCTGTTTCTTGTTTGATTATTCACCTTTAGCCCAAGAAATACCCTGGTTTCCCATTTGGAAACACCATTTAGACTGTCAGTGTGGTACTCTCCTTCATTGTAGTATGTCCAGTAAACTTCTCTTTCTTCAATCAATAGGTTTTTCTGGTGTACTTTTGTGGGAGTTGACAGATGACAAATCCTAACATGTGGGTCCAGCATGTGATAAGGACACATGTTGAGAATCATATATTAAGCAAAAAGTCTTCTTACCAACAGACTGAAACCACAGCCATGACTTTAATTCCACATTGTTAACAATTAAAAGAAGGACGATTTAATGGCAAACCTTGCCCATTGAGAAAAGTAATACATTGTCAACGATACTTTCTATCTTACGCCCCCCACCTCTAGGCTTAAAGGAGAACTGCCCCCAAGAGCAAAAGAACCATGTGAAAGTGAAGATACAGTCTAGCAATTCCACTTCTAAGGATACATTCAAAAGGAATACATGTCCAAAGATGTTGAGAAAAAGTTATGCAAAACTCAGAAATAATGCAAAAGAATGAATTCATGTATTTTTCAACGTCATATTGGAGTATTTTCTAAAAGATCTATACATGGATGATTTAATTATATAGGAAAATATATCATTCCATTCCATTCACTACTATTTTGGGTCAAGACTATGTAGTTACACATTAACATGTAGACTTGTGTCCTACAGAGAGGCAAGTGATTTTATTTTCCAGTAGAAAAAATAATCCCAAGGGTATTTTTTTGCCCTATAGGCCATTAACCAGTTTTGTATCTAATTTATCAATGGTATGACAGCATTCTTTCAGAGCCTACATACATTGAATCGCTGACTTATCCTGTGAACCAGTTTTATCAACTTGCTGGTTCTCTTGATAATTAAATATTTGACATGAACTTGCAACATTTACAGTTGATCCTGAACAACATGGGGGCTAGGGGCACCAACCCCTGCACAGTCGAAAATCTGAGTATAACTTTACAGTCATCCTTCTATATATGCGTCTTTCTATATCTGAGGTTCTGCATCCACAGAGTCAACTAACCACGGATTGTGTAGTACTTTAGTATGTATTTATTGAAAAACATCCATGTATAAGTGGACCTGCACAGTCCAAACCCATGTTGCTCAAGGTTCAACTGTATATAAGTGATATTTTTAACATTTAAAAAATATATATACTTTGACAAAGATTAGGCATCAGGATGTTAACAAAAAAGTAGACTTCTAATTCTGAACAAGATGGAAGATGTGTGATAACCTTATTCTTCACACGAAGTACAGCTACAAACCATGGAAATAATACATAAATAAACATTCAAAGGTGCTGAATGATAAAGAGAAGAAGGCAGACTATCTAGGGACCTCAGGATTTGAGAGATGACATGGAGGTGAGTTCCCTGGGTTTTGTTTTTGCCTCCAATATATATGGACTGGGCTCAGGAGAAGTCCACAATCTGGTGACAGAAATGAGAAAGACAAAAAAGCCTCAGAAGAAGTGTGCTATTGCTAGCCAAAAGAACAGTAACAGGTAGTCTAACAAGACAGAAACATTTTTACAATATTCACCGTATTGCAGTCAAACACAACTGAAAAAAATGTGAATCTCCGTTTGCCCCCCCATCAGCAGAGACTGAGTCAGGAGCAGGGACTGTAGTAAGGTAGTGATCTGAACACTAAAGAAATGTGTTAAAAACAGCTAGAGAGAAATAACACATTACCAATAGTACAATAATGATTTGAATGACAGGATTTGTCTTTGAAAACCTTGGAGGTCAGAAGACATGGGAACAACATTTTTTAATGTGATAAACGAAAAACATGTGTTCACCAGGAATTCTATACACGATGAAAATATTCTTTAGGAATGAAGGTGAAATAATATTCTCAGGTGAAAGAAAACTAAAAGTATTTGTTACCAGATACCTATTTTAAAAGAATAGCTAAAGAAAGTTCTTCAAACAAAAGAAATGGTAAAAGAATGAAACTTAGAAAAACATGAAGAATGATGGAAAGGGTAAAAATTAAGCAAAAGTTATATTATCTGATGTGGTTTTCATATATTGAAAACAATTATAAAGAAGGTAAAAAAATAGAGGTAAGTTTTCTACATTTCACTTTAAGTAGTAAAATGTCAACACCAGTAGGTAGTGATCTGAGCCTCTGTGTCTGATTCATAGTTCAACACTCAACAAGTACCATTCTAAGTGCCAAAGATACAGCATGGAACAAGGTACTCCATCTCTGCCTTTACTCAGTTTACGTTTTACCTATGAATTCACATTTTGTTTGACTGCCTTTCTCCATGGTCCATGTACCTCCGTGGTGCAAGGAGAAATATATATTTGGCCTTTGTCTCTGGTCCTGACACAGAGCTCCAAAACTCTTGGAATGTCCTGAGTGATAGGACATAGTGTCTTCTGTTATTCATAATGAGTCTCTTTCAACCCTACCTGAGTTTATGATAATGAGGTTACTCTTGGTGGGCCCCTAGATAGTTTCAGGATGGGGGGCTGGTTGCCAAGGGAACCAACCAGGTGATTAGAGGGTTGGAACTTTCAGCCCCACCTGCTGATCTCTAGGGAAGGTAGAGGGGCTGGAGGTTGAGTCCAACCACCAATGGCAATGATTTAGTCAATTATAGCTACATAATGAAACCTCCATAAGAACCCCTAAACAGTGGGGTTCAGAAGCTTCTAGACTGGTAAACATACTGAAGTGCTGGGAGGGTGACATGACCAGAGAGAACATGGAAGCTCTGTGCCCCTCTCCCCACACCTTGCCCTATGCATCAACTCTATTTGGCTGTTCCTAAGTTCTATTCTTTACAATAAACCAGTAATAGTACGTAAAGCACTTTCCTAAGTTTTGTGAGTAGTTCTAGCAAATTATCAAACCCAAATGCGGGTCGTGGGAACCCCTGAATTTGTAGTCAGCAGGACATAAATGTGAGTAGCTGGGCATTCCATCTGTAGCTGGTGTCTGAAGTGGGGGCAGTGTTTTTTTTTTAAGCTTTTAAGTTTTTATTTATTTATATATTTATTTGTTTGTTTGTTTGTTTTTGGCTGCACTGGGTCTTCGTTGCTGTGCATAGGCTTTCTCTAGTTGCGGCGAGCAGGGCCTACTCTTTTGTTGCGGTGCGCAGGCTTCTCATTGCAGTGGCTTCTCGTTGTGGAGCATGGGCTCTAGGCGTGCGGGCTTCAGTAGTTGTGGCACATGGGCTCAGTCGTTGTGGCTCGCGGGCTCTAGAGCGCAGGCTCAGTAGTTGTGGCGCACGGGCTTAGTTGCTCAGCAGCATGTGGGATCTTCCCAGACCAGGGCTCGTACCTGTGTCCCCTGCATTGGCAGGCGTATTCCCATCCACTGCGCCACCAGGGAAGCCTGTGGAGGCAGTCTTATACTGAGCCCCTAATGTGTGGGATCTGATCCTAACTCCAGGAGTCAGTGCCAGAATTGAATTGAATTGTTGGACACCCAGTTGGTGTTGGAGAACTGGAGACCTAGTGTTGGAAAAGACACCATATATTTGGTTTCTGGGGGGAAATACTCTCTCACCATCTGTGGCTTACATTTTCACTGTTTATTAATCTGATTAATTGGGAAAGGAAGGTAGAAAAGGTTTACAGCAGTATTCATCAACTGGGAGGCCACGGTGAGAATGGTCTACAATCGATGTCATGGCACTAGAAAACCGCTGGCTAAGACCCTATAGATGATGTGAGAGATTAGTCTTTTGAATATTTAAAATCTTTGGTCCAGATTTCCACTTCTGGTTAAAATGGGGTAACAAGGACTATATTTACCTTCCAACCTCAAAAAACAAAACAAAACAAACAAAAAAAAACCCACCCAGGCTTCCCTGGTGGCGCAGTGGTTGAGAGTCCGCCTGCCGATGCAGGGGACACGGGTTTGTGCCCCGGTCTGGGAAGATCCCACGTGCTGCGGAGCGGCTGGGCCCGTGAGCCATGGCCGCTGAGCCTGCGCGTCCGGAGCCTGTGCTCCGCAACGGGAGAGGCCACAACAGTGAGAGGCCCGCGTACTGCAAAAAAAATACACAAAACTATGGTTTTTAAGACAGTGGACATCAGACAGTGAAGGGCAGTGATCCCCAAGAGACAAGGCAATTCCTACAATTTGACCCATCTTACTGCCTTGAGAGAGCTTCCAGGCCACAGTGCAGGGAGGGGGAACTGAGTTGGAGCCAAGCCGACTCAGAGTTGAGAAGATAACGCTGAGAATCCAGGGAGACCAAGGAGGCGAGAGTTTGTAGACATAGTACCATAGAGGAGAGAGCTTCATGGAGAGAAAACTACAGAGACATGCAGAAGGTTCGCCCCTTGGATATTCGTACCATCTGAAAGCATTAGAGGAAACCGTACCTGGCTCTCACACAGGGCCAAAAACAGTGCCTGATTGCACTAGCGGGGCTGGAAAAAGTAACAATTTCTAAGGTACTGGGAAGAATACTCAGAAAGATCTTGTCACTGGACATATATACACTGCCAAATGTAAAACAGATAGCTAGTGGGAAGCAGCCGCATCGTACAGGGAGATCAGCTCGTGCTTTGTGACCACCTAGAGGGGTGGGATAGGGAGGTGGGCGGGAGACACAAGAGGGAGGGGATATGGGGATATATGTATACATATAGCTGATTCACTGTTATAAAGCAGAAACTAACACACCATTGTAAAGCAATTATACTCCAATAAAGATGTTAAAAAAAAAAAGATCTTGCCACAGTAGTGGAGAATTATTAGACTGAGCAGTGTTCGAGAACCTCCTAACAAATCATAAAAGCAAGACCTGAAAAGGTTAAACTGTTTCCAAGTAACATAACTATATCCTAGAACAAACCTCAACATTTACAGCAATACAAAAATACCCAGCACCCAATGCAGTGAAATACACAATGTCTGGCATCCAATTAATTATTACCTGGCATGCAAGGAAGCAGGAAAACATAACTCACAATGAGGAAAGTATGTACAACGCTTATTAGCTGTGATGGTCAGTTTTATGTGTCAACTTGGCTAGGCAATGGTGCCCAGAGTTTAATTTAACTCTAATATAGGTGTGAAGATTTTTTGTAGATGTGATTAATGTCTATAGTCAAATGGCTTTAAGTAAAAGAGATTATCCTAGATAATCTGGGTGAAGCCGATGCAATCAGTTAAAAGACCTTAAGAGCAAAACCGAGGTTTCCCTGAGGAAGAAGAAATCCTCTGCGGACTGCTGCGCAGCATCCATTTCTGCCCAAGGGTTTCCAGCCTGCCACCCTGACCTACATATTAGAGACTTGCTAGCCTCCACAATCTCATGAGCGGATTCCTTTAAATAAATCTCTTGATATTTGATAGATAGATAGAGAGACAGAGAGATAGAGAGATAGATAGTCAATCCTACTGGTCCTCTTTCTCTGGGAGGACTGTGATTGATACAGGAGTTTGTTTTCCTTTCAGCCTATCGTGGGTATAAAAGGTATCCCTCACTATCTGAACTCACTACCTAAATATTCATTATAACTTAGAAGTTTTTGCCCTGAATTTATTATTCAAACAGAAAATCTTTAATAGTTAGTGTGTGTGCTAGTGAAAACATTGAAGCTGGGTGCAGGTTTGCGTGGTAGGGAGTGTGCTCCAATGGTACCGCAGCTGTTCTCAGCATAGAATTGGGACCCTTGATCATGCCATTTCAACACAGTCTGCACTATGGTCCTTATCTTTCCCATGTTAAATGAAACCATCTCTATTAGCTTCCTATGTCTGCCATAACAAAGTATCACAAATTGGGTGACTTTAAACAACAGATCTATTCTCTTATAATTCTGAAGGCTAAAAGTCTGAAATCAAGGTGTTGGTAGGGCCACGCTCTCTCTGAAGGCGCTAAGAAAGAATCTGGTCCATGCCTTTCCTCTTAACTTCTGGTGTTGCCTGAAATCCTTGGTATTCCTTGGCTTGTAGACCCATCATTTCAATCTCTACCTCTGTCATCACATGGCATTCTCATTTCTCTCTCTCTCTCTCTCTCTCTCTCTCTCTCTCTCTCTGTGTGTGTGTGTGTGTGTGTGTGTGTGTTTTCCTCTTCTTATAAGAGCACCAGTCACATTGGATGAGTGCCCACTCTAATCCAGTATGACCTCATCTTAGCTTGATTAGTCAATGACTCTATTTCCAAACAAAATCTCATTCACAGGTATCAGGGGTTAGGATTTCAGTATATATTTCCGGGTAACATAATTCAACCCACACACCATCTGAATAAATGGAAAAGCAATCTGAAGAAAAGGTTTAACATAATTCCATTTACTAAAGGAAGAAGAGGCATAGATACCTGATGTCAAATCTTTCAGATTTATTTTTCATAGCAATCATATCTATGTAATCATGACATAAACAGAATCAACATCTTCCAAAATGCAATGATAAATTCAATCCTGTTATCAGGAGCAGTGCCAATGCAAGCAAAGGAAATACAAACAGCTGCCCAATTTCAATTGCTTTATTTATGGTTTCAATCAGGGTTTACAACTCTCTACCTGCAGTGCCTGAGCACCAAAAAACCGATAAGACTGTTCAGTAATTCCTCTGATCTGGATGTGGTTGAACTGCAGGCATTTATTATCTCACTCACTCCTTCACAGGCTCACACTTTCTCATTGGCACCAACCAAGCAGAACAGTGCATCAGAGTCTAAACAAGAAAACAGAAGCTACTTCAAGTATTTACAACAGATGGAACTGAACAACGAATTGTTCACACAAAGAATAGAGGAAATGAGAAGCAAACAGAGTGGTGAAGCAACCTAGAGATGAGCAAAACCAGGAACCAATGAAAACTCTCTTGACCCTCTAGGCTAAATAAGCAGAATTCTCTGAAACTACAGCAGGAGTTAGGTTTCAGGAAGAAATGGAGACACTGCCAAAGAAACATCTGAGGCAGAGAAGGAGAGGGAGAAATAACTTCCTTCTCCCCTCCCACCAATCCTTGACCTCTCCCCAATGTCTCCATTGGCCAAAGGCAGCCAGAAGTCAGCCTTCACAGAAGCCAAGGGAATGCAGCCTGCAGAAGTAGGGCAAGAAGTCTATGAGAAATAACGTCCAGGTCCTGCCTATCTTCCTCCGATGAGCTTGTTGCTATATAGAAAGAAAACAATTCACATTTGTTGTACCCTGAAAACAAATACGCCCAGCTGATGAATTCAGTAAGTGTTAAGTAACTAGAATAATGGTTTAACATGCTAGTATGCAAAAAATCCTTTATGAATTGTTATAGGTATTTTAGAATTTGTTTTATTTCTTAGTAGAATTGGGGGGAATGGATTAGGGTTTGGGAATGGAATGATAACACATTTTTGCCATTTAAAGTAAAAATCCTGCATTTCCAAATTTTGCTATCAGCATGTTTTCAGGAACAAATTTGAGTCAGAAATGGGAGATGCATGGACTTGAAGCCACAGTCTAGTACAAAGTTTTCCACATCAGGTCTATAGAGTCTTCTTTCCAACTCCTAATTTGTATTTTAACTCTTCCAAGACTTTAGAGCTACCTACAGCCTAGACATTTTTTACTTGGGTATGGTAAGCCTTGCTTTTCATTACTCGTTATTTGTAAAGCATTATTGTATATCTGATACATTCAAAATATCAGTAGACAGAGGGGATATACGTATACATATAACTCATTCACTTTGCTGTACAGCAGAAACTAACACAACATTGTAAAGCAACTATACTCCAATAAAACATAATTAAAATTTTTTTTTAATTTTTCAAAATTTTAACTTATCTTTGTTCTCGGCATGAAGTGAAAGGGGTACGAATTTCCATCTGTACCTGTTCCATCAACTTAAGCGAAATTTGTAAGACCTATTTGATCTCCCCTCCAGCCTTTAAATTCCTTGAGGAGAGAGTCATAAAAAATATACCAATAGACAAATTAGGTTACCATCCTATTATGAGTTAGACTAGCACTATCTTGAAACCTAGAGCTATTTGAATTTTAAAAAAATAGGTTACAATGATTTGCCACGACCTTGTTACTGAATTCTTGCACTTACACCAAACTTCACTTGAGACAGAAGAGTGCTAAAAAGCAGTGGTAATTTTTATTGTCTATAGAAAAAGAATAACTAGTATTCTGGTAGGATGCTCATCTTATCCGTAATACCCTTAATTACGTAGAATTTATAGGAACAAAGTCGATATAAGGAATGATGATATAAAATGTTTATTTGTAGAACAAAGCTAATAGGGTCATCATTCTTCACTGTGAGAATGCTGGCTTACCTAGTGTCAGACTCACCAATGTTCCAGACATGGCATTCCAATCACAGCATTACCACAGTGGCCTATGATCTCACAAAAGTGAAACACGGACCTGGTGTTGGTGGTTAACTCATCTCTTCCAGTCCAACTGATAATATTAAAGGCAGCAAAGAAAACAGCGAGAGGGGTCAGCCTCCAGCGATGTCAAAGTCACAAAAACAGACACGGAAAGCCTTGGTTCAAAGCGTAGCCTCAGAAGCCCTGAAAGTAACATGTGGCACCTTGCAAGGTGGCTGCTGGTTCACAAACTGAACACCAAGAGAGCTGTGTGAGAGGAAGCAGGTATACTCAGTGCAGTCTCCCCCACACAAAGGCTAATGCCATCTTCTAGGGGTCATTTGATGGACTAGTCCTAGGTGGGCTCAGGTGGGCCATTTAACAGTCATAGCACAACTACACAACTGTTTTCAAATGTTGTGACTAGGTGGCCACCACTCCAACACCCTTCAAGCCCACACTCAACTTTCTCCAGCTCAGTTTAAAGTCATATCCACACTAAGCGGGTGTGACAGCATAGACGTGGCCCCAGCCTGGATGGTAGAGAGTATCTCGCAAATGTGGTCAAACAGCCACAGAAGATACTTTAAGCAGTTGAGCAGGAATGTGTTAGAGATGCACAAAATGCTAGTCTGGCTTTCTACTAATATACATTTCCTCATTCCACAGACCTCATATAGCTTTCATGTGCTAGGGAGAGAGATGACTAAGACAGTCCCCTGCCTCTTAAGAGATATTATGTCTAGTTGCTGAGACAGACTTTACTGTATTGAATTTTAAGTGTTGGCATATCAAGACCTGAGACAATACAAAGCAAACGTTTGATGGTGCTGCATGAAGCAGAGGGTACTTATAATGGCACTTGAGGTCTATCACGCCTTAAACAAAACCAAATGGCTAGACAGGCTCTCAGGTATTACCTAGTATATCTTGGATATTAAGAGGTCTCACTGGGCTATTCATGCTCAAAAAGATAGCTGCTCAAGCTGTCACCAGAGCTAGAAAAGTCAGAAAAGCTGGAAATTTAAATGGTCGGTTTTCACCTTACATCTTGAAAGCATGAGGCAGGTTTTCTCAAGGCCCCATGGGGCTCTTTTTGGAGCACAACTACTTGCAGGGAAAAAGTGAAAGCCACTTGGTGAAGATGAAGTTCTGCCCAAAAGATTGGGCAAACCCAAGGCTATAAGCGCATGGATATAGGGTGGCTCCTGAGAAGTGGTATAACACATAACTCATAACATCCCCAAATTTGGAATCCTGTTTCTTGTCATGTGGTAGAGATTTGACCCTTGCTAGCAAACCCCAAGTACTCCAGAGTGAGAACTATCAAAATGCACTTTGGGTTAAACAGTGGATGTTTATCAACTTAAGTGATTAATTTCCTTAAATCA
Organism: Delphinapterus leucas; assembly: GCF_059928025.1. Taxonomy (NCBI): domain Eukaryota; kingdom Metazoa; phylum Chordata; class Mammalia; order Artiodactyla; family Monodontidae; genus Delphinapterus; species Delphinapterus leucas. Next base: position 94,220,695 of record NC_143150.1, on the reverse strand, counting down.
AGGCAGCCCAATATCCTAAGTTAAACATGAAAAAAATTGTACCAATGTCAGTTTGTTGGTTTTGACACTGTACTAGAGTTATGTAAGATACTACCACTAGAGGAAGATGGTGAAGGGTACACGGGACTCTCTGTACTATTTTTGCAAATTACCGTGAATCTATAATTACCTCAAAATAAAACTTTTTGTTGTTGTTTAAATGAGGTAAAGGAGCGTCAGAGATCTTTCTCAAGGTCAGAGATCCTTTGAAAACTTGCAGCTGGATCCCTGGCCTCACGGAATAACCTATCTGAGTAAGGAGCCTTATAAAATATGCTGCCACAGTAGGGATGACCGTGACCCATGTGCTGCAGGCCAAAATAAGCAATCTATCTTTTACACTAGGGGTTCTTAAGTTAGGGATCCGAAGTATTATAATATCCATGGAATATTAATTTGATTGGGAAAGCATTCATCTTTATTTTTACTAACCTCTAACTTAAATTTAGTATTTCTTCAGCTAATACATTCACCATTAGCAGAATCTATGAATTTGCAACAACAGAAATCAGTTCTTTTCATTCCACATTACCTTGATGCAGATCTCAAATTTATGTTTATCACTACCTCAAAATTATGGTAGTAGAGTAGCCACCAGTTGCCACATGAACACTGTCTTTGTGTCTACAGATATCTGGACAAGGCAGTTGCCCAATTCTGGGTCAGGTAGACATTCAGCTACTGAGGAATGAAGTAGAAAGTTATTTCACAGGCAACCAGGAAAGCCATGGTGCTTTCCTGTACTCCCTATCTAAAGTTAGTTTTCAATCTATACATGGAAGGTTGTGAGATATTCTTGTTAAGTTTTTGCAAAACTAGCACACTCAAATGAGAACACAGCTCTCCATAAAGCAGCCTGACTTTTGTAACAGACAGTACATGGACTACAAGGGTGGGCCAGGCAAGTTCAAACACATCTGAGTTGAAGTAACTTTAAATAAGACATTTAAACAGTTATTACTAACAGATTGTGCAATGTTGTAAGTCATGCACAGTGTAAACGTGATGAGTAACAGATGTTTTTCTCCTTATACTCCTTTGGTACATGGTTAAGAAGTGAAGACATGCACAAGGGTGATACAAGGTATTTTACAAGGGGTATTCATACACCATTCTGTTAAAATACCTCACCCCACATTTAAGAAATCATTTTTGCAAGAAAACAAATTACACATGAAAACCATGTTTTCTAGAAAGGCACAGAAGGCCATATACGTGGAATGCTGGAAGAAGTTCTTTACCAAGATGAAGCTGCAATTCAAAATTCTGTCTAGTTCACTGACAAAAGATAGCTGTTAACACCTAGAAACACTGCAGAACTATTTTCTTGATGGTAAAATTGAACCATGGGTTTGTAATCTCTTCTTAAATGTAAAACTGTATCAAAGAATTTGGCTTAGCCAAAGATGACCTATTGACTTTTTTAAAATAGTGGTTTTGAGATATAATAAACATGAAAAAATTAACCCATTTAAAGTATTAAATTCAGTGTTTCTTTAGTATATTCGAGAGGTTGTGCAACCATCACCACCATCTAATTTCCAAGTATTTCATCATCTCAAAAAGAAATTCCATACCTATTAGCAGTCATTTCCCCATCCCCTTTCCTCCCAGCCCCTGGCAAGCACTAATCTACTTTCTGTTTTTATGGATTTGTTTATTCTAGACATTCCATATATACAGAATCATATAATATGTGGCCTTTTGTGACTGGCTTCTTTCATTCAGCATATTGTTTTCAAGGTTCATCCTTTTTATTGCTGAATAATATTCCATTGTACAGATATGACAAATTTTGTTTATCCGTTCATCAGTTGATGGACATTTGGGTTGTTTCCACTTTTGGCTCTTATGAATAATGCTGCTACAAACGTTTATGTACAAGTTTTTGTGTCGATGTATATTTTAAATTCACTTGGATATATACCTAGGAGTAAAATTGCTGGGACATGTGATAATTCTATATTTAACATTCTAAGAAACTGACAAACTGTTTTCCACAGCAGTGGCACCATTTTACATCCCCAGCAGCAATGCAGGAGGGTCCAATTCTCCATATTCTTGCTAACACTTGTTACTATCTGTCTTTTTTACTTTAGCCATCCTAGTGGGTGTGAAGCGGTATTTCACTGTGGTTCTGATGTGAATTTCTCTAATGACTAATATGCTTATTAGCCATTTGTATTTCTTCTTACGAGAAGTATTCAAATCCTTTGCCTATTTTTAATTGGGTTATTTCTATATTGTTGAGTTGTAAAATAGCTTATTGATCTTAGTGCAAATGATTTAACACAACTGGAATTTAACTCAAAAAACCTTGGAGAAGTCAAGTGTTTTTGCCTACAATGTGAATTAGGGAAGCTTTACCTTTTTCTTGAACCAATACATTTGTGAAATTGAGATTTTTCAACCCTTGTATCCATTAACCAAACAAGAAAATCAGAACTGATTGGATGTCCAGTATGACATGCATATTGTCTTGCCCAAAGACCACCCCAATTCAATGTGATTCAAGCTAAGCAGCCTTCACACTGCTGTCTTTAAACTTCAACTTGCCTGTATTTAAAATGTATTGTCTTGTTATTTAATGCATTAAGGTACATATTTTTATATTACAAGTTTGCTTTAAAATTGATACCTTTCAAATTATTTTATTTGAAAACCCACGTGTTTTATTTTAGACTTTTATACGCATTATTCTGAACTGCCGACAGATTTCAAACTAAGTAGTCCATGTGAAAAAGACACAGAACCCCTGCTGCAACTGCAGAGAAGAACACACCTTCCAAAGGGCAGGAGAAATCACTGCAGCATTTTTAAAAAATGCTATACTGAAATATAGCTAGTGACAATGAGCCTCTGGCTTTTTTCTACCTCACTCTAATGTTGCATACTGAAATGGCCAATACTGTCAGTTTGATTGGGAGCAACGGGAAAGATGAAGCCTCTGACTTTTCTATATGAAAAGTCTTTAACCCTTAAACGATGCAAGCAAATAGATATTTTTGAGATAGCTTGTTTGCAATTATTACAAGCAAATTTATAAAACAGATTCTTAGATCAGCCCCAAATGGCAATGTCTGCACAGCTACATTTGATTTTTTAGAAAAACCTCTCAGCTTTAGCATTCTCACTGTGGGTAGCAGAGTTGATACTAGTTTGTAAATCTTTGCTGCTATACTACAGGTGTAAGAAAGATGAGTTTTTCCGACTAAGTCAGATAGTAGAAATATAAACCAAAGTCCCTGGGATCTAATGCATCTAACTGAATATTCCTGCCCCAGTAAAAAACCTTATACATCAAAGCATGACAACCCTGGGGTCGTTTGCAATGTGCCTAAGGCAACTAGGAGTTACAGGGGGGTTATCTGAGGAAGACCCAGAACGTGGACATAAGATACACATAAATACTTCAGTACATTGACAAGAAAGCTCTGTGATTTAATCAGCAGGGTCCCAATTTCACGGTCTCAGAAACAAAGAGAACCAGTCAGTGGAGAATGAAAGCTTATACACTAGAAAAACTAGATAATCAGGAAACAAAGGATGGAGTAGGAGAGGCTTCCTACTGAGAGAATGATGAGTTCCCTGCTAAATTCCCTAATTCTAATATTTTATATATATATATATATATATATATATATATATATATATATATATTTTGGCCATGCCGTGCGGCATGCAGGATCCTAGTTCCCCAACCAGGGATCAAACCCGTGTCCCCTACAGCAGAAGCACAGAGTCCTAATCACTGGACCACCAGAGAATTCCCTATAATTTTTTAATGGCAATATTTCTATCCATTTCAACCATTTTAGCACCTGCTGTGTGTCAAGGGCTAGACCCTGGAGATACAAAGATAAGTGACTGTTCTTGATCTCAATGATCAAGAACACACACACCCAGTCTTACTCAACTCAGCCAATCTACCCAGTAGTCTGGGACAAAATTTTGTGCTACCCTTGATTCATCTCATATCCCACAGCCAATTCGTCAATAGTCATGGAAGTTAAAGCTTCAAAGTTTTCAAAATTAGATCCACTTCTCACTACCTTCCATCACATCCACCTGAGCCACCACCATCTGCTAGACTACTGCCAAATCCTCCTAACTGGCCCTGCTCCATTCTCACCCCTGCACAGGTCAGGATCACCTACTGACCACATATGTCAAGTATCACGCCCCTGCTTAAAACCTCCCAACAAGTTGACAATATACTTTACAAAAAAATCCCAACTCTTTACCATGGTCTACAAGACTACATAATCCAGTCCCTGTCTGCCTTATTTCATTCCACTTTCTTCTTTATTCAGAACTCTTCAGCCACCCTGGTCACATTTCTGTCCTCTTGCTCTTAGGGTTCTGGTAAAAAGAAACTCCCTCCCTCCAGGCATTCATTCTGCTGTTTACTTCCCATTCAGGTCTCTACACTGAAGAGGCCTCCCTCATAACCTTAACTAAAAGAGCCACCCCTGCTGTAGTTACCCCAACCACATCACCCTGTTTTGTCTTTATGGCACCTGGTTCTAAACATTTTGATATACATGTGTCATCTCACTAATAGCACTAGTACTCATTCGAGACGCTGGGGATAAAGTAGTATGCCATGTCTTTGGGCTGCCTGACTTAGTGACAGCTACTCCTGGCTGTTCTTTCTGTTAGCTAAAGTTGCCTCTAAGTACAGTTATTTGATTTCTGTTTTGAACATTGGCTTATTCTGTTTCTTAAATGTATTCAATTACCTCCCTTGCTTAGCTTGAAACATCTTCCTCTCCACTTTACTTGCTCCTTTTTTCCCTATATGCACTATTCTCAGAATCAGACATAAACAGACATTTACCTGATGCTTCTCATACAAAGATGAGCATCTCCTTCTCAACGCAAGCTTTGCCTATTTGCTGTCCTAGCAGTAGATCCTGCCAACGGTAACCTCAAATGTATTAGGGTGCCGTTGAAGTTCCCAAGAGTCTTCTAATACAACACAACTATAAAGGGCTGAGGGCTTCCCTGGTGGCGCAGTGGTTGAGAGTCCGCCTGCCGATGCAGGGGACACGGGTTCGTGCCCCAGTCCGAGAAGATCCCACATGCCGCGGAGCGGCTGGGCCCGTGAGCCATGGCCGCTGAGCCTGCGCGTCCGGAGCCTGTGCTCCGCAGCGGGAGAGGCCGCAGCAGTGACAGGCCCGCGTACCGCAAAAAAAAAAAAAAGGGCTGAGAGTCTGTAGAGCAAAGGCTACCCTCCCTGGCCTCATCAGGCAAATGATTACATAGGTGTTATAATGAATGCACTAGGAAGTCTTTCACATATGACAAAAGTCTAACAGACGTCTGGGAGACCTGGACAAGTAAGAAACAAAACTAGATGACCCCGACTTGAAAAGGAACAGATTTGTTCTAGAGATGGACACTGGCGTGTCTGTTCCTTTTCAAATCGGGGTCATCTAGTAGGTGAGCAAATTAGAGTTGAGGGAAGCCTATAGCTTTTGGAACCAGAGTTTCCTCTCTCATTACAGGACCCATTCATTGATCAGCTGGATCAGATTAAACCAACCTCTCAGATTCTAGGGCTCCCATGAAGACCGTGCGGCTCTGCAACTCAGATGTCTCTGAAAAGACTAGGACTACAGAGAAGCCACTGGGTCAGAAATACTAGCCCTATAATCTCAAGTAGTAACTGCTCTGATGCTGCAGTGCCCGTGTTGCTACCATCCCAGGCTAATTCCATCAAGCTCACCCACTTGTCCAGCTGTTCCGTTCAGCTATAACTGAATATGGAACTACAAAATTCAAAATTCATAGGGAACAGAACAGCAACGTTCTTTGGGTCTCAGCTTACTAGGGAGGGGGGACATGGGGCAGACCCACAGCTCTAGTCATGAAATTTGGTAATCCAGAGAGAAGTCATGGCCCTTTCATCACAAGACATGTGCTCCCCGCACATACATGCATGATCAATGGCACTGGCCCAATTGTTAAGCCCAGGAAGAGGTACATGGAGGTGAAGGAGGCAATGATCCAGCCCAATGGGCTGCCCAGCCTCTAAGTGAGTAGAATTGAGAATGGCTGGAGATCAGCTCCATTCACCTCCCACACACATTTCCTGCTTACCTCCACTGAACAGGAGATGGGGCCCTGAAGCCAGCCATGTTCACACTAGCCTCCGCAGAGGAGGCCTGTCCTACAGGTGAGCTGCTATAGTGTGATGCCCCAGGCTCAGAAAGTGTTTGCCTCTTCTACTAGGAAGCACCCTGGCCCAGCAGTAGACATTGACAAGCAGGACCTTACATTATATCTCCCATCCCCCATGCTCATTTCATCCTTCTGAGCAGTGCGGCTGAATAAACCTGTCTCCAGTGCAACATGATGGTCTATTAAAGAGAATCAGCAGATTTGTGAACCCAGCCTTGGTCCAATAGTCCAGCAGAAAATGTAAGCCACCTGTTGATGGGTAGCCTCTGCTAGGAATGGGGCAGTATCTCATAAAACCACCCTGTGAAACAGACTTCTGTCTTACTTTACTGACTTTGCCGAGCCTTTGGCACTAGGGGTCTTTAAGCTACTAGCCTCATCAGCATTACCACAAGATGCAGCCATTTTTATCTCGGCTGTGCCACCAGACCTATCTACGTGTCCCACAATGCCCTGCTCCTCATAGTCATACTTTAAGTGCTCCATCTCCACAAATAGTTCAAACACAGAGCCAAGGGAGTTGCCTCTATGTTTTAACATACCTGCTCAACTGGCCTAGTTCCCAGGACCCAGTACATTGCAAAAGGAGACTCCCTTCTGGAAGCCAGACAGATTGAGTTTGCTAACGCTAACTCCCAGCAGAAGTTGTTCCAGGGCTTGGCTAATGGAGAGTTCAACTTCTGCCATGTCACCAAGATCAGAGTGTAGCCCATCTTTTAATTGCTTTTGCTCCTTCACACGTGAAGGTCACAGGTCTGTGTTAAACTATACCTCTGGGATACCCCCAGTCTTGCCAGCCTTCAGGAAGGGCTTTCAGCTGTTACTGAAGCTGGAGAAAACAACCTGGCATGGACAATGGATGGATGGCCACCTACAGCAAGGACAAAATCCAAGACTATGAATGGAATTAGGGCTATTTACCTGGGCATTGCCTCCTTGGGATACTGCTTCAGGTAGAGTCAATAGCTCCAAGAGGCTTGTGTTCACCTCTTCCTTCTGTCACACTCTTAACACAGAGATCCTTGGCGATTTACCTGACATAATAGACAACCTTTGAGAAACTCTTTGTGACACCCGAATTTGACTTAGAACAAGGTATGGGAACTTGAAATCTTGCACTCTTCCAAGCTCTGAATTTCTCTGGATTTTGTATGAATTCTCCCAAAGGCTGTCGTGGCACTACCCTAGAGGGCATCTTCAAAGAAACGGCTTATTCCAGACTTAACACAGGTACCACAGTTACCCCAGCCATGACCACCTTGCTTAGTAAAACTTTACAATGTGTGGACTAAACCACTTGATTTTCAGCCCAAGCCACATTTAGAGGATAAGCTCGAGTCTCGTCAAGCGTGCACCTACAGCTCCTCTCCCATCACTCCCAGTGAAATATGCCATTTCATTTCTCACACATAACGTGAATGTTGCACATCTTCTGCTTCAGCCAGCAATTTCTCACCCCCAAAACAATTCCACACAAACTATAGCTTCTATCCCTCTGGCACCTATCACTGAATGCTCATCAGATGGACGATACCTGCGGTACATCACTCCTCCCCAGTATCCTAGAAGTCCCCAGCTGCCGCCAGTCATTTAGATTACTCCCATCAATGGGCTCCGTTGCTTAGGACTTCCTGGGTTTTTTTTTTTTGGCCTAGTTACCCTCGTAAACAGAATGGATTATCCTCTATCTGATTTGGCAACTTGACTTTTTAACTGGCCACTTGCCTTTAAGATTTCTTCCATCCGTGTTTGACACAGCCTGACGCACTGCTGCTTACTAGTCCAGGTCCCTCCCTCTGCTTCCAAACAGCATGTGGCCCCCTTGTGGGGACCACCCTCAGCTCCATATACATACAACCAGCCTGTCCACACCCCCAACTGTTATTCTCCCCAATAGGTCTCTTCTCTTCCTAGGGCTCCCCCCAATGGTTTTACTCCACAAGGGCTATCACAACATGGCCACAGCTGAGCTGAGCCTCCGTCCTGAGGTAGAACTACTGTTAGGTTAAACGTTACCTGTGGGTGCCTGAAAGAGTAGTCTATGTGATGTCTAGAGAGATTCAAAGGCAACTGCAGCCACACAGCGCCCTCACATGGTAAGGAGTAGTGGTGCAGCTGGGCAAACCTCTGCAAAGCAAAACCCGACTCAGAGCCCTAGGGGCTTCTGGCAACCAAACAGGAAATTCTGCAAAATTCTTGAGTCCAGCAGAGTTCATGGACGTGGACTGAAACCACCTACCATTTCACAGACTGGGAAACTGAGAAGAAAATAGACATGCGCAAGGTAAACAAAGAAAGTTAGAGGCAGAGTCAAGGTCCTTGCAGGTCAAGTCAAGCCCCTAACACCTTAAAGGATATGACTTGACTTAGTGCCTTTAGGCTCAATTTTTCTCCACAGCTAGCTGCTTAGGTATTTTAGAATAACATATCTGAGTTTAAGATGTGGAAGAAGTCACTTGTGGGTAAAAAGTAAAGTCTGCATCAGAGACTTAATGGAGAATAAGTAATTAAATTTTCTAGTTTGTTTCCCTCACTTGCAGAACTAAGATGAGAAATAAGGTGTAACAGAAATAGAAAACCGAACGGATTGCCAGCCATTAACTTTAGCTTTTTAACATTCACGGGAATGAGACGCAAGTGATATCTGGCCAAGGAAAGATTGTTTAGTCTCAAGTCAGGCCACGCTGCTTTTCGTAAGTGAAGTTGTCCCTACGAAGATGAACTCATTTGGTTACTGAAGATTCTCACCAGGTTGTAGCAAAGACTGAGAAGTTTGTTGAAGAATGCCATTCTCCAAGAGAAACTGCTGTCTAGAAGCCAGCATAAAGCTATCTGAATTTCTTCCTTATTCTCAACTGTAAGATTGAGCTGGTCATGCAAGGGCAATAGGGGAGGGGGATTGGCTGCACACCAGGGGTAATACTGCTTGCAGATGACACTGAGGCCCTGCTAAGCTACATTTTGGCCAAAATCTTGGCCATAAGCAACTTACAAAACAACCCCGAACAGCCAAAATCTGACAGGCTCAGTTCCCTTTCCTTCAGAAAGAGTCTTGCCCTGGTGCTTTTTGAGCGAACAATTTTTTCCTAGAAAACCAACCACCCATTGGCCGTCTGTTTTAGTTCAATCAGCCTCAAAAGACCATAGACAAACCTGTAGTCTGACAGAGTCAGGTTTGTTGACTCACTGCAATAAGTAAGTATGAACAACAGAGGAGTCATGGGGCATCTCCCACCAAAGGAAATGGTAGTTCTTGCAAGACTGGGGGAGTGGGGGAGTGGAACTTAGGTAAATGATGGGCTCCAAAGGAAAGCAGGGCCATGTGTAAACACATCAACATCAGGTCTGCACTGCTGTGTGGTCCCAAGCTCCTGTGTCCTTAGGGATAACAAAATTAATATAGATGTGGAATGTTGTATCCTGAAACCCCCTATCTGCACCTGGGTTGGAAATCCAGACTGCTTCGCTCTGTCGTAGAGACTCAAGACATTCCAGGCAAGAGTGGGGAGTTTCACCTTACTGATCTAATTTCAAAAAGTTACGTTTCTGAAAGTCTATGATTTTACAGAACAAAGTTTCTCATTGAGTAAGAAAGAAGTCGTCAAAGAAGGAGGTTTGGGCTATATTTTATCAAATGCCTTTTTAGTACATGTTGTTATAATCATATGGTTATTTTTCCTTTAATTTGCTGTTCTAATAGATTGGGTTGATAGATTTCCTGATCTCAAGCCACACTGCTCCCTTAGTCATACTGTATCTTTCTTTTGATATGCTGCCAGAGCCTATTTTCAGTTGTGATATTGTTCTATAGCTTTATTTCTCCCTCTTTTCTCCCTCCCACTCTCCCTTCTTTCCTTCCTTCTTTTCATATTATCATCGTCAGGTTTTCATATTAATGGTACTGTCATAAAATAAACTGGAGTAATGTCCATGTTTTGCTTTAAGAAAAAATAGCATGTTCTTATGATACTTTACAGCTGTGATGACCTGGAGAGAAATGTTTCCTGATCATTTACAACTTACTTAATCTGTTATCTCAACTTGATGAATGGCAAGGCAGATTTTTCCCTTCTCAATCTATGCTAATTTTTACTGTATCATATCCAAGCAGGGCCTATCCATCTCCCATGATTTGTCTGCCAAGTGTTTTCATGAAATTAAGTCTTTGTCCAACTCTGATTAGGTCTTAAAAGTTCTAATGGTATTAAGAGCAGGAAAAGCTGAGGTCATAGTGCTTTGCAAATGAGGAAACCCAAGATAAAAAAGCTTTCTCTTGAGTCCTAACAATATTAGAAAGGCAAACTCATACATGAACAAAAGTTAGACCAGGGGAGAGTCATCAAGGCAAGAGTCTAGAAAAGGCAAGGTCAGTAACACTAAAACAGAACTAGATTTTCTAGTTATTCTATAGCAGCAAAAACTTCCACTGGAAACAGCTAAAGTAATAAAAAGAGATAACCCCTGCTGACAATTTGAGAAAGCCCTTTATTATTGCCTCTCTTATGATTTGATTAAACAAAGAAAGCTCCATGTTATTAGATTAGTTTTGGCCAACTGATTTCAGAGCCAAAGACAAATTACATTTGAAAGTCACTGACATTTGAACATTATTGAAATTTGAGGCCACTTCTACTGTGAGAGAAGAACAAGCACACAAAGACTCCTGCAGCATGGAGGGCAGCACTACAGTGTCTAAGGTTTGTTTGGAGTTAAGACCAAGCATTTGCTTGGCGAGGAAAAAGAAATACACCTAGAGTCTCATCCCAACTCAGTCACTTACTAACTCTGGATCCTTGGGCAACTACACATCCAAAGCTTCAGTTGTTTGAGTTATGAAGTACAGATGCCACTGAGATGCCTAAAGACAAAATGAGAACAAAAGTAGAAAAGCGCTGTGAGCTGTAGAGCACTGCACAGTGTAAAGTTATTATTGCTGATGGGCCAAGACCCTGATTCATTTGAGGCAAGTCTTAATGCCAAGAAGGAAGTCTGGTAGTGCCAATTTCAAGATAAGTCCTACCACGACAGGATAATCCACACATAGTAATAAATCGGTTTTAGAATTTGTTGGAGGGTTTTCTGAGAAATCCTCTTGTTTAAACTCACAGCTCCAGCACTGAAAGTTACTTGTATTCAGAAGAGAATTTACATGTGAAGGAACAAAAAAGAGAGATGAACAAGAATCTAAAAGGTGTTTCAAATCACTGATCTATGGTTGTCCCATGCAGTGATGGTCTCTAAAAAACAAATTACCTCGAATCAAATTTTAATGTCTGGTTTCTTAACTGTCCCAAGCAATGAAGTATCAGGCCAAACTTTCTAATTTAGAACTTAATGGCAGACACCAGATTTAAACGTAGAAACTTAATTTCATTTAAGAATAAGAAGTTTAGAGCTGGAAAAAAAAATCAAAAGTGCCTGGATTAAGTGCTGTCTCTATTAAATCATTCTATTAGCACTTACTTTCAATTGTTTGCTACAATTCCCACAGATGGCTGCACTTAGAAATTTACATGTTTCATCTTCATTTAGGACAAAGTAAAATTGGCCCTCTGCTCTAATTCATTGTTAACAAACCACTTTGTTACTCACTTGGACCACTAATTACCAAAGACCAGAGATTGACAGGAGAAAACAGCAGAGAGAGCTAACTAGAGAAAGAGCTATAGTGCCTAAAGAAAAGACCAACATAATTAAGAAGGGAGAAGTATGTATCCTGACAACATTCAGAAAACTTAAATGATGCTTGGCTGCTCTCTTTATCTAGACTGGCTTCCTGACCCGCTAGTTGAATACTGACACCTGAGTCTCATTTTTGACTTTATCAAACATGTACTCCCTTTTACCTTTTTTAAAAAATAAATTTATTTATTTATTTTTGGCTGTATTGGGTCTTCGTTGCTGCATATGGGCTTTCTCAAGTTGCAGCGAGCCGGGGCTACTCTTCGTTGTGGTGCGCGGGCTTCTCATTGTGGTGGCTTCTCTTGTTGCGGAGCACCAGCTCTAGGCGCGCGGGCTTCAGTAGTTTTCTCGCAGGCTCTAGAGTGCAGGCTCAGTAGTTGTAGTGCACGGTCTCAGCAGTTGTGGCTCACAGGCTTAGTTGCTCCATGGCATGTGGGATCTTCCTGGACCAGGGCTCAAACCCGTGTCCCCTGCATTGGCAGGCAGATTCCTAACCACTGTTCCACCAGGGAAGCCCTCCTTTTATCTTTTGACTCAAAGGTATTCCTGTTAGGAAATCATAGCCATCAGTAGCCTATTGTGGGAAAAACTGATGAAATCCTAATAAAGTCTTTAGTTACTAGTATTATGCCAATGTTGATTTCTTAGTTTTAGTAACTATACAAGGTTATGTAAGATGTTAACATTAGGGGTAGCGAGGCAAAGAGAATACAGGGACTCTCTGTATTATCTTCCAACTCTTCTCTAAACCTAAAATTATTTCAAGGGCTTCCCTGGTGGCGCAGTGGTTGAGAGTCCGCCTGCCGATGCAGGGGACGCGGGTTCGTGCCCCGGTCTGGGAGGATCCCACATGCCGCGGAGCGGCTGGGACCGTGAGCCACGGCCGCTGAGCCTGCGCGTCCGGAGCCTGTGCTCCGCAACGGGAGAGGCCACAACAGTGAGAGGCCCGCGTACCGCAAAATAAATAAATAAATAAAATAAAATAGTTTCAAAATTTTTAAAAATATTAACCAAAAAAGCCTTCTGTGTGCCAGCACTGTGCTCCACAAGGCTGTGGTTGGCACTGCCAACAGGTGGATATGCCCTTACTCTGTCAACTGTACAGCCTCTACAATTCAGGAATATAAGGGAACATCCAATCCACCCTGCACTTGTGCTCTGGAAACTGACTCCTCTGATGAGGAGGAGGGATATTTCTAGGAGCAGAGTTCTGTCCACAGTAGGAGGGAACAAAGAATTCTGAGACTCATCACTGCCTGTCTCACCCCCGCCCCCCTCCAGCATCAACTGGATTCTGGAGTTATCTAGAGGGTCTCAGAAGGAATGTGACTGTCACAGAAACCTTTACTACAGAACAGACTGTTACCACTTTCTCTCCTCTTACAGATGCTCCTTGAAGGAAAGCTCATCTGCTACTCCACTGGCATGTGGGACACACGCTGCCGGGTTGATCTGCAGGCAGAGCTCTCCACTGACATACGTTGGCAGCCTGTTTTGCTGACTGGAGTTTCTGCTCAGGCAGACCTAGAGGATGCTTAGCAATATCCTTAGCACCCTTGTATTGAAGCACTCCTGCTAAGGATTCATGATAATAATCTAATGAGACGAACCCTGTAAAAGACCTTAGTGGTAGGACTTCCCTGGCAGTCCAGGAGGCAGGAAAGACTCCATGCTTCCACTCCAGGGGGCACAGGTTCGATACCTGGTCGGGGAACTAGGATCCCGCATGCCGTGCAGTGTGACCAAAAGTTTTAAATTTTTTTTTTAATTTTTAAAAAGACCTTAGTGGGTATTTTACCAGGTAGGGGTACTATGTGCTAGATGATTTTTTAGCTAATTACTTCCTTAAGACAGATTATTTACCCTCTCTCTGCCATAGGGTTCTTGACTCAAGTTTGGGATGTATTAAAGCTAACATTCTCTGCTCCCTTCCTCAATATATCCTGTAGCCTTTCTTAATATTTAAAGGAGTTTTAAAGCCTCTTGGTTACGCTGTATTTGTTTGCAAGCTCCGTTACTGAGTGGTCCAGGAGACTCAGTAAAAGCTTTTTACTGAAAAGGCAAATCACACAGACTAAATCAATCAACTGTTTGTTCTCAATTTATCCAAAACTTTATATTATTCTTTATCCATCAGCTATAGATGGAAGGAAGGTAATATGAAGATTATTGAATAGTAAAAAAGGAGGGACAAGCTAATGTTTTGTATTATTCACCATAAGATACAAGGAGCACTGGGAAAATAATGATGAATGAGACAAGCACCCTGCCTTCATGCAGCTTACATGGTTGCAGGGGAGAGAGATAAAAATTAATTAAACATAGACATCAGTAAAATGTCATCATAGATACTATGCAGGAGAGAAATAAGGGGCTGATATAGAGAAGAAGGTAGAAGGAAAGGGAAATCTACTTTGGAATGGACTGTCGGGGAGGCTTCTCTGGGAAGACGGCATCGGAGCTGAGACCTATAGTAAGAAGGAAGCAGCTCCACAAAGATCAAAGATCAGAGGCGAAGAGCATGGCAGGAGCTTATGTAAATCCCTGGCGTGGGAAAGCTGGGCATGTGGGAGCAAGTGAAAATGAGTGGGGCTGCAGCACATCAAGCAGGGGCAAGTGGTCTACGACTGGGTTGGAGAAATGAGCAGGGACAAGTGATGCAGGGCTTTGTAGGTCATGGGATGGAGGTCTGCTTTTGTTCCAGGTACAGAGAGAAGCCAAGGAAGAGCTCTGAGCTATGAGGTGACATGACTGGTTTCAGACTTTAAGAAGATTACTTTTGCTGCTACTTGGAAGGAGGCACTAAAGCAGATCAAGAGTGGAAAAGGAAAACCAGTTCGAGGCTGCTGCAGTGCTCCATACCTGGACTAGGATGGTGCCAAGGGTGAGTGACAAAAGAGGGCAGATGCAGGATATATCTTGAAGAAAGTACTAGACTCTCCCGTGGATTAGATGTATGGGCTGAGGAAAGGAAGTATTATTGATATAATAAAATAATAATACCTAAATCCAATAAATATCCCCTGAGAAACACTGCAGTAGGCACCATGAAATATTCTAGAGCATGCATGGGTGGAAGGCATGGGTGATGGATGGCTCGGAGTGACGAATAAAGGTGGAAAAGGAAAGAGTGTCTACCATGTGACAGATTGTTAGCATACGTTACTTCACTGAGCCCTTACAAGTCCACTGTGAGACTAAAATCCTCGTGTTCATTTTAGTGAGGAGGAAACCAAAGCTCAAGGACATTATGTACCGTGCCTGAGTCATGCTGCTAGTAAGCAGTAGAGCCAGAATTTAGGCCCACATCTGTCTGGTTCTAAAGCCTGTCTGTGCTTTCTTCTTTGTTCCACACAGCCCACAAGGAATTTACAAACCAGTGAGGGCATTTGAAGCTTAGGACAAAAATGTATATGTATATTTATGCCACAAAGTTTTATAAGTACTATAAAATGTAGAAACAAATTTCTCAAAGAATTCCAATTGTGTGGGTGTACTGGTACAGAAAATCAAGGCATACAGTCGTCTCTCAAGATTTTCCTGCTAATCCTTGATGGAAAGGTAGGACTGTAAAAGAGCTGCTAAAAGCCAAACTATTTCTGTCTCCCAACATTTTGAACCATTTATCAAGTCCACCAGAAAACAATAAGACTTTGGCATAACCACAAGATAGACAGGCCATGGTAACAAGAAGTGCATAAACTCGATTGTGTTGTGAAGTAAATCTGCTGCAGGACTGCAAATCAGTTTTGCTGCAAGTACTGAATCTTCGAGGTTCCCTGAAGTTTGACTTAAGCCTAATACTAAATTAAGTAAACATATTTTTTCCATGGGGTAGGTTTGGGTTTTGACACGTTAAATACAACTTTAGGTTAAATACAAATTTGAGGAGCAATGATAAGGCATGAAATCCACATGAGGTTTCTGCCTCTGACGAGGCGTTGACTCCCTTAGAGAGATCATTCATCACTCAAACACAGAAAGGGCAAAGAAAATTATTCCAAGTTTTTTAATATCGTGAAGGTGGCACAGACTCTTGAAAATTAAACAATTTTAAATGCAGAGTTTCCTGCAATTCTTTCCACAAAACCTAGAGATGTTGTTTTTCATTCTCTATAGATTGCTGGTTTCACTGCTCTCTGTGTGTCACAAGATAAAGTCAAAATTTTGGAAGGAAATAAAAGACCCTTTTCCCATGAATATTCATATGTAAGAAGCCCTCACCCTCAGCTACCCATCATAGTGGGTTATTGCATTAGTTACCTATGGCTGAGTAACAACTTACCCCAAAATTTGCCTAAAACAACAAATATTTATCAAACACTTTCTGTGGGTCGAAAATTTGCGTGGCTTAGTGGGTGGTTCTGATTCAGGGTCTGCTGTGAGGTCATAATCAAAATGTTGGCCAGGACCGAAGTCATCCTACACTCAAAGAGAAGGAAAGCCTGGGGCTGGGGGGATCCAACTCCAAGCTCACTCATATGGCTGTTCGCCAGAGGCCTTAGCTCCTTACCAGACTGGTCATACCGTAGGGCTGCTTGAGTGTCCTCAAAACATGGCAGTTGGTTTCCCTAAGAGGAAATGATCCAAGACAGAGTAAAGCAAAGAGGAAGCCACAGTGCGATTATGACTTAGTCTTGGAAATTATATAGCACCACTTTTGCCATATGCTATTCATTAGAAGTGAGTCTCTTAAATCTAGTGCACACTTAAAGAGAAGGAAATTAAACTCCACATCTTGTCTCGAAAGGAGAAACATCAAAGAATCTGTGAACTTATTTTAAAACCACCATAATCATTGAAGTAAAAAACTAATGTGCTTCCCCATGAAACAGAAAAAGTTGCTATTAAATATTAGTGGTGCTTTGTTGTGATTGCCTGTTAAGAGCGATGAGTTTCTTAGTAAGAAAACAAAATAATGGTGACCTACTGTATCATGTGGGAAATCATTTTGATACAATGGTAGCCATCATCGATATCAGGCAAGCTATTCCAGAATCCCAGAGGTTACAGAACAGAAAGGTTCACAGATCAAATTATGAAGCAAATAATAAACATACAGTTTATTAAATCTATTTGAAACACAATGAGAAGCAAGAAGGAAAAGATGGGATAGCTTAATACACTTAAGACAAGACAAGCAGGGTGGAAGAACCACACACCTGAATCTTCAGAATGTCCTCTCTCTCTCTCCTTCTCTGCACCCTCAGCCTTCGCCCGCTGATGATGCAGTTAGAAAACTATGTATTGTGGGTTCCAGAGACAGGCACTCCTAGACACAGATGCAGCCTGTCAATAAGCCTGCAGAACAGCTATGAGATTCATTTCTTTTGTTTGGGAAGAGCATGTGTGAACCCATAATTGTACCCTACAGGATGCCACCAATAGGTGGCCAGTTTAGGGGTGACATAACTGTCAACCAGAAGTAGCATCATCATGATTTGGTCTTGGTTTTTCCATTACTTTCTATCCATAAGAACACTCCTGTCTATTCTATTCTATACTCCATTTATTCTATCTTTTAACATATCTTTTAGGTTACTAACTTACTGTCTAAATTTAAAACCTCTTATATGTTCTGCCTGTCTCACAAGCTACATGCTTACTCATTATCTATACTTAACAGATCCTGTGAATTTTGCATATATCTTATGAGCTTCTAACTTATTACTATTTATGCTTAACACCTCTCGTGGCTTTCATCTGTCCCATTTAATTTTCTTTTCCATAGCAGAATTGAATTATTGAGTTATAGCAGAAATATCAATGATAGCAGTTGTATTATTCTCAAAATAATACCAAAAAAAGAGACATATTACACTGTATCTAAAAGCAGAGACAGCTCTTTGCTAATTGAGGGAATATTTTTTCTCAATATGTATTTGGATTATATGATCTCTAAAAGAAATGAGTGATAGCATTTAAAAGACGTGAGTAGGTCACTGAGTTCTGGAGCTGCATAGCTGACAGCTCTCCTGGTCAGTAGTAGATCTCTACCCATACACACACCCTTCCCCCACCACTGCCTGCAGAACAACTGGTGACAAACATCAAGGTCTATCGGGCAAAACGCAGAAGATTTAGTGATGACTTCAGGAACCGGACAGGATCCAGAGAACCTCTTGCAGGTTGAGTTCTCTGGAAGCAGATGCTGTGATAGAGTCTGGGGTACAAGATGCTTATTAGAGATCAATATGTTTAAAAGAAAGGGGAGCAGAGGGAGAAGCTGAGCTACAGTGCAGGCCCAATACAGCCCAGTTCAATCCAGTGAGGATCTCTGAAGATAGGATTGTTCATCAGAGTTGTCTCCTATCAGGACAAAACAGCAGGGCCTTTATACCACTGCCGCTCTTAGTCACTGGATATGGGCTGCCCTGGAAGGGCATGAGCTCCCACAAGGCTTCTTTCTGCAGATAAGGCAGACCCTGAAGGCAAAGCCCTCCTTGAAGAAAGAGCTGGGTGGTGCAGCTCTGTGTTGAATACCGAGCCACACCAATCTTCCTCTGTGGGATGGGATGTGGTTCTCCTGATAGGGAGGAGAGACTATTCAGACTGAAAGATTTGAAAGATAGTATCCTTGGGAAGCAGAGGCCAAAACTAAGGAGAGAAAAGCCAATTAGGAATTAGGGGGAGCTGGCGAAGGGTGGCCTTCTCCAAGGGAAGACCTATGTCTCTGGGTGCATCCCTTGGGAGATGGAAAAGAAACTCAAATGAAACAAGAACTTTGATTTATATCTCTACTCTCTGTTCCTCTTTTCTAAAAACACTTTATCCCTTTAGGGACAGAGTAGCCAGAGGGAATCCCCCATATCTCTGAGAGAGAACACTGTGGTGATTTCCGGCCCTGGAAAGTTTCCCGCAGTTAAGCCAAAGGTAGCAGAAAGCACCAAGCCCCTAAGAGAAATGTCCTGGAGAGAGAGCATATGCAGAAAATAAGACCAAACCTTTTGGCTATGGTTATAGATAAGCAGATAACACCTCTTAAGAAAGAAGGGAAGGATCCCAGCAAACTCCTAGTTTACTTAGAAACTTTCGACCTTGTGGAGTAAAGTAGCTTTTTCTGAGATGTGTGCCTAGGAACCAGAATATAATTCTAATCTAAATTCTGAATTTTCCAGTTCAGTCACAGGTTCCTATCAAAGGTGGGTAGATTAGTCAGGAAACAATAACAAACCGTAAAAGCTCAGTGGCTTAACCCGACAAAAGGTTACTTCTCACTCACATTATACAATCAATACAGTCAATGGGAGACTGTTATACACTCAGTCACCCAAGGTATAGAAGCTATGCCATTTAGAAAACATGTTCTCCACCCACTTCTACATGCCAACTCATTATCCAGAATCCAGTGCCACGGCTACAACCTCAAGGCAATGGAATCTGGGAATTGTAACCTTCCTGTGTATCCAGACAGTAGAAAATGAAATGGCATTTGGTGAGCACATAGCATTGCCTCTTATGTAATGAGCAACAGATGGCAGTTTGGTTCTGCAGAAAATCCTAATGACCCTTAAACCCCACTTCTCAGTTACTCTTACTTTCATCTGGCTTAAATAATCCCAGATTTGGCACTGCATACCAGCAACGCCAAACAACTGCTTTTGGGAAGAAGACATTAAATTATACTTTTGAGACCAATTGGCATCTAGGGACTACTACCTTAACTTATCTATAAACCCTGAAACTGCTGGGGTATTAAAAATGATGAGTAGGAAAAACTATATAAATATACTCAGGGTCAAATAATATTTTAGAAAAAATCTTCACAATTTTAAGAAAACCGGAATCAATAGAGGACTGTGGTGGTCTGTCAAAAACACCAAGGAGCAAGATAGGCATTCTTCTACACTCTTCCTCAGAAGATAAGATTAGGTAGCTCATTGAGGCTGTTTCTGTGGATCATTTCTTCTAAATATATGAATAAAGAGAATTTTCCCAGAACATTCATGCCATCTAAACTGATAGATAAATATGGCATCTGAATGCCTTTGATTCATTCCATCTCTTTCTCAGTTTAATAAAACCATGATAGGTATCATGGGTTGCCTCCTTGAGATGAGTAGATGATTTATTTCCAAATATGTATTGAACATATATTAAGTGTGAGGCAGTTTCTTCTGAAGACATAACAGTGATCATACAGAAGAATTCTCTGCCCATTTAAAGCTTACATTCTAATGGATAAAGACAGACAAACAAATAGTTCAGCGAGATGAATCGTGGGTCAAAATGCTGTATGTGCTACAAAGGAAAACAAAGCAAGGAAGACAAATGGGAGCTGAGATGGGAGCTGTCATGGACTTCACGTCACTGTGAGATCATTCCTGGTGCTCTCAAGGCAGACAGTGAAGGGGGAAGAGGGCTTGGACACAGAGGTTTTGCCAGAAACGTGCAGAGCTCTGGTCTTCTTTTCATTCCTGTCAATGGTGATATGGAGACTGAGGAATAGATTACTGTAACCAGAGAATGTAGAGTTCTGGAACTCCCTCTGAACTCTTGCTCTCCATTGATTTTTCTGTTTTTCCCATTGAACTGTGAATTCCTTGAAAGCAGGGACTGTACCTACTGAGATTCAATAAATGTTGGATGACTAAGTAAATCTCTATGAGATGCATTTTCAAGCGTTGTGGTATAACTGATTAGCTAGCAAACTATACAAATGGCTTGGTAATTGTGGTGGCTTTACAATGTGTCAGCTTGGCTAGGCTGAACTACATTTTCCAGAATTCCCTTTCTTGTATGTTTCCAGTTAGGGTCAGCGACAGGGGGGAGTCTTGGGAACTCTGGAGCACAGAAGGGAAGCAGCAGGCATCTTGTAGCTCATACATATTGTTGCTGATCTGCTGACTCACTCATTGGTGTGAGGCAGCAGCTGGACCTGCAACTGTTCTACCTTTCCCCGGATTCTCCTACAGCAGCTCCAATTCCTGAGGCAGGTGTGTGTGTGTTTTACTCTTCGAGGAAACATCACAGCCACACCCACTAAGGTCAGGGGCAACAAAAACTAACATGGATTTCAGTCTGTCCTTGTGGGGTTCTAGCCTGCCTTTTCTCTTCCTCACTTTACAGCCATCTTTCATTCCTGACTGCCTGCCCTGTGGGCTTCACATGCTAGCATCAGACACAAAGATTTACACACACACACACACACATGCACACACATCCTTGTGGCTCTGCCTCTCTAGCTGAACAGTAATGAATATAAATTTTTAATCATTAATGTCCCCAGGGAGTTAAGAGAAAATATGGCATCTGTGAAAAAACACCAGGATACTATAACAAAATAACATTCAGGAAACAAACAGAGAGGAGCTTCAAGTTGGCAGAAGAGTAAGACGTGGAGATCACCTTCCTCCCCACAAATACATCAGAAATACATCTACATGTGGAACAACTCCTACAGAACACCTACTGAATGCTGGCAGAAGACCTCAGACTTCCAAAAAGGCAAGAAACTCCCTACGTACCTGGGTAGGGCAAAAGAAAAAATAATAAACAGAGACAAAAGAATAGGGACAGGACCTGCACCAGTGGGAGGGAGCTGTGAAGGAGGAAAGGTTTCCACACACTAGGAAGCCCCTTCATGGGCGGAGACGGGAGTGGGAAGTGGGGTGAAGATAAAATAGACTTTAAAATAAAGAATGTTACAAGAGACAAGGAAGGACACTACATAATGATCAAGGGATCAATCCAAGAAGAAGGTATAACAATTATAAATATACATACACCCAACATAGGAGCACCACAATACATAAGGCAACTGCTAACAGCTTTAAAACAGGAAATCGAAAGTAACACAATACTAATGGGAGACTTTAACACCTCACTTACACCAATGGACAGATCATCCAAAATGAAAATAAATAAGGAAACACAAGCTTTAAATGACACATTAAACAAGATGGACTTAATTGGTATTTATAGGACATTCCATCCAAAAGCAACAGAATACACATTCCTCTCAAGTGCTCATGGAACATTCTCCAGGTAGACCATATCTTGGGTCACAAATCAAGCCTTGGTAAATTTCATAAAATTGAAATCGTATCAAGCATCTTTTCCGACCACAACGCTGTGAGACTACATATCAATTACAGGAAAAAATCTGTAAGAAATACAAACACATGGAGGCTAAACAACACACTACTTAATAACCAAGAGATCACTGAAGAAATCAAAGAGGAAATCAAAAAATACCTAGAAACAAATGACAATGACAACACGACGAGCCAAAACCTATGGGATGCAGCAAAAGCATTTCTAAGAGGGAAGCTTATAGCAATACAATCCTACCTTAAGAAACAAGAAACATCTCAAATAAACAACCAAACCTTTCAACTAAAGCAATTAGAGAAAGAAGAACAAAAGAACTCCAAAGTTAGCAGAAGGAAAGAAATCATAAAGATCAGATCAGAAATAAATGAAAAAGAAATGAAGGAAACGATAGCAAAGATCAATAAAATTAAACGCTGGTTCTTTGAGAAGATAAACAAAATTGATAAACCATTACCCAGACTCATCAAGAAAAAAAAGGGAGAAGACTTGGGCTTCCCTGGTGGTGGAGCGGTTTAGAGTCCGCCTGCCGATGCAGGGCACACGGGTTCGTGCCCCGGTCCGGGAAGATCCCACATGTCACGGAGCGGCTGGGCCCGTGAGCCATGGCCAGTGAGCCTGTGCCATGGCCAGTGAGCCTGCGTGTCCGGAGCCTGTGCTCTGCAACAGGAGAGGCCACAACAGTGAGAGGCCCACGTACCACAAAAAAGGAAAAAAAAAAAAAAAAGAGTCACGTACCAAAATGTTCATTGCAGCCCTATTTACAATAGCCAGGATATGGAAGCAACCTAAGTGTCCATCAACAGATGAATGGATAAAGAAGATGTGGCACATATATACAATGGAATATTACTCAGCCATAAAAACGATTGAAATTGAGTTATTTGTAGTGAGGTGGATGGACCTAGAGTCTGTCATACAGAGTGAAGTAAGTCAGAAAGAGAAAAACAAATACCGTATGCTAACACATATATATGGAATCTAAGGGAAAAATAAAAAACGGTCATGAAGAACCTAGGGGCAACATGGGAATAAAGACACAGAGCTACTAGAGAATGGACTTCAGGATATGAGGAGGGGGAAGGGTGAGCTGTGACAAAGTGAGAGAGTGGCATGGACATATATACACTAGCAAATGTAAAATAGATAGCTAGTGGGAAGCAGCTGCATAGCACAGGGAGATCAGCTCGGTGCTTTGTGACCACCTAGAAGGGTGGGATAGGGAGGGTGGGAGGGAGGGAGATGCAAGAGGGGAGAGATATGGGAACATATGTATAACTGATTCACTTTGTTATAAAGCAGAAACTAACACACCATTGTAAAGCAATTATACTCCAATAAAGATGTAAAAAAAAAAGAAAACAATCAAAAGAAGTTATTATAACTCAAAAACAAGACAGCAAAAATTTTTAAATTCAATAGATGGTTTGGAAAATATAGATGAGGAAATCTCCCAGAAATTAGAGCAAAAAAATTGTGACTTCTGCCTTGCTCACTTTCTCTCTGGCTTTTCTTGCTTGCTTGCCCTGATGAAGACAGCTGTCATGTTTTGAGCTGTCCTAAGGAGAGGCTCGCGTGACAGGAAACTGAGAATGGCCTCCAGCCAACCAGCCAGGGAGGAACTGAGGCCCCCAGTCCAAACAGCCCACAAGGAACTGAATCCTGCCAACAACCACATGAATGAGGTGGGAAGTGGGTCCTCCTCCAGCTGAGCCTTGAGATGACTGTGGCCCCAGCCAAGGCCTTGATTGCAGTCTCGTGAGAGGCCCTGAGTCAGAAGACCCAGCTAAGGAGAACCCAGATTCCTGACCCACAGAAACTGGGAGGTAATAAATGTTTGTTGCTTTCAGCTGATAACTTTTGGGGTGATTTGTAATGCAGCATTACATAACTAATATACTACTGGTAGGTGATCATTAATCTAAAATTAGTTGATCTGTATTCAGATCTGTTGTAAGTAAAGCATAAGCACTTATTACAGACATCCTAATTCAAGCATGTTCAGGTTAGGTGGAAAGCATTACAGTTTGGGAGTATAATAAATGGTGTAAACTTTGTTCTAGTCTCTCTCCCTGACTAACAGTACCATGGAGTAAACTTGGCAGTGAACAAGACGTTCTCAGAAGAGAAAGACAGGTTTCCATGGGTCTAGGACTAACTCCAGAATTTGGCAAATCTGAGAATCCTGAAGTCTAAGGAAAACAAAAGATGCACTTGTCAGTGATTAGGCTTTCCTGGGAAGTTTTCATAAGTGAATAACTCATATCCTGATATACCAAGATACCTAACCCTAGATGAAATGTGCAATTATTAAGGTTGTGTTATGCATGTGTGTATGCAGAACTGCCTTACTATAAGTTACAAATCACTGAGAAAGGCCAAGGTTATGTAATTTCAGGATTAGTCTTAAACCTGAGATTCTTTTCTTGCTCTATGTTTTTAAGGGACTATGTCAATATGCCAAGTTGTGATATATTTATAATGCCAAATATGTATGTCAGTCTCATTTTCCTCTTCCAGACATTTGCACAGTATGTGCACCCATCATGTGATTATTGTTCTATATTTAGGAAATATATTCCATGA
Organism: Delphinapterus leucas; assembly: GCF_059928025.1. Taxonomy (NCBI): domain Eukaryota; kingdom Metazoa; phylum Chordata; class Mammalia; order Artiodactyla; family Monodontidae; genus Delphinapterus; species Delphinapterus leucas. The sequence goes on along the minus strand of NC_143150.1, from coordinate 94,196,149 downwards.
AAGCAGTGACAGCTGTGGTATTTAGATAATGGTGCAAGGATTTCTGTATGAAAAAATGTGTTACATAAGAGCTGCTTTTGTAGTTTTTAAACAGAGATTTCATATTGCAATGAATCTTTCATACATGTTTAAGGATTTTAAAAATATAGAAAATGAAGAAGATGAAATGAAGCCTACATTGTTGAGCTCTAAAGGAATTAGTAGTCTTAGATTACAACGCTCCTCATGTGATAGTCCACCAATACTATGCAATGGTCACTTAGTACTGATTTTTTTAGTATTTATTTTCTCACTTCAACTCTATGACTTGCTAACTGAGTAAGAAAAACTCACTTGTCTTGTGTGTCTCTTCTTTATTACTCACACAGAACACTTCACTTCCAGCCACCAAATGGGGGGGGTTCCCCCACCAAGCAATTCTCTGAGACACTAGCTGGGTGTCCTATAATTCAATCCAATTTAATTTTGACATTATCTACCTAGAGTTAGCATCAGATCCTACAAGGTCAGAGTTCAGTCCCACAAGACTGCCCCACCCCCACTTCAGATGCCAATTACAAGTCCCAGGTTATCACCTGTACTTCTGACGAACCGGCTATAAATTGAGTTCCCACAACCCCCTCCTTGGGTTGGATAATCTGCTAGAATGACACAGAACTCAGGGAAACACTACTTACCAGTTTATTATAAAAAGGATAAGATAAAAGGTACAGATGAGCATCCAGCCAGAAGAGATGCATAGAGCAAGGTATGTAAGAAAGGGCATAGAGCTTCCAGGACCTCTCCCAGCACCTCCATGTGTTCATCAACCTAGAAGCTCCCTGAGCCCCATACCACTGGAATTTTTATGGAGGCTTCATTATTTAGGCAAGATTCATCATTAACTCAATTTCCATCCCACCTCCCCTTCCTGGAAGATGGGGGATGAGCCTGAACGTTCCAAGCTCCTAGTCATAGCTTGGTCTTTCTGGTGACCAGTCCCCATCCAGGAGCCCACCAAGCATTGTTTCATTAGAACAAAAGATGCTCTTAGTACTCTTATCACTTAGGAAATTACAAGGGTTTTAGAGCTCTGTGCCAGGAACCGGAGGCAGAGGCCAATATATATTTTTTCTATTACTTCACACTAAGAGACAGAAGCAAATAAAAATACATGTAAACAACTATAGGAAAACATCGTAATAAAAACTGACTTTAATAACTTAAAACTCTCTAAACACAGGAGGCCTGTCAAATTCACTTTTGATTACGAGACTAGGTTTTGAAAATGGAAGGACTGGCTAGAACAATTAGCAGAATTGCTTATTAAAAGAAAAGCGTATTTTTCCACGAAATTTAGGTTGTCTATTTAATGCTTAACTACTTTGGTAGGCAGTGATGGTTTAAACCAGGATAGCATTTACTTCACTTCAGGCCTGGAACATATTTTTAATGAGTATCAGAGGAAGAGTGCTGAAGAAATGTCTAACAATACACAGGAAACATCTATGCCTTTTCCTCACCTTCCCTTTAATCACCTAAAAGAAAGCTCATGCACTAAATCCCGTGTAACTTATTCATACTAGATAGCCCCAAACTATCATTCTGAGTTAATTCACAATTCTAACATATTTCATTAATTCATTAAACAAATACTGAACACCTACTATAGGTCAGCTCCTTATGCTAGTTGTTGGAATTATGACAACAAAATAGAAACAGTTCCTGCCCGCATGAATATTGCATTGAACAAATGACTCTAATAAAATATGCAGTACTATAAAACAAATTTTAAAATGTAGTGTCATTATTGGAGGAGAATTAAGGGAACACGTGGCAGGGAGACCTAAACTAGTGAAGGCAATCAGGGAAGGCTGACTTTCCAGCCAGGTAAAAGATGATGTCATTCATTAAGATAATAGAGGAGGGAGAGTAGTGATGGCAGGGGAAATGAAGAATTTTATTCTAGGCCTGTTGAGTGAGCTTATGGTGCCTACACACAAGTTATGATATTTTAGCGGCAGTTGGATGAACCTTGTCTGGAGCTCACAAGAGACGTCTGACTTGGGAGTCTCCACCGTATGGCTGGTAAAGGAAGCCACAGGGGTAAATGAGCTACCCAGTCAGAGGACATGGAATGGAAGAGAGGATGCCTAGGGCAATATAATGAAAGGCAAAAACATCCAGAAAGAGGGAGAAGAAAAAGAGTCGGAGAGAGAGCTACCAGAAAAGTAAATAGAAATCCAAGAGTGCACTGCTCCAGGAGGAAAGGAAAAAGAGTGCCTCAGAGAGGGAGGGAACGTTGAGTGCCAAATAAAATGACAACTGGGGAACGTTAATTAGATTAGTGACAAAACACTGATAAACTTGGCAAAACCAGTTTGAGCAGAGCGGTAGAGACAGAATACAGATTGCTAGAGTGGGAGCTGAATTAGGAGAAACATCAAGTATAGACAATTCATTCTAGAAGTTTGGTTGTGCAAGGGAGTTGAGACAGCTTGGACAGTGAGTGGGCAAGAAAATGAGAATGGACTGAATAAGCAATAGGTGAAGCAGATGAGACAAAAAGAAACTTTTCTGTCTTTCCCCCCTCTCTCCCCTTTGGTAACCATAAGTTGTTTTCTATGTCTGTGAAACACACTATTGTAAATCAACTATACTTCAATTTTTAAAAAGAGAGAGCTTTTTTTCCTTTGTCTTTTGAATGGGAGATATTTGCAGATTTACATTTTGATGGGAAAGAGAGTGTAGAAAAGAAAGGGTTAAAAATACAAGTGGAGGAGGAAGATGGAGATGAAGAGGAAGAGAAGGAATGACAATGGCCAGAAATAACAAGAATACTAAGGAGAGAGAATTCAGAGCACAGTTTCTACTGCAACTGGAAGGAATGAGGAAAAGACTGGTGCGAATGCTGAGAAAGGTTTGTAGATGTAATTGCAGAAAGTTGAGAGGATTTTATTATCAGGTTTCCAGGCCGCATAAGATTAAAAATAAGAAATTAAAAGGTGTGGACTTATTAGGGGCAAGTACATTGACCATTATAAAAGAAACAGTTGATCTTAAAGGATACTCAATTCATTTATTTAACAAACATTCACCTAGTACTATAATAGGTTTTATGAGAATACTTTGATGAAAAAAACATTGTCTTAATTTTATGAATCGGTGAAAAAAAACAAGCTTCCCCCCTCAGTAAATAGTGACCCCACCGTTCCACCATTCATCTAGTCGCTTGGAGGAGAAACCCAGGAGTCAACATGAACTCCTTCCTTTCCTTCACCTACCCTCCGAGCGTGCACACACACACACACACACCCCATATCCAACTCACTGGGAAGCCGTGTCAATTCTATTTCCAAAACAGATCTGGAATTTGACTGGTATTTCCATCTCCACTGCCTCAATCTTGATCCAAACCACTAGCATCTTTCAGCTAGACTATTGCAGTAGCCTCTATTAAAGAATAAAACTTTTAACTGAGTAAATTTTTAAAATCTTATTGGCTTTATTCAGCAATTCATGAATTGGGCAGCATCCAATCCAGCAGGATAGAAAGGAGCTCTGAGGAGTCATGCAAGGTAAAAGATTTTATAGACAGAAGGAAGCATAAACCAAGAAGTTGGACTAAGCAAAAAAGCAGGCTGATTATTGCAAGATGACTTTCCTTTAGGGGATGGCAGGGGTTTATCAGTCAGATTACCTAACTAGTGCTGATCAGGAGATTCCTGATTGGCTGGTTTAAGATTCCATTACTGGGAGAGGCAAAACTGTAATTAAATTACATTTCAGTTTGGTAATGTGGGGCTTAGCATAAGCGACTCCATTTTGAGCCTTCTGTCTAGTCTTTAACACCATCTAACTTGTCTCCTCCCGATATCCAGCAGCTAGAACGTAGATCAGATCATTATACTCGCCTATGTAAAACCTTCTAATGGTTTCCAACTGCTCGGAAAATCAAATCCAAAATTGTCACCATGCCCTGAAAGACCTTACATGTTTTCCTGACTACCTTTCCACACTTCCCTCATTCAAAACACCTCCTCCAAAAAAAAGAAGTTATCATAACCTTAAAAAAAAAAAAAAACACCTCCTCCACACAGGGACAGGGACATAGGCCCCATCTTAGTTCCTAGAATATGCTAAATTCTTTTTCAACTTGGGGGCTTTGAACTTGCTGTTCCTCTGCCTAGAGCACGCTTCCCCTGGCTTTTGCATGACTGGCTCTTACTCAACCTCAGCATCACTCCTGAAAAAGACCTTCCTTGATAATTTCACTAAAAGTGTTTCACTTTACCACCTATCATAGCACTTTAATGATTCCCATCAGAACACTAAAGACAATCTGTAGTAATTTTATGTGTTTACTTTTGTTGTTTGTATTTCCCAATAGAATGTAAATTCCATGAGGGCAGGGACTATGTGTGTCTTGTCCCCAATTCCTAGAACAGTGCCTGGCATATAGCAAATATTCAAAAACGTAGCCTGAATAAATGAACTGCTCAAAAACTAACCAATAAACAAGGCAGAATGAAAGTATACTGAATTACACATAAGATAAAATTTGTGAGAGCATATAAGAAGAGATGATAAATTCTCCTTGTTAAATAAATACAATTACAGTGAGATAGTGTTTAAGGCAAAACTAATCTATGCTACTAGGAGTCAGGATGACACTTTCTCTTGGAGGGGTGCAGGTTCTGTTTCTTTATTTGAGTGCTAATTACCCAGCTGTGTTCAGTTTGTGCACTTTTCTGGATGTATACTATATAGTTTTTAAAAAGTTAAAATTGAGGAAAAACATAGCTTATATGGACCATATGACATCAAGGTACAACTGATGTTCATAATGGTGGCCTAAGTGATCAAAAAGATTGTTATGTTTATTGTGAACTACTTTCCAAAACTTCAAGTGTATAACATAGTTTTTAAAAGATTTCTGCTAAAAATAGGTAATATTATGCCACCAAGTTGGGTCTATTATCTGAAAAAATTGACTTAAGTGGAACACCTTGTACTTCCATGATGCTCAAGAAATAAAGTATTAATACATTAATGCCATTAGAACAACCGCAAGAACCAGGCCAGGACTATTGCCCCCATTTTACAGAGGAGAACACTGAGGCTCAGGGTAGTTACCTAATTTCTTAATAGTCGCACATGCAGAAAGCCTAGAGTCAAGTTCCTCTGACTCCAGGAGCAGTAAATTATGCTTCTCACTACTCTTTGTATGAGTACATGGTAATCTGGAAGAGAAGAGGCAGAGCCAACGGGGTTGGGCCATCTCAGGGACAAGGGTCTGATAAGAAGATGGTCTGTGAGTGCTGCCAATCTTCAAGACTCCCCTTAACATCTCCCTTGACTCCTCCTTACCTGCTTTGAGTGGCACTGGCATTTTTTTGAGCAATGAAACTATGATTCTTCATTAGGCATTCACCGTGCCTTACCATAGATATAGCTAGGTTCTGAGCACAGCCATCTTTTATTTCTAGGGGCCTCTGCACATCTGTTCCCTAGTTGTAGATAGTAATACATATTTAAAGAGAAATGACCCTGCAAAATGAATATCCTCTGTGGGGGCCTACAAATTTCACCTCAAAGCTGATTTAAGCATTCAAGCCAATGCCTGGGTAACCACTCTGTCAACATCTAAGTTCAAGACTGATTGATTTATGAACCAATCAAGATCAAGTCCACATTGAATGAGAATGTGGGACATTAGAGGAGAAGGAAGAAGTGAGACCCACTTTGGTATATAATGGTCTCAGGGAGTCCAGTTTTCCCAGAATCCTATCAGATCTGGAGGGCTTGGTGCAGGCCTCTCCTTGGGCCAATAAGGTGAGTATGTGTAATTCTGATAAAACCTACATAGCCACACAGAAATGGCAGTTCTATGTCCCAGCAAGAGCATGAACTTGATCCAAAGTTCTAAGATAAAGTACTAGATAAGACCCAGAATTGATTGGACTTGAGACCAGATTAGGTTTAACAAAGCTATACTCAACTTCTCAGGCCTATAGAAGACCAGGTATGTCAGAGAAGAAGTCAGTCGACCCAAAGAACTGCAAGTCTTGCCAGTGTTTTCAACCCTGTAGCAGATGCTGTGATCCATCAGCCCAAATTCCACCTTGAGAACTGAGACATTCATTATCCCCGTGGCCAGGAATGCTGGTGGCTGATAGTTCTTAGCTGAGTCCCCGTCCAGGAACTGCCAAAAGCCAAAAAAACAGCCAACTGCCACAAGGTCACACTCCCTCTCTAGGAGCAAACTTCATCCAATGACCAGTTAAGGTTGGGGTGGAAAGCCTAGTCCCATTATCTGAGGGCAAGATAACAACTCTGAAGGGCCATCGCAGCTTCAGAGCTCCCTGGGAAATCAGCTGAGACCTTTGCTGTGTCTGCAGCACAGTATACCCCCACCTGGTCCTGCTTCCTTCACTTCCCCGCACATTGTGATCCTCAGAATGATCCTGAATTTACTTCCTATACAATAAGCTATACACTAAGCTCTGGCTCAGTCAGTTTTCTGGGAACAGGGTTCAAACAAACTGTTACAAAATACAGAAGGTATTATAAGTTTGGGAAACAGAAAGACCATGAGTGCAAATAGCTAAAATACGAACGCAGCAGAAAATATCTTCCTTGGAATATTGTTTTGGCAGCGGTAAACTGAGACACTATGAAAGGAAGTCAACGTTAAACCGTCACCGGCAAAGCCCATTAACAATGCCGGGGAAATACAAATAGAACCTGGGTAATAAAATCTAACCTTTTTCTTTTCCTTTGTGCTTTGTCTAGTTTCGCTTGCTCAGAGGGTGTCGCGTGCAGAGTCCTTGCACCCAGCACTGAAGACCGGGGCTCCTAGCGCGAAACAGCCAGCAGCACCGATACGGGGATTCAAGATGGTGGTGGCGGGTCGTGCGCAGAGATGGTGCGCGCCGGCATCGTCTCGCGAGAACTCCACCCCCCTCCCGCTATACAGATCTCCACAAAGCAGCCCCGCCCACAGCTTGGCCAGTAGCGGAGAGAATGTGCGAGCACCTCTCCTTCCCGCCTTTGTTCAAGAATAAAAGCTTCGGGAGGGAGACGCAAGAGGGAAGAGATATGGGAACATATGTATATGTGTAACTGATTCACTTCGTTATAAAGCAGAAACTAACACACCATTGTAAAGTAATTATACTCCAATAAAGATGTTTAAAAAAAAAAGAATAAAAGCTTCCTTTTGCTTCTGAACTGAGCTCTGTCTCCTTCCACTGGCTCCAAGGACGCCAGGCAGAAGGACCCTTGTTGGGGACCAACTCTGGAGGGTCGGTAACAAAACTGCAATTAAAAAAAAAAGATTTAGCTTAGACTTAGTTTTGGTTTTAGGGATGTTTCAACCTACAGCTATTTTAGAACTGGAGACCCAGGCAGAAGTGCCGATTTTTCGTTTGTGGTAAATTGTGCATGGATAGACCAAGGGTTGATATTTTTAATGTCTAAGAAGCTCATATATACATCAATAAATAAAAGCATGGATACTTCAAAAGATATAAATGTTTAATGGTATGAGTAGATAACTCAGAAGCAAGCAAATATTAAGAACAATCTCTAGTAATTTAAAATGCAATTAAAACAAAGCAATATTTTCTCTATTAAATTAGCATATATTAAAAAATTATAAAACGCCTAACCCTGGTGAGGTTTCAATGAAACAAGTTCTTACTGCCAGTGGGGTGCAAATTGGCACAATCTTTTTGGGAAGTACTTTAACATTTGATAGTAAAACTAAGAGATTAATATCCTTTGTTAAAGTAATTCCATTTCTTGGACTCTATCCTCAAGAAACATTTCCAAATATGGAAAAAGCTGTGTTCTACATATTTTTTTCATCACAACATTAATTCAATTTGCAAAAACATGAAAACAAATGTGAGACATTAAGTCTATATATACATTTGATGGGCTGTTATGCAATCATAAATGATTACAAAGAGTTCATACAAATTCGGAAAACGCCCATAACTTAATGCTAAGTGAAATTTTAAAAGATACATACATTCTGTATTTCCTCTCTGCTCTTGAGTGGAAAATTTCTCTTCCACCTGATATCGCTTTTGAACAATTATATCCCTCATTTAAAATACTTTTTTTCTCAACAATTTAAGATACTGAAAAGATATTGTGTATCTCAGTTTTACTTAATTTTAAGATGATCCCTCTTGTCTTGGACATGGCTTCATTCACATCTGTCGTCTCTACCAGACAGAATGGTTCACTGAAACTTCGATTGGAACACAATACAACAGAAGGTTAAAACACCGTACCACTGTGGGATGACTTCAAGAATTTTAGGGTTTTTAAATAGTCCAAAACCCTGGATCATTGCTCTAACTGTATTTGCTCTAGCAAACACAGTGAAAAGATTTTATTTACTGAACTACCAAAGGGAATTTGCCTCAAGGTGACTCAACCCATAAAGCCATCAACAGTAGAGCCCAAGGACTTTCTAGCAGCGAGACTGCATCCTGCTGGTGTTAGCTCTGGCAGGAAGAGTTGATTCATCATTAACTAGTTAGTCCCTGTGTTATTTGAGTGGTGTACAGCCAGAAGTGATAGTAATGGCTCTTTATGTTTTGTACAAACGTTCCAGAGCAAAATCTACAGTGAGGGACTAGAAACACAGACAAACTTCTATTGCATTTGTCTGCATTTTTCAAACAATAATTCTTGAGGGAGGAAACGCTCATCAGATAGCTTGGTCTGTGACTTAATTCCTTAGCATCACTGCCCTGGATGGGTTTAATACATATAAGTCTATTCCTTTACCAGAGCAGTACTTGGCAAATCACTTATGTATTATCAAAAAAAAAAAAAAAAGCGTTCATCATCAAACAATCTGACTGTTTAATTTTACATTTCAAACCCAAAAAATGTGATGCGAAATGTATCATCTATCCTCCTGCCATATAAATTTGCAAAACTTATCCCTGATATGTGTTAAAATACCTTGGCTATGAAATATGAAGTCAATGGTTTTCTTATTTTTTAATACTTGAATTTTATTGTCTTATTTCTTTTCAGTGGGATATGATTTTCTATAACAAGGTAATAGGAACCTGGATTTTAAGAGCAGATAACATTTGTTATAACAGTATGATTATTTGTCTCAACCACAGATTTACATGCACTCCTATACCAAAAACGAAAACAAAGGGAATTCCCTAGTGGTCCAGTGGTTAGGACTCTGCACTTTCATTGCCAAGGAGGGCCTGGGTTCAGTCCCTGGTCGGGGAAGTGGGATCCCACAGGGTGCGCAGCACAGCCAAAAAAAACCCCGACTTTCTCCTTAGGTATAATTAGAGCAAGTCCATGTTGTCAAGACAGCACTCAGTATTCAACAGAATATAGCAAAGATGTGGAGGAACTGGAACTCTTGTACATTGCTGGTAGGGATGTTAAATAGTACAACCACTTGGAAAACTGTTTGACAGTTTCTTAAAACGTTGAACACATTCCCACTGTACAACACAGCCATTCCACCTGAAGGTTTTATCCAAGAGAAATGAAAGTATAAAACTATGCAGTCTTGCACATGAATGTTCGTAGCAGCTCCATCTGCAATAACCAAAAACTAGAATCAACCCAAATGTCCATCAGCAGGTGAGTGGATAAGGAAATTGTGGTATATCTACAATTGTCCAATATCTACAGATACCCCATATCAGCGATAAAGAATGAACTATTGATACACATAATAACATGGATGAATTTCAAAATAGTATGCTGAATGAAGCCAGATAAAAAAGAATACATTCTATTTTGAGTCTGTGTATCCAACATTCTAGAAAATGCAAACTAATCTACAGTGACAGAAGGCAGATCGATGGCTGCCTAGGAATTAGGAGTTGGCAGGGGCAGGAGAGAAGGATGGCAAAGTGGCTCAAGGAAACTTTGGGGGCTGATGGATATGTTCATTTTCTTAAGTGTGGTGATGGTTTCAGGTGTGTATACATATGTGAAAGCGTATGAAATTATACTCTTTAAATCTGTGCAGTTTGTTGTATGTCAATAATACCTCCATAAAGCCCTTAAAAATTGGGAGTTCCCTGGTGGTCCAGTGGTTAGGGCTTGGTGCTTTCACTGACGTGGCCCCAGATCCTGCAAGCAGCACAGTGCAGCCAAAAACAAATAAAAATAAATAAGTAATAAAAGGAATAATATTCAGTAGAACAAAGGTTGTAAAAAACAATAAGATATGATGACTGGGCTTCCCTGGTGGCACAGTGGTTGAGAGTCCGCCTGCCGATGCCCCGGTCCGGGAAGATCCCGCATGCCGCGGAGTGGCTGGGCCCATGGGCCATGGCCGCTGAGCCTGCGCGTCCAGAACCTGTGCTCCACAACGGGAGAGGCCACAACAGTGAGAGGCCCGCGTACCGCAAAAAAAAAAAAAAAAAAAAAAAGATATGATGACTGAATTTCTTTAAAAAGGGATATAAAATTTATACATCCTGTCTTTTAAAGAATTGCTTGGAAAGCTACATAAGGACTAGCAGCAGAGCTGGAAGAATCTTATGGAAGGGACAATTACTTAGTGACTTTCTAGTCACTGGGTCATCAGCTATGTAATAATACCCCTGGGGGAGATAGAGATATTCTATTAAAATATCAACAATAACAATCTCTCCCTCAGAGATTTGGGGAGAGCAAAGTAGGATACTGAGCAAATAAAATCCTGGCTCCAATATAATCTAAACTTCCTCCATCCAAGAGAGAGGGATATAAAAAATTCAAAGGCCCCTAGAATACACAGCAGGCACTCACCTAACAAATTGCAACCTATTCTGTAGGCAAGGAAAGGTGGCTAGGAAGTGAATGTGAGGACACATATCATCCTGCAGAATTTCTTCTTTTCATAAAACTCCACCCATGGCCAATTTCCCCAAGCATCCATTAGTATTTAAAACTTAAACCCAATTGAAAGATTTTACATTTCACTTGGGTAAGAGCTAAGTAGAGAGAGAGAAAGAATGAGAGAGAGACAGTGATAGCAAAGAAAGGCCAGAAGCCTGGGGGTCTGCTATCCCTGATTTAATGTGCCAGCCAAGGAAGCAGATATCCTAAACAAGTTAGGAATATTGGATCTGTCTTCTTCCTCGAAGCAAGGGATTAATCCTACTGAATATATCTTCCCTCTGAGGCTGCTTTGGAACCGTTGTTTCACCCTAAGTATTCTCTGGATCCTTTTGGCAAATGGCTTTGAGATAATATGATGAGAATGAGCTTTGGATCTTGTTTATAATGACAAAACAGAAAGAATAGGTTCACACCTCAAAGTTCTGACATGGACAGTGGCAAGTGTGAAACAGGCAAGAAGATGATGAGAAAGACAAACAATACAAAAAGAAATGAGAGGAAGGGAAGAAAAACCCTAAGTTTGATTATTTGGAGGTGGGGGAAAAGAAAGGAAGCTGGATTGCCTAGAAAGGCAGACCCTTGAAGCAAATGGGACTCTACAACATTTACTGATAGATACAGCTTCATGAGGAGATAATGATTAATTTGGCCTAAAAGAACAAATGAGATCATCCAGGCAGAAATTTATACAGAGGGATAATGGAGCCCAGGATGCAGCACAAACAAAGGGGTGACATTATGAAACATTGTGCTGCTCTTGCTGGTACATAGAATGTATGTGTGGGAGGTGGAGAGTGGGGCAGGTGAGTGGAGGGCCAAACAGGAAATTGACATTGGCAATATGATTAACTAGACTACTGATCTTGTTTGGAATTCACCAAATACCAGTATTTTAAAAATTGAAGTGTTAACATTTCAATAGTGATATGTATATAAGTCAAGGATGATTGCTAATGGCTTGTGTGGACTATCATTCAGAAATAACTTCAGTGATGATGGTGAGTATGTGCCATCCTATGTAAGTATAATTACTGGCATGAAACTCAGACAGCTCCTGTCATATGGAAGTATGAAATCCCCTTGGGAAGCTGAACAATGCAAATAGAAATGAATACACAATCTAAGTTGTTGATAAGAGTTCAAGGTGGAAGCAGTCCTGTTGGAACAACTGGAAACTTGCCTGCAGTGGTAACTCCATGTAGCCCAAAGATAATAGGGCAGAAAAAAATTTAGTCTAAAGTGTTCAAAGGGCTGCTTGCTGTTTCTGCTGGGACATCAGGTATTTATAAGCAAACCATGACTTTGACCTATCAAACTTGGTAGTTTTGTCCTTTGCTCCTCGATTGCAGGCAAGTGAGGTTTCCAAAATGGTGTAAGGAAAGAAAAGACTCTTTTTCCTCTACCCATCTTGGGTTCTCCAGATGAGGCCCTATAAAATAGACTAAGACAGATGAATAAGAAAAAACAAGCAGAATTTATTAACATGTGCATCATGCATGCACATGGGAGCACTCAGCAATGAGAAACTCAAGGAGTGGTTAAAACTTGGGCTTATATAGTCCCTTAAGAACAGAACAATAAATTTGCAGAGATTTGACAAGACAAAGAAACAGGGTTTTAGGCTTCCCAGGGTAGCAAACTGTTGGAAGGTAAATACAGGGCAGAAAACTAATGGAAGGTAAGGGTTATTTGTGGGGGGTCAATTTTGGCGCTGACTTTCCATCTTCTTCATGGCCATAAAACTCTCCTGGGAGAGGGGATTTATGGCAGTCCTCATTTCTCAGAAGTGTCTGCTTTTATTTAGATAGGGAAAGCTCTAGAAGGCTTCATTTTGCTTCTGTTGATTCCCATTTGCCTCCAGATCAAAATAATCTTTATGCCAAAGTGACATTTTGGTGTGGCATATTCTGTTACCCTTCTATGGGAACAGGAAAAGTAATAGAGAATGGATTTCTCTGTCCCCAGGGACAGTGTTCCTGGGAGCATTATCCATGGAATTTACTCCCTCCTAGACTCAGCAGAAGCCAAACATCTGTTCTGATCATTCAAAAAGTAATGACTGAGGGACTTCCCTGGTGGCGCAGTGGTTAAGAATCCACCTGCCAATGCAGGGGACACGGGTTCAATCCCTGGTCTGGGAAGATCCCACATGCCACAGAGCAACTAAGCCCATGCAGCACAACTACTGAGCCTGCGCAGCACAACTACTGAGTCTGCGCTCTAGAGCCCGTGTTCCGCAACAAGAGAAGCCACCGCCATGAGAAGCCCGAGCACAGCAACAAAGAGTAGCCCCCGCTCGCCGCAACTAGAGAAAGCCCGCACACAGCAACAAAGACCTAACGCAGCCAAAAATAAATAATTTTTTTTTTTAAAAAAGGTAATGACTGAAATGGTCGTTGGGACCTAAAAATCAATAGAGACTAGAAAACTTTCAATGACTTCTAAGTCAGAGCTATTGACTAAGGCAGATGATCTTAAAGATTTTTGTGTCATGGACCTTTTGGCAGTCTGGATAATAATCTTTCTAAATTAATAAAGTAAAAGATCTAAGATTACAAAGGAAACCAATTACATCAAAACACAGTTATCAAAGTATTAACATTTTTATAATACAATAATACGGGCAATTCTTTATTAGTGCATTAAATAGGAAGGTCTAGCAGGGGACTTTGTGACTAATTTTGAAGTATTGTAATTAATGTAAAGGATTTACAAGATAGCTGCAAGAACTACTATATGATGTAGCAATGCTTGTGATTCTTGTTGGTGACAAAGTCACAGGTATTGCTAATACTTCTATTGTTTGTTACCCACGTTCAAAATTGAAAAACATGCTAATTTCAGTTAGAGGTTAGTGAAAGTGAAACCGAGCAGGACCCTGTGGGGCTCCTGGGCACCTAAGCCTTTTAAACAGTTGATAATCAAGGAAGGGAGGGGATGCAGAGACAACTGAGGAGTAGCCAAGAAAATAGTGCAGCCTTGGGAATTCCTTGGCAATCCAGTGGTTAAGACTCCATGCTCCCAATGCAGGGGGCAGGGGTTCCATCCCTGGTCAGGGAACCAAGATCCCACATGCCACATGGTGTGACCCAAAAAAAAAAAAAAAAAGAAAAGAAAAGAAAAGAAAAAGCAAATAGTGCAGCCTTGGGTCAAGGTCATGGTTCCGCCTAAAGTGATACACATAACTATATCTTTGAGCTCTTTACAGAACTAAAACCCCCAACAAATGGAAGATGTTAACATCTTCCTGAGGCCGGATTAAAGGAACCAGGGAAGCTCATCAAGGGACTACCTGAGGGCTTCCCTGGTGGCATAGTGGTTAAGAATCCACCTGCCAAAGCAGGGGACACGGGTTCGAGCCCTGGTCCAGGAAGATCCCACATGCCTTGGAGCAACTAAGCCCGTACGCCACAACTACTGAGCCTGCGTGCCGCAACTACTGAAGTCCATGTGCCTAGAGCCCGTGCTCCGCAACAAGAGAAGCCACCGCAATGAGAAGCCCGTGCACCACAACGAAGAGTAACCCCCGCTTGCCACAACTAGAGAAAGCCCGCGCGCAGCAACCAAGACCCAGTGCAGCCAAAAATAAATACATTAAATAAAATAAAACAAAAAAGAGACTACCTGAGGCCAGATTAAAGGAGTGCAGGCCCTGCGCATACCCTGATCCTTAACAGCAACTCCATCCTTGAACCATTGCTATTAAACTCCTCATCAAATCCTCCCGGGTTGGGACACACATTTTCGAGGGCAAGAGCCCACTGTGTCCCCCTTTGCCTGGCAAAGCAATAAAGCTATTCTTGTCTACTTCACCCAAAACTCTGTCTCCAAGATTCGATGTGGCACTGGTGTACAGAGGCCAAGTTTTCGGCATCAAAAGTGAAGATGTGAGATTTTCCCTTCTCAAGATTACAGATCTTCCTGAATTCTATTAGTTGACCCTCAGTTAAGAACCCCTGTCCTAAAAATCTGTGGTCTTCTTGTACGCTCCCCACACTGGGTCTGCTAGTGTGTACTGAGAAAAGTCCCCATTATGTACCAAACTACATGCTTAGAGGCAATACCCAAGGCTTCCTAGACCCCTCCTCTCTTCAAATCATAGAGAAGTGGTCCGAAGACTGTGCAGTGTCTGGTAACTCTGCTATTTGCATAGTTTCTGTTGACAACTTTTTATCCATAACTCTCTCAGCTTGCCTTGTCTCTGATGGCCCTATGTGACTCTCATCATTTAAAAAAAAATTATTATAATAATCACCATTTCAGATTTTAGTTCCCTCAGGAAATTTTTTTAAAATTTATCTTAATGTATCACAGATGTAAACTGAAAGGATTTCTGGGGACACAGGTGCTCTGTACTTGTAGCAAGAGCTGTTAACTCCAGTTGTTTTTTTTTAATTTGGAACATGAAGCTATTGAAAATAATGAGGCTAACTCATGCTCATACTTATCAATCCAAACCGTTCTAAAGAACTTTCACCTCCACGCATAGGATCGTGGTGACTGATAACAGATATCAGGTCACACCTTCTCTTTTTAAACATTCTTTTCCAGCTCAGTAAATTTAGAATGGTATACTCACCATGCATATACACTGGGATTACAACCTCATTTTTGAAATATTTTAAGGCACTCCTTCACAAATAGAACATAGAAGTAAACATAGCTCCAAAGTCTCGCTTATCAGAGGGTCATTGATGCAGTTGACTATTAATCAGGATCCTGATCAGAAACACATGACAAACTCAGATGGGATTTTTGAATAGACTTTTTAAGAAGGGAGCATTTACAAAAGTATGAGCTGGATTAAGGGAACCAACAAGGGATGCTAAAGCATGCAGGGACTAGCAATGATGGAGAGCCATTACTTGGCCTGAATGGGCATGGGGAAGAAACAGTGTTAAGGGATCCCAGCTGAGAGCTGGAGCTGTGAAAGATGGCAGGACAGAAGGAGTTAGAGGGAGGCAACCATGGCCATGACCTCACACAACTTGCAGGGGGTGGTGGGGGGTGGGTGGGCAGAGATGTTGATGTTGATGGAATAAACACCCTGAACTTTCTCTCCTGCCCTTCACTCTCTTGGTAACCCCCACTCCTATGGCCCAACCCAACCAGAAGCTAAAATGCAGGGGTGCCCAGGCCATGTATTCCATGGGAATCAGAGCAGGGCAGAGAAGGGTGGAAAATCACAGTGGAGAAGGGAGAAATGGAGAATAACCAGCACATGGCCTCAGCTTTTTCGAACAGTATTTATACAAAAGAACAAGTTGAGGAAATTGAAAGCAGTTATATGGTTTATAATTCAAGTCCCTCTTAAGATGATGCTTCTAAGGGACGTCTTGTTTGCCTGTCGTTCCACTTCCATATTGATCAAATTGTAGAGATAATTGTTTGTTTACCTTACCATTTTACATTGCCTTCCTGGTCCCAGTCAGTGGGAATGCCTGGAGCTGCATCTGTTAAGTGAGGCTGATTTGAGCTTAATTGTTTATCCGCTCAAAGGAGAGCACTGCCTGTTTGTTGTTGTTGTTGTTTTAATCATCTTGTTCAAATTCTGTCTTGAAATATTGAAAGTTAAAGGAATGATTTAAAGAGGCTGGACTTCAAATTGCCTAGAGCC
The DNA here is from genome assembly GCF_059928025.1 of Delphinapterus leucas. Taxonomy (NCBI): domain Eukaryota; kingdom Metazoa; phylum Chordata; class Mammalia; order Artiodactyla; family Monodontidae; genus Delphinapterus; species Delphinapterus leucas. The sequence continues at coordinate 94,179,657 of NC_143150.1, read as the reverse complement.
ACGTGATTCAGAGGGTTCTCCGACTCTTCGTCTATTTAGGTGAAGGGAAGAGTAAACACGTTTATAAATGTCAGACACAGCCCCTCTAGGGGCTATTGATGCAGACAGCCAGAGACGGCATTAAAAAAATTATCCAAAGGGCTTGATTCAATATCATTGCTGACCAGAAGTCTGGGAAAGAACTGATGTTGATGTGCTTGGAAAGACTTACCTTTCCCTGATCCTCTGTCACTGCACACAAGAACCTCTTTAAAGGGGCCAGAAGCTCTTGTGGTCTGAGTACAGAAACTTAACTTCAGCCCTTGACCAGCTGAGATGACATAGTTAGTTCCTATCTCACGGCTCTACATTCAATGCCCCACTCTGAACTTAAGTCACCTGTCACTTATTAAGAAACTCAACCACAAACGTTTCTATTTCTTCTTGTATGTGGTACACTCTTCTGAGAATTTCATTCGGCCCACATATGTCCTATCTCAGTGATACCATCTCTGGTTATTACCATGATAATCAGTGTGGTTCCTTCCCACAGTGGGGCTATATCTCAAAGTATTATTCTGATTGTGTTCCATGATTTTCCCTGCCCCCTCTGCTCTCACTGATACACTCAGGGCCAATTTCACTCCTCCAGTCTACACTGTAGATGAAATAAGGATATATTAAGGGACTTCCCTGGTGGTCCAGTGGTATAGAATCCGCCTACAAATGCAGGGGACGCAGGTTCGATCCCTGGTCAGGGAACTAAAGTCCCACATGCCACGGGGCAACTAAGCCCACGTGCCTCAACAAGAGAGCCGTGTGCCACAAACTACAGAGCCCACGTGCTCTGAAGCCCGCGCACCACAACTAGGGAGAAGCTCGCATGCTGCAATGAAGATGCCTCAACCAAGATCCCTCGTGCCGCAACTAAGACCCGACACAGCCAAATAAATAAACAAAACAAAAAACAAAACAAAACAAAACAAAAAGATACACTAAAAATATTCGGAACTTCCCTGGTGGTCCAGTGGTTAAGAATCCGCCTTCCAACGCAGGGGACATGGGTTTGATCCCTGGTCGGGGAACTAAGATCCCACATACCTTGGGGCAACTAAGCCCGCGTGCCACAAACAACAGAGCCCACGCGTCCTGGAGCCCACACACCCCAACGAAGCGGCTGCCTGCCAAAAGAAGATCCCGAGTGACACAACTAAGACCCGATGCAGCCAAAAATAAATAAATAAATAAAATATTTTTTAAAATATTCAAAGAAACTTCTAACTTTTGTGTCAATGAAGAGTCTCAGAAATGTGTGTGCCAGCTTTTCTTCTCCCAGAGATTAGATGAGACAGAGTTTAGGCAAAGTGGAAAGAGATGGCAAAGTAGAGGCTCAAATGGAAGAAGGACTGAGGAATGGGAGGAATGAATTTTCTGCCACAATAACCAGAGTGCTGAGTAAAAGGGATCCCCCTCCCTCTCACCTTGCCAACTGATAACCTCCGGACAAACAATTTTCAACAATATTGGATGTTTATAAGTTTCCTTTTCCACCCCATCCTTGATCAAAAGGTGGGGATGGGAGGCAAGAAAGGAGAATCTTTGCCCCTGGGAAGGTGGACCTAAACAGAAACAGTTGGGAGTATCCTTTTTGAGCAGGGCAACAGTAGACACATATTTACTGTTCTGCATTCATTTAAAGAACTATATCAGAAGGATTAAACTCAGCTGTTTGTGACTGAAAACTCTAAATAATAATGGCTCAAACAAAAAGAAGTGTATCTCTCATGTAAAGAAGTCTGGAAGGGACTTCCCTGGTGGCACAGTGGTTAAGAATCCTCCTGCCAATGAAGGGGACACGGGTTCGAGCCCTGGTCCGGGAAGATCCCACATGCCGTGGAGCAACTAAGCCCTTGCACCACAACTACTGAGCCCACCTGCCACATCTACTGAAGCCCACGCACCTAGAGCCCATGCTCCACAACAAGAGAAGCCACTGCCATGAGAAGCCCGTGCACCACAATGAAAAGTAGCGCCCGCTCACCACAACTAGAGAAAGCCCACGTGCAGCAACGAAGACCCAGTGCAGCCAAACATAAATAAAGTACATTTATATTTTAAACAAGTCTAGAAATGTACATACTCCTTACATCTTACTACTCTGCCAGCCTCCTTTTATCTCACGGTCCCAGATAACAATGTGAATTCCAGCCTTCATGTCTATATTCCAGGTAACAGGAAGGAAAGATGAGGGGACAATCCCTCCCTTTAAGAAAACGTCCTGGGAGTTTCACATGATATTTCCAATTATATCTATTTGCCAGAACTTAGTCACACTTAGCTACAAGGGAGGCTGGGAAATTATAGTCTTTATTCTGGGCAGCAAAAACTGTGGGCTCTATTCCTAAGGAAGAAATGGAAAACAGATATTGGGGGATAACTGTCTCTTCCACAAAGATAATCACAGTGATCTTCTTTCATTTTGTTAAAAACAAGACAACAAGTCCCAAATGGGATTACTTATGCTAAGCCCCACATCATCATACTGAGACTCAATTACAATTTCAGCTATCCTAGAAATGGAATCTTAAACTAGTCAATCAGAAATTGCCTGATAAGCACTAGTTAGGTTAGGCAGATAGACCCCTGTCATCCCCTAAGGAAAAGTAACCTTGCAATCACCATTACGTTTTTTTGCCTAGTATAACTTTCTTTTTCCTGTTCCCTTCTGCCTAAAAAAATCTTTAATTTTCTACAGCGCCTTGGAGATCCTTTCTATTTGCTAGATTGGATGCTGCCTGATTCATGAATCATTGAATAAAGCCAATAAGATCTTAAAATTTTACTCAGTTGAATTTTGTTTTGTAACAATTTACGATGGAATAAGAGATGGGTAGAAAATTAGAGGGAGAAACACAGATAAAATAACAGAAACAATGCATAAATTCTTGGCATTTATTCTTTTTAAGAGTGGAGTACACTAAAAGAAAAATCAGAACCCATAATGTGGCAACAGATATATATTTTAATACATTTATACTACATGCAGTAGAAGATGTAATACTCACAGTAGGATCAGAAGATAGACATTTATTCAAGATTGGAGCCTGATCAGGGAGGGCTGTTGTCAGAGCTAGTTTCATAATTCGCATGGCCCAGTGCAAAACGAAAATGCAAAGCCTCTTGTTCAAAAAGGGCATCACTAATGCTACATGCAAATGTGGCGATAAAGAACAGAGAACTTGCATTTTGTGCTTATCTCCTCAGTTCACGTGCATGCGCCATTGTCTCCTTGGACTTCATTTACAAAACACAAGTTCAAAGATAAAATTATTAAGTTTCAAGACAGTGACAGCAGGACGTTAAAACAATGGCAGGGCCCTTCTGAATGTGGGACTGACCAGGTCACATGCCTAGGAAGCCAGCCCTGGGTGCTGTGGCAGACGTGTGCCACTCATTTTCCCCTTCAAGAAAGGGCCCTCTATAAATAACAAGGTCCTACTGTATAGCATAGGGAACTATACTCAATATCTTGTAATAACCTATAACGGAAAAGAATCTGAAAAAGAATATATATGTATAATAGAATCACCTGGCTGTACAATTGAAACTGACACATTATAAATTAACTGTACCTCAATAAAAAAATTTTTTTTTAATTGACAGAAAGAAAACAAAAAGAAAGGACCCTCTGCCCAGAAGTGAGGAGTGTGGTTAGCTAATGGGCTCTAGGTGTGATTTTCTTCAGGATCTGCCTCAACTTTACAGCCTCCTTGACAATATTCTTGGGGAAGCACAAGCCAATAATTAAGGAAAAGCAGTCTTCTTAGGGCAACTCCCAGTGATGACTGAGCAAGGCGCTGGTACTCCGGACTGGCCATTCCCCCCCAATGTGGGGTTCCTCTAGTGGGCACCCTTTGCTTGGAGCTCCCGCTAAGCCCGCAGAGACTGTTAGAGCTGCACTGCTGCCTGCTGGCTCCTGCCCTAACCTGCTTCTGCCCTTTTCCTTTTCTAATAAACCTTTTGCATTCCTAGCTCCAACTAAGTTTTGCTTCTCAGAGAACACAACCTGTGGCAGCCTCATTTGGGATTTGGTCTAGAAGAATGGATAGAGAATATCCAGGCAAAAATTCATATAGAGGGAGAATGAAGCCCAAGAAGCAGCACAGTAAAAAAAAAAAAAAAATTATGAATCATTGTGCTGCTCTTGCTGGTGCATAGAATGTGTGTGTGTGCTGGGAGCTGGGGATGGGGAGGGAGAGTGGAGGGCCAAACCAGGAAATTGACATTGACAATACAATTAACTAGACTACATATCTTACTCAGACTTTACCTAATAACAGTATTTTAAAAATTAAAGTGTTAGAGACTCCCCTAGTGGTCCAGTGGCTAAGACTCCACGCTCCCAATGCAGGGGGCCCGGGGTTTGATCCCTGGTCAGGAAACTAGATCCCACATGCCACAACTAAGAGTTCGCATGCCACAACTAAAGATCCCGCATGCCGCAAGGAAGATCCTGAGTGCAGCAACGAAGACGCAGTGCAGCCAAATAAATAAATAAATAAATATTTTTAAAAATTAAAGTGTTTGTTAGCACTTCAATAGTGATATGTATATAAATCAAGTATTATTGCTAAGGGCTTATGAGTACTATCATTCAGAAATAACTTCAGTGCTGCCTGTGAGCATGTACCAACATTTGTAAATGCATTTCCTGGTTTTGATAATGTACTATGGTTACATAAGATGTTACCATTGGGGGAAGTTGAAAAAAGGGTAGACTGGACCTCTGCACTATTTTTGCAACTTCCTGTGACTCTATAATTATTTCAAAATAAAACTAAAATTTTTAGCTTAATGTTTCAGTGATTCTCCACCCTATACATTTTGCTTTATACAATTGAGACCACATGCCATTTACATTTTTATCATGCTTTTCTCACTCAATGTAATATCATAATAATTTTCATATGCCGTGAAAAAGTTCCTTGTAAGCATAATGTTTGAAGACTGCATGATCTCCGCTGGCATATTTGTGACATATTACTATGCATTTCCTTATTGTTGCATGTATAGTTGTTCTGAGTACCAATCCACTCTCCCAAAAGTTAGGTGTGAGGTGCCAAATTTGGCCCATGGTAGTTTTGTGAGTCTGAAGGTTTTAGTTGAACGCATGAAGACCCCTAATGGAAGTTGCACTAAAAAAAGAATACTCAGAGAAATCTTACTCCATCCCTACCCCCTCCACTGCACTGTCATACATTTCTCCATTTATGATTTATCCTTCCTGTGTTTCTTTTTGCAAATATAAGTTAATGTTTTTCTTACATGAAGGTACAAATACACACATACACACACACACATATATATACACATAAAGATATGTATTTTTTCATACTTTGATTTTATCACTTATATTCTGAAAATCACTCATATCAGTTCCTAGAGACCACCTTCATTCCTATTTTAAATGGCTGCATAGTGTTTCATTGTGTAGACATATCAAAGTTTATGCAACCAGTTTCCTACATATGGGCATGTAAATTGTTTTGAATATTTTGCCGTTAAAAGTAATTCCACAATAAATTATGTTTTTTCCTATTTGTGGAAGTGTATCATTATGGTAAATACCTAGATTTAGGACTGATGGTTCAAAGGGTGAATGCATAAGTGATTTTGTTAGATATTACCAAATTCTTCTCTACAGGGGTTGTACCATTCTGCACTTGAACTAGCAGTGTATGAGAGTGCAATCCATATCTGCAGACAGAGAAGAGCCTTTTCAAAAACAGTTGATGCTGAATGCATAAAACTAGATCTCTGTGAAACAAAATTAGGAAGTCAAAAGAAAAAAACTATACTGAGATATACATGGCAAATAGAAAGTGAGTTGGATGAAATAAGAATTTAAATTTTTAAAAAAAAATCCTAACTGAAATGGCATAGTCAAAATCTACAGTAGAAACAGTAAAGAATGAATTAGAACTTCAGAAAATTAAATGAGTAATATGAAGGATACACATGATTAGCTCTCTCAGAATTCAGAAGAAACGGACAAAGAGATGACACTAATAATAAAGGACATAGAAGGATGCTCTAATAACATAATTACAAGTGTTTCTCAGGAAGAAACCACTTAAAACAGATTTTGTAATCCAAGTTAGAGTACAAGAATAACTGTCCTATCATGAGGATTAATAAAAACCCAAAATTAAAAATCCACAGATTGAAAATAGTTATCATACCACACATGCGCACACACACACTCAGACTCATATTATTCTCACAAAATTGTTTAATTTCAGAGATAAATAAGACAATTTCCTATAAGTATTCTGAAAATAAAGACATCTTTTAAAAAGATGTTAAAAGAGACTGCCAAATATAAATTTCGTAGATCCACATTTAGGGATAATCATCATCCTAATTAAATTAACCAAAAGAGGTTTTTGTTTTTTAGTATTTATTTATTTATTTGGTTGCACCGGGTCTTAGTTGCAGCAGGTGGGCTCCTTAGTTGTGGCATGCAAACTCTTAGTTGCGGCATGCATGTGGGATCTAGTTCCCTGACCAGGGATTGAACCCAGGCCCCCTGCACTGGGAGCACAGAGTCTCAACCCCTGTGCCACCAGGGAAGTCCCACCAAAAGAGTTTTTAATTGATGAAACGATTCTAAAATTCATTTAAATATATAAGAATATATTAATAGAAAGAATATAGTAAATAATTTGTAAGGAAGAGCATTGGGAAGGGATTAATCCTTTCTTCTGGTAAAACCTACTATAAAGCAACAATAAGTAAATCAATGTGGCATTGATGGTAATGTGGCAAAATAAGCAAGTCAATATAACAAAAGAAAGAGTTCAAAATCAGATCTCAGTATATGTGTTATATGAGGCAAAACAAATCAGTGGAGAATGCAAGGATTCTTCAACAGATAGTTTTATTATGATTGATTAACTATTTGTGTGTTTGGGGGGGAGGGGTGTTATTTAGAACCTCACCTTACAGCACATAACAAAATACACACCAATAGATTAGGATTAAATAATTCCGTTTTAAAATATCACCATCAAAAAACCAAAGAAAACATAGATTTTATCCCTTCAGCTCTCTAAGTTTAAAAGCAACGGAAGGGAGTTCCCTGGTGGTCTAGTGGTTAGCATTCGGCACTTTCACTGTCACGGCCGGGGTTCAATTCCGGGTCAGGGAACTGAGATCCTGCAAGCCAGTGGCGTGGCCATAAACAAACAAACAAACAAACAAATAAATAAATAAAATTTGTTTAGAAGCAATGGAAGAAGTCACTAAAGAATAGACTCACATACATTTAAAATTTTTGCATATGTAAAATGCCATAAACAATACTAAAATATAAGTTGTAAAAGCTATCTGCAGTGAAAATACCAAGCAAGTGGTTAATACGTTATTGTATAAAGCACTTACAGAAATCAACTACAGAAAGACAGGAGTTGATCATCTACTACAGAAGAAATTGAAATGGCTATTAAATATGTGAAGAAAGTGTTTTATTAATAACCAAAGAAACACTGATTAGAATAGCAATACCATGTTGACTTTCAACTTTCAAGTTAGAGGTTAAAAAGTTAACTTGCTTAATGTTGGAGTTGAGGTGGTAAGAAGACAGCCATTCTTTGACATTGCTGATGAGGTATAAATCTGGACAATCTCTTGGGCAAGAAATTTGGTAATTTCAATCAAAGAGCTTTAAAGATGCCACCACTCTCTTACCCGTAATTCTACTTTTAGGATTCTATCTCAAGGAAATTCTAAGAAATATGTACAATACTTTAGTCACAAAAATGTTCAACCCCATGTTATGTATTATATAAAAAATGGAAAGTACTAAATGCTTAATGTAAGAGGATAATGGTTAAGAAAATAACAGTCCGTGACATGAATATAGTGTAGTTTTTAGAAATTAAAATGTGGGCAAGTATTGAGTAATTATCCAAGTATTTTATATTCATTTGCTCATTGAAACCTCACTACAGAGATTCTCTTGGCCCTTCCAGGTGTACCCACCACTTTTCTCTAACCTGTTATGTTCCCTGAAGGCTGACCTGTATGGACTGCATCAACAGGCTTCCTTGCCTTCTAACTTCTGATTGGCTTGGGTCAATGGAGAGGACCAGCAGGAGATTGTTGGAGGGAGGGAGGAGAGGGAGGTTGGGTGTTTATATGTCCTGGCTCCCTCTCTCTGGGTTTCCTGTGGACTGACTGCATTTCTGAACTAAAGGCCACAGCTAGTGTCAGGTAGCCCTTTCTAAACACCTCTGCCACCAGGTTCTGATTACTGCTCTCTCCCCCTACCCCTTTATAGTCATGCCTTCTTGCTGTCACCAGCCTGTGGGTACTGCACGATTCCTTGTGGTTTCTCTCCATCTTCCCACATCTTTTAATTTTTATTTATTTATTTTTTGGCCACACTGTGCCACTTGTGGGATCTTAGTTCCCCAACCAGGGATTGAACCCAGGCCCTCGGCAGTGAAATCTCAGAGTCCTAACCACTGGACAGCAAGGGAATTCCCTTCCCACATCTTTTAAAATACTTCCTCTGTGCTATTCTCTTCAAATGAGGTGTGCCATTTTCTGCTGGAACCTTGACTGATACAACAACTTAAGAGATTCTACAGTTGAGGAGATAGGCACAGAGAAGTTAAGTAATTTGCCCAAGGCCTCAAAGGGAGGAAATAATACTTGTAGAATATGTCACAATTATTTATATATCTATCTTAAAATAACTTGTACTGTTTTTATTACAAAAGATAAAATATACAATACAAACAAGTAAAATAGAGAAAATACTCATATTTCTGCCCATCTATTCCATCCATTATTTATTTAATAAGATTCCCACATTTTTATCTCTAGCTGAACTCCTACTGCTTTAGAATACAGACTAAGGATCTCATTTTGGCCCAGCTGATCTCAGCAGCTTTGCCTCCCGCGCTTGTCCCCTTGCCATAGCTCCATGGGTTGCCTTTCAGCTACTCCAATGAACAATGTTTCTTTCTACCACAGGGCCTCCATCCACACTGTTCTCTCTTTCTAGGACATTTTTACATACCCCCCCTCCCAAAGTTAACTTCCAGAATGGTCTAGACGCCCGAACACTTTATCACTATGGACCTTTCCAAAATAATATTTATCAGAGTTTGAATTGACACACCAAGCATGTGGTTTATTTCCTCTGCAGCTCCTCTAGTAGGCTGTATGTCACTGAAGGTCTCCAGCTGTCTTGTGTCACATGTGTATCCCAAGTACCGTGCCCTGTGCCTAGCACGTAGTATGAAATCAAATATTTGAATGAAAATAAAGCAATGGGACAAATGAGAAAGTTGGACAGAATCACATTAGAAAGGGCTGAATTCTTTATTATTTCCTCTTTCTTTGCTTCAAAGTCTAAGACTATTTAGTCATAAGTCTCAACCCCTTTGCTAGAAAGTAAAAGCTATTAAAACTGTATAAAGAAAAAACCAAATCTGTATTTCTTTACAGTTTCTTCAACAAGATACTATCTGATACAAATGGAGGGGGGAGGTGGGCAGGTGAGCAAGAGAAATGTTTGTAAGTGGGAATGGATACTAGTTAACTTCCTAGAGTTCTCAACACTTACTCTGAATTCATGTGAAAATTATGTCTTTTTGAGGGCTCTAGTGATGACAAATTCAGCTCTGGGAGGATAAGGTGGAAATTTAAGGAAGGGATAAAACTAGCAAGACAAGAGCCTGACTGCACAATAAAATATATGCACTAAATAGTCCTCTTTTCAGTAGGATGGGGAAACACGTGTTAATTTGGTTCTGCACCTTAGTCATCCATTGACCTTCGCTTTTAAACTGCAGGTCCCACTTAGTCTGTGATAGCTGAGTTCTTAATTTTCTCGCCTACTTGCTTCGATTTTGGTTAAGAACTTCAGCTTGAAAAACCCCATTGAGAACCAATAACTGCAAAGTCTCCCCCTGGGGGTAGTTCCCACCCCAACCCCCTCCCGAGGGAGGGAGTGCGACTGCGCAGACCTCACAGGCTCCTGGTGACGTCATAAAAGAGCCAAACCAGGTGGGGGGGCGGCCCTGCGACCACTTCTAGATCCGCTTCCTTCAGTACCCGCTTCCCTGAGCCCACCCCCTACCCCCCTCAGTCCTCTCCTTTTAGTTAAAGCGTAAAAATAAAATCACCAGGTTGAAACCCTCATGTGGCCACGCCCACACTCTCGCCAGGCCACACCCCCTATTTCGGTGGCGTAGCCAGGCCACACCTGGCGGGAGGGTTCCCCGTGCGCGCGCGCGCGCCGCGTACAGGCGGGGAAAGCGGAGCCAGGCCGCTTCAGCGCCTCGTCTCCCCACCCCGCAGTGGGCCCAGCTCTCGGGGCGGGTCTCCGAGGGTGCGGATCCAGGCCAGCTTGGGCGGGAGAGACGCGCGCCCGTGAGGGAGGGGCGGAGGAGAGCAGAACATCGCCCCCCCAGGCCTGCCCCCCGCGCGCGCTACAGAACAATGAGCGCACACAACTCAGCGGCCTCCTTCAGCTGCGGCGGAGGTGGCGGCGGCGAGAGCGGGCGCGAGGCATAGAGCGCTCCCAGAGTCGGGGACCCCGCTGCGCAGATCTCGAACCCGGCCTCCGCCTTGTGCGCGGCCTCGTCCTCTACGCCCATGTGGAGCATCCATTCAGAGTGGCGGACTGTCTCCCGTCAGTTTTCCAAAGCCCTGTCGAACGCGTCCGCAGCGGACGCGGGGTGCTCCCGGAGACACAGCGCGCCCTCCCAACTCAGCCATGCTCCTGGCCTAAGAACTGACACAGACACCAAGGTTGGCCTCTGGGGCTTTGGCGCCCGCCTCCAGACCGACCGGATCCCTACGCCTGCGACCCGCTCGACCACTTCGGACGGAGCCGCCCCAGCCTCTAACTCGGACACCAGCAACCCCCGGGCATCTATACAAGGATCTGTCCCGCCCTCAGTATCCCCCCGATTGTCCCGACGTCGGTCCGCCCCACCCTCAGTACCCGACTCCACCCGGGTATCAATACCAGGAACTTCTACAACCAAGAACTCCCTCCAAGGGTCGGTACAAGAATCCATCTCGCCCTCGATGCCCAGCTTCCTCAAAATATGGGTACCAGCACCTCCACAACCCAGTAGCACTCCCCAAGTGTCACAACTTGGGTTCACCCCGCCCTCAGTATCCGGCTTCCCCTGGGGTTCGGTACGAGGACCTCCTACACCCAGTAGCTCCCCCCAACTGTCAGTACAAGAGTCCAGCCAGGTCTCCATGCCCGACTACCCCCGGCTATCTGCACCAAGATCTGCCCCGCTCTTGGACTCTTTCCGAGAATGGGTACAAGGGTCTGCCCCGACCTCGGTTCTCAGCCCCCGCCCCCGAGAGGTCGGTACGAGGATCTATCCCACTTTCGGACTCCTCCCGAGTGTCAACACAAGAGTCCACCCAGCTCTCAGAGCTAGGTTACCCCCGAACATCGGTGGAAGAATCGGCTCCGCCCCCGGGGTCCCCGGGAGTACCAGTACCAGGGTCCGCTCCGCCCTCAGCACCGGGCTCCGCCCGGGTATCGGTGAAGGAATCGGCTCCGCCCTCGGGCTCCCCCCGAGAGTCGGTAGAAAAGTCCGCTCCGCCCTTGGTCGGCCCCACTCCTCTACCCACGACCCGGGAGAGCCTCGACCAGAGCATGGAGAGTCAGGAGAAGGCGAATAGAGCGGGACGCATGTTCGACGTAGTCGTGATAGGAGGCGGCATCTCAGGTCAGTGTGGACCGTAGCGCTAGCCTGAGCGACCCTGGCCGGCCTGGGGTGAGGGACTTGCAGCCGCAAGGTGGCGTTTGGTGGGGGTCTCCCTTGTGCATGCGAGAGTGCAACAGTGGCCGGGCCCCGGATTCTGCGAGGAGGGGGGTGGGGTTGAGCCGGGTTTGCTGGTGGTGTGAACTGGGGGAGGCAGGCACAATAATTTTACTACTACTATGAAATACTAACATTTAATTAGCTCTTGCCGTGCAGTTATATTTAGCAGTTTACGTGGATTTTCTCAATCCTCAGCTGTCCTGTAAGGTGGGTACTTTATTCGTCCCTATTTTACAAAACCTAGAAACGGAGGTAACTCTGCAGATGTCAAATCACCTAACCGGGGAAGTGGCGATGATTTTCTCCCATTTAAGACCCTCACTCCTAATTCCTGAGGTAGCTGCTTTGCCTTACTGATTTCACGCCCTTTGCCCTAAACAGAACATCAGTATACGGATTTTGGTAGTATTGAGTGTTATTTCAGTCCTGCTCTTCTCAAAGCGCTTTTCCTTAGAAAATTTGGTAACTGGAGAGGAAGGAGGAAGAATCTTTTAGGGAAAGGTTTTTTTTTTTAAAAAAAAAAAAAAGGTGGGGGCGGGGGGAGAGAGGTGGGCTCTTAGTTTTAACCTACTCCAGCCGTTTCTTTTAGAACTTGCAGAAAGTGTAGGGCATTTATTATCCAAAGGGAATCTCTCTGTGAAGCATGGGCTGAGGGCAGATAAGGGAATGTCCTGTTTGTGTCTTTCCCCACTGCCTGAATCTTGCGCTGTGATGAGACAGCTGGCAAGCCTGGGTTCCTCTGGTCCTGGCTTGGGTTTGTAGCTGACCAGCTGAGTGATGCATAAGGCTTTCCCATATCTTCCTGGAAACCTCATCATGATTGATATATTAAATTTGTCACTTATGTTGTCATAATTGGTAAAATGTCTGAAATTTAGGAATTGTGTTTCAGCTCTAGCTAGAGTCCCACACTAGTCTGTCCACAACTTGGGAGAATGTTAATCATTTCTGAAATATACCTGCAGGATCTAATTTAGAAAGAGGGAAAAATAAGGTGGGAGGGAGTAAGTAGAGTGCCCCAAAGTAGCCATTTTTATGTATAATCCTTTTGAGGAGACTCTTTTGGGTGAAGATAGCTTTTGACTTGGCCTGTTTCGGATAACAGTCTTAATCACCAGAGAAGAGATTGGCATGAGCTGTTGCTTTGACAACTCCAGCCAGTGCCAATAAAAACATGCATGTATGTTGGAGCATCAGGAAAGCAGATCCTGGGGGACAGTACGGAAAAGAAGTACTTCTCTTGTTTCCCTTCATTCATTTATTAGCTTATTTATTCATTCAACAAACACTTGTTGACTGCCTGCAATGAAGTGGACTGGTGTTTCTAAAAGCCTAGTTCTTGTATGTGAGCCTCCTAGAAGCAATGTGATTGTTCATCACTGGAAAATAAATATGATGACAATGTGTTGCGTAAATTGATTAGGAGTTCTGTCTCTATTCCCATCTCTATACCATTCATATTTCACAACTCAGGGTTCTTTCTGGGATTTTATTCTTGTCTTTTTCTTGTTCTGTGTTCCAGTATTCCTTAAGGAGCATTTTGTCTGTTACTTTTTCTCTGCCTGATGACTGGCTCTCTCTCCCTTTCCACGCTTCACTCCAAGTAGTTGGTCGTGAGCAGAATTGGATTTACCATGTAGCTGATCATGCTAATGCTCTATGGCCTTACAACTGCAGGTCCCTTCTGGTTCTCATTCTAAATAAATAACCAGTTTCATGCTGAATCTTGTATTTTCTTTTTGCATTCTTTTCTTTTTTTTCTTGAAGAGGGCACCCAAATTTTATAAGCTTCAGCCTCCTCAAAACCTGGATCTTTCCGTGGTCACTATTAATTATTAATTTGTTCATTTCCACTTGGGGGAAGAAGAGAGCATTTCTTGCACAGTAGTTCACACTCCTATTCCAGAACCCAACTTCCACTTCATCAGTGACAGTGGAACAGGCACTGGGATTCCTTTAATATCATCTCTTATCGGTCAGATTTGATTTTAACACCCAAACTGACCAGAAACATTGCTTCCTGGCTGTGGTGTCTTGCCAGATGGTTCACAACTAAAATGAAAGTAGATGCAAGTCTGGCTTAGCATAAACCCTGCACACAGACTGGGTGTTTCACGAGCAGGTGAGAGGCATTACTTCCCAAGGGTTCTCGAGCTCAGAAACACCTCATCTTTGTGTGTGCTTAGCAGTATCCCATGAATTACTTAATAGTCCCCATACCAGTTTTAAATGCTTTTGGATATTTCTTCTGTCAGGACTGGCACATTTTAATATGTTACCCACATACTTATAATATATGGCCAATACTTTGCATATGCAGTGTTATTCCTATTATATAACAAAATAGCTCCCAGAAGCATACAAATCCTCAATTCCTCAAAAGCAGTCCATATGAACAGAATTATCTTTCATTTCTTCATAACTATCTCTGCACAAAGAATAGCAGCATCTTAATATATCTCCCTTTTGTCATTAAAAATCATGGAACAGCATGTCTTACAGCCACAAAATCCCTTTTTCCTCCCACTCACCAATTAAGTAATTTTATGTACTCTATTAGTAATTGAGAAGGGAAGCCCCCACCCCGCACTCATTTGTAAGTAGTATAATGGTAACTTCAACATGCTCTGGCCCTTGTCCATCATCTATCACCAAGTCCTTTTTGAAACTTCTTTCATGCCTTCTGTGACACTATTGGATCCTGAATTTTTATCCCACACTGTTTGCTCCTTTTCTGTTCCTTTCATTGTGCCCATATTCTTGCGACCTTCTACTTTTGAAACGGCCTCGAGGTTCAGCTATTCATCACTTTGGGGCTCTTACGCACTCCCTCTCTTTTTCATTCTAGGGCCTCACCTTTCCCTTTATCTATAGGAAGCTCTTAAGTTTCTAGTTTGAATCCTTTACTTTCTCCCAACTCCTGTCCCATAGCTTATCTGCTCTTGGGTATTTCACACTTGATTGTCTTATTCTTACTTCATACTCAACATGTTCAAAAGCCTCCTTACCCTCCAACCTAGCTTCTCTTCCTCACTTCCTTGACTCTGTTCTTGGTACCACCATCCTTTCCATCATTTTTGACGCATCCTTCTGTTTTATCTCTTACACCCAGTCAACAGATCCTTCTAACTCCTCCTTTGGGCTGTTTCCTCTCTTGTGTGTCCCCCATCCCCCGGACAGAACCTTAACCCCTTCAACTCACCAGGTTATGACCATCTTCCCAGTGGCCACACTTTGGGCTCTCCCTTCATGTCCATCCCAGACTTGATTTTTTAAAAACACTTCTTTCATCACCTTGTTCTGCTCAGGATGTTCAATAGTATATTGCCAGCCTTTCAAGCTCCACCCACCCCTCCACGTATCTAGTCCCACCTTGTTGGAGCAGTAGCATTTCCCACCATCCCTAACATAGCTTTAGTCACACTGCTCTTTTGTCTCCAGTGCTACACCATGTTTATTTTGTCCCTCCATTCCTTCCCTGTTTTTGTTTTTTTCCTAACACGAAAGTGCTTCTCTCTGAACATTTACATCCTATCCGTTCTTCAATACCCAATTAACGCTCTTTTCCTTGATTGTTCTGGTTCTCTGGATTTTTCTCTCCTCTTGTGGAGCTTGTAATCTATATCTGACCATTTGAACTTATTTTATGTTCTCTTTCTTGATGTTATTTTAAATATAGCAGTTGAGTCACTGACTTTACATGCTACTTCTTACTCATAAGCTGACACAGATACAACAAGTGACAGAAACCCAGTGGTATAAGATTTTAAAATCTGCTCCTAACTGAGAATTTCTGAATTAGCTGTCTTTAGGGAGAGAGAATAAAAGGAAAAGAGGGGTGGAAAACGCCCACCTCCGGGGGACAGTGCATACTTCAGAGTCTTTGGGCCAAAGGAGTTTTTAAAAGACAGTGTAGTCCAATCACGTAAGATTTTAATCCTCTCGACGGCACCTCCTTAGTAATTATCTGGCTGTAGCTTTGAACACATCTAGGGAAAGGGAATCCTGTACCCCTCAAAGCAGCTCATTATGGGTAGGGGTGGCCCTGGGGCCTGGACTCGTTCAAGCATTTTGGGAGCCTCTACCGTATGCCAGGCAGTAGCTAGAAGAGGTATATAATGAGGAGTAAGAAGTGTCCTTGCCCATAAGGTGCCCCATCCTCTTGCAAGAAGTAATCAAGTGAGAAGATAATTGACATGCATAGAATGAGAGAAATATTAATATTATGAATCTGAAGAAAATGCCAGGACCCTGAGAGATAAGTATGATTTTAACAGGTAGAGATAAGAGGATGGAAAAAAGACACACCAAACAAGAGAGTATGGATGAGCACAGATACGGAGTCAGGAGGCCCTAAGCCATACATGAGTAGTGTTTAACTTAAACCCATGACAAGAGTTCTACTGGAGGAAAACAGTTGCCTACTGTGCCTCTAGCGATGTGATCCTGGTAGTTGCTGAGATTACCCCAGTGTGCTACATCTGCCCCACATTTAGCCAGGGCACAGTGAAAACGCTTTCATCATAACACCGGATAGTCCTGGGTGATTAGAATTTTTCCATGTTTTTTTGAAATTAAATTCCAAGTGTCTTGGAGAGAGAGCTTTTTCCAAATAGTGACTAAGCAATAGAACCTCCCTATATTTGTATCCACGAGCTGAGCTCCACTAAAAGAACTGAGAGCACAGCCGCCCGGAACACCGTGCTGTGTAAGAGCAGCTGGGATGGAATCTTTCTCATCATCGGAGACAGAAAAGCCATTTCGCAAGAAGATTGACTAATGTTCTGAATCCTGCCAGTGAGTCCACAACATACCCCAGTTTCCCTTTTTGCTGAAATACATCACCCTGAAGAAGCATTTCTGCTAGGAGTGATTTAGGCATTTTAACTCAGAACTTGGCAACACATACCGTACAGTTTTGTAGTGACTAAGGGAAGCTTACATTAAAAAATATGCCACTTAGTTTCAGTGCCTTGGTTATTTAGGTACTCTGAGGTTCACTGCCAGCTAAGCATGAATTTTCTGCCTTTCAGAACACTTCTTGGCCCTAATTTTGTTTTCTCAAACATAGGCGAGGGGGGCTTCCCTGGTGGCGCAGTGGTTGAGAGTCTGCCTGCCGATGCAGGGGACACGGGTTTGTGCCCCGGTCTGGGAGGATCCCACATGCCGCGGAGCAGCTGGGCCCGTGAGCCATGGCTGCTGAGCCTGCGCGTCTGGAGCCTGTGCTCCGCAACGGGAGAGGCCACGACAGTGAGAGGCCCGCGTACCAAAAAAAAAAAAAAAAAAATAAGCGAGGATTCTTTTACTTTATTAACTTTTAATGTTGAAGAAAGAATACAAGAATTACATTTATTTGGGTTCTGATTCTTTGATATCTTCATAGTTGAATGAGCTCTGGGGTTTATCTGACATTTAATGGGCAGTTTTAGCATTTGGCCAATACTAATTGATATGAATCTATACATAATACTCAGCTAATGTGAAAAATATATTTAACAATAGATCTAGGGACTTCTCTGGCAGTCCAGCAGTTAAGACTCCATGCTTCCACTGCAGGGGGCATGGGTTCTATCCCTGGTCAGGGAACTAAGATCCCGCAGGCCACGTGGTGCAGCCCAAAAAGGTAAACAAAACAAAACCCAATAGATCTAAGTATAGTATAATTGTATAAATATAGTATAACTATAGTATAATTGGATCATAGAGACCAATAATTAAGAAAAGGAAATGTGGGAGTCTGTTATTGGCAAATATTGGGTCATACGATCTTTGTACAGGTGTGACATACACATATTTTACATATGATAAATCTTGCCAGTATTTGGTTGCAGGTATGTGCAAAAAGACTAAGGTAATATTGTAGTTTCATGTCACATACAGGGGTTTGCAAGAGTGTAGACATCCAATGAGCACTGGTTTGAAGACTACATTTGCATGTATGAGATAGATTTCATAGTGGCAGTTACTTTTCATTTTAAATTTGAGTGATTAGAACTGCACAAAATGAATCAAAAGACGTCAGTTACATTTTTAAATGTTGTAAGTGTTTGAGACAAGTTGATTGTTAGGACTTCTTTCTCCTTTTATTTGAAAAATGTTTTACAGCTTTACCAGCAATTTGTGTTCTCCTTTGGATAATCTGTTCTTTATTATGTTGTCATCTAGTCTTATGAATTAAGGCAGCTTCAAATCTTTGAACCACAGTTCTGTCAGCTGTAAAATTAGAGGTTGGATTAAGTTATGTATGATATATCTTCCAGTATCTTTTTCAGCATAGCTGGCTTCCTAAAGGTCTATGTCTTCAGCTTTCTCTTTTGGACCCTCTCCCCAACACTTTTTCCTTCCATGTTGCATTCTGGAAATGGTTTTCATCATCCATCATACTGACATCCTACACTAACTTAAATCAGGATCTGGGTCTGCCTTACAGGTGCTCATTCACACCTTTTCCATGGCTCCTCTGAGCCTTAGTTTAAAAGCCCTTTTCTAGTTGTTGCCAGGCCAAAGGAAAGAAATCCCACTTTACAGCAATATTCAGTTGATTTATTAGGTAAGACTGTCAATAAGAACATAAAAACCAGGTGATAAGCTTTGAGAGTTGAGTTAATTACATATTCACCATGTTCAAGGGTCACAGAATTGCAGCCTGTAACAGCTCAAAGGGACCAAAATGGAGGCTCAGGAGGGTCAAATGAATTACCAAATGCTACAGTATTCTTAGTGGCATAACTTGACCTTGGAATATACCCCACCTCACTTAGGCTTGCTTTATAGGCTCATTCACAGAACTGCAGTAAACTTTTATTATTGTTTTACTTTGAGGCTTGATGCTCTAAAAACTAG
The DNA here is from genome assembly GCF_059928025.1 of Delphinapterus leucas. NCBI lineage: Eukaryota > Metazoa > Chordata > Mammalia > Artiodactyla > Monodontidae > Delphinapterus > Delphinapterus leucas. Next base: position 94,160,965 of record NC_143150.1, on the reverse strand, counting down.
TGGCTGTTGTTTCACAGTAATTCATATTTTAGACTATATTACATCACATGTTACTGCTTCATGAACATTTTTTTTTTTTTTTGGCCGCCCGGCTTGCGGAACCTTAGTTCCCCAACTAGGGATTGAACCTGTGACCCTGCAGTGGAAGCACGGAGTCCTAACCACTGGACCACCAGGAAATTCCCCTGTTTCATGAACATTTAAATTTAAAAATATTAGGCACCCTATTAGGATGGATGACTTTTATATGAAGAATTTATTTCCTTTTTGAAAAGTCCATTCCTGGTGGTTTTAGGACAATGTATAGCAATTATTTGAATAGTTTAGATCAGTGGTTCTTAACCTTTTGGAGCAAATGTCCCTTTGAATATCTGATGAAAGCTATTGGACCTTTTCACCAAAAATAAAAGCATATTTTTATGCATAGACTTTTTTTTCCCTGCACCAGGCCAACATCTGATATTCTGGAAACCTCTTCATTGTCACTGTCCCTATAATGTAAAGATTTGGGGCTGATACTGAGACTCACAGAGTGGTGAAAAATAAGAAAAATAAGAATTCAAAGGATTTATTAGGTCATTAGACAGTTACCAGTAATGAATATGTAAATAGACAATAATAAAAACAGTCAAGACATCTAGGCTGAAAAATAAGGCACCTCCATTTCCTACCTTAAGACCATGATAAATATAACAGTGAACCTGCCATGTTTTGAAAAGAAAGAATTTGGGGAGACAATATTGGTGAAGAAAATGGAAGGCTGTGGTGGTTGATGTGAGTTTTAAATAGTTTTCTAAGATTGGTGTTTACGGATTTTACGTATTGAATTGAAGCCATCGATATTAAATACACATTTCAATTTAATATGCATTTGTAATTACTTTATAAAGGACATTGGTCATTTAAGGCATCTGACAAAATTCAGACCCAAATGGAGGAGTTAAGTTCTCTTAATTTATGTTAGTCTATTTGTCTTTCCAGTGACCGTGTGAGGCATGGGACCCCTCTATGTAGCAGGGGTTACAACCATGAACCTGAAGTGCCCTTGGTGTTTGAGGTTGGTTCAGGGCTTCAGTGGTGGCACAAAAAGGGAGAAGGAAATGACAGACAGGAAAGGGTTTCATGGAGAAAATAATGCTTGACAGAAGTGCTGTGGATTTTGGATAAATTCTGAAATGTAACAAGGATGACCTTTCAGGTGACTTTTTTTTTTTTCAGATTAAATGAGTTAGCTGTGGGCTGTGGCTTAAGTGAAAGACCATTTTCTTGCATGTCTGCATATATTCTTCATTCATTCATTTATTTAAAACCAGCTTTCCCAAAGTGTATTTTTTGAGATGTAATTTTTTTTTAAGGCAAAAGGTGGAGAAATGCTAAGTTAAACGAATCTCTTCACTGCAGGACTTATCAGAGCCTTTAATATGCCAGTGTGCACCATACACTTCCCAGAAGGAGAAACAGCATATGTCCCAACTTCCATGAACATTGATACTTTTCCCCAGAGCATCTTGAGGACTAGTATTCCATAAAACATTTTGGAAATACACTTGGTGTATTTTCAGTTTCAGTGAAAGAATGGGGCAAATAATGAATTAAGGAGTAATTGCATTCCCTAAGTCGTGTGAGATCCATTTATCTAAAGTGAAGATGAATGCTGAACAATAATCAAATAAATTAGAACTGTCTAGACAACAAGTCTGTTGAATTCAGGGCAAATTGAAGTTAATTGTTAGCTTTTATCTATTTATCATTTGAGACAGTTCTGTCTTTTTAGCTTATCAGAGGGATCAGAAGATTTGGCATTTTCAAAAGCAGGTAATTATTTGTCTGAAAGGAAGCACAAAATACAGATGAATATAGATATAGGTAGGTAGATAGATAGATGATAGATAATAAGAATGGCTGTATTGTATGTATGTATGTATCGGGGACAAGTTTGTGTGCACATTGATATTCTCCATTCTCTTTTGCTAAAAAAAGCGTAATACTGGTTCAAAGACCAGAAAATGTACTAGTAGTATTAAGAATCTGCGAATTTACTTGGGCATAAAGGTTTAAATGACCAGACACCCTGTCCTTGTCAGTCTTTCTTAGCTACTTGAGATAAATATAATCTAAGTAGCATTAGAAACTTCCCCATTGCCCTCATCCAGGTGAGCATGGTTTTCTTTTCTTGGTATGTGGTTCCTCTGTTCATTGCAATGAGTGTTTGAGCACCTGCAACACGGTAGGCTCTATTCTAGGGATGCAAAGGTGTCTAACACATATAACACACTACTTAAGAGGCAGATCTCTGGGCAAGAGGTCATGTTGCCTTGGACAAGGGCAAAAGGCCACAGTAGTTTGGACAAGAGTGGCTAAGATTGCAGTGGTTGGAAGCAGCAGATGTATATAGAGTGCCAGGTGGTGATGTGTGCTAAGAAGAAAAATACAGCAGCTTGTGACAGATGACTATATCACTTGTCCGTATTGAAAGTGGGGTCACTGGACATTTTTCATGAGGAATATGCTACATTTCAAGGTTTGTTCTAATCATTTGTTGTAGAAGGAAAATCAGTAATTGAACTGGAAAGGGTAGCACGAGTCAAATGGACAAATTTCTCTTTTTTCGTAATGTGAGTGTACTTGAAGAAGTAAAGGAAAGAGCCCTTGGTGAGGTAGAGAAGGCAGGGGTACAGATTTATAGCCCAGGAAGCAAAGGACCATTTCCTCAAAGACTTTGTTGCTGATATTAATTCCTTCTCCAGGTGTGCTGTGTGGCTTAAATCGTTTCCTATCCCATTTCTGTGGGGATGTAACCATCTCAGGACATTGGAAGCACTGCAGAATCTGTGGAAACAGTTTCCATGGGCAGTGGCTTTAAGAAGCTGGAGCTTGGTTTGAGGTTGCCATGGCAACAGCACTGCTGGCTGGATACATCATCTCACCCAGGCTCTCCTGATCTAATAACCAGGATTAACAATTGCCTGAACTCTCATATGAGGTGTGCTTTTAGCAGACTTGGTGTTTTTTTTTTTTAAGCCTCTCTAATAAATCCATTGACCTATTTTATGTTGGTTTCTCTAAAACCCAAATGGTTGAAGAGAGAGAAACCAGAAGAGGAATTATATTGTTGGGTTTTTTTAAATAAATTTATTTATTTTATTTATTTATTTTTGGCTGCATTAGGTCTTCGTTGCTGGGTGCGGGCTTTCTCTAGTTGCAGAGAGCGGGGGCTACTCTTCGTTGCAGTGCGCGGGCTTGTCATCGTGGTGGCTTCTCTTGTTGCGGAGCACAGGCTCTAGGCGCGGGTTTCAGTAGTTGTGGCTCGCGGTATCTGGAGCGCAGGCTCAGTAGTTGTGGCGCACGAGATTAGTTGCTCCGCGGCACGTGGGATCTTCCCGGACCAGGGCTCGAACCCGTGTCCCCTGCACAGGCAAGCGGATTCTTAACCACTGCACCACCAGGGAAGCCCATATTGTTTTGTTTTGTTTTTTTGCGGTACGCGGGCCTCTCACTGTTGTGGCCTCTCCTGTTGCGGAGCACAGGCTCTGGACGCGCAGGCTCAGCGGCCATGGCTCACGGGCCCAGCTGCTCCGTGGCATGCGGGATCTTCCCGGACCGGGGCACGAACCCGTGTCTCCTGCATCGGCAGGCGGACTCACAACCACTGTGCCACCAGGGAAGCCCATGTTTTAAACTCATTATCCCTATTTAAAATACTTAATTGCAAAGTGATTAAAGTTTCTCTTGTGCCATAATCTGCTATTTTCCCTTTTTCAGGTTTTTGCATTTTGAAAGTGATCAGATCCTTATGTACATAATAGGGCTTTAACAAACTCTGTGCATTTAGCTTCTCCAGGCTCTCTACTGTCACAGAAAACCACAGGACATTTGGGAGTTTGGGGTTCTTTTCCTCCTAATGGGCTCAGTTTGCCATGATTTGGGAGAGGAAGAGCTCTTGGTGCAGGGGCAGGGATATTTTGCCTGTGCCCGCTTAGACCTCTTCCTTCAAACACACCCATGGGAGATTCACAGGCTAGACACTAGGACACTTGAGAGTCTAGGACACCAATGAATCTCATACACTTGCCGATCTAATAGACTCTCTCCCAGACTTGAGACTTGACCTGAGGCCAGGAGTCTATAGGTCTGACAGTGTGTGTTGGAGCCAGCTTCTACTGTCATGAAAGGACTGATCCTGATTGAACACTTCTCTTCCCAGTTTCACGGTCAATGATATCACACTGGTAGTAATCACACTGGTGATTTTGAATCAGCCATGTGGAGAGTGTATATACACCATGGAAACCCAAATGCTGCAAATCAGGAGTCCCCTCCATCCCCTGAGGCCAGGGATGGTTGTTAACCATTTACTAGCAAGCCCCTGTGCTAAACCCTTTCCCTGTCTTGGAGGTGGGGAGGGGTGCCAAGAGAGGTGGGTGGGAAGCAGGCTTCTTCTATTGTCCTAGATTCTATGTGGCCATTAAATGATAGAAAATGAATGACAGGAAGAGCTGTAATGCACAATGCTCTCAGCTTTGGCTAATCTATATTTCTTTGGAACAAGATGAAATAGGTTTAATATGAGATTTTCTCTTTTCATAACAAATATTTGATTTGAAAGTAAAAAAATATTTGATTTTAAAATCTGTTTTTTAGTAGCTACATTGTATTTGGTGACTTACCTTCAGACTTAAAAACCTTTTCTTAAAAAAACAAAACAAAACAAAAAAAACCTTTTCTTTTCTAACAGTTTTATCCCATTTACCAAAAAAAAAAAGACAGGCTTTTATTTATTTATTTTGAAGTTTATGTCAAAAGCCCTTAAACTAATCTGTGGAGTTGACATACGATTTTTTTTCTATAAGTGATTACTGAATTTTGTAGTGAGGGGAGGGTAGGATGCACAGTGATACACAGAATAATAACAAAAAAGAATTAAGGAATATAATTCAAGATGCCTGATTCAAGATGTAAGCAGACATTATCTTAGGTTTTTTTTTTTTTCCATTCGAATCAACAGACAGCCACAGTCAATATATTAGAAAAAGCCTTTCTGGACTGCAAGTGTTTGCCTGTGCTTTATTTATGACTTACTGAGTTATTTATTCAAAATTAGTTATTAGTTATTATTCAAAAATAACTTTTTCTAATGGCATCTTGATTGTATTTCCATATTCTGTATTTTCTAGCTTTAAATTACTATGGAGGTTCCTTATCAGAGTCTTCTTCACAATAAACATGCAAACTGAAACAGTACCCCCCCCAATTTATTCAGCATCTTAAAAAAATATTTTTCTAAATGACTTAAATCTTCCCCCTTCAAATTCCAAGACCTTTTGGAAACCATTTTTCTGGAATCCCTTTTAAATGTTTTAAACATGTTCCTTATTTCTGAAACTAAGAGCTTAAACTTTCCTTGCCAGGATAGGGCCAATCATTTTCCTGTAATGCAGACCAACCATTTTTTTTTCAGCTTTTTGTTTGTTTGTTTGTTATTTTGGGAATTTTTTTTAACATCTTTATTGGAGTATAATTGCTTTACATGGTGTGTTAGTTTCTGCTGTATAACAAAGTGAATCAGTTATACATATACATATGTCCCCATATCTCTTCCCTCTTGCGTCTCCCTCCCTCCCACCCCTCTGGGGGGTCACAAAGCACCGAGCTGATCTCCCTGTGCTATGCGGCTGCTTCCCACTAGCTATCCGTTTTACATTTGGTAGTGTATATATGTCCATGCCACTCTCTCACTTCGTCCCAGCTTACCCTTCCCCCTCCCCATGTCCTCAAGTCCATTCTCTAAAACGTCTGTGTTTTTACTCCTGTCCTGCCCCTAGGTTCTTCAGAACCATTTTTTTTTTTAGAATCCATATATACATATGTTAGCATACAGTATTTGTTTTTCTCTTTCTGACTTACTTCACTCTGTATGACAGACTCTAGGTCCATCCACCTTTTTAATTTTGTTTATATCCTTAAATGCCAAAGTGCGAAACGACCTTTGTCACTGGTGTGCTCATTTGTCCTGGCTCAGCTAGCCCTGCTTCCCTCCCCTCCTTTAGCCTCTGGAGTAGTGTTTATTTACTATTGGCACTGAACCCCACTCACCAAACTTGTTGAGAATTACACACTAGATTCAATTTTATTAAGGCTTCAGCCTTATAAGTGAGGGTGTAAGAAGTAAAAATTTTCACTTGTCAGGAGACTTTGTTGTGGGCATATCAAGCACTTGGTATCCTTATCTGGAATATGGGGTAATGAAATCTATTCTGAAGAATGGTTGTGAGAGGCAACAGGAAGGGCACCTGAAATTGATCTGTAGGATGTAAAGTGCTAAACCAACTGCCAGGCTGCCTCTGGGGGCTGGACAGCTGCAGGTCCCACTGCTGCTGGAATTCAGAGCCACCTCTGCTTCTCCTCAGAAGAGGAGCTACTCGAGTAATTCTAGCAAACCCAAGGGTGTTTTTATCTATCTAATTGGTTTATGGTTAGATTGACTAAGGGGAACTGGGAAGCAATTCAACTTTTTGCATCTTGAGTTTCTCTGCTTTTAAGTACAGAGTGGTGCTTTGAGCCTAAAAATTATTCAAATCTTTTGACCTAGTAATCTCTGTTCTAAGACTTAATCCTACAGAAATAGTCAGACATAACAACAAAGATTTATGCATAAACATGTTTTTCATTACACCTTCATCCTTTTTTTTATGATGGTCAGCAGAAGAAGCCTTTGGCTGTGTCCCAGAAAGCACATTGCACCAAGGTTTGCAGACATTAGTTTGCATTTATTTAAACTGTCACGGGATGCCTTTCTTTGTGAGCAGATTCCAAATATTCGTTGCACACCTAAATCTTGGGTGGATGTCAGCAGTGTAAGGGTACACTGTACTTGAAGGGGTCAAAAATACATACAAACATTAGCAGACAGCAGTGCTGGATATTATGGTTTAGCCTCCCTGCATTTTAGATCTTACAGACCCAAACTCATCCTTGACTCTGACCATTTCTGTGACCATTTCATACCATTCTGTGTATGAACAAAATACTGTTGTCAGTCTGGCTTCTCTGAGAGCAGACATCAAGACATAACTAGCCATGTAAGAGGTTTATTGTAGGAAAAGCTGGTGAAGAAAGGAGAAAGAGAGCAGGAGGGGGCGAGTTGTTTTAAAAAACAAACAGAAAAACCCAGGGTACTCCTGTATAAATCCTATAATCTAGATTTTGTTGATTGCATCCCAGTGGTATTATTTAACATGTTTTTCTGGCCCCTAAGTATCAGATCTAGAGGCTGGATCACATTAGAATTTAGATTGTTTGCTCCTTCCCTTTCTCCCCACCCTCCCCCCCTCCCTTCCTTCCTTCCTTCCTTCCTTCTTTGTAACTACTTCATACATGGTGGTATGTGCTTCCATTAAGAGGCAAGTAACATCTGGTTATCTCTTTTTTTTGTCATGTTAGCAGCTGTTGACAATCATTGCACCAGATCTATTAATTCATTAGGGGTTGCAAAATGCTGATGTTCTAATTATTCCTGTCTTCACTTATTAGCTAGCATACTTTTATACAGCGAAACCTCCCTTTGTTAGCTATTTGGTTGCCTTGAGGTTTGGTGCAAATAAGGAGGGTAGAATGAATGCCAAATTGTTTTTTGGGGTTTTTTTGTTCTTTTGCGGTACGCGGGCCTCTCACTGTTGTGGCCTCTCCCGTTGCGGAGCACAGGCTCCGGACGCGCAGGCTCAGCGGCCATGGCTCACGGTCCCAGCCGCTCCGCGGCATGTGGGATCTTCCCGGACCGGGGCACGAACCCGTGTCCCCTGCATTGGCAGGCGGACTCTCAACCACTGCGCCACCAGGGAAGACCCTTTTTTGTTTTTTTAAATGATAAGTTTGTTCCTTAGCATTCTCCAAAGGTGACCAATGAGAGGTTTTGTTTGTTTGTTTAGTATTATTATGAGTGGATTTAAGCCATTGCCTTTGTTATTATTTATTTATTTATTTTTGGCTGTGTTTGCTCTTCCTTGCTGCACGCGGGCTTTCTCTAGTTGCAGCCAGTGGGGGCTACTCTTTGTTGCGGTGCGCGGGATTCTCATTGCGGTGGCTTCTCTTGTTGCGGAGCACGGACTCTAGGCACACGGGCTTCAGTAGCTGTGGCACGCGGGCTCTGTAGTTGTGGCACACAGGCTTAGTTGCTCTGTGACATGTGGGATCTTCCCAGACCAGGGCTCAAACCCGAGTCCCCTGCATTGGCAGGTGGATTCTTAACCACTGTGCCACCAGGGAAGTCCCTGTTATTTTTACTTGATACTCAAATTGTTCCATCTCTAGCCAGTGGGAGTTCACCTAGGTAGGTTTCTGAGCCTCTTTGTCACACTCCTCGTGGTCTCTGTTAGCCTCCTTGCTTTCTGGTGACTTGAGGTTCCAGACCCATCTTGTATATTTCCTGCCCTAAATTTGCCCTTAATTTCATTGTTCTTTCATCTAAATTTCCTGATCTCCAGGCCCAAAACCCTGGATCTCAGTGACAGCAGCCTGATTACTCATTTGCTTTATTCTGCATTATATAAATAATGGCCTCAAAATAATAGTTCTAATCCTAGCACCCACAAAATGATTACTGAACAAAATGTTTGCAGCTCTTTTTTGTCTTTAGGATATATACCATTAGAACTGTCAAGTTACTGAGTTTTAAAATCACTAAGAATAGTTCCTCTCCTCAACCACTGGTATACATATTGAGGTATCATTTGTATCATTTTACTAAACTTATCCCTGGTGTCATTCTTATTTCCCTTTCACCCTAATATTCTAACATTTTTTTTTCTCCTTGAAATATGTTTATCTGTGTAGTCTGCTTCGTATTTTTTGTAACAGGAGGATAAAGATAACTAGGTATAAGATAGCATTTGAAGTGCAAAAATGTATTGATAGATTTAAAAATGTGAATACAGACATTTATTTCCTTACTCTGTGAGCTGAGAAGTCCCAGAAGCAATGATAGCCCAGTAGTGATGGGCACACCTAGAACCCAGATCTTGATTTCTAATACTGTTCTCCAATAAAAGGAACCAAGGCTCACTGAAGAAATAGCTGATTGTAGGGCTGGGCAGAGAAAGACAAGAAGAGCCTGGAACATCTCTTAATGCCAGAAAGTAAGGAAGTGCTCAAACACACGCATACACACATAATGATGCAGGCACATCAGAGGGACACAAGAGCTTCCCAGTGACCAAAGCTGAAACAATTTGAGCAACAAAATAAATAACATAGTATTGGACTATAGCCCAAAGTATAAAACAACTATGTATGACTCCATAGGGGTATAAGTCAGTGGTTAAGTAAATAAATAAATGGGAGAGAAGAGGCAAATCTCCTGTGCAGATGAATTTCAAATCATTTATGTCGATACTCCACCCTCAAGGAAGTAGGACATACCTCCCTACTTCTTAAGTGCAGGCTGTACATAGACTTCCTTCCAAAGAGTATAGCATGGAAGGGGAAAAAAAGAATAACTTTACAGTGGAGAAACCTGGCAAACATTACCTCAGCCAGGTGAACAAGATTAACATCAGTGATAAGTCATGTTGGTAACATGCACCCTTGATATAATGTTAATCCACAACACTTTCCTCTACTTTTCTGGTATTACTATACTTTTGTTTGCTTGTGTTTTGCCTTTTTTGAGCTGTACTGTGTGGCTTGCAGGATCTTAGTTCCCTGACCAGGGATTGAACCAGGGCCACGGCAGTGAAAGAACCAAGTCCTAACCACTGGACTGCCAGGGGATTCCCTTACTATACTGGGTTTAAAAATCTATCTTCTATGAAGGTTTTTGTTTATGAGTGAAAGCCTGTACTCAGCTTTGAGCCAATAAATAAAGTATGAAACATGGTTCCTGCCTTTGGTAACTTTTAATCTAGTGGGGAAAACATGATATAGCAAGCATGTAATCCAGGTTTAAATGATAGGAGGTCATTATAGGGGGGGTTTAAATTGAGAAAAGCACAGAGATACTGGGGGCTGGTGTAAGCCAGGGGGAATTTCCAGGAAAACATACTTCTGTTTATACAATCAGGATTTCTAGAAGAGTGGCGTGATAAGGGTTGATTTAGGGGTTCAACAAATTCCCTTACATATGATTATCACCAAAACCCCCCAAATATATTTTTTAAATTATTACATTTTTTCAACCAACCTTATGATAGATAATAAAATTAACTTATGATAGATAATGTAATATATGCTAGATTATAAAATTGGTGGCTCAGTTCATCACAGTATGCTCAGAATTTATTAGATAGCACAGTCAATGAATTGTGTCTGATACCTGCATTTATATTATATGTAGACCTGTTTAAATGTTGAATGTTTCACATATAGGTGTTAATATGTTCCTCGACTTTGTTTTCCTTTTTTTTCCTTTTAGGATTATCTGCCGCCAAACTCTTAGCAGAACATGAAGTTAATGTTTTGGTTTTAGAAGCCCGGGACAGAGTTGGAGGAAGAACATACACAGTGAGGGTAAATGATTTTAATACTTAACGTATAAAATCTCACACAAACTAGAGATGGGGGTCACTGGAAGTCAAGAGCTGGAGGAAATCTCAAGAGTTTATGCAGTTAAGCCGTTGGTCCTCCATAACCCTAAACTACTGCATTAAATAAGTATCTGTTCTTTTCAACAAGCACCCACCAAAGAGTGACAGCTTCTGACCTTCAGTAGCTTACATTCTAGTGAAGAAAACAAACGTGAACAAATAACTTCAATACAGCGTCATCATTTCCATACTAGAGACCTAAATAGAGTATATAGCGTCTCAGGTGAGGTTACGGTTGGGCTGGACTTGAAGTGACTGTACGTTCACCACACACACACACACACACACACACACACAGACATACACACACAGTATAGGTTCCTTATTTATCCAAGAATACACAACTTAAAAGAAGTGTGACCACAGTAAGCAGAGGCAAATGTAGCATATTTCTGTGTCGATTTTTCCTTAGTCCTTGTTCCCTAAGAGGTGTGCTGCTCCGGTGGGGTCAGCTAGACATAAGGAAGCCCAGTTCTTGCTACATCACTGCCTTTTTATACTTGGGCTTACATCACCGTTTTGGAAAAATGCATGCTAACTGGTGTTTACTACTATTTGAAGAAATGGTTGCAGGATGTTGAAATCTGGAACTGATGAAAGTACACAGGGAAGAAGGTAAGGTAGAAAGGAAGTACGGACAAAGATGGAAGTTTGGAGAACATTAAGATTTAAAGGGGGTGCAGAGGCAGAGGAGCCAGAGAGAAGCAGTGGAGGCTGGGGAGGAAGACCAGATTAGGGCAGTGCCATGAAAATCAGCGGAGGAAAGAGAAGGGGTGATACATCGAATCAGATGCCAGGGGCATTTGACACAGGATGAAGGCTGAGTAGGGGCCCTTGTGTTTGGCATTTAGAAGGTCACTAATGAGCCCCCTTGCTAGAGCACAGAAACAGAGCGCTGAAGGCTGGAGATTGGCAGTAAGGACAAAAACAGACTGTTGAAGTGACTGGAAGGACAGGAAGCCTCTATCTAATTAGGAGATGTGTCAGATTTATAACAGAATGGCTTATGCAGTGATAATAACAATGGGTTAAGCAATACAAACATTCAGTTATTTTACATAAGAAGAAGTCCGGTGGTAGGTAGTCCAGGCTGGGGCCGGGGTTCAGCTTTGTCATAGAATCTTTAGGCTCTTTCTGTCTTTCTGCTCAGCCATTCTTTTCCTGTTGGCTTATTGCCTAATGGTAACCAGATGGCTGCAGCATCTGTCAGCATCAAGTCCTCACTCAAGGCAGGAAAGAGCGTGAAGAGGCGGCCCCAGTCTTATCTGCAACAAAGGCTTTCCTTTACCAGAAGACCCCAGCAGACATTTGCTTTACAGTCTCATTGGCTAGGTTCGGGGCACACAGCTACCCTGAGCTGCTAGGGAGCCTGGGAAAGCAAGTCTTTAACATTTCCAGGCTGCATAATAGAAGCAGGCATGGGAAAGGGGGAATATAAATGGATATGAAATAGCCAACCAACATCTGAACTAGGATATTGTACCAGCCGTTTCAGTCACCCCAAGCCAAGCTCCCCTTCTGTCATTCACTTTCTGCCTTTTTAGATGTACAGGGATGTATCATAAGCCTATTTTTACCTTGCTCAGCTCTAAGAGTACCCTACAGCCTTGCTACTCAAAGTAACCTGTGGGCCAGCAGCCTCGGAATCACCCTGGAACTTGATAGAAATGCAGAATCTCAGGTCCTGTCCCAGACCTGCTGAATCTGACTCTGCATTTTGATAAGATCCGTAGGGGATGCTACAGAAGTGCTGCTCTTTGGTGTATGCTCGCTTGCTTTAAATTAATGTGAATCCAGATTAATTGCATTTGGAGAATTTGAGTACCTCCTCAGATGTAGTCCTCTGAGAGGCTATTGGTCTGGGAGTGAGGAGACTGGGATTCTGGCCCCTGTACTGGCCCGACACACTGTCATACCTTGGGTAAGTACTATTAGCACTTTACATGTCACTTTTCTCATCTGGGCAGTGAGATATAATCTAAATGTACTTGAAGCTCCCTCCAACTTCAAGTTCTAATTGAAGGCAATGTGTTGTAGTGCAAAAGAAAGATTGCATATTCTGCCTGTACCAGCTTGTTACATATGATTCTCCTGTCGTTTTCTGAAAAACATTCCTTTATTTTGGAGATAGGTATTAAGTTGTCCCTTTGCCCTACTTTTCTTATCTCTAAAACCTTTTGGTTATTAAATAGGAGCATCCGTCGTGTTACGGATTTTTCAGTTAAGAACAAGTTTCTTTGTACAAGGGAAATGAGAATTCCAACATGCTTATCCCCATCTATGTTATTGTCCCAGGCTGCTTTTTCATGCTACATCATTTATATATGTCAGCACCATACAGGAACTATTGCGTATTAGGCATCATATTAAAATTCCCTTTAGGTATGTGAGAGAGGAACTCTGAAATGCTTAGAAAGTAGGACTTGACATCTATAAGATTTAAAATAAATAGAAGGGAAAAAGGGGGGGCTTTACAAAGCAGGGACAGAAATGGTATTTAATCAGAAACTGAATTTAATATTCTTACAGTTGCTTCTACTAGAATAATCAATTAGGATTTGGGGAGGAGATGCCATAAAAATTACTCTAGATCTTTAAGTATCGAAATGTCAAATTTGATATTGTCACTTGGCAACTGTTCAAATAGATCTTCTATTTGTTCAGAACCTCCCAATTTTTCCTAGTGTGATTCCCCCATAATTCTTCAGGACCAAATTAATTAAGTTGAAATGCCTGCAAGGCTACCACAGGGTTGGTGTTATTTGTTTCCTAATATAGTTGCGTGTTTGTGGCCTCTTCAAAGGCTGAATAATGAGATCAAATGCAAGATCCTAAAGACTGAGGGGCAACATAGCAGAATATGGTATTACAGTTCCAGTATCTTCATGCTGAATCTGGGGCACCTCCTTTCAAATGTTTCGACTTTGTAAAGAAGCATTCTGTAAAACGCCTCATGCTTTTTACTACTTCACTTAGGATTATTTACTTTATAGTGTCTGTGTTCTAAAGACATCTTTTTTGGAAACTCCCAAGAATTCGGTTACTGTCTTTGTTAAATTTTATTGGAATACTGACTTCAGTTTTGTGCTTCCTGTCTTAAAAAGGATGTTGGAGACTAGAGAAGGTTTGGAGCACAACACCAATAGTTAGTAAAAGGGAAAGTTAGGATTATATGAGGGACAGATGAAAGAAGTCAAAGGAACAGATCACTTCTGGTATTATGGCAGAGTGGAAGCCTGATTGACTCTCCCTCTTAAAATGCTGAATAAAATATACTGTGCTACCCTGAAGTTAGAAGTTTGCAGATCTCCTGGATGTTGAACAGACATCTCAAACTTCACACATCCAAACTGAGTTTCTTTTCTTCTTCATCAAGAACACTATTCTAGGGACTTCCCTGGTGGTCCAGTGGTTAAGACTCTGCACTTCCACTGCAGGGGGCACGGGTTCGATCCCTGGTTGGGGAACTAAGATCCCGCATGTCGTGTGGCATGGCCTAAATAAATAAATAAATAAAATAAAAATTAAAAGCTTATCCCCAGCACAAGAAACCATGAACAAAATGAAAGGCAGCCAACCAGTATGGTAGATAATATTTGGAAACCATCTATCTGATAAGGGGTTAATAACAAATTATAAGGAACTCATACAACTCAATAGCAAAATAAAACAAAAGAAACAGGGGCTTCCCTGGTGGCGCAGTGGTTAAGAATCTGCCTGCCAATGCAGGGAACATGGGTTCGAGCCCTGGCCCAGGAAGATCCCACGTGCCGCACAGAGCAACTATGCCTGTGTGCCACAACTACTGAGCCTGCGCTCTAGAGCCCACGAGCCACAACTACTGAGCCTGCGTGCCTAGAGCCTGTGTTCTGCAACAAGAGAAGCCACCACAGTGAGAAGCCCACGCACCACAACGAAGAGTAGCCCCCTCCCGCCGCAGCTAGAGAAAGCCCGTGTGCAGCAAAGAAGACCCAACACAGCCAAAAATAAACAAATAAATTTATATTTAAAAAAAGAAGCAAACAAATCCAATAAACTGATTAAAAAAAAAAAAAAGAACACTATTCCAGCAGCCTTCCCGGTAAAGGAGGATGGCAACTCCCAAAAAAACTCGGAGTCATGCTCAACACTGTGAGACCCCACATTCATTCTGTCAGGAAATTCTTTTGGCTCTGCCTTCAAAATATACCCAGAATTCAACCCTTCCCTCCACTTCCGTGGTGCCCAGCTGTGGGAGCCACCATGATCTCTAGGGCAGATTATTGCAGTAGCCTCTTAAATAATTTCCCTGCTTTTTACCCTTGTCCCTTATAATCTAGCCTTAGCCTTAGTGCGACAGCCAGAATGAACCTTTCAAACCTAAGTCAGATCTTGGCACTTCTGTGCTCAAAACCTTTCAAAGGCTGCCCTTCTCACTCAGAGTAAAAGCCAGTGTCCTTTCAATGTCTTGTGACGCGTACCATGATCTGTCCCCTTCCCCCCCACCCCCGCCCTGCAACTTCTCTACTCTCATCTCCAGTTCTCTTTTCCTTGCTCACTCTGTTCCAGACACATTGGCCTGTGTTCTTTGAACACACCAGGCAGATTTCTCCCTTAGAATCTTTGCAGTGGCTCTTTCTTCTGCCAGGAACGCTCTTGTCCCAAATATGCACATGGATAACTCCCACACCTCCTTCAAGTCTTTTACGCAAATATCACCTTTTCTCAGAGGCCTACATGTCCCTTGTATTTGAAGCTGAAATCTTTCCTTCTCTCCTCTGCAGTTTCAATCTGCCCTGTCCTTCTCTAGTTGTTTTTTTTTTCTTTTTCACTGTTGTTATCAACTTCTAAGATACTTATTTATTATGTTTGTGGTTCATTTTCTGTCTCTTCCTACTAAACGAAAGCCCCTTGAGAGCAGGGATTTTTATTTTGTTCACTGATGTAACAGAAGTTTCTTGAACAGTACCTGGCACCTTGTAGGCACTCAAGATATAGTTGTTGAATGAACTAATGAATCCCCAAAGCAAAGTAAAAACATGAAGCCTAGGGATTAAATGAGCTCAAAATTTGACTTTCACCTTGAATGTCTGCTGAACCCTGAAGACTCTGCAATTCCACTGTGATGGCTGTATGGCATGCAGGGAACAGGAAATAAAATCCAGAACCTGGGAATTTAATAGGAAACACTCCAAATTGGAATCCCCTGTGCTATACTCTGTACATGAAAGTGAAAGAGAAATAAACCTTACCCTTCTAAAAGGGAGAAAAATAAAGCTTGCCTTCATCCATGGCTTCAATCTAAATTTACACTACCTATATGGTGTGAAAAACCTTGGACAGAATATTTAAAGTGCCAAGGTGGCTGGCAGAAATAGACTCAAATCATTTCCACCCAGGCCTCAAATAACTTACACAGAAAAAGTTCTAAGGAAAATCAGCAACTCATAGTCAAAAGTGACAGCATACAAGGAAACAAGGCACTAAAGGAAAATAAATAGAAAAAATGATCCAGAAAGATTTTGCAATAGTTGAAGTATACACAGAATAAAAAATTACTGTAGCATGTTTTAAAGAAAAGACGTGCTTAAAATTAGCAGCAGGGAAAAGAAACTTAAAAAAATGATCAAGTAGTTTAAAAATAATTTCTAGAAATGAAAATGTACTGATTAAAATGAAAAAACTCAGGGACAGATTAAACAGTGTATTAGACATAGCTGAAGTGAATGAGTGAACTAGATCAGAAGGAATTATCTATAATGCAGTTCAGAGATAAAGATTGGAAAATACGTTATGTGGGGCAAGGGCAGGAGCAACTAAGACATGAAAGATAGTGTTATGATGGTATGAAAAAATAATGGCTGAGGATTTTCCAGCATTGTTGGAAGATACCAGGAAGCCTAACAAGTCCACAGCATGAAAAAGGAAAAGAAATTCTCACCCGCACACAGAAGCTGCAGTATACCAAAGAAAAGAGATCTTAAAAAAATTCCTTTAAGTCTAAAAGTAATTTTTTTTAAAAAAGAGAAAGACAAATTATGCATACTTTAAAAAAAATCAATAATTAGACTTATTGATTGCTGTTGAGTGACCCTTCAACAGCAAAAACAGATGCCAGAAGATAAACAATATCTTCACTGTTCTGAGAGAGAAAGAGAAAATAACCAGAATTTGTTACTTGCTAGAACTATCTTTTTATCAGACTGACAAAAATAGAGAGTTTAGGACCCAGATTAGAGGAAATTATAAAGGCTGTGTTTTAAGAAGAAGGAAAATGATAACAAATTAAAGGTCTGAAATTTAAGAGGAGACAATGAGCAAAGATACTGGTAAATATTTAAATAAAATTCAGCAACATCAACAGAATAAAACAAAATAACATCAAATTTGTTGGGAGACAAATAAACCTGAAGTAAGGTACTTTTATGGTTTACAGATTAGAAGAAGGTTGATCACAGTTGATGCATGAAGGTTTTGTATTTTTCAATAGAAAGATAATATATTGATAAACTTTAGAATATATTAAGTATGCATGTTAATATAGCTAGAAAAAAAATAGGCCTGACAGTATAACTTCCAAACAAGTAGAAGAAAAACTTAAAACAAAAGGAAGAAAACCCTTAATCCAAAAGAAGAAATCAGGCATAAAACTGTTAAAGTGGGACAAATGGAAAGCCATAAGAAAATAAGTAAAGTTAAGACATTTTAAAAGAAATAATAATATAAATGGGCTAAACTTCTCAGTTAAAAGGGGGGAAATGTCAGAATAAAGAAAACTCTAACCGAAGGATAGAAAAAGAGATAGTATACAAATACTTATCTAAGCTATTTTACCTATATTAATATCAGACAAAATAAGGTTTAAACAAAAAAATGTTTCATTGAATTAAGTTTCAATACATAGTGATAAAAGACCCAGAAGACCAAACAATTCTAAACTTGTATATGTATATACTGAATAATGTAGCCTCAAAATATAAAGCAAAAATTGACAGGAATCAAAGATAAATGCCCAACAGTGTAGGGGATTTTTAACATACTTTTCTAAGTCAATAATAAATGAAGCAAACAAAGGCTGAGCACAATTAATCTTTTTCTAATGGACATGTATAAAACATGCATATTACTTAACAGAAGACTATGTTCTTTTCATGCAGAAATGGAAAATCTTTGAAAATCAACCATGTGCTAGGTCATAAAGTAAGCCTCAAGGATTGATATCATATAATCCATATTCTTTGACCACAATGCAGTTATGACAGAAAGATAACTAAAAAAATTCCAGTTGTAGAAATTAAAACATGACAAAACTTTTAGAAACATAGATCTAGACAGAAATTGTAATGGAAATTTGAAAATACTTAAAACCGCACAATAATGGAAATACTAAAATAAAGTTGTGGATGTAGCTAAAACCATATTAGAGGAAGATTCATAGCCTAAATTTTTGTATTAGAAAAGAACAAAAGTATGTTCTTTTGTTGAATGAATGAGCTAAGCATGCAAGGAATTAGAAAATTAAGAGTATAAAAAAATCCAAAAAAGAGGAAAAAAGAGCATAAATCAATGGTATAGAAAATACTCAATAAAGATGATCAATGAAACAAAGGTTGATTCTTTGAAGAGTCCTATTAAAACTAGACAAGTGTCTGATAAGATTTTTCAAGGAAAAGGAAAAAGAGACATCTCTAAACAATAAAAGGGATGAAAATGAAGATATAACTACTGATACAATAAACAATAAATAAATGAAAAGAAGAGATCATGAACTTTAAAGCAATAGTTTTGAAACATATGAAATGTATATATGATGAGAAAATATAATTTAAGAATAGAAAGAAATTTAAGAAATAGAAAACGTGAGTAGTGCTTTAACCACAAAATAAATTGAACCTGTAATTTAAATTTTTCCCACAATGAAAACATTAAGCCTAGATAGCTCTACAGGTGTGTTCTACCTAATGGTCAAAGAAGAGATTATTCTATTTATATACGAACGCCTTCTAGAGAATAGAAGGAAGTATGATTTCTAACTCATGAGATTAACAGTACTGTAATACAAGAAAACAGACAAGGGCTGGAGAAGAAAGGAGAATCATGGGGCAATCTCAGCCTCACTTATAAACACAGATATAAAAATTCTAAACAAAATGTTAGCAAAGCATATCTTGCAATGGAAAGATAATATCAGGTTATATTACCCCAGGAAGGCAAGGTTGCATAATTCTAGACAATCGATTTTCTGGAAATAACAGATTAGGTAAATTATCCCAACCCTCCCACTACATATAAGGAGACTAGACAAATTGCACTGTGTACACACACACACACACACACACACACACACACACACACACACACCTTCAAAGCATCAGAGAGCTAACAAGATAGTGAAGAATCACTAGACCAACATCCAGAAAACATTGACCTGCTTTTTCCCCTGGGGGTGGAGAGGTGAGAGTTTGCTGACCACTGAAGAAGCAAGTGAGAGACTGAGAAGTACTTTTCAAAAGTCTTACAAAGCTAGGGCAACTGAAGGTCAAGTCCAGAGCCCACCAAAGTGTGTGTATATGGAGGGATGTGTTGGTAAACTCCTTGTGCTTTGGGTTGGACTGTGTCCTAGCGCTAAGGGTGAACAGCAAAAGGACTAGGCCACGTTGCATTTCAACCTGCCTTCAAATTGTCTCAGGCACACAAAATGCAATAAAGTTATCTAGTATTGTTAGCGTCCCCAGATGGTGGGCAGAAGCAGTCATAAATCCTCTCTGAGAAAGATATAATCCTCCCAGGATTCAGATAATTTCTATATTTTCTCAAATTCAGTCAGTGGGACACAATAAAAAATAATCAGGCAAACAAGGAGAAACGGCAACGCGAATTAGAACTGGTATAAACAACAAAATAGAAACAGACCCATAAGAAGTTATTACAAACACATGGAGGAATTATTACTCACCAATGCACAATTTTATTTTATTTATTAATTTTTTTTTACAATTTACTGATTAAACCATGGGGAAATGTGTTACTAAAACAGCTGAGGAAAATGGAAAAGTGCATTTAAGAAGAGGAAAGTAAATTTTGGTTTATGGAGGAAGGTTTGCATATTTATAAAATATTTTTTAGGTATATGAATCTTTTCATACCTTTTGGTACTCTTTTCCTATGCTGCATTCTTCCCTGCAAGTGTTTTAAAATAGAATCAGGAGCCCACCAGTGTGGGCTGATTGAAGATTTCATCTGCTGGAAATCAGAGAATTAGGTCTAATAAAACTCTGGGTGACCCCTCCAGCAACAACCCCAAAGAAAAGCATAGAAAATAAAGCTAAATGCTTTGAAAAGGATCTAGATCGGCGGGGCGTACTACAGTGTTCTTTATTGTTTATGCGTGTTATTGCTGAATCAGCCTCACCAATAACTCGACAAATGGGATTGCTTAATGATGAGTGTACTATAGGGTTGGAGTAGAGTAGAAAGATTTGCTATTTTCAGTGGCACTTTATAAGAGAGATGTAAGGCACATTTAAATTGTAAAAAATAAACAGGGTTATTTTTTATAAGACATAGAAACATCTGTTTTAGAGTTCTAACTAAAGTCTTCTGGACACTTTTTCTGTTTCTACAGAACCAACATGTTGATTACGTAGACGTTGGCGGGGCTTATGTGGGACCAACCCAGAACAGGATCTTACGGTTATCTAAGGAACTGGGTTTAGAAACTTACAAAGTGAACGTAAATGAGCGTCTTGTTCAATATGTCAAGGTAAGCCTGATGTTTGACTCAACTGACCAACAGGGGAGCATTTTATTTGGGAAAGCATTTGGTTTTGCTTTTAGTTGTTTTTTCTCAAAGCAATCATAAAAGTAGGTTCTCAGCTTTAAAGTAGTACTCTGCCTTTCTTTTCTTCTTCTTTTTAAAAATCTTTCTTTCTTCTTCTTTTAAAAAATCCCTGCGGACTCCTGGATCACTGCAAGTGATCATGCTTCAGCTTGGTTCTCCTCCACCTCACCCACTGTGGCCCTTGAAGGCTACACTCCTTCCTTCCCCTCCCTCTGGAGGTGGGGGAGACACCAGAAATAGACCCCCCCACACACACACACAGAGCCCAGGCAGCCCCTGAGGCACCTATGAGGCAGTTCTAAGGCCCCAAGGAACACAACAGTTTGAGGCCACTTCTTAAGACTTTGAATGGGTCATTCATCCTCATCCTTACCTGACATTTCTTTGCACACTTTGATAATTTTCTCTGCACCTAGCCATGACTCTTGGGAAGTCTAGCTCAGTTGTGCAGTTTCCTACTGTTTAAACAAGAGATTGTTTAAACTCTAAGTGCTGATATCCACTCAAGAAACAGCAGCTGTTGCCCATGTTATTCTTTCTTACTGAAGCCAAACATGGAGCAGCTGGAGTCTGGAAATGTGCCTTGAGAAATCAAGTTTCCGATCTGACATTGTAGCCCATTTCCTGGAACTAGAGTCATCAGGACAGGGGTTATTTACTCATTCTAATGCCAGGATTCCCACACCTCTTCTCACCACCACATCACTTCTCAACAGACACATTTAAGCCTCCACTCCACCGCAGCAATCATGTGGGTCTGGCATCTTCAGGGCCTTTCAGAGCAGGGAATGAAGGATACTTGAAGTATATGCACACCGATGTGCAATCAGGGAGATCAGGAATCTTGGGAAACTCTGATAGCTGATCTGGGTTGGTTTGGGATGCTTGGGAAAGTCTGGCAGTGAGACACATGAAAAAACAAACCAGTAGCCTTTAGAAAAACTAGGTTCAGAGGTCAAGGGAGAAATGAAGAAACTACAAAAGAATTATACAAAGTGTTTATGAATGCTGGCTTCAACAGGCCATGATCAAAAAGGAAAAACTCCTTTGCTTCCCCACTTTGTCATCTCTGCACGGCATGTTGTTTACCCAGACTAGTAAGTGATAACAAAGGTAAGAGTAATAGCAACTAACCTTTATGGAGCACTTTTACCTGTATTATCATATTTAATGTAGGGAGAGAAACCAAATCCTTTGCACTCAACTGCTAATTAAACAGTCATATAAATTCACTGTCTAGTCCAACTGGGAAGCATATGGGTCTGATGATTATCCTGGAATCTGAGCAAACTTATGCTCTACTTTACAGAGGAGAAAACTGAGGTTCAGTCAGGTAAAGTGACTTGAACAGAGGTATAAAACTAGTAATGGTCTGCCTACCCCCTGAGCATGCGCTCTTCATGAATTTTAGGATTTACTTACAAGTAAGCACATATTTAAGATGCTAAACACTGTTCTTTTCATTTAAGACAATCTCATCTAATAAAAAGATGAAGAATAGAAATACTATTCGGGAATTCCCTGGCGGTCCAGTGGTTCGGACTTGGTGGTTTCACTGCCGTGGCCCAGGTTTGATCCCTGGTTGCAGAAGTAAGATCCCGCAAGCCGCGCAGTGCAGCAAATAAATAAATACTTACCATTAAACCGTCCTCTCACATACTTTACCCTGCCAAGGAACACATATTTTCACCCAAGGTAGACAGCAAAGTTAAGGTAAAAAACTAGTGCATCAGTTAGAGATTAATTTATTTTATCTGAATAAGTGCCTTTCTGCTAGTGTTTCTGATAAATCATATCATTTCTGCAATGAGAAATACTCAGGGTAGTGGATGTTTTTATAATGACCAGGAAACTAGAAAGTGAGGAGGCCAGATTAGGGAAAAAGCAGAAAGATATTCATCTAACTATTCCAGGTAAGACTGATGATAAACTGTATAGCAAAAAATAATTCCACTTATTTAAGAATATCTCAACTCTCACTGTTCTGTTCGCTTCTAGGGAAGAAAAGGCATTTTCCCCCGGCATGATAGTGGATTGGGTTAAGAGTGCAAATTGTTTTTGTGACACTTCCTGCATCAGCTCTCGTGACAACCCCAGCTTCTGTAATCTAATACAGTGTATTCTTTTCTGTAAATAACACTGAAATGAAGTGGGTGAATCACTGGAAGATTGCCACTGTCTAGTTAAACCAAGCCATATTCTTTATGATCCAGATTGCTTCAGGTCTTAAATTTTCCTGATGTGCAGCCTTAAAGAATGCTTCCATTGTTTCTTCTGTCAGCAGACTGTAGTGCATCCAGTTTCAACCTACTCTAGGATGATTTTTAGTATTCACCAGGGAACTATTCTTGGCCTTTGCTAGATTGTGTTTACAGTGCAAGTTTTGACATGACTATGTGGCGTTCCAAGCCTGAGCCTCAGAAGCACTGGGGACCGATGTTAGGTGGTGTTTTCCAACCTGTCCCTTCCCCCAGAGACTAAGTCTATCTGCTTCATTCTTAGAAGGTTCATATGGTTATGCTAAATTCATTCACTGTTTCAGTAAGTCGTTACTGGACAATCAACTCTGTACCAGATATTGTTGTAGGCTGGAAATACAGCGGTGGATACATGATCCAAGTTTCTGCTCACATGGAGCTTGCCATCTCAAGGGAGGAGATAAGTAAATAAATAATATTCGCTAACATTTCTGCCTTTATCCTTCATGGATCTTGTGAATAGAATCTCTATTCTAATTCTGGTTTAGTAGATCCTGATTCTCATGTAATAGGGTTCTTGACTGGTTCCTACAGTGAGCAGGTTTTATGAATGTTGTGAATTCAATACGGCTTTATTTTGGAGACTACATCTGATTTGTGAAGTTAATATAAATTAATCATGTCTTTAACCTAAAAGGTGGCTTTGAAGTGGTGTCAGCTAGATATGTTTAAAGTGTTCTCTATGGATTCTTTTCTTTTGGAAGGTGTAAAGGAAGCAGGTAGACTTGAATGCCTCTTGGATCGATTGATTGATTACTTGCATTAGTAAAGAAGATGCACCATCATTACGATCGTTTTATGAGTTAGTTTCATTGAGTTGTGGAGACTTAAGTTTAGCAGCGCCAGGTCTTGGAGAAGAAGAAAGAAATACTTGATTCCTCTTTTTTTTTTTTCTTTCCATGGGTTCCTCCAGATCATAATAATGCAGGTAGGGTGTCAAGAGGGAGAACACTGCCAGAGATGGAGCAAGGCATTTTGCAGGAACTACTTTAAAGGAGACATTGACATTTTCATGCATTCTCACTTTCTCCCTGCTTTTCACATCCTCTCTAAATAAAAATCAAGACTATAAATATAGACCACACATTTGTTTTTAGAGGATGGTGTGATAAAGATTTATTTAAAACAACATAGGCTTTCCTGATAGTAACAGCTCAGCAAGCAATTTTTCCGAGTATTCGTTCTGTTCTTCCCACAGCCATTTACTCCATGTTTCTATGCCAACGACTGAAATCACAGGCTTTTCAGAACGTGTGTGTTCTGGAATACTAAGTAATTTTTTTTGTTGTTGCTAAGAGGTGAACTTTGTTTTAGCCAGTAGGCTGTATTGAAAGCAGAGGATGTACTTTTTATCAGTTTGTCTTAATGCTTCCAGATATAACTGCGTCTTTGACCTCTTGCTTCTAATAGGGTGTTTCTTTTGGATTCGGGACAATATATTTTTAAGCTGCTTTTAACACCTTTCCATACCAACTCATAGAACTCTTTTCTTTTGTCAAAGAAAATTATACTTTCACTTTCAACCCCTCTCAGTAGGAAACTCAAGAAGCCAAAGGTGTTAGGCTCTTGTAGGGATGTTGATTGTCGTGTCTTTTTTTTTTTGCGGTACGCGGGCCTCTCACTGTTGTGGCCTCTCCGGTTGCGGAGCACAGGCTCCGGACGCGCAGGCTCAGCGGCCACGGCTCACGGGCCCAGCCGCTCCGCGGCATGTGGGATCTTCCCGAACCGGGGCACGAACCCGTGTCCCCTGCATCAGCAGGTGGACTCTCAACCACTGCGCCACCAGGGAAGCCCTCGTGTCTTTCTTTTAATCACCTAGATCCATCCCTCCTGGCTCTGTGCATTGGTGTTGCCTTCCATCTGTAATGTGCCTATACCTGTGTTACATTTGAGCTTCCCAATGATCCTTTGAGGTAATAAGCATTATTTCTCCCATCTTACAAATGAGAAAACTGAGGCTCAGAGAGATTAGGAGCCAAAGTGAGGCTTTCCATCTCTTGAGCCCAGGTTCTGTGAGTTATATCACATCGTTCCTTATTCTGTGAGCAGAGTTAACTTGTGAACCCCTTTAATAAACTGCTCCAAGATATGACAAAAATCACCTTACCCCAACAGGCTTTGGAGTCCTAAGATGCTACTTTAGCTGTAAGGGCTCCTGTGGACTCCAGCGGTTGGAGGGGAGTGGGTGTGCCTAGGAGTCATATGTGGTACTGTTCACCAGAGTGGCCTCTTCTCTTGTATCCTGAGCCATAGATCTGGTCCCCCACTGGCCTTCAGTGAGCGCTTGACTCCTGAGAAACCCTGAGGCCAGCCCAGTTAGGCTCAGCAGGCTGAAGAAGACGGATGCTATTATTGTGTTTAAATACTAAGGCTAGAGGTCTGGGGCATGGCTTGGAATTGTTGGCTGTATATTCTTTTTCATAAGTGACTTATGTAAACTTAATAATCAAAGTATGATCTAGATAAGAGTATTTTATTTTATGCCATTATACTCTGCCTGGTTTAAAAAAGAAAAAAAGAGGATTTAAAGTAATTTGTATAAGTCAGAGTAGAAGATGAAGAAAGACAATTAGGTAAGGACAGCCAAGTGGTAATGGGCCTGTGTTCATGATAAAAAATTCTTTGTTGATCATAGAAATGAAGTAATACAAAAGGGATTTTTTTTCTCTAAACTATAATTATACATAGGATTTTAAAAGCGGAGAGACTCAAAATGTTTATATATTTTCACTCTAATCTATCAAGTATTCAGTATAAAGATATATAGACGTAGCTTGTAAAAAACAGTTGCTAGTAACTTCCATTCTTTTTTTCCTCTCCATTTTTAAAAGACTTCATTTACTTCCTGTGGATCATAGGAAAGCTTAATGACAGAAATTACTCTTAAAGCCTTGTACTGTTTAGAAAGCTAGGTCGGCATTAGCCATTTTCTCTCAAAGGCTCCTTTCTTTTTCCTCTAAACTTTTAGGAGTAAATCTCAGATTTAGTTTCTAGAGAATGAAGTTTCTACTCAGTTGAAGTGACAGCCCACTATATAGCAAAGTCAGGTTAATGATTCAATTTTCCCCTTTCATTTATTTTTTTTTAAATTGTGATAAAATAGACATAAAAGTTACCATCTTAACCATAATTAGTGGACAATTCAGCGACATTAAGTACATTCATATTGTTGTGCTACCATCCACAGAATGCTTTTCATCTTCCTTTCATTCATTTTTAATAGGAAGTAATTCACTACAGAAGGCATTTTCTAGCCATTCATTGAGAACGAGTCTAAAGTCACCCTCCTGCCTTGGACTGGCCTTCACTGGCAGCATAGAAAGGGGATTAGGTCAGACACAAAGCATTTCTCTCACTGAGGCTGTGGAACTTTTCGATCACCTCCTCAAGTGGGGCCCTGGCATTTTGGTTAATGGCAAAAAGAACCCCGTGACTAGAATGAAACATAAAAGCAGCTTCCTCAAGAGAAACTGCTCTAGTCTCTGTGATTACGCAACTCCTAGAGGTTCTGACCTTTCAGGTTAGAATGTAGTTGCCAGTTTGAGGTTCATATCTCCCCCAGGCTCCCCCATCCTTGCTTTCTACTTCCTGCCTCTGTAGCCCCTATTCCCACCTCAGAGCACACACCCAAATACCCCAACCAAAAGGCTTAATCATAAACTTTTGCAGAGTAGCCTTCTAATAGTTGAAACCTTTAAAACCCCCTAATGTCCTATGAATCTGTTACCAAACGCAAGTTCCAGGGCCCAATGCACAGTGAGGCCAAACAAACTGAAACGTCGGAGTTTGGGGCAGAGAAAGATTGATGGCAGGGCCAAACAAGGAGAATGGTGGCTCATTCTCAAAAATCCTGAACTCCCCAATGGTTTTCGGATAGAAACTTTCATAGGCAAAATTTAGAGTGAGGGCTGCAGGGTGTGTGACTTTCTGCTGATTGGTGGGTGGTGAGGTAACAGGGCGGTGCTCCAGGAATCTCTCTGCTCAGCCTGAAGTTACCATCCTCCACCTGGGTGGGGACCTTAGTTCCTGCAGAAGCACTCAAAGATATTGTTATGTATATTCCTTGAGCGGGAACCAGGACCCTGCTTTCATCGCTGCACTATTGTTTCTTTTTTTTAACATATATATAATTTATTTATTCATTTATTTTATTTTTGGCTGTGCTGGGTCTTTGTTGCTGCATGCGGGCTTTCTCTAGTTGCAGCATGCGGGGGCTACTCTTCGTTGTGGTGTGCAGTCTTCTCATTGCGGTGGCTTCTCTTGTTGCAGAGCATGGGCTCTAGGTGCACAGGCTTCAGTAGTTGTGGCACACAGGCTCAGTAGTTGTGGCTCTCGGGCTCTAGAGCGCAGGCTCAGTATGCACTATTGTTTCTTGACTGCTCCTCCTTTGTTTCTGCATCCCCCTTCCTTCCCTCATTAGCAACTCTTTGAATCTGCCCTTTGGAACTTAGGGAAGGTCTAGGAGGCTGAATGAAGCCTATTTCCTACAAAGTAGAAATGGGGCCATGGAAAGGATTTGTTACAGGGAGGACCCCCACAGGGTCCTACTCAGTTTCAAATCCCATATCTTGTCCATTCTGGGCCTCCTGAAGAAGGGAAGTTCTCTTGTCCCGCTGACCCTGCCAGAAAGTCTTTCCTATCATTGCCCTGTCCTGCCACTTAACAAGATCGATGCTACTATATAGCCTTCTGTCTCAGGTGTGGACTCCAAGCTTTTTCACTTGTGTCAAACTCGATGAACGAATACCTTTTGAAAACCTAGTGGATCTCAGAGTTTTAGGGACAGTTATTCTTACTTTAGAGATAGGAGAAAGTTGTAAGAATGCAAGTATTTGGTTCAAGGTCCTACAGAAGTGAGTGAGAAAGAGACAGAGACAGACAGACAGACGACAGGCAGATGTGAAAGCCTAGTTGATAATTAACCTTAGCAGACACAGAACTTGGAACTGAAGAGAGACAAATAATGGAAATAATGTTGATACTTTATATCTGAACAGTGCAGTATTGTTTTCATAGCACTTCATTTTATTTTTTGCCTTGTGCTTGGGTTTAGTGCAACTAGAAGAAGAAAATTCTAGGTGGAATCACAGAAAATTTGACTGTTAATTATAGTTAAATGTAATCAACACTTTGATCCCAAAAGCTGCTGAACTGGGTCCTTTTCATTTAAAAGACTTTACTCATATCAGGTTTTTCACACAAAGAAAATAATTACCGAACTATTAGTCCATTTGCTTTCATTCCCATAGCTCTCATGTAATTTGTCAGACTCAAACGATACACAGTGAACCTCAGGCTGAGATTTAATTTTGTGTGTTTGCCAAAGTACCCAGTGGCCTAGTTTCCACAGCCATACCCAACAGATAAATGTCTCTGAAAAAAGCATCAGGCTTTAGAGACATGGGAGGAAATCACTACTGGCTCACACTTCCTGACCAGCAGCAGGTGATAAAAGGAAACCCTGAGACACAGACATGGGTGCAGTCACTTGCTAACCTACATAATTATTTGGGCACACACCCAAGAAGTCCTGAGTATCTGTGACTTTCCCCCAATCTGTAGTGTATTAAAAAATACTTTTCTGATGTCCAAATGTTGGGAAGATTGTGCTAAGAATCTTATGGCTGCTGGTCCACCCTCTCTCCCAGTGCAAGCCCTTATCACATCTCTACCATTGTGATCACATGAGCCATCACTGAGGTAACTCCATCCAGTAGAGGGGCAGGGCTGCATCTACCCGGTCACTGGGATACACAAAGTGAATACTCTCAGTTAACAGCCTCTCTGGCAAGAAGTTTGCTTTGCCCTGGACCCTCTCCACCTGCTGTGATGTATTTTTCCTCTATACTGCCCTGTTCCAAGGGGGCAGAGCCCAGACCTGCGACTCAGCACAAAGCACTTGCAGTTTTAGCTAGATGTACAAGTGATTTTGTTGCAGGAAGGGGGACTCCTTCCAGGGCCCGAGAGTGAGCTCTTGTCTAACACTCGGAAATGAATTGTCCAAGGAGACACACATGCTGGCAAAGCAAGAGACTTTATTGGGAAGGGGTGCCTGGGTGGAGAGCAGCAGGGTAAGGGAACCCAGAAGAACTGCTCTGCCACATGGCTCGCAGTCTGGGGTTTTATGGTGATGGGGTTAGTTTCCGGTTGTCTCTGGCCACTCATTCTGACTCAGGGTCCTTCCTGGTGGCGCGTGCATCGCTCAGCCAAGATGGATTCCAGCGAGAAGGATTCTGGGAAGATGGTAGGCCATGTGGACTGGCATTTCCTCTCTCCTTTTGACCTTTCCCGAATTCTTCTAGTTGGTGGTAGCTTGTTAGTTCTGCGTTCCTTACCAGGACCTCCTGCTGTAAGATAACTCATGCAAGTGGTTACTATGGTGCCTGGCCAGGGCAGGCGGTTTCGGTCAATGGTTCCCCTAACAACTTCATTTGATTTCTCCTATTTGACTCAGTATTGTGGGATGATGTACCCTTTTGTTCAGGAGAGGTATGTGTGAGGATTTATTCCCATTTGTAGCATTTGGAAAATATTCTGGTTATTGTAGGTCTTCTTTCTAGCCTATGTTTTCCTGTGTTCTCTCAGGCCCCTACCAGTGCTAGCCAGAATATGAAGAAAGCATGCCTAAGGGAATATTTTCCAAGCAATATTAATCCCAAAAGTGCTTTGCGAAAGAGGAGGTTTGTTGGTCAGATAAATTTTGGAAGTGCTCCATATTCTAATCCTATCTTTGAGAGCCAAGATGTCCATTAGCAAATTAGGAGTCTTATGAGGACCAGCAATTTAAAAAAAAAAAGCTGTTTAACTATAAACCAGGATTCCCCAGATTTATGACCATGGAACTCATCTTCATGTAGCACCCAGAAAGATCAGAGTGAGAAATGCAAACATAGAAAATGGTTTTAGGGATTTAGGTTCCCTAAGAAAGTGAGTCTCCCATCTTTCTCTTCCCTTCACACCTTACACATAGTGCATTCTAGTAAATTTGATGGTAATATTGATTATGGCTATTTTAGAAAAGGTATGCCTGTGAATTGATAAGGAAAAATCAGTGCAAAATTGGCATTCATTCGAAGGTCTTGTCTGAGGCGGGAAAAGAGGGGGTCATTTGTGTAGAAAGAGAGCAGACCCTTTCTGGGGCCTGGGGGAACTAGATGTGATATGAGATGGGCTATAAAAAAGCAAGAATTCCACTCTTCTTTTTATTCCTTCATTTAATAAGCATTTCTTAGAACCTTGGTATTTACAAGGCAATGTAGGAAATGAGGCATAGTCCTTCTCAGGTGTGTTGAGACTAGTCCAGAAGGTAAGACATGTACTTAATTTCGTTTAATACATTGTAGAAAATGGCAAAGTGCCATGGGCAATGAACAAAGTGCTCTAGTGCATCAGAGGAAGCTGAAGTGGTTTCCGACCTAGGCAGCTAGGTGAGATCTTTGGGACCATGTCTCTCTCAGATCAATATTCACTCATGCCTACAACCTCCAGGCCTAGAAGCACATCCTAATAGGCTCTCGGTGGAGGATCCAGCTCAGTGGCACTGCAGGTCCAATCTTTCTAACATGGAGACTGAGGCACAGAGGTAGGGGCCGGGGGAGCCTGAACCAAAAGCATGGAGACATGAACTCTGCCTCTGCCAGGTACCAGCTGGGTTTAAACAAATTACACACACACACACACACACACACACACACACACACACACAGGCATACCTCAGAGATATTGCGGGTTCGGTTCTAGACCACTGCAATAAAGTGAATATCACAATAAAGTGAGCCACACAAATTTGTTTCCCAGTGCATATGAGAGTTATGTTTACACTATACTATAGTCTATTAAGTGTGCAAGAGCATTATGTATTAAAAAAAGTACGTACTTTAATTTAAAAATATTTTTTTGCTTAAAGGTGCTAACCATCATCTGACAACACAGGATTGCCATAAACCTTCAATTTGTAAAAAAAAAAACAATACACAGCATCTGTGAAGTGCAATAAAGTGAAGCATAATAAAACAAAGATATGCCTACTGTACATCTACATATATATTAAAAACTTAATACATATATAATGTGGACCTCTGAATATCTTCAAAGACATAGTGAACTTGCTTAATTTATCAAAAGCTGTCCAAATGTACCACCCTGTGATGCATCTCACTTATTATGATCACAAGATTTTACCTTGGAGCAGTGAAAAGCAAGAGAAATCAGACATGGAATCCAGACATAGTAAAATCAAAAATGTAAGGAAGAAGAGTAAAGTAACTAAAAGATTTTTTAAGAAAAAGATTTAAGAGGAAATAAATATTAATGAAGAAAATGGACAACCATAACAGAAATCATCATTTCCTTTAGTCTTTTTTTTTTAAGTTTTAAAAAAAAATTTATTTGGCTGCGCTGTGTCTTAGTTGCGGCATGTGGGCTCCTTTAGTTGCGGCATGTGGGCTCTGTTAGTTGCAGCATGCAGACTGTAGTTCCCTGACCAGGGACTGAACCCGGGCCCCCTGCATTGGGAGTGCAATGTCTTAACCACTGGACCATCAGGGAAGTCCCCATTTCCTTTAGTCTGAAGTTTAATAGAGATAAGGACTAAAAAGAAATGGTGTAGGTATTTTTATTTTTACTTTTCTTCATTCAAATAATTTGACAACATGCATAGCTAAATGAATAAGAGGAATTTCATACAAACACTATAATGTGATAAGACCCAAGCTTTAGTGAACATTAGGTTACCTGGGATTTGTTAAAAACATAGATAGCCTGGCCACACACCCCTAATTTAGTAGGCCTGACGGCAGGATCCCCATACCCTGCACCCTGAGTTATTTTGAGGCAACTTCTGCTACAAATCCAGGAATCTTGCAAATGGAAAGGGTAGGATTCCAGAAAAGTTAGTGATACTCGCTCACATTTATATGTTACTCTACAGCAGGGTTTCTCAACCAGGGCACTATTGACTTTTGGAACTGGATAATTCTTTGTTGTAATGGGGCTGTCCTGTGCATTGTAGGATATCTAGCAGCATCCCCCATCCAGTTGTGACAACGCAAACTTTCTCCAGACATTGCCAAATATAACCTGGGGCGCAAAATCACTCCTGGTTGAGAACCACTACTCTACCGGGACCAAAGCCCCTTCATTCTCACTAGAGAGTGATACTGATCTTTCTAGATCAAATCTGGTAACAGTGAAGAGTACCTTTCCCTAAAAACTCTAGGTCCCCAAAGAAAAAGTTCTCAAAATGGTCTGTCCACCTACCCTCTAATGTCTCAGCTATTCCACTCAAGTACTATACACATCAAACACCAATATCAACTTATGTAGACTTCGGTATAAGACACATTTCCCCCCAGACTCTCTATAGGAGTGTATATCACTCAGAATATCCAAGGGATCTCAATATAGCACTTTACCAACCTCCAGATATAGAGCCTGAAGACAGTGTTATAGGAGGGAAGGGAACAAATGGCAATAAAGGGTTAATGAGTTGTTACAGCTGTGGGCAACGGAGGCTCAATTCCCCCTAGTTCTCCCTGAGGAACTGTGTGGAATGTGCCAAAGAATTGCCCCATGAAGAACAGAGAAGCTGAGATAATTTATCCTTGTCCCTCACTGGCTGGGGTTGCCCTTGTGTCCCATGTTGAATGCTGACCATTGGGCATCTGCTGCAGAGTAAGCTTTAATAATCAGGTGTGAGATGATCCATCCTTAGGATAATCAGTCAAAGTCCAGTGAGATAAGCAAAACTATTAAAGGATTTATTATAGGGATTTGGCCTTACCTAATTGTGGGAGTCTCTGTAAGGCTCTTGTGTTTGCATCTGATGCTGGAGCTTGAAGGGCAGGCAGTCAGGAAGGGAAGATAGATGTATGATGGAGGAAAGCAAGAACAAGCTGGAACCCACAAGCGTGAGCTGGAGTCCAGGTCAGTCTTTGTTGCCTCTGATCTTGACACTGTGGATGTCTTGCAGAAGCCAGGACCCTTCATCATAGTGCTAAATACATATACCAGGCCTAGAAGTTGTAGAAGCTAAGGAGGATCCCAGAAGGGTGGAGTAGTTGCAGGCTCAGACGCTATCTCATGCCATGAAAATCAGCAATAATGTGTGTGAACTACAAAATGAGTGGCTGCTTCACTTTTACTCTCTAAATTTCCCATAAGAATCTCTCTTGTGACCCTAACCAGAAATATATAGGAAAGAAAACTCTGGGAAATCCAGTTCAGCCTGAACAAGTTGACACAGTACAAAGCCATCACACCATCTGTTTCCACTATCACTTGCTCAGTGGGTCCACATACAAAGTGGCCATGGCATCAAGGACGGAGACAATGTACGGGCTCAACAATATGACCTTCCACTCACCAAGCCAGATTTGACTTTTGGCTATCATTAGTCATCAGGGAAATGCAAGTCCAAACCACAATGATATACCACTTTGCATCCACCAGGATGACTGGAATCAGAAAGACAGACGATAACAGGTGTCGACAAGGATACGGAGATATCGGAACCTTCATACATTGCTGGTGGGAACGCAAAAGGGTGGCAGCTGCTTTGCAAAATAGTTTGGCAGTTCTTCGAAATGGGGTAGGAGAGAATGGAGAGCGACTTTTAACGAGTAAGGGTTCCTTCTTGGGGTGATGAAAATGTTCTAAAATTAGCTGTGGTGATGGTTTCACAACTCTGTGAATATACTAAAAAGCATTGCGTTGTACACTTCAGATGGACGGATTATAGGGTATGTGAATGATATCTTAATAAAGCTGTTAAAAACAGCCGCTCATCCTCACAGTGTAATATTTTCATCTTTTTTCTAACTGCCTAGTTCTCCTGAGTTAATGGCATTTGTGAAAGAGGAAAAATATTTTTTTCAATGCCCTCTCAGTTATCTTTACTTACCCAAGAGCATCCAGAAGAACTCATATTATTTCTATATTAAATGGTTGGTTTGTAATGTCCATATATACCTAGAGTCCCTTGGGAAAGATGGCATAACAATGCATTTGAAACCTTTTATTCTTGATGTTATGGCATTATTTATACCTGAGTGTAATGGTTCTCTTTTTCCAGGGATGAGATTGCACAACTCAAGTGCCCGTTGTTTTAGCTGTACAAGTCCTAAGAGAGGAGACTGAGCATAAGATGAAAATCAGGTCATGAACTTAGGAATGTGCTGCTAGCCCTTGAAGTTGTGTGAGAGGTAGAGGGAGCAGAGGCATGAAAAATGCAAACCATGAGACTGTGCAAATATAATAATAATAAATCCAGACGATGGATGAGTTCCCCAGGGAAATGGATGGGCCAAGGAAGGCTGAGGATCAGACCCCAGGGGAGTCAGTAGATGAGAGAAGAAAGGGTCTTGCAAAGAAGAACAGAGGAACCAGACGGCCACTTGGGAGAACCAATACATTAAGATAGGATATGGGAATTCCCTGGTAGTCCAGTGGTTAGGACTCCGGCACTCTCACTGTGGAGGGCCCAGGTTCAATCCCTGGTCCCTGGGGAACTAAGATCCCACAAGCCTCGTGACATGGCCAAAAAAAAAGAAAAAAAGATAGGATAGATGTTTCCATGTCGATTATGATGGCTTTTTCTGGGTAAAGTAGCACTATGTATAATGATTGAAAAGAGTTTGTCTACCTGCGTAGGCAAAGAGGAAGAAGATGATTTTTTTAACTACTAATACAACACGATATTATTTAATGGGTCTCTTTTTAGATGATTTCTTTATTTAAAGCGTTGTTGTGAACTATAGAAAATAAACCACCAAAAGATTTCTCTTCCAGGCCTGTCACAAAACAGTGGGACTAGAAGGGTGCCAAGGGATTCGTATGGGTTGGGCAGACATGTTCCTAAATCAATGCAGAACATATCTGTTTATTTTCAAGATGATTAAAGAAAAATATTTGGCAGCTTTCCTCCGTGGCCTATGATATTCTTTAATACCACTCATTTCCTTTTTTTTTTTATATAAATTTATTTATTTATTTTTGGCTGCGTTGGGTCTTCGTTGCTGGACGCGGGCTTTTTCTAGTTGCGGTGAGCGGGGGCTACTCTTCGTTGCGGTGCTCGGTCTTCTCATTGCGGTGGCTTCTCTTGTTGCGGAGCATGGGTTCTAGGCGCGCGGGCTTCAGTAGTTGTGGCTCGCGGGCTGTAGAGTGCAGGCTCAGTAGTTGTGGCGCATGGGCTTTGTTGCTCCGCGGCATGTGGGGTCTTCCCGGACCAGAGCTCGAACCTGTGTCCCCTGCATTGGCAGGTGGATTATTAACCACTGCTTCACCAGGGAAGTCCCAACATTCATTTCCTTTTGTTTAACTAAACTATAAAAGTACAGAGAGCTGAAATTCTCCAACATGCCAATCGGTGAATGCTACTTGCTGGCTTATCTTATAGGACCAACAATGAAGAATGATGTGGGAGCCACAAACTGTCCTCTCTTTATTTTTGAGCTTTATATAAATGGACTCATACTACATGTATCCTTTGACTTGCTTCTTTCACCAACGTTTTTTTTTTTTTTTGCCACGCTGCACGGTTTGTGGGATCTTAGTCCCCAACCAGGGATTGAACTTGGGGCCCCGGTAGTGACAGCACTGAGTCCTAACCACTGGACTGCCGGGGAATTCCCGCACCAACATATTTTAAAGATATCAATACATCCATGTTGATTGGTGTTGTTCACAGTTTATTCATTTTCACTGCTCCACAATGCACATTAGTGTGTGTCTTAGTCCGTTTATATAAAGCTCAAAAATAGGCAAAACAAAACAGTGTATCATCTGCGTATGTATACAGGGCAGATGGAAGAAAAGGAAAGGAATGGTAAACACAAAATTCACTACAGTGGCTCCCTCTTGTGCAGAGGGAGCTGGACGTGATGGGGAGAAGCACATGGTGTACTTCTAAATTTCTGGTGATATCACGCTTCTCAAATTGGATGGTGTGCACATGGTTGTTCATTTCTATTATTCCTCTTTAAGCTATCTATTTTTATCATATATGGCATATTTCATAATAAAATGTTAATAACATAAAATAGCTTGCTCAGTAGCATCAGTGTGTTAAGAACGCCCTCCCCCTGCCCTCATTGGGCGGGCATCCAAGAAATAAAAAAAATTAAATTAAAAAAAAAAACTGTCCTCTCCTGGCAATAGTCTCCCTTTATTATGAACACTGGTAGATTGAATGTGTGGTTTCTCAAAGGAACTTAAGTATTTGGGGCACAATTCCAGGGACACTGTATCCTACTCGACATCAACTTCTGCTGTGTCAAAGACATTTTAGAGATTAAAGGCCACTTAGTAAGGGTAGGAAGGTTTCATAGTATAGGCACAAAATGGAACTTGACTTTTACCCAAGATTTATTTTAATTTTTATTTTTAAAGAGCAGTAGCCATGTAGAAGTATTCCAGGAGATCCTGCCTCACACTCTTAGGTCTTAAAGGCATTTCTTGCTGAGAAGTGATTTAGGATTGCAAAACAGCTGACACTTTTGTGAGAAAACTATAGAATCACATTTAAGATACTGAGAAGGTCTGTTCGGAAGCAGTCCTTACCCAACCAAGAGCCGTCTCTAGGCCCTCCCATTGCCCTACTTTAGAGATTTACACATGCAAAAAGTAGTCTTGAGTTGTTTAGTTTAGACGCAGGGCATGGAGGAAATAAGCCTTCCAGGGGCTTGTGAGAAAGGAAGAGGTACGTGCCTGTTCCCACATACATGCATTTCTTTAGCAAATTTAGATTTTTCTGTGGAATAAAAGTAGAGAAGCCAGGGCTTCCCTGGTAGTGCAGTGGTTAAGAATCTGCCTGCCAATGCAGGGGACACGGGCTTGAGCCCTGTTCCAGGAAGATCCCACATGCCGCGGAGCAGCTAAGCCCGTGCGCCACAACTACTGAGCCTGCGCTCTAGAGCCTGCAAGCCACAACTACTGAGCTGGTTCGCCTAGAGCCCGTGCTCCTCAACAAGAGAAGCCACGAAAGTGAGAAGCCCACGCACCTCAACGAAGAGTAGCCCCTGCTCGCCGCAACTAGAGAAAGCCCACGCAGCAACAAAGACCCAACGTAGCCCAAAAAAAAGAGTAGAAAAACCAAAAACTGCTAAGAGTGAAACACTCATGAAACCCTTTTATCAACTTGGTG
Source organism: Delphinapterus leucas (assembly GCF_059928025.1). Classification (NCBI taxonomy): domain Eukaryota; kingdom Metazoa; phylum Chordata; class Mammalia; order Artiodactyla; family Monodontidae; genus Delphinapterus; species Delphinapterus leucas. The sequence goes on along the minus strand of NC_143150.1, from coordinate 94,124,170 downwards.
CCTCTGTCAACAGGATAAAAATTAACGTCATGGTGGGCCTTTATGATCTTCTTTTAAAATATTCCATGGCTCCCATTTCTAAAAATGATTGCCAGGCTAGACCCTTCTCTTTCCCTGAACTCTTCACCTCTCCTGCCACCTCTCTTTGTTTATCAAAGCTCAGATCATGGGGTCTTTAGGACCTTGTGTGAAATCATATTCTGGTTGGTATCATCCCGTGAAGAAGTTCATTGGGAATGTGGGACACATTTTGTTGAATTTTATTTATAGTACTTAATGTCCCCAGATGATTAAGCATATTGAAGGGTTTTTTTAAACAAGTTTTTTCAAAGCAAAGATCAGTTTGGTATGAGACTATTACTTGAACATAAGGAACATATAGATTTTTCCCCATTTCAATTAAGGGAAGAATTATAACAAGAACCAACTGTTCTGAAGGCTGCCCGTGATCTATTACTTAACCCAGTGTCTCTCCTCTCCATAGTTATTTTTGTGTCTGCCCGTTTTTCTCAGAACATGCTTCTGCATTTTCCAAAGTTGACCCTGTTACCCCAGAGCTTCTTAGTTTCCTTGTTTATTCCTTAGAAACATAAAAGATGTGTGGAAGACTGATAAGTTTCATATTTCAAAGTTCTCTTTCTTTTAATCAGGAAGTTTAAGATGTCTCTAGGACAAAACTATCTCAACATTCCATCAACCATGTAGGAAGCTGGAAATCTCAAGTTTTATAAGCAAGGGTTTTGGGAGCAGGAAATTTCTGTCCTACTGTTTTCTAGCTAATATCCCTGGGCTTTAGTTTCCTCATTTATAAAATGGGAATATTAATAGCTCTTGCCTCCAGAGGGTTGGGGTGAGCATTACATGAGATAATGCACATGAAGAGCTTAGGCCAGTACCAGGCATGGAAAAAGATCTCAATAAATGTTAGTAATAATGGCGGTGATGGTGGTAGTGATGATGATAAAGGATCTGGAGTCTTAAAAAGTTATATTGGAGCACTGCAGCATAGCATTTTCAGATAAGAAATCAGGTCACATAATCTGCCAAGGTTATTTGAATTTGCTACTGTGGAAGGGAAAATTACTTCTTTGTCACTTAATATCTGCCATATATTCTTACTCAGTTGGAGTGTGTGTGTATGAATGTGCGCACACGAATACAAATGCTCTTATGTCTCATGTCCCTGCCTTGATGGTCAGGAGTTTTGCTTTAGCCCTTTTTTTAAAATCCAGCTCTTAATATTGTTCAGTGCACACAGTAGCCTTTCTACAAATATTGAATATGTTTCTATTTGATAAAATCAAAATCTTGTGCAAAATTGTATTAATAGACAGTGTTTTCACCTTATGAAGGTTTACAAGATGTTTTAAAGAAAAAGGAATTAAATTAGGAAATAAAGGGAATTCCCTGGCAGTCCAGTGGTTAGGACTCTGTGCTTCCACTGCAGAGGGTACAGGTTCATTCCCTGGTCGGAGAGCTAAGATCCTGCAAGCTGTGTGGTGCGACCAAAAAAAAAAGAAGGAAATAAAGTCTTAGAAACTATCTAGACATGCTCTCTTTTCCTAAGGATTCACCCTCCCCTCACAGGAGCACAGTGCCTGTCACACAACTGAAATGAAGTAAATGGCAGCTAATAATTAGCTGTCTTTGTGTTGGAGGTTTTGGTACCAAGCAATAGAAACCAACTCAGGCTCACAAGAGAGGATTTACTGAAAGGATATCAGAGGGCCCACAAAATCAATGGGAGGCTAAAGGGCCACACTTGAGAATGGGCAGAGACCAGGGAAACTCTAGCAATTTAGGGGCAGGAACCACAACCATGGTCTTTACAGCAGGAAGCATCTGCTCAGCGTGCTGCCATGGGGAGGGAGAACCCAGAGTCAACTTTCTTCTGTGCTTGGGTGACCCATTGCAGGGTCAGAGTCCTCTGAGAGTGTGTGATTGGCCAAACTCACATCACAGACTCACAGCCTGGCCGAGGCGAGAGAAAGAATCTAACCCATCGCCTTCTGGAATGGGAGATGGTACCCAGGACTGTCCTTTCTACACATCTATTCACAGAGGAGAAGATTCAGTTTCCCAAGAAGAAACCAAAGTGCTTACTAGGAAAGGGGAACAGATGCTGGACAACCCAAAATGGCAAATGCCCATTATTCCACATTTCTAATATTTTGATTCTTGACTTTGGGCATGGTCCATAGTCTAGTCAGTCTTTATTTAGCCTGTGTGAACCTTAAGACATAGTTTGAGATATTCCACTTTGTTATTCCAGTCCTGTATGTGGTCCAGAGACAGTCCTCCATGTCGTCATCCTGCTCTCATCTGAGTGGGAACATCCTTTCAAAGAGATTAGATAAGAACTCAGGAGCTGAGAATATTGTGGCATCAATGTGAGATACCGGGATGAGCTACCTTTATTTATTTATTTGTTTGTTTGTTTGTTTATTCTATGTAAGTAGAAACAAGTTCAAGGCTATTATTTCCTGTAAGTTAAAAACGGGTAATATAACACCAGGGAAATCTTGCTAATCTAATTGAAATTTGGGGCCTGTATAGGTCAAATATATTTACTGTCCATCAAAGGTGATGTTTTTGACACAGTAGAGGATCCTGTTTCCTTGAAAATGGCTCGTAGGCTGGTTGGTTTGGGATTTTTTGAATGTCATCCTAATTTAAGGTATTATCCTTTGCTTTTAAATGTTACAGGGGAGAACTTATCCATTTCGGGGTGCCTTCCCTCCAGTGTGGAATCCCATTGCCTATCTGGATTACAACAATCTGTGGCGGACAATGGATAACATGGGAAAGGAGGTAAGGTGTGTGTGCAGCTTGCACATGACCTGTTACTGAAATATCAACAGCAAATGTTTAGTATCCATCCTTCCACAGTGCAGGGAACATTGCTCTGGACGTTGATGCATATCATTTCCAGTGTACCCAACAACTCTGCCAAGCTGGTAGTATTTCTGCTTTACAAATGAAGAAAATCAGTGCCGAGGGGTTACATAATTTCCCCAAGACCACACAACAAGGGACAGGATTCAAACCCACATGTCTCTGATGCTAATGTGTGTGCCTGTGTTTTCAACCTATGCCACTGAGAATTTATGTGACATATTTTTGCCGGGAGTCCTACTTATAGTGATCTTATCCGTATGTTATGCCACTTGAGATAGTAAAGGAGAGAAGGATTCGTTTCCCCAAAGTTTTAAAATGGGTGTTAGCTTTCAATAATAATTATGATGTTGACCATCATAATTACATATTAATTTATACATATATATATGTATTATTATTATTATTTTGGCAACAGCATTAAGGCATAGAATCCAAAGAGCTATCCATCCCAAACCCACCACTATCTATACATAGAATTCTATGCCAATCACACAGTCCAACATAGACAGAGAAACCAGTTTTCAGAGGTTTTCCTGAGGGCCTCTTGGCAGGGCAGTGGGCAGTAACCATCAGACCTAAATGTGGGCCCTTCTTTCTCTGCAGATTCCAGCTGATGCACCGTGGGAGGCACCACATGCAGAGGAATGGGATAAGATGACCATGAAAGATCTCATCGAAAAAATCTGCTGGACAAAGTAACCTTGACTAGTTAAAACATTTTTTTTAATCTTCCCTTCAGATCGTTCCTATCCTATCTTGAACTGCAGTGTTTTTCTTCATAAGTTATAGGAAAAAAGTGAAGAGGAAACTTAATGACCTTTCCATCAGTAGCAACTTTGGGGGCCCTTTAGACACTCAGAGCAGGATTGAACATAAAATGTATCTAAAACATAAGAAGAAAAGTAGGTGAAGGAAGCTGAACTTTTTTTTTTTAATGAAACGGTTGTGTGCTTTGCAATAAAAGAAGTAATTGTGTTTTCAGATAATATAGAGGTCAGCTACAGAAGCAATTTGGAAAGATATTAAAGTAATTTAATATAAATATAGAAGAACTGGAGGGAAGCTAGTCTATATTAATGAAAAATATAAATGATATGTTTTCACTGAGAATCTGTGTTATTAGCTGAGTTACTTACAGATCATTCAGCCAGCATTTTGGGGCTGCTATGTGAAAGCACAGTATGAAGCACTGAGGAATGGTGGTGAACTTGTTAGGCATGGCCCCTAACCTCACGGAGTTGATATATTTTTAGCAGGAGAGACTGTCATTATACACATATTACATAATTCTAAGAGAGACTGAAACTGGGAACCTGACCTGTCTGATGGCAAAGGAGAGATTGCTTGTTGAAGCAATCTTTAAACAGAAACCAAGGAGTTAGTACATCAACTAAGAATGAGCCACAGAGGATGGGAAGGGACAGGGAAGGATGGATGGTGTCGGGGCAAGGAATCTTCCAGGAATGTGCCCTAATGGATGTGGAAAACAGGAAAGATAGATGGTGTGAGAGGATGGTATCTTCCATGAATGAGCCATAATAGATGGGGGGAGACAGGAAGGGTGGATGCTATGGGAATTAAGAATCTTCATGGAAGGTGCCATAGGGGATGGGGGAAGACAGGAAGGGTGTTTAGTGTGGGGAAGTGTTATCTTGCAGGAGGAGTAACAGTGGATGGGGGAGTTAGGAAGTGTGGATGGTGTGCAGAGGTGGTATATGCCAGGAATGATCTAGTAGTTGAAGGAAACAAGAAAATGGATGTTGTGAGGGGATGGTATCTTTCAGGAATGAGCCACAGTGGATGGAAGGAGACAGGAAAGATGGATGGTGTGTGCAGATGGTATCTTCCAAGAATGAGCCAGTTGATGGGAAAGAAAGGAAGAGTGGATGGTGTGAGGTGATGGTATCTTCAGGAATGAGCAACAGTGGATGGGGAGATAGGAGGGTAGACGGGTCGGATTGTATCTTCCAGGAATGAGCTATAGTGCATGAGGGGAGACAGAAAGGATGTATAGTGCAGTAGGATGATATCTTCCAGGAGTGAGCCATTAACCATGGAGGGGGACAGGAAGGGTGGATAGTGTGTGGGGTTGGTACATTCAGGAATAAACCATATTGTATGCAGGTGTCAGGAACAGTGGATGACGTGGCAGAATGGTTTCTTCTGAGAGTGAGCCACTGTTGACAGGGGAAACAGGAAAGATGGATGGCGTGGGAAGATGGTATGTGCCAGGAATGAGCCATAGTGCATGGGTAGAGACAGGAAGGATAGATGGTGTGGTGGGATGGTGTCTTCCAGGATAAGCCACAGTAGATGGGGGAGGGTGTGTGATGTGGGGATAGTATCTTTGGGGAATGTACCAGTCGGTGGAGGATATAAGAGATATATTATGTGAGATGATGGTATCTTTCAGGAATGAGTCACAGAGGATGGGGGGAGAGAGGAAAGAGGGATGGTATGTGTAGATGGTATCCTCCAAGAATAAGTCAGTTGATGGAGGAGACAGGAAGAGTGGATGCTGTGGGGAGATGATATCTTCCACGAATAAAGTCAGCTGATGGGTGAGACAGGAAGAGTATGGTGTGAGGGGATGGTATCATCAAGGAATGAGCAACAGTGGATGGTGGAGAAAGTAAGGATGGATGATGTGAATGATGATATCTTTCTGGAATGAGCCACAGTGGATGGGCATAGATGGAGAAAGGTGGATGATGTGACAGAATGGTATCTTCCAGAAATAAGCCATAGTGCATAAGGGAGACAGTAAGGATGGTTTATTTGGTGGGATGGTGTCACCAGGAATGAACCACAGTGCATGGGGGAAAGGGAAAGGATGGACAGTGTGGTGGTATGGTATCTTCCAGGAATGAGCCAGTTGATGGGAGAGAAAGGAGGAGTGGGTGGTGTGAGAGGATGGTGTCTTCCAGGAATAAGCCACAGTGCATGGAGGGAGACATGAAAGATGGATGGTTTGGTGGAATGATATCTTCCAGGAAAGAGCCATAGTGCAAGGGGAGAGACAGGAAGGATGGATCCTGTGGGAGATGTTATTGTTACCAAGTCCAAGCTCTCTTTGCTTGCCACACGACAGGCCAATGAATCGGAGACGAGATGTTGAGGCAAGGAGTATGACTTTATTCAGAAAGTCGGCAGACCGAGAAGATGGCAGACTAGTGTCTCTGAAAAACCATCTTCTCGGAGCCTGGATGCCAGTTTCTTTTATAGAATCAGAGAGGGAGAGGCGGTGAGGAAGTAAAGTAAAAGGGTCATCAGTCTTGCAAAACATCTCCTGGAATGACCAGCCTCTGTGAGGGGTTGTGTTAGTTTCTTCTTTCTTGCAGCCATTCACAGGTGGGCGGGGTCAGATGGCCCCCCTGTGAGCTGAACAGCAGAGGGGCAGGGTTCCCTGAGGCAGGCCATTATGTATGATTAGAATAACAAAAGCAACGAAAAGCAAAGGTTAAAGTCAAAGAAACAGGTCCAACGTAGAGTCCGATTTAGCTCTACCCTGTTACATTACATTCCAGGATTGACCCATAGTTGATGGTGGGGACAGGATGAGTGTATGGTATCTATCAAGAATGAGCCACTGTGGATGTGGGAGACAGAAAAGATGGATGGTGTGGGAGGATGGTTGTTCTAGGAGTGAGACGTCGAGGATGGGGGTTGGGGAGGAAGGGTGCATGGTGTGGAGGAATGGTATATTCCAGGAATGAGCCACAGAGTGTAGGGGGAGATGGTAAGGATGGATGAGATAGGGGGATTTATGTTCCTGGAATGAGATGCAATTAATGGGAGCAGACAGCAAGGGTAGATGGTATGGGAAGATGTTGTCTTCCAGTAATGAGTCAGTTTTGGGGAGAGACTAGAAGTTTCCATGGTATCTTCTAGCAATGAAGGAGAGTGAGTTGGGAGGGGTGGGGGCAGGGGCCCACAGGAAAGCTAGATGGTTTGAGGGGAGGGTATCTTTCAGGAATGAGCTACAGTGACTGTAGGGGGAAACAGGAAGGGTGGATGAGGTGGGGGCAAGGTATCTTCTAGAACTGAGACAAGTATTGGGGGAGATAGGAATGATGTGTGGTGTGAGAGACTCCATCTTCCAAGAATGAGCCACAGTGGATTGTGGTTCTATGGGAAAATATATGGTGTGGGAGGATGGTATCTTCCAGGAATGAACCACAGTGGATAGGGGAAGACAGTAAGGGGGTAGATGGTGTGAGGAGATGGTATAGGCCAGGATTAAACCATAGTGGATGGTGGGTTACAGGAAGGATGGATGGTGTGGGAAGATGGTATCTACCAGGAATGTCCAACTGTGGATGTGGGAAACAGAAAAGATGGATGGTGTGGGAGGATGGTATGTTCCAGGCGTCAGCCATAGTTGATGGGGGGCACAAAAAGGTGGATGGTGTGAGAACGTGGTATCTTCCAGGTATGAGCCATTGTGAATGGGAACGACAGGAAAAGTGAATGCTGTAAGTGGATGGTGTCATCCAGGAATGAGCGACAGTGACTGGGGTGGGGGGAGAGGAAGGGTGGATGATGTGGGAGCATGGTATCTTCCAGGAATGAGACAAGTGATGGGGGAAGACAGGAATGATGGATGGTGTGAGATGCCATCTTCCAGGAATGAGTCACAGTAGATGGCAGTAGACAGGAAAAAGTGCATGGTGTGGGAGGATGGTATCTTCCAGGAATGAACCACAGTGAGTGGGGGAGATAGGATGTGTGTGGTTGATTGGGAATTTCCAGGAATGAGCCATAGTGGATTGGGGGGGAGGGGTACAGGAAGGGTGCATGGTATAGGGGAATGGTATGTTCTAGGAGTCAACCATAGTTGTAGGGAGGAGACAAAAAGGGTGGATGATGTGGAAATATGGTATCTTCCAGGTATGAGCTACTGTGGATGGGGGAAACAGGAAAGACGGGAATAGTATCTTGCAGGAATACAGCAGTTGATGGGGATATCAACAGCAGTTGATGGGGATAGGAAGAGTAAATATAGTAAGGGAATGATATTTTCCTCGAATGCACCAAGTAGGTAGGGTGAGATGGGTGGGGGGATGGGTGGGGGGATGGTATCTTCTAGGAATGAACCAGGCACCATCCAGGAATGAACTGCAGTGATTGACGGTAGACAGGTGGGTGCATGGTGGGGAGAATGGTATCTTCCAGGAATGAATCAGGGTAATGGGGAAGTGAGAGTGTCAACAGGAAAGTTAGATGGTGTGGTTACATGATGTGATAGTATCTTCCAGGAACGAGTCACTGTGGACGGGGAGACAGGAAAGATGGATGGTGTGGGGGAATGGTATCTTCCAGGAATATCGGTTAATCGGAGGGAGTCAGGAAGGATGGATGGTGAGGTGAATGTTTTCTTCCAGTGATAAACCACTGTTGGGAGAGGCAGAGTAGATGGCATCTACTGGAATGAGCCAGTTGATGGGTGGAGACAGGACATGTAGTTGTGGGGTGAATTATATGTTCCAGGAATGAGTTACAGTGTATGGGGTGAAAGAGGAAGAATGGATGGTATAGGATGTTGGTATCTTCTAGGAGAGAGCCACAGTGATGGGGGGGCAAGATACCATGTCCCCACATCTTCCACCATGCTTGTCTCCCCTCACAGTCACTGTAGCTCATTCCTGGATGATACCATCTCCTCATACTCTTCCTGTCTTCCCCCATCTACTATGGCTCATTCCTGGAAGATACCATTCCCCCCACCCATCCACCTTTCTGTCTCCCCCTACCTGCTGTGACTAATTCCAGGAAGATACCACGTCCTCACACCATCCACTATTCCTTTCTCCCCCATCAACTGGCTCATTCCTGGAAGATACCATACTAACATACAATGAACGCTCCTGTCTCCCCCCTTTCTACTGTGATTCATTCCTGGACCACACCATCCCCTCTTCCTTTCCCTCCCCCCCCCATCACTGTGGCTCATTCCAGGAAGATACCATTCACCACATCTTCCAGGAATGAGCCACAGTGGGTAGGGGAAGAGGGGAAGGATGGATGATGTGGGGGGATGGTATGCCTAGGATTAAACCATAGTGTATGGAAAGGATAGGAAGAGTGGATGGCATGGGGGGATGGTATCTTCCAGGAATCAGTGACTGTAGATGGGGAAGACAGGAAAGATGGATGATGTTTGGATGGTATGTGCTTGGAATGAGCCATAGTATGTGGGGGGGAGACTGGAAGAGTGATGGTGTGAGGAGATGGTGTGGTCCAGGAATGAACCATAGTAAAATGGGGGGAAACAGAAGGGTTGATTATATGTTGAGATGATATCTTTCAAGAATGAGCTAGTTGATGGGAGAGACAGGAATAGTGGGTGGAGTGAGGATATGGTATCTCCCAGGAATTAACCACAGTGCATGAGGGGAGACAGGAATGATGAGTGGTGTGTGTTTGTGGGGGAAGGGTGGCATCTTCCAGGAATGCACCAGTTATGTGTGTGTGGGGGTGTGTACAGGAAGATTAGATGGTATGGTTGTGTGAGGAGATGGTATCTTCCAGGAATGAGCCACAATGATGGGGGATATAGCAGGAGTAATATAGTGAGGGAACCGGTATCTTCCAAGATGAGATACAGTGGTTAGGAGGAGACAGGAAGCCATTGGAGTGATGGCATCTTCCAGGAAGGAACCACAGCGCTTGGTGGGGGAATGCTACAGGAAGAGTGGATGGTGTGAAAAGGTGGTATATGAGGCATGAACCACAGTGATTGTGAGAGGAGACAGGTAGGGTGAATGTTCTGGGTGCAAGGTATCAGGAAGGGATGAGCCACACTGGATGGGCTGTACACACGATAGATGAGTGATGTGGGGGACAGTATCTTTCAGGAATGAGCCACTGTGGATGGGGGTGGGGGACAGGTTGGTGCATGCTGGGTGTGAAGAATGGTATCTTCCAGGAATGAATCACAGTGTATGGGGGATACAGGAAAGATGGATGATGTAGGAGGATGGTATCTTCCAGGAATGACCTGCAATTAATGGTGGGGGACTGTCAGGAAGGATAGATGGTGAGGGGGATGCTTTCATCCAATGATGTATCAGTTATTGAGAGAGACAGGAAGAGTGAATGGTATCTTAAAGGAATGAGCCAATTGATGGGGGATACAGGACTGAAGGATGGATGGTGTTGGGGGATCATATATCTTCCACAAATGAGCACACTGGATGAGTGGAGATCGGACATGTGGGTATGGGGAGGATATATGTTCCAGAAATGAGTCATAATGAATTGGATAAAACAGGACCAATAGATGGTGTGGGGTGTCGGTATCTCACAGGGGTGAGCCACAGTGATGGGGCAAGACAGGAAAGATGGATGATGTAGTGAATGGTATCTTTCAGGAATAAGCCATAGTGGATGGAGGAGACAGGAGATAGGGTTAGTGGCGGGGATGATGTTCCAGTAGCGAGCCTTAGTAGATGGGGAAAAATAAGGAAGGGGAGGGATGGTTTCTTTCAGGAATGAATCCTGAATGATGGGATGGATGGAAGCATAAATGGTTGAGGCATGATATTTTCCAGTTATTAGCCACAGATAATGGCGGGAAATGTGAAGGTTGGATAGTGTGGGAAATGCTCCCCCACCCCAGTATAGGGAACAGGGAACAGCTTCTGAAGGCCCTGAGATGGGGAGATTGACACGTTTTAGCAATGAATGGAGAGTATACCTGGATCATAAAGATGCCATGAGGAAGTGATGGAATGAGAGTTTGGAGAACTTGTTGACAGGCTGATGGTGCAAGATACATTGGCCATATTCAAGACTTTTGACTTTTGCTGTGAATGTCACTGAAGGATTTTAAGCAGAGTGGGGTTTTATTTGTTTGTTTGTTTTTTAAGTTTTGGACTGTTAAAACACTTAATTGGCTGTAATGTAGAGAAGGATCATGAGGGCCCAGGAGCAGCCACCATTGTTTTAAGCCAGGTGAGGGACAGTGGTAGCCTGGACCAGGGTGGGAGCAGGGGGGGTGTTAAGGAGAGAAAGTTTGTTCAAATAAATGCAGACAATATCCTTAATGAACTCTGACAAGCATATTAACCCTTTAGATTGCATTGGGATTAGCATGTTTGGACTAACCCATAATTTCCTAAAAGTAAGGGAAAAGTTTATTTTCCCCAAGAGTTAAAATCTGCATTCCTTCAGAAATTGAGTCCATGAGTTGTTTTTTTTCAAAAGCAATAGAACTGTTTTCCAGCCATGCTAAATTGTGTTTTAAAAAGGTAATGTCCTGTGAAGCATGTACGTATTTACTCCTGACTTCCGCTCTTGTTCTGTGACCAGGACTGCTAGGCAGTTTGCATCTCTCTTTGTGAATATCAATGTGACCTCTGAACCCCACGAGGTGTCTGCCCTATGGTTCTTGTGGTATGTGAAGCAGTGTGGAGGCACCACTCGGATATTCTCCATTACCAATGGGGGCCAGGTACGGAGTGTCCATTCTCACACTAAACTTCATTTGTGATTTTGCCCTCATCGAGTGCAGTACCTTAATACTTGCTTCTGTATTTTGAAACATGAGTGAATTTGAAACATGGATTTTTGAAACGATCTCCAAAAAACTTTTCTGAAAACAGAATTTCTCATTTCCTTTTCTTGTTCCTGAAAATAAGTTCACAACTAAAGAATGTTTCATTTTGAATTAATTAGGTTTGAGGAATTCAGTTCCTTCCTTTTGGAAGTAGGTAAAATTAGACTATTTATGTAGGAGGAGCTAAATTACTAAAATCAACTTATTTCCAAAAATTTCTAGTACTTGTAAAATTGTACTTCAAGTCATCTCTGTTCCAGACATGAGGCTTTTTTGTCCCATTCTGTGTCTCGGAGTTATTATTTTATGTTAACTGTTATAGAATGGAAGTGACTATTCTTTCTTCTAATTCAAGTGATTTATTGGTTACTCTTTCAATAGTAAATTCTACATTTTGGCTTCTAAATTTTTGCTGCCCACTAGCATTTGCCCAGCTTCCATACTACTGCCATTACTGATGAATGAACTCATTTGACTCACTGGCTGGACACACAGCAAACCAGTGGTGAAACCAGAATCTTAATTCCCTGGTTTTCCAGATTCTGAGATTCTTTGTTTCAAGGCTATCCTTTATCGGAAGAAAATGGATATCTCTTTTCTAGGAATGTTATGCCTCGATGGGCTAAGGTTTAATTAGGATCAGTTTACTTCTAACTTATGTTCTGTTTCATAGTGTGAGGTGTAGAGTCCTTGTCAACTGAGTGAAATGTTCCTTTCCTTGGGAGATCTCCAGAAGTCCCCAAGTTGTTCTTGTGGGCCCAAGAGTTATTGCCCATTTGACCCTTAGCTTTAGCAAACTTAAGGCAGTTGCATTTTTTAAGTGTCTTTACACTTAGAAATCCCACATTACTCTTTTTAACCTATATTTTACTTTCTGAGATATCATGACTCGTATTTTATATTTACATCCCTCATTCAGGGGAGCCAAGATACTTCTAGGCAAACTCCACATGACCTTTTGGAGGGCACAGTTCACATTATGAATCTCAGACCATTATCACAGTATCTTTACAAAGAACTTAGACTTATCCTTTAATAGTTTAGTTCCAGAAATACTAGACGCGAAGGAGTGGATAGTGAACACAAATGGAAATAGTTCATGGTCTTTCCACTATACTAACATTCAAAGTAACTCTTGGAAAACAGAAGTCACATCATAAATTAAATGGTCCCAGTTTTGTGAGGAAGGATGGATCATGAATTTAGGGCTAAACTGCTTTGGGAATATTTTTATAAAGAACTGTGGTTGTGTCATTAGAACAATAGCCAGTTATTCAAGTGTAAGAATCATTCTGTGGCTGCTGACACAGGCTTTCTGGAAGGTGATTGTCAAATGTTGGGCTGTTCTTCAGTCTACCTACATGTATTTGTAACCATTCAAAGAATCTTCTACAGCAGGCTAAAGACATTCCCCCTGGCTCTTACAAAATGCACTGTATTAAGGACTGACCTTAGATTAAGCTGGAAGCATGACCATGGTGAGTGTAGCAGATGGCAGTAGGGCAGAGCACTTGTGGTCTTACAGAGCTGCTCAGGGGGACTATTTCACAGTATCTGGAGGAATAGGCAGAGGCTTAGTCTTCACCCTTCGGCCCCCGCAGTGGAACTTCCGGGCATTTTGGCAAAAGTTTCTCAAGAGCTGAGGTTTGGATTCTTAGAACATCATTGGGTGATGACCAGGTGATCCTTGAGAGCACCATGAGCCTGTTCTGCCTAGACAACCCTGGGCTGGGACTTTAAGAAACCGAGGGGAGTTAGAAACCGCATCCCCATCTCAGTGAAACTAGAAAAAAATAATTAATTAAAAGAAAAGAAATCTTCTGAAAGTTTAGATTCCCGTACAGACTATGAAGCCAAGGCCCCCCTACCCATCGGCTGCTGGGTCACATGTGGGCCTTTTTGGTTCCAAAAATCACGCAACTTCATGTCTGCTATATTGTTTGTGTCTTCTAATGAGCCCAATGCCAGGGCCTTGCCCGTTGAAGGAGATCAATCAAGGGTTGTTGTCTTGAGTTGAACAGTTTTTAGCAAAGAGAAGGTCATTATAGTTTGTGTTTACACTTGGAACATAAAGAATAAAGACAAAAGCTTCACACATAATCTCACCCCGTCTACTGTTAACATTTTAATGTATTTCCTCATTAAGATTATACCATATAAGTGGTTTATATATTTTACTTTTTCACTATTAAATTATTTAAAATATCAAACAAAAAAGAAAGAAAGAAACCGCATCCCCTGGGAGAAGTGCAGCATCCTCCCTGTCCCAGGGTTCCCTCTATGCACTGCACTCTTGGGCACTTGAAGCCCACGGACTTGCTGTTACTTGCATTCGGTCAAGGTGCCAGTGGTATAGGGGAACCTTCCTTCTGATTCTGTGATTTTATTTTAAATTTCTATTGGGGTATAGTTGACTTGCAATGTTGTGTTAGTTTCAGGTGTACAGCAAAGTGAATCAGTTATACATATGCATATGTCCACTCTTTTTTAGGTTCTTTTCCCACATAGGCCATTACAGAGTATTGAGTAGAGTTCCCTGTGCTATACAGTAGGCCCTTATTAGTTATCTATTTTATATATAGTAGTGTGTATGTGTCAATCCCTATCTCCCAATTTATCCCTCCCCAGCCATTCTGTGATTTTATAAGCTGGTAACAGCTTTTCGTCACCAGACGCTGTGTAGAGCATGATGATTGAGGTATCTTGGTAGACTGCCTCTGTCCTAATGAGTTCTTCCAATAGTTAAGGGTGCAGAGGGTGGAGGTATGGCCTGTGACTTTCTGGAGGTTTCTGATCAGTGGTAAATATGATCTTCCTTCCTTGGGCTTTTATAACATTTCCTTTCCTGCCTGCCTTCTCCTGTAGGAACGGAAGTTTGTAGGTGGATCTGGTCAAGTAAGCGAGCGGATAATGCACCTCCTCGGGGACAGAGTGAAGCTGAGGTGTCCTGTCACCTATGTTGACCAGTCAGGTGACAACATCATGATAGAGACATTGAATCATCAACTTTATGAGGTAATTCAGTTTCATCAAAAAAGAGCGTATTTTATGGGACTTCCCTGGTGGTCCATTAGTTAGGACTCCCCGCTTGCACAGCAGGGGGCACAGGTTCGATCCCTGGCGGGGGAACTAAGATCCTGCATGCCGCACATCAAGGCCGAAAAAAAAAGAGAAACTTATATTAAATAGGTCTCCTGTCTTCTGTAGCTTCTAACTAAATATAATCCAAGCAGTGGCGTAATTAATGCTGGCGTATTTCTGACTCGGTCTTCCAAATTACCAGACTTGGTCGACTGCCTTATTCTGTTTTGTTGCCTCACAGTGGCCTCATACTGTACATTGTTACTGCTTACTGTCATTCGAAATGGTAAATGTGATGTTTCACGCTCCCTGCAAAGACTGCGACTCAGGTTTGAGATGGTATCTTGTGTCTGTGTGTTTTAGTGCCGATACGTAATTAGTGCCGTCCCTCCAACTTTGACTGCCAAGATACACTTCAGACCAGAGCTTCCTTCAGAGAGAAACCAGTTAATTCAGCGTCTTCCAATGGGGGCTGTCATTAAGTGCATGATGTATTACAAGGAGGCCTTTTGGAAGAAAAAGGGTAGGTTGCACTTATTCATGTTTAAATTGTATTAAGCAAAGACCATGCTCTTTTAGGAACATTTTATGCTACACACTGAACAGAAAAAAAGATAAGTGTTTCCAGCTGGTAGAGAAAGGATCGGAAATCTCAGTCTGTCCACTCCTCATAGCCCCGGGCAACACAAAATGACCCCAAGAGCGCTTGCTGGCAGTGGGGGGGAAGGAAGAGGTCCCTCTGGTCGTGGGACCACATTGCCCAGACCCCTGGCATATGTCTCACCACTTACTCTTCATGAGCAGAGGCAAAGGAGCACCATGGAAAGAGCACTCCTTTGAAGTTACACATCCCTGGGCTCCACTTGCTTACTAGCTGTGAGGCCTCAAATGACACTTCACCTCTCTCAGCCTCAGCCTCTGTGTAAAATGGTAATGAGACCTGCTGTTGGGGTGTTGTGAGGATAAAATGAGGCAGAGTCTGGGCAGATATGGTGTCTGTTGTTGCTAAGCCTTCAGCTCACACTCAAAGGATTCCTTCCTGCCACTTCTTCCATGGTTTCACAGGGGCGATTCCCTCTGACACACCCTCCTCTTTCCCATGTATTCCAGGACTCCAGGGCCATCTTCATTTTACTCATGCACTGATCATACCTGACCTTTATGTAAAGGTCACCGAGATGGGTCATTTTCTAATGGGTCTGGGTGACCAACCAAACATCCTTGTATAGTCAGTGTGCGTATTTAATAGTAAATAACTTCTAGAGTTGGGGCAAAGACCCATAGTTTAAGATTTGCCTTCCTCTTAGAAAAAGAGTTATATATATATATATATATATATCCCTCTTAAATCTCTGGTGAGGTTACTCAATCTCCTATTGATTTTCTTCTGGTTAAGATTACTGTGGCTGTATGATCATCGAAGACGAGGAAGCTCCGATTTCAATAACCCTGGATGACACCAAGCCAGATGGATCGCTGCCCGCCATCATGGGGTAAGTTAGAGCTGGGTGTTCTGCATTTTTCAAACTCTGTTGATGTATTGGTGTGTGTGCTGGCAGAACATGTTGTTTTGCACTAGAGCTCAAGCAATGCTGAATAACCCTACAGACAATTTATGTCATGTTTCCATGTATGAAAATATTAGAGTATGTGGCACAAGAACACTGAGAAACTTTACTAAAATTAACACCACTTTGAACTTGTGCCCATATGTTTCTTTCCCCCATAAACTTACACGTGGAGGACAGAGAAAAAAACGCAGCTAGACAGGCGGGATGGTAGACCACCTTGCCTACAGGATGTTGACAACCATTCTGGAATGAGAACTGTTTTATCCTGTAAAACCTTCCAAAGTTATGTTTTCTGGGCTTTATTCCTTTCTCCATTCTAGACATCACTACCTAGCAAGTGTCAATATGTTAATTGTTGGAATTCCCTGGTGGTCCAGTGGTTAGGACTCCGCGCTTTTGCCGCCGAGGGCCCGGATTCGATCCCTGGTCGAGGAACTAAGATCCCACAAGCTGTGTGGCACAGCCAAAAAAAAAAAAAAAAAAAAGAAAGTGAAGAAAAATATGTTAATTATTACCCTGGGAGATAAGATGGATGACTAATGAGGAAGTGCAGTTCAAAGGAGAACCAGGCCTTGAGTGTAGGGCACTTTTTCCAGTAGGTCACTCTATGGCTACTTCACCAGGGATGGTCCAGGGCAAGGTTCTGTGTCTGGAAGAGGAGAGCTCTTTTTCTCTCCTACCATCCCCTCACACGGCTGCTCTGCCCTCTGGAGACTAGGGGTCCAGAGAGGGAATCGGAGCTCCCACAAAGAGATTTCTAAGGAGTGCCGTAGCCTCCCAGTTGCCATGTCTTTTAGTCCTCCTCAAAGCAATACAAACAAAAGGGCTATTTATTCTACCACATTGCAATAAAAGAGCACAGCTTCTATAGCAGTCAGTGACTTTAGAAACCAGTGGTTTTCCCCTTCACCCCGAGGAGAGTTGAGCTCATGTGCATTGCATCACTGAAGGGAAATTACAAAATCAAAAGGAGCAGACCCATGACCCTAGGGACTTAGAAAAAGGCTATGCTACTGGACTGCCAACAAGACATTTTATAACTACTTCTCTGGCTGTAAAATATAAGAAATAGCACCAGCCTCCCTGGTAAGGGCAGGTGCTCACAATGTAAAGACTATAGGAACATTGCACCCTGTTCATCTCTGACCCCCCGGGCAAGAAAATACATAGATTGTTTGGGCAGTTTGCCGTCGCCTTCTATGTGCCAAAGAAATGCAGGAGGTTGAGGTAGAGGTTTCAGGAGACTTGTCGGTCAAGATCAATCCAACTGTAGATGAAAGAATATTGATGTTCTTCTTGCCCTGGGTATTAAATATTGCGGCATCTGCTCTTCCGGCATTTCTTTACGTTTTTTAACAAGGACATGTATTGCAGAAGCCTTCTAGATGGTAATGGGCTTATTTAGGCAGCTCCTAGAAAGTGATACTCTGATCTGTTTTATCTGGACAATCGCTTCCACCCTGTTCTTGCCTTGAAGCTATATTGCCTCTACCCTGCTCTTTGCTCTAGGCAATGAAAGCCTTGAAGACAGGGGTGGTATAATTGCCCAGCACTGTTTGTGATAACTAGTGCCTTTTGGAAACTAGAAAGGACCTTGTACTTTAGAGCTGTGAAATGTTCCCAACCCAAAGCCAGGATGTTTAATTTCTCCAATAAAACACCAAAGGAAGTTCAATGATAGTTGTCCGTTGTTACAATTAGATCAAAGAGGTTATTTCATTCATGACTTGAGATTTGACAGATATAGCCAAACCTAACTGCCCTTTATTTTTTTTTAAACATCTTTATTGGGGTATAATTGCTTTACAATGGTGTGTTAGTTTCTGCTTTATAACAGTGAATCAGTTATACATATACATATTTTCCCATATCTCTTCCCTCTTGTGTCTCCCTCCCTCCCACCCTCCCTATCCCACCCCTCCAGGCGGTCACAAAGCACCGAGCTGATCTCCCTGTGCTATGCGGCTGCTTCCCACTAGAAAAGGGAATTGTAAAAAGCACCCAAGATCTAAAAGGGTTTTCAGATAAATCATTTAATCTTTTATCAGATGTTGGTGATTTTCATTGAAATACTGCATAAGTCTAAAATGATTGATTCTTGCAGAAACCTAAAATTTAACTAAAATCATTACCAGCAAGCCACAACATAAAGTGTTAGTTAAATCAACCAAAATCATGACTATGTCCCCAGAAGTTCAATGGTTCAAATTTCTTAAACAGTCCACAGCTTTGTATCTTTGTTTCGCAGAATGATCTCGAATAACAACTCTAAAGGAATTGCCAATCAAATTGAAGAACAGTTTAATTGGGAGGGGGGCTTGAGGGAGAGGATGAAATACCTGTTTTCAGCCCTCACATTTTCAGTCTTGATCTACTTGTCTTTTCGGTCTAGAACAAAAGAATACAATTTTAAAACTTTTTTTAAATGGAGAAAGAATTTCATTGTCCTTTAGCTCATTTGGATTTTTTGAAAGCTTTCTAATAATAGCATAACTAAGGATTTCTTGTCACAATTCAATTCTTTAAAATATACATGCAATTAGTAATATCAGTATAATAAATAGAATCTATTTGATTAAAGGGAAGCAGAGAGATTATAACTGAGTTTTACTGAGTCACTGAATTTGAGGACTATGCTAGGCCAGTTTTCCAGGAAGCCAACTCGGGGATGGAGATTTGGGTGCAGGAGGTTCTTCAGGAACTGCTATGGGGACCGCTACCTGGGGGGAAGGGAAGGAATCAGGATTGAGCAGAGGGAGAGGCTGGGCTCCGGTGTTGCCCCAACAGAGGCCAAAGCCATCCCTTGGGAAACTCTGGAGCGGGGATGGCCCTTCAGAGGTGTCTGCACTGAGACGAGGGGGTGGGCTTTGGTACCCACCACACTCCAGAGCCAGTCATTCTGGGAAGGGATGGGACCTTGCACCAGGCAGTTCTCTGCTACAGAGTGCAATTGCTAGGGAGGGGTTTGGTTGTGAGCTGAGGGTAATGAGCATTCGGTCCTGAAGAGGGATCTGGGTGGCCCACCATGGCAGCCACTACAGGCACTTTTTTTTTTGGCCACGCCTCGTGGCATACGGGATCTCATTGCTCCCCGACCAAGGATCGAACCCGTGCCCCCTGCAGTGGAGGCACAGAGTCCTAACCACTGGACCGCCAGGGAATTCCCAACAAGCACTTATTGATATTTGTTTTTCCAGCTTTTATCAAGTACTTGGCAGACGGCAACAGTCATTACCAGGATAATCATTTAAAGCAACATTAATTCATCTGACAGTTCATTTCCTACTGTATGCCAAGGACTGTGCTAAACTTTGGGGGTAAAATATTGAGTAGGAGGTGACCTGTTGTTTAGGATCCCACAGCCTAGCAGGGAGGACAGAGAGGCAGATGAAGACAGTCTGGCATTTGCTCTAGTAGAGGGAAATAATGGGAGGGTGTGGGAGAGTCTATTAATGCTGAGTAGGTGGAGGCAAGAACACTTTAAAGAGACAACTCTTAAGATAAACCACTGTCGCCTAATCGTTTAAATGTAACCTCTCTCTCCAGCTTCATCCTTGCTCGAAAAGCTGACCGCCTTGCTAAAGTCCATAAAGAACTAAGGTAAGTATTTACACCTGAAATGTATAAAAGGTTAGCTTTATATTGTGCTTGTTGCACTAACAACAGGATAACAGCATTATGAAAACTGCAATAATTCATTAATCTCAAAATCTCAACAAATCAACCTTTTTGTATTTCACTACGCCCCCTTGACTCAGTCCTTGCCCATATGCGTATATCAATTTAGTGTCACATCTTTGTGTTCATTTTACAGTGGTTGGGAGGTAGGCTTTCCCAGTAAATGGGTGGAGAAAAATCATTTAAAAAAGTTAGCTGTGAATAAAGCTTAAAAGGACAAGTCCCAATCACCTTGCCAGACCATTAGTCTTTCTCCAAGGTTCTCTGACATGTACTTTTCCTGAAAAGCAAATCTATACATAGGTCTTCCAACCTATTCCAACTTGTATACATAAAAGTATGCTCCTTTGATTATCTGGGATACAGCTCTGATGTTCCCTTCTCCCAAGAGCTTCCCAGTAGAAAACAATTATTTTAGAACAATGGCTTTTTTCTTTTTGTCTCCCTTTCTCTCTTTCTGTTTTGTTGTATTTGTTTTGCTTTGTTTTGCACTGGAATCCTTTGTTCAAGTAAAATCTTACCTGGAACTCTTACCTGGAAACACTCATTAGGCTGTTGGGGGGGCTGCCTCTGGACATTTCTGGGCTTCCCTTCTTTAGGGTAACCCTAAATCCTTTGTTAGCTTTTGAAGAGGGCCAATACGCAGGCAAATGTATACTTCTCTCTGCATTTGATTTAAAAATTAAGCAGCAAATCCACTAGCAGCCCTTGCTTTGAGAGCTACTTTGATGACTTTGCAAGTCAGAGAAAGGCCGCAGAAGTTCCCACGTTTGCACACGGATTTGTTTATTTGAGCAGCCGTGAGATTTGATGTCAGGAAGGGGGAACCCTTTTGTTGTTCGCCTACTCACTCAATAGAGGAAGAATTTGGGGGTCCAGTGATGGGGAATGATTTGTTCAAGGCTCCACTGCTAGCTTCTGACAAAGTCAAAAATAGCATCGAATGTGTGCTTTTTTTCATTACGTCACACTAAGCTTGACATTTTCTTTTGGATTTCCTGCATTCCCTCCTTATTAATAGTAAAATAAATACCAGCCTGGATGTAGACATTTGGTTATGATTCCACATAGTGGCTAAACTTCTCAAAATTTGTATAAGGCAAAAACCCTTAGAACTCCGAATGTCATTGACTAAAGTAATGGTTCTCAGGACCAACTGCATCAACATTTCCCAAAGAATGTTTGGAAAATTCTTCTGAGGCTGGTAGATTATGATTTGGTAGGTTAGGGGTGGGGCCCGAGTACTTGTATTTTTTAACAAGCTTTTTGAGTGATTATGGTGAGCAGCCAGATTTGGAAACCAGTGGGTAAATTCAACTTGCACAATGACCTCTTTTGGCCATCATTTAAAGTATGCTCTGTTGGGACTTCCCTGGTGGCGCAGTGGTTAAGAATCTGCCTGCCAATGCAGGGGACACTGGTCTGGGAAGATCCCACACGCCGCGGAGCAACTAAGCCCGTGCGCCACAACTACTGAGCCTGCGCTCTAGAGCCCACAAGTCACAGCTACTGAGCCCGCGTGCTGCAACTACTGAAGCCCGTGCGCCTGGAGCCTGTGCTCTGCAACAAGAGAAGCCACCGCAATCAGAAGCCCGTGCACTGCAACGAAGAGTAGCCCCCGCTCGCTGCAACTAGAGAAAGCCCTCGCGCAGCAATGAAGACCCAACGCAGCCAATAATTAATTAATTAATTTTTTAAAAAATAGTAAAGTATGTTGTGTTATTTTTAGAGTCCAGCTAATCAATCAGTGCATTGCTCCAACATCCTTATCTTATATAACTTTTCTAAAATATTTTTATATTAATGGGAGGAAGGGATGGAGAAGATAATTTCCTGATGTGTTTGTATGAGCTAATCCTTGACTCATTTAATAATGTGAAGTATAGTAAATAATGACTTATATTTCTATTATTACTAGTTTATTGTTCATGAATGAAAAATTGCCTACGAAGTAGGTTGATTAGATTTTAAGGTTAACTCTGTTTTAACAAAGATTTTATTATTTTTTATATACTGAAAATAAGTTAAGCATTATTAAGTTTTTCAGAATAATGATTGTCAATACTTTTGTTTTCTAATTGACTCAAAATGTCAGAATTATTTCTTGTAACACTCATGTGAAGTAGGTAAGAATCAGTCACCTATCTTATCATAGAATAGGAAAGATGGTACCATACTTGGCTGAGGATGGATTTTGATTCAGTAAAATTTTATTGAGCACTTACTATAGGAGGGATGCTCAGGAGAGTAGACCCTCGACCTGCCATTAATTAGCTGAGTGATGTTGAGCCAGTCTCTTCCGTGCACTGAGCCTCAGCCTCCTCATGTCTGAAATGAGGGGCTTGGATTAGACAGAGAGAGATAGTCAGGTGGACAGTAGTCTTGAGACTTCTTCCAGTTCTGCCTTTCCTTTATCATTATTGATCTGTAGTATGAACAGCTCCTTGAAGGAGCTGTATAAATGGTGTAAGTGTGAGCATTTGGATAAATTTATAAAGCCACATTATTCAGAGAGATTGGGGACACATTTAAAAAATATTTTCTAATATAACTTGGCAACATTAAATTGGCGTCTTTTTTTTTGGCTGTGCTGCACGGCTTGCGGGATCTTAGTTCCCCGACCAGGGATCAAACCCGGGCCCCCGGCAGTGAAAGTGCAGAGTCCTAACCACTGGACCTCCAGGGAATTCCAAAATTGGCGTCTTTTAAAATCTGTTTATTACTAATAACTATAACCTTCCCTTCCCCCCTTTCTTCCCAGCTCAACATTGTTTTGCCTTTTGTCTCTTTAGCTTCTAATGCTTGTCTTACAGATTTGAATTAAACCCTTTGCCATATTTTTTTACAGTTGCTTATTAGCCTGTAAAAAATATTTTGGAGCACTTTTTTAAAAAGTTTTATTGGGGGCTTCCCTGGTGGCACAATGGTTGAGAGTCCGCCTGCCGATGCAGGGGATACAGGTTCGTGCCCTGGTCCGGGAAGATCCCACATGCCGCGGAGCGGCTAGGCCCGTGAGCCATGGCCACTGGGCCTGCACGACCGGAGCCTGTGCTCGGCAACAGGAGAGGCCACAACAGTGAGAGACCCACGTACCACAAAAAAAAAAAAAAAAAAAAGATTAAATGGGGACTTCCCTGGCAGTCCAGTGGTTAAGACTCTGCACTTCCACGGCAGGGGGTGCGGTTCGATCCCTGGTTGGGGAACTAAGATCCCACGTGCCATGCGGTGCCGCAAAAAAAAAAAAAAAAAAAGATTAAATGAGATTTATATGTTCATAGATCTTTAAAACATAAATATAGGATAGTTAAAAGACACCATCATACTTACTATAGACTTGTAAAAGAGATTATTTTAGAATTTTACATATTCCAGAAAAGTGACTTAGAATCAACTCCTAAAACTGAATTTCATCTCATTTTCCCCATTTTAACTGAATAGATATGGTATTAGGTAGTGAAAGAGGCAAAAATGTAAAAGAGAAGAAAAATTCTGTTGCATCTTCAAAGCACATGACTGTATTCAGGAAAAGAGTTAATCTGAGTGCAGAGATTCATGGAACTGTTCATGCAGAAGGCCACTGATTTTCATTTTTCCCTTAATAAATCTAGTTCATTGGCAAGAGCCCTGGAGCTCATTGTGTTTATTCTGTACTCATCAGTCATTACTTCCTTAACATTTTTTGGTTCTTTTTTATAGGAAGAGGAAAATCTGTGAGCTGTACGCCAAAGTGCTAGGATCCCAAGAAGCTTTACAAGTAAGCAATCCCCAGCTTTAATCCCTAGCAGGTTCTGCTCTGTTTGCTCTAAGTGGTAAAGCAAAGCAGATTCTGGTTTCCTGACAGTGTTATGAAGAGAAGGAATATGCTTACTGGAGGTTTAACTTCAGCAATCACAAAACACCATTAAAAGCTGCTGTCAGTGCATGCAATTTCTGATGCAGCAGTTTCCTGGGCTGTTTAAATGTTCACTGGATAACTGGCAGCCAGTTGTAATGAGAGGCAGGAGCTACAGGTATTATCTCCAGGGTGATTGAGATCAGTTCCCAGAACAGAGGCCCTGCCCTCTTGTCAATGTCAAATGACTGCTGCAAAATAAAATCCCAGCTGTATCGTCATTTGTTGGTGAAGACACAGTAGTATATACTTGATAAGATAGACTGAATCTGGACTCTCTGCCCAGGTCAAAGTCATACTAATTTGTTTTTCTATCTGAAGACTCTATTCACACTTCATTTAGAAATTTCAGTGCTTTCAATCCACCACTGAAAGCAATTATGAGAATGAAATTCTTTTTAAAGGCCCTACCAGAGAGCTGGGGGCTCTTTCAGGGGATTATCTCTGAACTGTTCAAAGAATAAACTTGCAGAATGTGTTAGGGAAATCAGAGAAGGTTCTCTCATGTCCCTTGGGAAACATTTTTCATCTTTAATTGTTCCCTTTTTAGCAGGATTCCCATCATTCACGTTTCCAGCTGAGAGAAGGGGTTCTGAAAAAAGCCTTTTTCTTAGACACTGTGCTTTTCTTCTACCTTCTCCCTCCCACCCTTTTTTTTCCGGCAGTAATGCCTTGGTAGATGGGGAAGTAAAGTCTGTTATTTAGAGAATGCGGAGATTGGAGCAGACCTTTCCAGAACCTGATTGTTGATGGGGTCCTAAAGACTTCAGAATCTGCATGGAGATGCCCTGTCTTCCAGATATTGGAATACTTCACGTCTCTCCTGGGCAAGAGGTTGAGAAAGTCAAAGTATACACGTTTTGTCCGTTGGTACCTCACAAAAGGCCATTACTTGGTACTGTCGTGTTTCCCCTTAAGTTAGAAAAACGGTGCTGCTTTTTTTTTGGTACAGACTATAATTTTGTTTCTCACAGAACACTTAAAATCTTCATCCTCATGGATTTTAATCATCTTTAGCTATCCAACGTCTTTGAATACTTTCCTTATATTTTATTAACTTCCCACATTTAAAGTCCCTCTTTCTGGAGGTAGAGAAGATTCATCTCTCAAGATTCCTAAGCAGTGCAGATTCTAACAAGGAGACATACACGTGCCTTGAATCTGTAAATGAGAGACAGGAAGAGGTGGCCGTGAGAAGGTGACTAAATATTCTAGCACACGTGGTCGCAGAGCCCAGGAGCAGTGCTGCTTTTTTTTTCATGTAAACTTTCTGTTAAAGCAAAGTACATACGAGCCTTCATTGTTGACTGGCGGCCTTTCAGCTTTGTCTTCCCTTTGAAATTTTCTCCCCATTTAACTGCAGCCGGTGCACTACGAAGAGAAGAACTGGTGTGAGGAGCAGTACTCCGGGGGCTGCTACACGGCCTACTTCCCCCCGGGTATCATGACTCAGTACGGAAGGTACTACCCAGACGCTATACCAGTTGATACAAGGCGTGAGCCAAACTTAGAAATAGAGAAGCAAAGCTCAATGGGAATTTAAAAAAATAGCAGTCAGCATTCTTATTTCTAATGTCCCAGATAGTTTGTATATTTCTGGATGTCCATAGGAAAAGAAGTATGTCCGTACATAGGACAGTAGCTGACAGCACATAAAATAATCGTAGAGCGCTGGTGAGGATTTCAGACGTTGGCGCTACGTGTGAGAATTCTGCAAGCTGCAGTGTCCTCCAAGGGGCCTTCTCGAGCTCAACTAAACATTTAGTCTCGCACAACTACTCTAGGCTCCTGGACAGCAGTCTACATAGAAGGACATGGGCTAAACATGTCTTGCCGGCAGAGCAGCATCAGACATTCCTCTTCACGGGGAAGCATCCTCACTCACGGGGAGTTGACACGCGTGCAAGATGGGAGAGTTCACCTTAGCTTAGAAGCCCCATGCGTCACAGGAGCCATGGTCTCTTATAACAGCCTCATAGGCAGTGTCCAGGGTCCCCGCAAGGGACATGCCCAGTTACAAGATGTACCACACTCAAGAAAGCCCAAAGTTATAGACTCTTCCCAGATATTTACAATTCATGACAGTTTCCCATCCCAGATACAATTTACCAATGTGGGGATGCAAGAGAGCCATTTTTACCGCAGGCAGTGCTGCCTGGCAACATATATGGCATTATACCTTCATCAGGTTTCTAGAGGAACAGAACTAGAAGGTTAACTCAAGGTCACGCGTGTCCACAGAGAAGGAAGAAGGGTTTGTTAACCCTTACCTTACATGAGCTTTTTGTTTGTTTTTTCTTGATTGAATTATTAAATAAGCAATGATTTTAGTTCAATTTTAGGTTTATGCCAGAATCAGTCATTTTAGACTTGTGCAGTATTTCAGTGAAAGTCATCAATATCTGATGAAAGATTAAATGATTCATGGGAAAATCTACTTAGGGCTTGGGTGCTTTTTACAATTCCTTTTCCAAAGGACAGTTAGTGTTGGCTATTTGTGTCAGATGTCAAGCTGAGAATGAACAGCCTTTGTTAGGGATAACTGTATTGATGAACTGGAGTGCTTCTGGAGTCTAGAAGATGGGATGAGGATCATGAATAGCTGAAGCTAAGGATTTCTGAGTTGGAAAAAGGCGTGACAGTGGGTTGAGGTGAAGGCCTTTGGGGCGGAGGTAACGGTTTAGGAGATTTCATGAAAGTGGCTGCAGACGTGGCAGGAGTCAAAGCTGACAGGGTAGGAGGTGACAGTTGCTCATTCAGCCCAACCTTTCCGTGGGTCTCTTCACTAGGACCTCTTCATAAGAGAAGGCCCATTTTGCTACCCTCAGGCAGTCTCTAGATAAATCCATAGAAACTAACTGTACAGAAGTTTTTTTTTTAAATTGAAGTATAGTTGATTTACAGTGTTGTGTTAATTTCTGCTGTACAGCAAAGTGACTCAGTTATGCACTTATACGCATCCTTTTTTATATTCTTTTCCATTATGGTTTATCCCAGGACACTGAATATACTGTTGTTCCCTGTGCTATACAGTAGGACCTTGTCGTCCATCCATTCTATATATAATAGTTTGCATCTGCTAACCCCAAACTCCCAGAGGTTGTTCTTTTTTTTTTTTTGTGGTGCGCGGGCCTCTCACTGCTGTGGCCTCTCCCGTTGCGGAGCACAGGCTCCGGACGCGCAGGCTCAGCAGCCATGGCCCACGGGCCCAGCCGCTCCGCGGCATGTGGGATCTTCCCGGACCGGGGCACGAACCCGTGTCCCCTGCATCGGCAGGCGGACTCTCAACCACTGCGCCACCAGGGAAGCCCACCAGAGGTTATTTTTTAAGGAGATAGACATATAATCCTTCGGGTCTTTCCTTTGCTAGAAATCAGTTTCTCTCCCTGTCTTCCCACTCACCACCATGGTTTCTCCCGGCACCCTGGGAGTGTCTGCCTGGCTGGGGTCTGCAGTCAGATGTGATCTCATGAAGAACTCACCCCTTACTGTAGGTAGCAGAACGGGCTGCAAACAGGAAACGTGCAGCACATAGATCTGAGTGTGATCTTAATTCACATTCTTATATTTCTAATTCTGGCTGGCTAGAAAAAGGTCATCATCACCTTTAGTGATTGACGAACTGACGGCCTGATTGTCTCTGGCTTGAAAGTTCAGATCCTTCGGTGCAGGCCCAAGAAACAAGGAGGAACCTTTCACCTTTGGCTGAGTTGCATGAGAGTTTTGGAAACAATCTGAGAGTTTCCTCGTCTTCTGCGGGGTAGATGAGGGCAGTGATTGGCTCATGGATCCTCAGCACCTTCCCAGGTAACTCTGTGTGGCCTCTCTGTTCCCTTGAAGGGTGATCCGCCAGCCCGTGGGCAGGATTTACTTTGCTGGCACGGAGACGGCCACACAGTGGAGCGGTTACATGGAAGGAGCAGTAGAGGCCGGAGAACGGGCAGCTAGAGAGGTAAGACAGGAAGCCTAGTCACCCTCCCTCCCGAGTCCAGCAACATAGTTGGCATCTGGTCTTTCCAGATCTTACCACTGATGGTCTATATGTCCACTTCTCTGCCCCTCACTCCACGCATGAGGCCCATCTGTGGCCAGCAGGGCCTTGAATCTGTCGAAGCTACAGAACCTCATTTCATAATACCATGGCCACTTTCTTTCAGGTCTTGAATGCTTTGGGGAAGGTGGCAAAGAAAGACATATGGGTCCAAGAACCTGAATCAGAGGTAAGTTTGGCAGCTCCGTCTGCATAGACCAGGAATTGCACGTAAAAATCTCTCATCTTCTAGCCTCTGATGTCATTGTAGATGCCACTCTCCAGGGCAGATCCACGCACTGATTTTACAGATATGTTTTGCCCCTCCTTGTCCATGTAAGAGTTTTCTGCTAAAGATCTATGTTCATTCATCCAGGATGTTCCAGCTGTAGAAATCACCCACACCTTCTGGGAGAGGAACCTGCCTTCCGTGACAGGCCTGCTGAAGATCGTCGGATTTTCCACATCGATAACTGCCCTGTGGTTTGTGGTGTGCAAATTCAGGCTGCTGACCCGATGCTGAAGTTTCAGCTTCATGCTTTCTGCTTACTCTTTCCCAGCATCATCAAAAGCAAAATGTTGACAAATTGAAAGGCTGTGTCATCGGATCATTTTTAAGTGCACTGATTTAACCCCTCAGTTTAATCTCAGTGTATCACCTCCTTAATTTCCGTAAGATCAAACTCCATCTTGTGATTTGTCTGTAGACCATCTCGTATTGATTGGTAGAAGATAACCTTGTGATCAATTTCTTAATTTCAAGAAGTTAAAGTTGACATGCTCATGAGAAACAATTTCTGTGTCCTGTTTTTCTGCCCTTTAACACAAAACGTCTGATGAACGCAGAAGTGAAGCATTTAACTTTCTCCCTGTAGAGGCCGAGTAGGTTAAGGCCCAGCCTGTGACTGTCCTTTGAAGTCCTTAACAAAGGGTGAAGTGTAGGCCCAGACCCCAGAGACTCACAGCTTCCTGAGGTGAGCAGCTCCCACTTTGGATGAGGGAAAGCAGTGGAGGTAGGATTCAGGCCCTCAGACCAGTGAGGGGACAACATCTTGTGGGCAGCTGCCTCAGGAATCTCCTGACCACTTCTAATTCCTGTGAAGTTTCTAGACATCTAGGCTTCGTGCTGGTTTGTTTGTATCTGTCCTCTTTTTCTTCTTAAAGAGGACAGTGTTTACCAAAGTAGAATGCATAAATTGACTTGCTGTGACTTGTCTGTAGCTCCCCAGGTGAGCAGACTCAGATAGTGGCAAGAGTGTCCCCCAGGAGGCCTCCCTGACTCGCTCTGCGTGAGACCGACTGCAATAGGCTTCTTCTCGTCCTCCTGGAAGGTGGCTAGACTTGGCTTGTTGTCCATAACATTCTCTGCCAATTCCAGGGAAACTGTAGTTTCCTTTTTTCAGGTACACCCTGGCCTTCTGAAGGCCCCTAGTGGCATATTTTTTTTTCTACAGCCATAGTAAAATTAGGCAGATCTGTTAACTTAAACATGTCTTCAACATGGTTACCTTTGAGTAAATACCATCATGCCAATTTCTCTCAAATAAGTACTGAAATACACGACAAATTTCTGATTGTTATTTCTTTCTTTCTTTTTTTTTTTTTGGGCCTGCTTTGAACACTAATTTTTTCAAAGTAAATGCTTCGGGCTCCGTGGGACACTCAGCTAAGAGCATCGAGGGGGCGCTGAGAGTGTTATTTCTCAAGACTATCAAATACTGAAAGGAAATGAGGGATCTTACTATAACCCCACTTGCCTTAGTTATTAAGATTTATAAAAGACATGAAATTGAGTGATTTTATATATGAAGACTAAGTTCTCTGTCTTAGGAGAAATGTGGGCTCAGAACAGTGCTCACCTCTTATCTCTCTCATTTTAAAAACTGTCAGGGGAGTTCCCTGGCAGTCCCGTGCTTAGGACTCGGTGCTTTCACTGCCGGGGGCCCTGGGTTCGATCCCTGGTCAGGGAACTAAGATCCCGCAAGCCCTGAGGTGCAGCCAAAAAAAAAAAAGACTGTCAGATTTAAAAAAACCCCTTCCAAAGGTTTCAGCCATGAAGTATCTTTTTTTTAATATAAATATCTGGGAAAAATCAACACAGATGTGATCAAATAAAGCCGTTAAGAAGCTTCTGTGGACTCAGCTACCCAGGTGGTAGATACCCAGTAATACCTTATCCTGCATCATTGATGAATGAGGCCTTTCATTTTAAATGAAGTTTCTAGCTAGCTGAAGCTTATTCTTTATGTGCCAAAATTTTTAAATCAGTTAAAATTTTGATGGACCTACTTCCACGCATTTATTATATAAGCTAGATTAAATTCCTTTTTTAAAATTAATCAGGTCAATCATTCTGCATCTGGATTATTTTATACTTTCATCATAGAGTATACCATTTATAGTAGAATGATGACATTTTTAATAGTGATACCCTTGTCTTTGCCCCTGTACTAAATGTCACCCAGTTGCTTTATAGCTGGTGAGTCTGCTGCTTCTACCTTCTCCCATATTCAGTATTTCGTTTCATATCCTTTTTATCTCCATTATCTCCCCATAACGCAATCTAATCCACTGTCTATTTTTTATCGAATGGGAATTAAACATTGCCAGAGGAGCCAACCCAAGTTTATTACATAATTAACCTTATTGTAAATCCAAAATTACATCCTCAAAGCAAAGAGCAGGATTTTTCTGCCACTCCTGACCTTGCAATTGAAAAGTGTTTTAGCTAACTTGGGAGTTATGGTATAGTCTTGGATATGCTCCAATACATAAGGACTTGCTGCATTTTATACCAAACTGCTTTGAGAAATCACATCCCTGATCTATTTCAGTCGTTTCTGTTTGCTTACTGAATAACTCGGTTCTGACACACCTTTTGGGAAATGCTGACTTCAACTTAACTGGCCACGGTTTTAACAGTCATCAGCTTGTTAACATATCTAAGTCTCAAATGTTGAAGGACTCCAGAGTATGTGATTTACCCTCTCCTCAAACTTTTTAGCAAACCAATTAATTCATCCTAATTAGATCAGCCCCATTAAGCTACAGATTATCAAAAATAAAGGCCAGCCCAGGTGTGCCTAGGCATGAAATTGGAGCTGAGGACTCCCAACATACATGAGGTGGTCCCGCACCAAGATGCCATAGGTCTTCTCTTCCACCCAGGGATACTCAAGTCAGTTTAGGCAGCTGATCGAACCTGGCCCTGTTAAGTCAGCCGCTTCACAGTTCTGAAGGCTGAGTCAGCCTCACTCCATAGTAAGGTTGAGAATGAGATTTGAAAAGTTAACCTTTTTGTCACAGCTGTTAAATAAGGACTTATATTAGCCTGAAGACAAAATATCGAACGATTGTGAACTGTGTTTAGTTTGTGAACTTGGCACCTAATGTTCTGTCTGAAACGTGCCCCAGTGCTACACGTGGGAGTACACATGTGTGTATGTGTTGCCATTGAAGTACGATTTTGCCTGTGTGGTACTGTTTTGTTTGTTAATAAAGTACACTATCACCTCGGATTCAGACCCGGCTCCTCTATTTAGGTGATGGTTTGAAGGTTAAATGGCTTCATATAGCAGGAGGTCACAATGAGACGTTGTCCGTGGAGGATGGGCTTAAAAAGCCACCTGGTATTGACTCCAAATTCTCAAAGTTCAGTTTGACTTTTATTTTTTTCAAGGTTTCCTGGGAGCTGATTAAATGCTAGAATATTGTCTGCCCGACTGGGCCACAGAAAATGTGGAGTTTGATCAGAGCTTTCTCACCTAATTAGCTTATGATTCCTTGAACAAATGCTTTGGTTCTCTGCCTCAGTCTCCCTGTCTGGAAAAGGGTGGGTTGCCTTTGATAGCTTCCAAGGATTCTTTTCACAGCAACATTATGTGATTTATGCATTTGTTGCCAGAATTCTATCTATCTTTGCCTATCAGTACGGCAGGGACAAGTCACTCAGCCTTTCTGTATCTCGGTTCACTGCTTGTCTTAGGTTGGGTTTTCTAGAAACAGACTCTGACATGCAGAGTCAGGTTAGAAAGTTTATTGGGGGTGGCTCTCAGGAAATACACATAAGGGGGTGAGGAAGGCGGGATTGGGCAGGAGTTGACCTACGAAGCAGTTGCAGCCGGGGCCTCAGCAGATCCTAAAGGGGAGCTGGGGAGGCCCTTCAGGATCGTCCCCCATTGAGGCAAAGGGGTCTGGCCTCTGTATCCCCCTCTAGGAAGGGGTGTTACCTTGGGTGAGGAACTGCAGCTGTGAACTGAGCTCCACCTGGAATCCCTGCTGCTGGGGAATCCAGAGAGGGGCACCCACGGTATCCGCTTTACATGCTCCAAAAATATAGAGAGTTGCCCTTTGTCAGGTAAAAGATATTGTGGACTTGAGCTTTGATTTTACAGGTAGAATGGAGCTCTCTCTGTGAACATATCCCTATTAGGTAAGAGAGTTGCATTTAGAAGATTGTATTTCTGCACTATTTTTGTGTTATAGGAGATTGTATTCTTCACTATTTATGTGGAAGAAAAATCAAAAATCAAAATTGGAAGGTACTCTGGAAATGATTCAAACTCTGTCTCAATGAAGGAGCCCCACCTACAGGTTACTAATAGAAAGATTAAAGGTGGAGGTGTGGGGAATGTGCATTTATAAGCAGGAGTCCAAAATCCAATGTCTTCAGGAGTCAGGCAGCTAAAAATGAACAGCAGCAGGCATGAGACATTAGGGAGTAGTAGGGACTGTGGTTGACCTGGGAAGTATCTGCCCCTCAGAAGAACGTTTATATTCAAATTCCTTTAAAAGATTCCTAACCGAGCAAAACATATGAAGGCTTTACTCACAGGTCCAAATTGTTCTCAGGTCTCTAATAAATAAATGCAAGGTTTGGTTTTTACATCATGTGAATGACAAATTCTTTTTGGATGCCTTTGATTTTCTGAAAAACGAGTACCAAGACCAGCAACCATTTTGTAAAACTACTGGGAACGGGTAAGAAAGACCTGGTTAAGGGCAAAAAGATAGGGCCGAAAAAGTTAGAAAAAAGCCCTCTTAGACCAGAAATTCCCCTCAAGAAATAACCCTTCCAGCAGCCCATCCCAAGACAATTCTTATCTTCTGCTGTGTCAATGCCATGATGATAAGAGCAGTGCCAAAGTTTATTAGAAAAACTGCACCCTCACTATATAAGGTAGAACTTGTAGCTCTTTTGTCAGCATTTAATCTCTGCTGACTATGATATCATTCTGGTAAGCAGCACATCAATATTGAATGGATTAACTTTTTAAAACCACACTGTCCGCTTTACACCGAGATCGTGGTGAAAATGCAAGACATAGCCCTTAGCCAGGAGAAGCTGGCTGAGACATTGGAGGACCAGGATGGAAACAAAGGAAGGTGTTGGGTAACAGTAAGAATTTCTTCTCCTCTATCAGAACTTAGGGCTCTGTTCCCTGATTCAGCAGTGAACAAGACAGATAGAGCCTACCTCGTGGAGAACATAGCCTACTGTAGACACCAACACATTCACTGTGGCTATGGCAGGAAAGCCTGAGATATTATGAATGCAAGGGGAGTTTCTAGAAGGACATGAGATTTAAGGGGAGGTTTTGAGGATCTGTCCTCAAACCTCTATAAGCATCACTGTGGAGCAAGTCGGTAAGAACACTACATAGGGCAGAGAAAGGAAATAAAAAATAATGAGATGGTATCTTAGTCCGTTCGGGCTGCTATAACAAAAATGTCATAAACTGGGTGGCTTTTAAACAGCAATAATTTATTTCTTACAGTTCTGGAGGCTGGGAAGTCCAAGATCAAGGCACTGGCAGATTCGACGTCTGATAAGGGCCTGCTTTCTGGTTCATAGACTTCTAGCTGTGTCCTCACATGGTGGAAGGGGCAAAGGATCTCTGCTGGGCCTCTTTGTAAGGGCACTAATCCTGTTCATGAAGGTTCCACCCTCATGACCTAATCACCTCCCAAAGGCCCCAGCTCCGAATACCAGCAACTTCGGGGTTAGAATTTCAACATGAATTTTGGGAGGATACAAACATTCAGACCGCAGCAGATGGCATGGCTAAATGTTAAGGAAAACCACAACAAGCATCAGTAAGTGCTGAATGTTAAATCCCTTTTGCTCCACTGACTATTGTTCACCCCTACAGTCATCTGTTCCCTTCTACCTGGCCCTTCTCCGAACTCCGAGATCTTTATCAACTAGGACTCACTGTCTCCCAAGCCCCCTGTGCTAAAGGGCTGCCTAAATTTGTTTTAAAAGAGTGCCATCTTCTGGCCAAACACTGCTGTTTCCTTCCAACGGAAAACCTAGTGTTCAAGACAATTTCATCCTTCTCTAAACTAAAGAGGCGTCACCTCCAGAATTTCCTCCAAACACATCTACCTGTGGTTCTCTTACTTTCCGGTTGTGACATGGATCAAAAATATTAATGTCTAGTATCTACAGCCTTTCCACTGCCCTAATCTCCCAGTAAGATTTTTTTGTTAGAACTGCTTGGTTCTTCAGTCTCTGCTGCGCCCATCTCGGTAATGGGTAAGGAAGAACATTGGTGTGAGCTGCGAGAGGTGGAACGGCTTTTACCTTAAATCGGGTAGGGAGCTAATCTGGGAAAAGCAAGAAAAGGGAAGTGGGGAGAAGAAGAGAAAATTTCAGAAAATCAGCTTGGGTCTCTGGAGTGCAGGTGGAGAGAAGGAGGGGTTTTCAAAAGCTGCCTTGACGGCGTAGCGAGACAGAATGTAAGGAGGGTTTGGGGGGAAGTTTGACTGGGAGTCGTTTGCTGCAATAAACTGCTGCAACTACTCTTTAAGCGCTGGGAGTCAAAATTGTGATCACACATTATATTGTGCTGGGATTAACTTGGAGGCCCCCCAAACAGCCTATATTATTCTGGGCTATATGAATTCAAAAAATATATGGTTAATAGTGCCCGACATGTTGAACGATGCCTAAGAGTCCTGTAGGTTCCGTTTACGGGATCTCAGTGGAGCTAAACATAAAGAACCTCAGCCACTCTACCCTGAAAAGACCGACATCTAAGCTGGTAAACCATGCACCCCAGACTAAATAGACACCAAATAGGTCTAGCAGTGAATTCGATTTTATTAAGAAAATGAGTAAAGGAGTTCTGCTTGCCCTGTAAGTGTCTTCAGCCAGCTACCGTGGGTCAGTGTATCACCATCAGCCAGGGAACACAGGAGGTGCAGATGGGGGCCCATCTGCTGGTGTTGAACCGTGCAGAGCAGGCCATAATGTGCACCCTGAAGTCAAGTTCATTGGGAAGTGGGCCAGAGGGAGCGAGAGCAGATCAGCTTCTCTCACAATCATCATGAATACCTTTGCTATGTCAGCCATTTAATTTTACGGGCTGCATTAGTTTCCTATTGCTCTTGTAGCAAATTACCACAAACTTAGTGGCTTAAAACAACACAAATGTACCATCTTACAGTTCTAGAGGTCAAAAGTTTGAAATGGGTCTTACAGGGCTAAGATCAAGGTGTCAACAAAGCTGGTTCCTTCTGGAGGCTCCAGAGGAGAATCCACTCCTTGCCTCTTCCACCTCCTAGAAGTTGCCAGCATTCCTTAGCTCATGGCCACATCACCCCAATCTCTTGCTATCATGAACGCATCACCTCCTCTTCACTTTGACCCTCCTACCTCCCTCTTATGGGACACTTATGATTACACTGGGTCCACTCGGATAACCCAGGATAATCTCCCTATTTTACTATCCTTAACTTACCACATCTGCAAAATCCCTCTTCCCACATAAGGTTCTGGGGTTAGGGTGTGAACATCTTTTCCAGGGCCATTATTCAGCTTACCACGTGGGCCCTGATGTTCTTGAAAGGGAAGAGTTAAATGCCAGTATTGGCCTGTCCTCAAATTCCTGCTGTTTCAGGCACCTGAATTTGGAGCATTAAGTAGAACTTTGAATGATTTAAAACCATATGGGCTGTCCTCTGCTCCCACCAATGCCCCATCCCCTGCCCCACCACACACCTGAATATAGCCATTTCCCAGTTTTGCTTTTTAGATACAAAAAGATCGGAATCTGTGGTCCTGAGAAGTGTATTTGTCTTACGTAAGCACAAAACTAGACTCCAATTTTGCACCTTTAATAAACTAGAGAACAGAAATTTCTGTTCTCCAATCCAAATAAATTTCTATTCTCTAATCCAAATTCTTTCAGATTCTGCACACAACTGAATACTGTGCTCTTATGAGAACCTTCTTCTCAGGTCTCCCTTTAGGTAACAGAGCTCCCTACCAGACACTTGTCAACCATTGACCACCCAAAAGACCACCAGGAAACACGTCGATCAAGCAAAGCTAAGTTTATGAGACTCACTGCTGTAAGGGCGAATATCACATTGACAGGGTCTCAGCAGTGTCTCAGAGTGGAGAAATTAGGGCAGGGTTTATAGGTTTATAGAGTTTATAGGTTTATAGGGTTTATAAGTTTCAGTTTGGGGTGGGTGATTTTTAAGGCCAGTCTTGAAAGGCAGAAAGCTGGTTTGGATTGGCAGAGTCTATGACATAATAGCTTAGGGTGGGTAGGCACACTGAAGCGGGGGTCTTGAAGTGGGTCTTGATGAGCAAGCTGTTCATCTCAATAAATAGTCTATTTTTGTTGGTTCAAAGTTTTGTATACAAGGAGCAAGTACTTCCTGGGACAAGTAGCCAAGTTATTATTGTTATTTTTTTTTGCGGTACGCGGGCCTCTCACTGTTGTGGCCTCTACCGTTGCGGAGCACAGGCTCCGGACGCGCAGGCTCAGCGGCCATGGCTCACGGGCCCAGCCGCTCCGCGGCATGTGGGATCTTCCCATACCGGGGCACGAACCCGCGTCCCCTGCATCGGCAGGCGGACTCTCAACCACTGCGCCACCAGGGAAGCCCCCAAGTTACTTTTGATTCGTTCTCATATTGTTTAGCTCAGGGACAGGAAAGTATGTTGGTTGTAGTTCTTAGATTTGACACAGAACTGAGAATACTTATTATTCTTACATGTACATTTTGATTTATTAGCCCTAAGAATTTGCTTTGGAAACAGATTCTTGGTTAAATCACCCTCCTTGGTAGAAGAGCATAAGTGTGAAGAGCTCAGGTTTCCGGAGCCAGCTAGTCCTGGGTTTGAATCTTGGTATTGAGTGTAGATTTTCTCACCTGTTAAGTGGAGCTCTTCACTTGTTCTGAGCATTGAATAGGATAAGGCAGGTGAAGCTGTTAGTAACAGTAAGTGATAGCCTCAAAAACAAAAATGAATGGGTGGGAGGGATAAATTAGGAGTTTGGGATGAACATATACACACCACTATATATAAAATAGATAACCAACAAGGACCTACTGTATAGCACAGGGAACCCTACTCAATATTCTGTAATAACCTATGTGGGAAAAGAATCTGAAAAAGAATGGATATATGTATATGTATAACTGAATCACTTAGCTGTACACATGAAACTAACACAACATTGTAAATCAACTATTCTCCAATATAAAATAAAAATTAA
This sequence comes from Delphinapterus leucas, assembly GCF_059928025.1. Classification (NCBI taxonomy): domain Eukaryota; kingdom Metazoa; phylum Chordata; class Mammalia; order Artiodactyla; family Monodontidae; genus Delphinapterus; species Delphinapterus leucas. The sequence continues at coordinate 94,086,942 of NC_143150.1, read as the reverse complement.
TTAAAAAAAATGAAGATGCAGTAGCAGTTTGTGGTCTGTTATTACTACTACTTCTAAAAATACATCTTGAAGTACTTCTCTACTATCATGTCTCCCGTTAGTCTTCTATCAAAATGCCCTGGTTTCTTTCGTTCTTTTTTGTTTTTTTAAACCACACCACTCAGTAGCCTGAGTGATCTCTTTAAAAGTGCAAATCTGATCCTCAGTCAGAGACGATATCCCTTCAATAGCTGTTGTTGCACTTTGGATATGACGGATCATGGTTCCCAAGGCCTCGCCTGGTCTATCCCCTGCTTGCTTCCCTATCCTCGCCTATCCCTCCTCTCTCCCTCAGAACCTTCTAGCCATCTAGTTCTGCTTATAAATCCTCAGACATAGCCGGTCCTTTTCTGTCTCAGTTGCCTCTCTCTGGAAGGTTCTTTTCTCCATTCTTCACTTGGCTAAATCCTTCAGGTCACCGATGACATATCACTTCCTAGGAGATGCCTTTCCTGACAATCCCTTCCTCACAATTAAGTCACCATCATAATTGCTTATCTTTACTTTCCCTCCATAAAGATTTAAAATTACATATTTGTTTAAATGATGTTTGATGTCTCCCCAGATGATAAGTCCCACCCCAAATGGGTTATATGTGTGCAGAGATCTGGAGGCCATCAGCCCTCTGGGCACAGGGATGTGTCTCGCGTGCCTAGAGCCCTCAAGCTCTTCACTTCCAGGCATGGAGTAACCTTATCCATTTACAAAATATGCCATACAAATACAGTCATTTTTTTTCTATGTAATTTGATGTGAAAAAGTTTGGAAATTACTGCCTTAAAGCTAGTATTTTGGGTACACATAGAGATAGAAGCAAGTAAGAATCAAGGATCACCGTTAATATTCAGATTTTACTATGAAACATCATTTGCAGGAGAAAGATTAAAACTGACTGTTGTTTCCCTGGACCACAATTTCATATGGTGCCCAGTATCATAATGGTAATGACATAGCTTCAAACTTATCCAACCGCAAATTCAAGTTTGCTGCTCTTTAATTATCTTACTTCCATTGTGACATGTCCTCAAAAGAAGGAATTTAAATGAGCCAATTAGTAACCGGAGGTTAGTCTGGAAGAAATAATTGACAAGACCAGTCCTCAGATCTCACCAGGGCTCCCTGGATTTAAACTGGAATCCAAGTGAGAAGCATTTATTCATTATTTATTTCACTCAATCATTTATGACATGCCCAGTCTTGAGGGGAAGCTGGGTATCTGGCTGAAATACAAAATTAACAAATTAAAATTAACAAGCACAGAAAGGAACAAATCCAGCCTCACCTCAGCTCACTTCAAGGGCTGGGACTGACACAGGGCACACCCGGGAAGGGCAGCCCCTGGCTTCTCAAAGTCAGGCCAACCTTCTCCTCCACCCTCTGCGCCCCCAGACCCAGGCACACACATGAATCTGTCCAAAGTAGATATTCCTGGTTAGGTAAATAGAGAAGACAGTATTGGGACAATATGAGGGTTGTTTAGCATCAGGTGGGTGCTTTCGAGCGCTTGGCAGATAACATCCTTCATGGATCAATGTCTAGGAAAACTGGATCTGCATGGCCAGTCCCCCTGAGACAGAAAGAAGGAGACTGTGCCTGGTACAATTCCATCTCCTGAGGCAGGGGCAACATAGGGGCATGGCCAGGGTAAGCAAAGGGAAACGATAGTCTTGGTGGTCAGGGAACGTTCAGGGGAAAAGATGGGCTTGCCATGCAAGTGTCCAGCGAGCCTCAGTCTAGTTTTCTCGGGAGGTTGGCAGAGAATAACAGCAGCAAATCTTAATCCAGGGCAGGGCACACTTTCAAGTTCAGGCAGGAGGACCCGTAAACACACACACACACACACACACACACACACACACACACACAAAAGAAGCAGAGGCTGCTAGGCCTCCCACAGAATTCCCAGGGGACTGCTGATGGCTACTGGGCATGGAATCCTCTGTCTTGTCCCCTCAGGCAGACCCTTCGTGAGAATATGGGACCTGAGATCCAGTCCTAGGCCAGTGGTCTGCACTGTGCACCTTAACTACCATGTTCTCACCATGTCTCCCTAGGAAGCAGGGATAAAGCTGGAACCCAGGCACCGCCAATCTCCTACCCTCCTCACCCTCCTGCTGAATATTACTTTTCATACCCCTGCTGAGGTCTGGGCCCCTGAATCCACCTGCACTAGTCTCCATGGAACCTCGACTAAATCACCTGCCTGCCCGACCCGGGATCCTGTGCTCTGCCCCGCTCACCTGTCTGGGTCACCCTACCAAGCCAGGTGTTCTAGTGTGATTGGCACTGAGAGCCTTGATGGGTTGCCCCGGGGGAAAACTCTCACTGGACCCAGATGACTCTCCTCTCCTTGGCTTCCTGAAGAAAGATATTCTGGAGCTGAGTGGCTGAAGACAAAATGTAGACATTCTCCAGGCTGACAATAGGGAAGGATGCCCAAGGGAGAGGAAATAGTACTGCTCACAGGGGCAAGTCCCAGGGGGAGGTTCTCAGGTCACAGTCAGCTGGGTAGACAAAAAGCCAATCAGACTCATTGCAGTCTTCCCCCCCTCACCTATCTTTATTTTAGTTCTCTTACCCATCCATTTTTTTCATGTAACTCTTTCAAATAGGGAACCCATCTTTCTGAGGCCGAGCCATGAAGTATCTTTTAGCATCCCCCTGCTGGCCCCTGGGAAGCACTGCACGCACACGGGACCCTCTTCCCTCCATCAGCAGGATCTTGGTGCAATTTATGTCAAAGCGCGTCCTTCCTATGTTTTCCTCTAGGAGTTTTATAGTATCCGGTCTTACATCTAGGTCTTTAATCCATTTTGAGTTTATTTTTGTGTATGGCGTTAGAGAATGTTCTAATTTCATTCTTTTATATGGAGTTGTCCAGTTTTCCCAGCACCACTTACCGAAGAGACGGTCTTTTCTCCATCGTATATTCTTGCCAACCTTGCTGTAGATTAGTTGACCATGGGTGCGTGGGCTTATCTCTGGGCATCAGCAGGATCTTGGGAAAGGAGGAGGTCACCAACTGAAAGGGCTCCAGGAGGAGGCCAAGGAGAGACACGAGGAAAAGCTGACATGGAGGAGAAGGGCAGAAAGAGGAACCCAGGAAGTGATGGGGAGGGAGGAATCATTGGGTCTCCCAACATCCTGATGTTGCCCAGAAGTTCATTTTCAGAGTAGATTTTATTCCTGGTTGACTACAATTTGACGAAGCTTATTCACACTAGGGTGAGGCGTGCCAGGAATCCACTTGGTGAGCTGAACGCGCATTTTGAGAAACCCCCAGCCCACAGGATTTCTGACGTAATATTTCACCAGTGCGACAAAATGAAATAGTTACATTTCAGGCCTGGGTCAGGGTGTCCCTGCTAAGTTCCTCGGATTCCCCACTTATGTAGCAGTTGGCCTTCCCCGTGTCCACATTCTCCTCATCCACTGACTGCTCACCTATCAACTCCTTTTGGCATGAGCCTTGATTTTCTGTTTTTGTTTTATTAACTTTATATTTACATGTACTGGATGTTGTCTCAAATTCTTTGGGAGGTAGCAGATTGTTTAACCAGGTGTGTGAACTCCTGAAATATATAACAGAAATGCTGAAAGGAGACATTTCTCTACACTCAATTCCATGGCTCCCCAAATTATATCACCAGCCCCAACCTCTCCCCTAAACTGTAACAGATATAGTGAACAGACCACCCAACATTGCCACTTGGATGTCCACGGATATCTAATACGTATCTTCAGTCTACTACACTAGACCAAGCCACCAGAGTCTCTGGCTTGGACAACTGCCCTGGCCTCTGAAGTAGCCTCCCGCATCCCCTCTTCCTGTACATGACTCCACATTGCAAAGTGTGTCACAGACTGGGTTCCCCAAGAAGCCGACACTGAGATGGAGATTTGCATGCACAAAGTTTATTGGAGGGTGCCCTTGGGATCAACACCTGGGAGGGAGTGAAGGAAGCAAAACGGGGCAGAAAGTGAAGTTGAACTCTGATGCAATTGCAACAGAGGCATCAGCTGATCCCATGGAAGCTGTGAAGCTGGGATGGTCCTCATTGCTCAGTCATTGGATGTGGGCTCCCCCTAGGAAGGGGCATATCTTTGGGCCTGCGGGCTTTCTTCAGCCCACAGAAAGGGACACAGCCATGAGTTGTCAGCCTCCCAGCTTCCAGCAGCTGGGAGAATGAGGGCAGCAGTCCTGAAGGTAGGATGTGGGCAGTGCACCACAGTATCCACCACAGAGTGACCCTAGTAAACATCTGTCAGACCTACTCCCCTACTAGAAATCCCCTGGCCCCTTTTCTCTTCCCTTATTACTCCAACCATCCCCTCTCCCTTCTGGGCCCTGTGCCTCCTGTCTCTCCTGCCTGCAATGCCCTGCTCCCAAACAGCACCATGCTTCATTCCCTTCATTTAGACCACTGTTTAAAAGTCACTTTCTCAGCGAAGCCTAACCTGACCACCAAATTTCCTATAGCCATCCCTCACTGCCACATCACTCTTTGCCCACCCCCTCACCTTGCTTACATTTTCTTGATAACACTGTCAGTCTCTCCACTGACAGAATATATGGCAGCATTCATTTATTTATTTACTGACTTATTTACTGTCTACCTATTAGATTTTACATTCCATGAGGAAAGAGTCTTCCTCACTTTGGTTCACGACTCTATTCCCAGCACCTAGAAAAATACCTGGAATAGAGAGAGTGTTCGATATATATTTGTTGAGTTATTGTTGAATGATTTTCATTCTTTGATCCACATTGTGGAAAAGGCAAAAGAACATTATCAAGAAGATGTTGGGACTAGATTGCGTGGTAAGAGAGCAAGAAAAAGCTCTTTCGAAAATAAAAATGTCTAAGCTTTGGAAATACTAGTGATTCAAAAAGGTCAGGTCTGGGCTTCCCTGGTGGCGCAGTGCCTGAGAGTCCGCCTGCCGATGCAGGGGACGCGGGTTCGTGCCCCGGTCTGGGAGGATCCCACATGCCGCAGAGCGGCTAGGCCCGTGAGCCATGGCCGCTGAGCCTGCGCGTCCGGAGCCTGTGCTCCGCAACGGGAGAGGCCGCAGCGGTGGGAGGCCCGCGTACCGCAAAAACAAACAAACAAAAAAAACGGTCAGGTCTTGTAACACATATATATGTAATCTAAAAAAATAAAAGGTTCTGAAGAACTTAGGGGCAGGACAGGCATAAAGACGCAGAGGTAGAGAATGGACTTGAGGACACGGGGAGGGGGAAGGGTAAGATGGGACGAAGTGAGAGAGTGACACGGACATATATACACTACCAGATGTAAAATAGCTAGTGGGAAGCAGCTGCATGGCACAGGGAGATCAGCTCAGTGCTTTGTGATCACCTAGAGGGGTGGGATAGGGAGGGTGGGAGGGAGATGCAAGGGGGAGGAGATATGGGGATATATGTATACGTATAGCTGATACACTTTGTTGTACAGCAGAAACTGACACACCATTGTAAAGCAATTATACTCAAATAAAGATATATTTTTTAAAAGATATATGCAAAAAAAAAAGTGCAGGTCCTAAGTATTCTGGATAGGTGATCTTATAAGGCTGGATCAGGGAGTGTAGACAGGGAAGAAAACACTCATAGGTTAAGAACAATTCCCAGGTAGGTGTGAAGCCATGTCCAGTACTTGCTGATTCTGAGACCTTAGCCTCATAGCATCTCTGAGACTCAGACGCCTCATCTGTCAAATGTAGGTGGGGGTGATTTCATGATAAAATCAGATAATGTACAGTGTCTTCTATATAATACATGTTTAATGAAAGGAGCTGTTATTATAATTAACAATAAGCATGATTATTATCCAAAGGTAGCCTTAGGAGAAGGTATTAATTTTTGTCAAGTCAGGTGTATCTTTTAGGATGCTTTGGACTGTAAGTATCAGAAAATCTGTATGCAAACTTGTTGAATTTATTTCTCCTATGACCAGCACTCCCAAGACAAGGTAGGCTGTAGGCAGGGTGCATCAGGACCACAACTCAGGTTTTTTGTGACTCTTTTGGCCCTGACCTTTTCTGTGTATGGGCCTCATCCTTAGCTTGAAAGTTAGATGGCTGCAGCCATTACAAGTGTCACATCCAGACACTTATGATGTCCAGAGAAAGGATGGGATGGGACTTTTTCTTTCATGGGTCTGTTTTTAAGAGTGACAGACTCTCTTCCAGAAGCTCCAGCCCCCCCACCCCCCACCGCCCAAGAAGACTTCTTTTTTGCCCTTAGCCAGAATTACGTAACATACCCAGGCTTAAGGTAACCATTGACAAAGGAAACAGGCCCACCACGATCAGCTTAGACTAACCAGTGCCCATCTTTTAGGACTGAGGATGTGGCCAGCCTAGTTACCCTGAGGCATAGTGGTGGGTGAATAGCTAAACAAAATCAAGATTCTACTAGGAAGGAAGTGGAAGGATGAATATCGCGTAAGTCTAATACCCAACCTTCTGTCCTAACTTGTGGCTCAAAAAGAGATGGCCGTTGGGGAACGACCAGTAATGCCTAGAGCTCCCTCTGTGAACCTTGTCCTTATACTGCTCCTTTCTATGCCGGGTTTCATTGCCTACACTGTCCTTTGCTTAAGTAGCGCCTGTGGCATTGGGCACCTAAAACAAAGGAAGCTCAAGGATTCAGGGAGTTGGCAGGGAGGCTCTTATATTTCTGAAAGACACATAACGTATTTCCTGGTTTTAACATTCCAAGCAGTTTTTAATTTATTTATGTATTCATTTATTTATTTAATTTTATTTTGGCCACACCACATGGCTTGCAGGATCTCAGTTCCCCAACCAGGGATTGAACCTGGGCCATGGCAGTGAAAGCATCGAATCCTAACCACTAGACCACCAGGGAACTCCCTCCAAGCAACTTTTAGAGGACATTATTTTGAAGACAAATTTTGTCCTTGGAGTGCTTCCAAAATATAGGGATGCATAGTCCAAAGGGCCAACATTATCACTGAGTTTCGAGCTCCAGAAAGAGTTATATTTATCCAAACCCAGGCTTCACCAGTGGACTAAGGGCCTGAGCGCTTGACAGCACTGGAGGTCAAACAGCAGAAGAGGAGAAGGGCAGGTAGAGGACAACACGAGACCAGAAAGGAGGGATCAACCGTGGGGATGAGGGGCTTAGGGCCCAGGCCAGCTCTAAGTCTTTTCTGAAACAGCTGGTGGCCTCCTTCTCACTGTTCCCACATAACTCCAGGACTTTCTGCTTGATTTTCTAAAACCCAGGGAAGATTCTGGTATTAAAAAGATTTTTGACAGCGGGTTAGGGAAAAGAAACTATAATACAATGAAATGGCCTAGAGGTAAAAGAGATATGTCAAACTCAAGAACAAAAGCTCAGTGCCACTCAGCATTTTGCCTTGCAGGGAAATGGATTTTCAAGGAGAATAAACTGAACCAGAATGCTTACGGAAGAAATGGTGGAGGATTAGAGATGTAAAGAAAGGTGAAAGAAGAGGTCAAGGTGATCATGGATGGAGGCCAGAGGCTGGAATGTCTTTCTGCCGGAGTTGTGTATGACTTGTCAGTGACTCATTGCGTGATCTCAGCAGAAATGCCAAGAACAATCACATCAGAAAGTAGCAGCCCAGGCTAAGTGCAGGGTCTGATTAGATCAGCTATTTCTAATACAGGAGCTTGGTTTCTAGTGTCCACAGGCTGAGATGTCATTAAGATCAATCCCCAGGAGAATTTTCAACTCAAATGAGTCTTCCTCAGCACTTAAAAGACAAACTAACAGGAAACAAACAACAAACCCACCACCACATCACACCAAGTTGCCTATACATTCTCCTAGAGTACACAGCATTCTAGACTATTCTCTTTGGTTACAAGATGTAATTTATTGTGGAAATGAGAACTTGTCCTTCTTAGCTTGGAGCCGAGGTTAAGACGGAAGTTAAGGGATCCTAACAGATTGTCCAGGAGACAAGATCCTAAAAGGTGTACAGTGACAGAGGACCAGGTTGTTGGGGACACGCAGAAGTTGAAGTTCAAGAGGAAGCAGATAGGAGGGAGATGAATGTTGGCAGAGGTAAGACATCTCTGTTAAATACACTCAGTTTCCAGAGAAAAACTAGAGGAAGTGAAGAAGTAGGGGAGATCAGGCCACTGGGGTTCAGTCAAGTCTTCTGATGTCCTGGAACATCGGTCATTGCTGTTGAGATGCATCGATAGGTCAAGTGACACAGCAGCCACTCTACTGTCACTCCCTCAGGATCGGCCATCATTACCCCATTCCTGTGCCTTAGTCTGCCCCCTCCTTGTGTCCACTTCATCTTCACCACTGCCACAGAAAGACTTTGGGCCAGGCCAATTCATGGGCCACTGGCTACTCATAGAGTTCTGTCTTTGACTCAGGAAATCAACCCTAGTCCAATCGGTTGCGGCCAGAGTAGTAGGATCACAAAAGCAGGTGCCTGGTATGCAAAGGTCCACCTCTGACCACTTTTTTAAAAGGAGACCACAGGCATGGCAAACACTCAGTGTTTCGTCGATCTCTTTCTTGCCTGGGACCTTATCAGTAGATGGGATTGACACTGCCCCCCACCCCGTCGTGCAGCCTTGAAGATCTCAAATTGGGATGTATTCTTTTAAAACTAAAGTATCCATAAGAGTGTCACATAAACAGATGTTTCCCCCCCCAAGATTCAGAATCTCTCCCTTGGACCAAACCAAAACAAACAAACAAACAAAAACATATTGTGCTTCTTTTAACTCGTCTTTTAAGTTGTATACTGGGCCTTATATATAGGACATCTCTTGGGCATCACCACATCCCAGCCTATTTTTTCACTCCAGCCATTGCTGCAGCAGCCAGCAACCAGATGTGCAAGTTACTGATAGCACCTTCTTCACTGGCCATTCTGATACATGGACAAAACTGGAAGGGAGTTAACAGTTCAAGGAAAACTTAAGCCAGTGGGAGATAAATACACCCTTCTTTGGTTCCCTCAGGTGATCTCTTCTAAGGTACATTCTGCATAGCTCCTCAGAGGGTCCCTGGCCGCACTGAGCCCCAGTAGCCCACAGCAGTGACCAATTCAATAACTCACCCTTGGATTGGCTTTCCCTCCTGCCCGGTTTCACTCTCTTCCTAATCCCACTTCTGCTCCCTGAAATCACTTCCAAAAGTGAACTATCCACATGAAAGCCCTTGTTTGAGGTTCTGCTTTGGGGGGAGGACCCAGCCTAAGACAACCATGCCTTCCAATCAAGATAGCCTTTCTCTGGTCAAGCAGTTTTTGTTTTTTGTTTTTGGCCATGCCGCGCAGCTTGTGGGATCTTAGGATCTTAGTTCCCCGACCAGGGATTGAACCCGTGTCCTCGGCAGTGAAAGCTTGGAGTCCTAACCACTGGACCGCCAGGGAATTCCCAGTCAAGCAGTTCTTATGATCCAGGGAACACATCTCACTCTTTAACACGTCGAATTAATGCTTAACTTTCATAGAGGAACACTGTTTCCTTTTTTTTTTTTTTTTAATATTTATTATTTATTTATTTGCTTGCGCTGGGTCTTAGTTGCGGCAGGCAGGCTCCTTAGTTGTGGCAGACGGGCTCCAGGTTGCGGCTTGAGGGCTCCTTAGTTGTGGCATGTGAACTCTTAGTTGCAGCACGCGTGTGGGATCTAGTTCTCTAAGCAGGGATCGAACATGGGCCCCCTGCATTGGGAGCATGGAGTCTTAACCATTGTGCCACCAGGGAAGTCCCACTGTTTCCTTTTATTCCAAGTATCTTATAAGCATCTTCTTTTCACATTGATATAACAGAGGACAGAGACAGAGCAGCAGGCCTCTGAGAAAAGCTCAACTCCATATGCCCAAGCCCTATTGTACCTTTGAACCTGTGATTCTTAGCCCTTGGCTAAGACCTTCACAGAGTAGATCTATGAAGAAACTTGTCTTCTTCCCAACCTGCTAAATTAAACTCTCCATGTAAAGCTTAGACATGTGAGTCTTTCCAAAGCACCCCAGTAATTCTGATGTGTACCCTCAGCTGAGAATCACTGCTTGAGACTCATCACCTACCCAAGAGAGAACCAGATCCAACCAGTTATTAGAGCTACCTCAACTAAAATATAGTCAAAAAGGCAGTTGAAACTTTGAAAATGAGTATGAAGAAAAGTGAAAATTAGCTCTCTGCAAAAGACGGCACAGACACATTGTTTTTAAGAAGAGTAGGTAATGTAGGATTGTCTGGTTAGTCAATTTTGATCTCCATTCAGCTTCTGTTTTCTGGCAGTCTTAGTAGCATTCCCTCACTCTCAAGTCAGAAGCATCTTGAACAGAAGCCAAGGCTTTAGATTCCTCTGGGGTGTCTCAAGCTCTCGAAGGGGTCTCCTTGAAGCCCCTCTCATAAGATTTCAGAAGAGAAGGTAAAACCCTGGCCCTCCCTTTTGGGGTGGGTTGGACTCAAAGCATGGCAGCTCTGTCTAAAGAGACTTCTTCACGAGTCTACCCCTTCAAAAACCCCTCCCTGTGCTATACAGTAAGTCCTTATTGGTTCTCTACTTTATATATAGTACTGTGTATATTTTAATTCCAAACTCCTAATTTATCCCTCCCCCCCTTTCCCCTTTAGTAACCATAAGTTTGTGTTCTACGTCTGTGAGTCTATTTCTGTTTTGTAAAATGGTTCATTTATATCATTTTTTAGATTTGACATACACTCAATATCTTGTAATAACCTATAATGGAAGAGAATGTAAAAAAGAATATATATATATATATATATATGTATAACTGAATCGCTTTGCTGTACGTCTGAAACTAACACAACACTGTAAATCAACTATATTTAAATAAAAAATTTTTTAAAACCCTCCCCACTCTTTTCATACACTCAAAACTGGTGAGGGGTTTCATCAGACAAGAAACTGGTTTTTAGGTCTTTCATTTAAAGTTTCCCATTTTTGTCTATCTCAGGATTTACCTTGGTAACTAATACCGAATGTAACTTGGCACCTCAAATCACGTAATTTAACAAGATGGCGCAATTGCAATATCATAGGGTAAGTGCAGGACAAGAGGTCTAGGCATGTAACACTGGGAGAACACTGAGCATTCTCCACTGGCCCAGCTGGAGGATGAGTGGTCCAGGAGATTCCTGGAGAAGGTAATTCCTTATTTGACTCTTTCTTAATGTATGTGCTGGAGTTAGTAGTATGACGACTCTCAGGGTGGGCGGGAGTGCTTCCGAGGGGAGCATGCTCAAGAAGACACTCCTAGGCCAAATACACTATATTTCTAGACAGATCCCCAAACCAAAATGATTACAGAAGTCTTAGTGGGTTCTTTAATCTCCTCATTTAGTCTCTAAAGTTCCTACAAATTCATGAATCTAAATGTCACTGTAAAAATTGGAAACTATACTATTATTGATTAATCCTGGGAGAGTTCTTAAATTTCATTTATGCTAAGAAAAACAACCTTCATTTTCTAAAGCAGCATGTGAGAATAGTCATTTATGGATTTAAAATATATCCTGATAAAGATGTGGCACATGTATACAATGGAACGTTACTCAGCCATAAAAAGAAACGAAACAGTTACTTGTAGTGAGGTGCATGGACCTAGAGACTGTCATACAGAGTGAAGTAAGTCAGAAAGAGAAAAACAAATACCGTATGCTAACACATATATATGGAATCTAAAAAAAAAAAGGTTCTGATGAATCTAGGGGCAGGACAGGAATAAAGACGCAGACATAGAGAATGGACTTGAGGACACGGGGAGGGGGAAGGGTAAGCTGGGACGAAGTGAGAGAGTGGCATGGACATATATACACTACCAAACGTAAAACAGATAGATAGTGGGAAGCAGCCACATAGCACAGGGAGATCAGCTTGGTGCTTTGTGACCACCTAGAGGGGTGGGATAGGGAGGGTGGGAGAGAGGGAGACGCAAGAGGGAAGAGATATGGGGATATATGTATACATATAGCTGATTCACTTTGTTATACAGCAGAAACTAACACAACAATGTAAAGCAATTATACTCCAATAAAGATGTTAAAAAATATATATATATATCCTGATAAAAACATCTTGGGAGTTGAGAGGTATGAATACTTTGAAATGATGATCTCATTTAAAAAGTAGTTCAAATAGGATTTAATGGACTGTGGAACTATGGTTTTAAATTAATGAGTGTACCTAGTAAAAAGCTTTGCACTGATAAGGAATATGAAAGGTCAACTGAAATATTGTAATTGTCTTAATAGTTAAAGCATCTTACTTATTAATATGTCAATTATTTTGACAGCCTTTTTTCGGGGGCAGAGGGGGTGAAAGCAAGGAGCTGTGTCTTTTAGCATCCTTATGATATCATTATAAATCATTTACCAACTGCTCACATAGACACCACCCATGATGGATCACACAATCCAAATGCACGCATCATCTGAGCTTCAAGGAAATTTTGTCTCAATGCTTTTAAGCCACAATTATATACCTAATACTGGATCTTGATTTGATTTGTCAAAACCCTTGAAAGTCATTACCCAAAAAGAAAAGGCAACAGACATCTGGTCAATCAACTTTATTTTTAATTACCCAAATGTGTATTAACCTTCGTATCCAGATACAAGGGAGGATACAAGAGGAAGAAAAGACAAGACTTCTACCCTCAAAAAAATTAAAATGAGCTGAAGACACACTGCAGAAGACAATAAAACTTAAGGAAATATACTGAGCAGCACAAAACAACTTAGTACAGAGTAAACCCACACAAGGGGGACACGATCAGCGACCATGGCAGGGAGTAGAGAGGGTGATCGGGAAATTCATCCTGGGAAATGGGATAAAGCAATGGACCTGTGTTCTAGTCAACAAAATATCAGTGGCTTACTGTGGGCCTTGGGCAATTAAGCCCCACTGCTCCTGACTTCAGTTTGCTCAACTCTAAAATAGCAAGTAAGGACAAGGTGGTGTCTAAGTTCTTCCAGCTGTAACAATACAGGATTCTAAGGACAAATGCAGAGATCTTGGAAGATGTGGACCTTACGGGTAAGAGGAAGGACAAGCACAAAGCCACAGAGGTAGGAAAAAGCTAGTTTTTTGTGCCTGGGTAATGTATACTGTAGGATAGCAAGGACCTTTAACAAGCCTGTTTAACTACTGTAAAGATTCTGAGACCGGTGAACTTGGAAATGGGTGAGACAGAGTGCTAAGCTAGGTACTAGACAATACACAGGAATCAAAATGGAGAAAGAGATATTGTGTTTTCCTGTGGTCGAAGTCTGACTTATCGTCATGCTCTCCACTTCACTCCACATTCTTTGTGTCTTCATGGAACTTTGTTACAACTCCTTCCCCAAACCCACACACCAAATAGAAGCAGAAGAGGGTGTGGTTACAGATGCCCTCTCTTTAGACCCGCACAAGTAGCCCCCTTTTGTGGGCCAGGTAGCCAAGAGCAGTTGCTGACAAGATGGTGGTCAATCCAATCAGCCTCAGCAGGCCGGGCACGGAGGGCAAATGTCTCTCCAAGAAGGTGGTGGTAATGGGCTTCGCAGGGACATCCTGGGTTCAGAGAATATTTGGTGTCAGTACAGAAAGTCTGTATTTCTTCCAGTTCTCCGAACGTGACTCACACTTGCCAACCTCTAGGCCATGAAACGTCACATTCCCTTTGTTCAGAACATTCATTCCCCGTTCCCCACTGGGCCCTTTACTTAACTAATTCTGACCACTAACTTCAAGTCTCAGTTTATATCTCACTTCCTTCGGGAGCCTTTCCAGTGTCCCCAAACTAAGATGACCCCTTCTTTTTACATTCTCAGCGTGTCATCTTCATGGCACGTGGGCTTTTTTGTTATCATCTGTTCTCCCCACCACATGTTGAGCTCTGAAAGCACTGCTGTATCATTATCCCAGAGGCTGATGCAAAGCAGGTGCACAATAAATATCTGCTGAGTGGATGCACCTGTGGTCCACTCAGTCCTCAATCCCAGAAGCACTAAGACAATGACTTTGGAGTGGCCAGGCTACTGTTTTTAACCTTACACTTGACAGACGAATAACTCTGACCTTTTGGACCCTTGTCCTCTATGATGTGTATGCTTCCTTCCAGTCAGGAAAATTTCCTGGGGTTTTATTACAAAATGATAGGTATATTGAAAATGCATTTTTAACCTAAATCTGCTCCATTTCATTCCACTCCTTTGTCCCCAGACAGGGGATACTGACATATCTTCCTTTCATTTCCTCCCCCCTATCACCAGGTTAGAGATTTATTCAACAGACATTTATTGAGTTCTTAATAAGTCTAGAACTCTCCGAGTAATGTCTCATCCGACCAAAAAATAATTATTTTTTCCTAATAATCTTCAAGGCATGTGGCAGCTGCAATTTTATCAAAGCTCTTCTAAATCCCTCACCTCTGCCCTAAGCCGTGGCATCTCTTTAAACATTCATGGGTTGAACCACTTAGGGGAAGGTCTGTGAATATATACAAGTGTGTTCTATTCATAAGTAATTGTTTTTAGAGGAAAGAGATTTAAATTCATGATATAAAATATAACCTACTACAGACTCTGGTTCGGGCTGCCAGATTTCATCCTCTGGGATCTTTCCCATGGCATGTAGGATCTGAAAAGAAAGCGCATCTTGGTAAATAACAAAAATGACACCATCTTTCTCCTAATCTCTTTAAATAAAGGACTAACGATGTCTTTTGGGATATCCATCAAAAACACCAGGGTAAAAGCCAGTGTAGTCCACTGAACCTTTGAAAAGATCCAAAAGGTCTCCGATCTACAGCATAAGAAGGTCCAACCATTAGACTCACCATCAATTTTAATAGCCGTGAACACGCCTTAATAGGGATGAGATGAGAGGAACTGTCGGAAAATATATAAATGAATTCTGAATCCTAGTGTAAACATGTTTGGTTCTATAATATTAGACCTAGGTTATCTCTCAAGTATAGCCATGGTGATCTTTTGCCCCATGGACTCTTTTTACCTTGGACTCATTGTTACTTTTTGGTTAAGGTGTTCATTTCACCTGTGACTACTGTTAAAAAGGTGTTTCACTGTCCTTCAGATGGGGGTTCACGGGGAATTGGCTTCCAGGATCTCAGACATATTTAACCTGTTTGTCAGGCCCGTGAGCTGCTTCCTTCCCCACAGCCCATGACCCCAGGCCTTACCTCTCGGGCTGCTCTCTCCCCGGCCTCCACAGCCCCCTCCATGTAGCCACTCCAGTGTGCAGCAGTCTCCGTGCCTGCGAAGTAAATCCTGCCCACTGGCTGGCGTAGAACCCTTGAAAGCAAAGCAAAGAGATAAAAGTGGTCAGTCTCAGAAAGCCAGAGGAGAGCCTTCCCACAAAGACCAAGGCTGGTCCGTTTCCTCAGACTCTAAATGTCAGGAAGTCCATTGGCAATTTTGGAATAATGTTCATGAGTTCCTCCAGTTCTTACATGATCTTTGTCACAGACAAAATGAAATAAAAGTCAAAGTTCACTCCTGCACCAAGAGCTTACAGGTAAAGGGACTGACATCAATGGAGGTAAAATAAGTATTTGCTTCACATACGTAAAGTGAGGGACTGTATATGCCCAGTCATGGATAGCCGGCTCACCAACTTTGACCGAGGGGACACGTGCCCCCAGTTTCCCGCCTGGTCATTCCACCAATGAACTTGGCAAATCACTTCCTCTCACTGAGCTCTGGCTTCCCCATCTCCTAAGGGGCATGATCCAATAATTTTTAAAACCTTTTCTATTAGTAACATTTAACAACTCTGTGAGTATGACTACGGCTCCAAAACCACCATTCCTTGAGCACTTAGCTCTACCAGTGTGAAGAGTTTTACTGCATTAAATTATAACAGTTAACATGTTGGGGGGCGCCAAACACTCTTCTAAGTGCAGTAATCTTTACCACAACCATATGAGGTCAGTACGATTATAATCCCCATTTTGCAGGTGAGAATATGGAGGTACAGAGGCTGTAGTGGACACTGTGGTGCCCTGCCTAGACCCTCCTTCAAAAATGAAGGACCTTGCTGTTCTTCCCTGCTCTTGGCCCATTCCAGGCCCCCCTCCCCAGTCGACCACCGATCTGCTTTCTGTCTCTATAGATTAGTTTGCATTTTCTAGTATTTTATATAAATGGAATCATATAGTAAAAACAAAAAAAACATGAAGGACTTATTCCCAGGTGCTGGAAGTGCTGCAGGAAGATGGCCTTCTGATGTCAGCCCTCTTTGGCAACTGCCTCCACTAAAGAAAATTGCCTGGTTCAAGGTCATGCCTCCTTCCAGCAGCAATTGCATCCAGTGACTGATCATCACAGGGCTATAAAAACCTGACCCCTCGCCCCAACTTGGGACATTTCTGAAGGGCCATCTTAGTCCTAGAGCTCCCTGAAGGATCAGCTGAGGTCTTCACTGGAACTTCACTGGGAGAAACCCAACTTCTCTCTCTGCCCGCTCCTGCTTCCTTCCTCTCCCTTCCACAGATGTTGATGCCTAGGCTCTCCCTAGTACATATCCCATATGCTCATCTTTGCTTCAGAGTCTGCTTTGCTGGGGAATCTAACCAGCAACAAAGACAAAGTAATTTACACTAGGTCATAGCCAGTAAGTAGCAGAACCGGTATTTGAATCCAGGTCATCTGACTCCAGAGCCCACAGTCTTAACCACTTGGTTATACATCCTCCCTCTATTGAATTATTTTTTTAATCTTTTTAAAGAACTCCATGGCATAGCTACAATTATCCCGTTTTACACATGAGGAAACTGAGGCTTAGAGAAATGTGTGCTGACTTGCCAAGACCCACTTGCTAGAAAATTGCAGAGCTAGGATTTGAACTAGGTCGACCAGATGTCAAAGTCTCTGTCTTTCTGTTATACACTTTTCCTGGTGTATCATCACCATCACTAGTTAACAAAGAGTGCCCATATGCTACACGAAAGGACAGAGTGTCACAGCACTTAGTTTCTACAAGGGGCAGTTTGTTGTTACCCTGACAAAAATACCATAAGGGAAGCGCCATCAACATGTCATTATTCATCCTATTCCAGGTTTCCATTATATTACACATAATGGATGTGGATGTCCAGAGCTAACATCCAGGCTCTGTCTTAGTCAACACTGTATACCACTGGGTCTTTTACAGAAAACCAAATGAGTTGGCTTGAATTGGTGGGTTTTCCTTCACCTACCCTTATTGTTGCCATCAAGCAAAAAAAGGGGAGGAGAATAGAAGATACTATAGAATACTAGAATGCCGATAATAATACATAGCATAATCTGGAATTATTCATAGCCAGCATGGGCTGGAGAGCCTAAGCGTATTCAGGAAGGGTTCTCGGCAAGAGAAGGTAATTTTGCTTTTTCCATGTTCATTTAACAGTGCTGCTTTCACCACATGAATCACTGTTTTCAAACAGACGGAACCCAAATTGGAAACCTCTGGGAGGCCTGGCCAAATCCTAGAATTAAATATTAGAAGAGAGAATAAAGGCTTAGAGAATTAATCATGCTGACTACTGGAATGTAAAAATGTAAAAACCAAGAATTTATTTCAAACAGGCAAAGATATCTTCCCTCCACTTGTCATGTGGAAATCTTCTTCCTTTGGGGAAAAAGAAAGCCCCAAAACTGGGGAAGAGACACTATAGGATATTTCCACGTATACTTCCTTATGTGTTTTACCACTACTTAATCACTAAAGTGTTGGGTTGGCCAAAAAGTTCATTCGGGTTTTCATAACATCTTACAGACAAACCCAACCCAATATTTCAGTCTAAGAAATAAACACACATTTCTTAAAGTAAAAAACCTTAAGAAATGTGAGTTTATTTTTTTACTAGAGTTGTACTGTCAATACTGTCCTCTGTCTTCCATTTGGAAGCAGAACATTTACTGTGTAATTTCTAGGCCATGAAGATAAAATTCCTTGCAGTATCCCAAATGTCATGGACCCGAAAGGTCAAGGGAATCCCTGCGGGCCAGTTGTCCTTGCTTGGATTGAGAGGTATGTCACTAAGATATGCTCTGCTTCAGTTTCCATCCTACAGATTGAAGCTAGTCACATGAAGCCTGAAACATGGCCCTGAGAAGGAATAAAGATGAAGGAGGGTGCTGCCATGTCACCACAAATGCCTGATATGATGGGGTTTATCTTGCTTCTTTCATGTGGTCAGTGTCAGGCTAGTGCAGGTGAGTGTCCTTCCCCCCCCCCGCCCCGCCCCCCACTGACTCCATCACTCCAAAGGCATTTTCCTGACACTCCTTATGGGATTGAGCATGAAACTAGCTACCCCGTGGTCAGAAATCTAATCACATCACAAAACTGATGGTCTTTCTCTGTTGAGAGGTTAAGTTTTGTATTCCTAAATGTGTTTTATGAAGCAAAGGATCCTATCTGCCTTTCTTACTCTCTATTCTATCCTCAAAATCACCCATAGGGCCCAGCTGTGTAACTTCTCCCCAGACATTCCATGAACTTGTTAGATTCCTATAGGAAGCGTTTGCTCAAATGGTTCCATCTGCCTAGAATACATTCCCCAATAGCCTTTTCTCTGCCTTCTACAATTCTCAGGTGATATGTGTATTATGAAGCCTTCTCAGCTTTCTCTAGCTAAGGCTAGCCCATCCCTCCCTGGGCCCCCATGGCATTTTTGTGCCCCTCTATTCTTAGAGTACTTACCATAGTATGTTTGAGTCAATGTTTGATATTCTCTCCTCTCCCCATCCCTACCCTAGCTCCTAACACCGTCAGCTCCTTGACAGCAGGGAGGGCTTATCTTGGTACAGGCAAACTTTGTTTTGTTGTGCTTTGCTTTATTGCGCTTCGCAAATACTGAATTTATTTTTTCACGAATTGAAGGTTTGTGGCAACCCGGCATTGCCAGATGATGCTTAGCATTTCTTAGCAACAAAGTATTTTTTTAATTAAGATATGTACATTTTTTAGACATAATGCTCTTGCACACTCAATAGACTACAGTATAATGTAAACATAACTTTTGTATGCGCTGGGCAACCAAAAACAAAATAATTTTGTGTGACTCGCTTTATTGCAGTAGTCCGGAACCGAACTCACAATATCTTCAAGGTCTGCCTATATATTGAAGTTTCCGGCAGAGCGCTTGGCCAATAGTTGGCACTTAGCCAATAAGTGCGGAATGAAACAATTACTACTGACGTATTCTACAATCAGCATATCCAAAAATTAACTTAATGACCAGTAGCTAATCAGGTGGCACCCTCTGAATGATCTCATAGATGATATTTTGCCATCTTCAGGAAGATGAGGAAAAGTGCTCACCAAAGCCATTATGTATCCTCTCACAAGCAGGTTTTTTTTTTTTACGGTATGCGGGCCTCTCACTGTTGTGGCCTCTCCCGTTGCGCAGCACAGGCTCCGGACGCGCAGGCCCAGCGGCCATGGCTCACGGGCCCAGCCGCTCTGCGGCATGTGGGATCCTCCCGGACCGGGGCACGAACCCGTGCCCCCTGCATCGGCAGGCGGACTCTCAACCGCTGCGCCACCAGGGAAGCCCACAAGCAGGTTTTAATCCTTCTTTGACTGGTTTTCACAAACAGATTGATTAGCCATTTACATTTACTAATACCCTTTTTTTGTTGCATACTCAGCCTTTTACTCATCACTCTACATTTCCCATTTTGTTTAGATTGAGCTCTTGGCATTAAATGATTGCTTCGTTTAGTATTACTTTGATGGTCATAATAATTACTACTATATTACTAATTCATACCTGGTTGTTGTCATCAAATACAATGAACTAAACACCAATGAGTCATACCTGGCTGCACAACACTGTAAATGCTAAAAGCCATTGAATTATACATTTCGAATGGGTGAATTGTATGGTATGTGAATTATATCTCAATGAAGATGTGAAAAATAACTTATGCTCCTGTTAACATACTGATTCTTGTCTACTGTATGCCATCTTGCGCTTTCTCATACACCTGCTAAGGAAAGTGAGGTCCAGAGAGGAGAAGTGACCCGTCCAGGATGACAAAGTTGGTTATTGGTAGGATCAGGGGGTGGAACCCAAGTCCCTTTACCCCCAGTCTAGAACACAATTTGCTTTTATAATGCTGTACCCATGTTGGCACTTATACAGTGCCCATTGAGGAAGTTCCACCGAGCCCTAAACTCAGTATAAAGACACTTCTTCTGACAATATAAGTGAACCCTCTATCTAAATTCCTATTCTTATGCTGCCACCTTCTTTGGTTCTATTGATTGGGATTGCTCCTTCAGAGGAATTAAGAGTCAAGGGCACCATCATGATGCAGAATTATAATGACTTCATTAGTGAGATTCACGAGATCCAAAGGAAATTGGGGATTTGGGGATTTTTTTTCCAGCATTTACAAGGAACAGTGGAGAAGAGCTCCACGAACCTTCTTAGAGTTATGGACTCAGATTCAGGGAGTTTCAGTTAGAACTGAGCCCACTTTTACTCTACCTTCCATACTGAGTCAGGATCCCTGGGGGGAAGTAGGTCGTGTAGCAGCCCCCGGAGTACTGCTCCTCACACCAGTTCTTCTCTTCATAGTGCACCGGCTGCAAGGCAGAGTGACAGAAACTCAAAGGAGACTCAAAGGAAGCAATCTAGTCTCGAATAAATCAAACACAGTCCAGTAGGCTTCCTATTGGACAACCAGTATCTGTCTGAAATAGAGCCTTATTATCCCGATGTTTTTAGAGATAGGACTTTGGGCAGGTAAATGTCCTTGGTAATAGACTTCTAAGAAATTCTGACTTAGAAAGTTTTCTCACTTGGTTCATTCATGTCCCAGGTACTGTTCATAAGCTGCAATTGTCTAGCTCTATGTTTAAATTGGCCTTACGTATTAAGAAGTTTTTAGTGCCTAATGGTTTCAAGACAAGTTTAAAAAGGGATTTATGCTTACTGGAGTAAGGAGGATGAAAAAAGTAGAAAAGCATGCCTGTTAGGGAAAAAGAATGACCAGATTCATGTTTTTCATGCAAGTCAACTTCGTTAAGAGAAGCTAGAACAGACAGATTAATGTTTTCATGGGATGTAGGCACTTCTGTTGATGGCGATGCAGGCAGCTATCGGTCTGAAAAATATGTTTTTGCCATGAACAGGCAAAACATTAGCTGAGATTTTGCAAAGTTCAAGCTCTTTATTACAATAACTAAACATAAGTGTTATCATTAGGTATTATTATTATTAATTTTTTTTTTGCGGTACGCGGGCCCCTCACTGTTGTGGCCTCTCCCGTTGCGGAGCACAGGCTCCAGACGCGCAGTCTCAGCGGCCATGGCTCACGGGCCCAGCCGCTCCGCGGCATGTGGGATCCTCCCAGACCGGGGCACGAACCCGCGTCCCCTGCATCGGCAGGCGGACTCTCAACCACTGCGCCACCAGGGAAGCCCAGGTATTATTTTGAAAAGATAAAATCAACACGGCAAGTCTTAAGAGAAAAACGTGAGCATAAAAATAGATTTGGAAAAGATGTTTTGTTTTAAAAATTTGCAGTCACACACGGGACTTCGGATAGTCACTTGTAACGAATCCTATTTACAAAGCAGGAGGCCCTGTCTGAGGGGTGTAAGTTGCTCTGATGCCTCAGGCCCGGCCCTCTTCCATCTCATGAGCATCCTTCTCTGGCTGTCTCCAGCCAACCGATCAGAAGAAAGGTTGGACTTCATCTTTCACCTTTCCTTGCTCCCAGGACAGACGCCAAAGCAAGTGCCCATCTCTGTGCCAAGAGCGAACAACAGCATGACCAACTCGTTTTTTTTTTTTTTTTGGCCACACCTTGTGGCTTGTGGGATCTTAGTTCCCCTACCAGGGATCGAACCCAGCCACTCAGCAGTGAGAGCTCGGAGCCCTAACCACTGGACGGCCAGGAATTCCCAGGACCACCTCATTTTTATCACCAGCAATTAATCATCCACATTCTTTTTAGGAAAAGAGACTTTCCCATACTAAAAATGATCAACTTTTTGGGAAATTGAGCACAACTTCTTTCCCCTCCCACTGGGGTTTTCCCTGAACAACCATCTCACAGGTTGTCGGAGAATCCTCAGTTCTGCACTGCCTCAGCCTGAGGGTGTCTCAGAACATAACTTCAAAAAAGCTTGAGTATCTACCAGGGAGAAATATCTTGAACCGAATATTTAAACAGAAAGACCAGTCAATTTTAGCAGCTGTGGTAGGATAAATTTTTAATGTGTATATACTTTGGGTCTTGCCACCTCACTCATATTACACTTGCGCCCAGAGGCTATGCTTATATTTAAACTTGTTAAATGGTATATGAAAGCAAAAAATGAAACAAAACACATTGTTCATTATTATTATGTTTCTCTCCAAACCAGTCAATTCATCATTCTTGTTCATTTACTGAGGAGGAATCCCCCAAACCTTCAAGAGCGTGTGTTTCACCTATAACAAGTAACTCTTGCTTTAAAAGGATGAACAAAAATGACAAATTCAAAAGCCACAACAACTTGACTAGGAGGAAGAAAGCCACTGCAAAGCTGAGCAAAGGAAGTGTCTGAGGGATAAGATGAAGCCTTGTAGCTGTTCAACTAGGTCATGGCGTGTACTGCAGAGATTTGGATTTAAGAGGCTTAACAAGTTAAACATTCTTAGCCCCTTTATTAGATTTTCTCATGCTTTAACTGCTCATTTGTACATCCTTTTCCATTGTCTTCAAGTGCTGCACGGATAACTGGATTTAATAATAGCTTTCAAAAGGTGACGTAATCCTTGTCAAAACATTAAAAACCCAGCAGTTGTGAATGGAACGAGAATGTCGGGTCATTATTTTAAATATTGATGAAGGAGGTCGTTATGGCTAATGGTTATGGGCCCTTTGGGCCCTTTGACTATCACCAAATGCCCCTACCGCACTGCCTCCCTACCCATCCCATCCCACCTTTAACCACCCAGTGGGGAGGGGAACTACTTTGAATTTGAAGATCACAGCTTCCTCAGGCTACCTGCCAAGATGTCTAGGAAACTCAGCTGACAGGGCTCACCTTGAGCCAATCAGCATGTCTTCCCTGCTACAGGAAGAGCTCTGAACTCAGGGACAAGGGTAGCACCACCTAAAACACATCAGTGTTGCAAGGTGCCTAAGCTGCCACTAGCACAGCCAGGGCCCATACCCTCTGGGACAACTCATAAGTTTACCAACTCTGGTGCAGACTCCTCCGAGAATAGATCAGGGAAAACATGAGCTCTAGAGCCCTTCTTGCACAAGCCCATCCCTGCTAGCCCCCTGACAACAAAGCAAGATCTCTCTCCCTTAGGGAAGGGTTGGGAAGCCTTACGTGCAAAGCTTCTTGTGAGCCCAGAACTTTTGCGTAGAGGTCACAAAGTTTCTTCAACCTATGGGAAGAGAGGGGGAAAAATAAGTGAAAATGAGAAAGGAAGAAAAAGTCAAAGATGTACCTATGATTCCCATCATTCAAAAAGATTCTGAGCTATTGCTTCCACTTGACATTTCATTGTAATTTTTCAAAACAAGGCACCTTGTTCTAGTTCCAATATCTTAAATCTGTGAGGTCACAAATAGTTTTAAAGAAAAGAAAGTGATGCACTGCCTGCATCACTGGGGGCACACAGCAATTTGTTCATTCATTCAAGAAAACGTTGTGTACCTGCTGTCAATTTCCTAAGCACTGGAGATTCTGGGAGGACTGAGACATGATTCTTGCTCACCTACCTTTCTCTCCCCATCCCACTAAGAGAAAATGGGCAAAGTGGAGCAGGAAAAGCTTCGAATTCTGCTTCTGCCTCTTCCATGCTATGAGGTCTTGAGCAGGTTACTTAAACTCTCTGACCTTTAGTTTTATCAACAAACTCACCTGATTTTTTTCACTAATGATGGTAAAACAATGTGGTCTCAGGACCAGCAACAGCGGCTGCATCACCCGGGAACTTGTTAGAAATGCAGATTCTCAGACCTCATCCCAGACCTTCTAACTGAGAAACAGCAGTGGCAGCAACTGTGTTTTCATAAACCTTCCAGGTGATTATGTTTGAGAACCACTGATATAGAGCATGTGAAGTTCCCAGCTCAATAACTGGTACATACGTAATAAATGCTCAATAAATGGTAGCTCTTAAGAAATTTAGTCTTATGGGGGAATTGGATGTAAGCCAAAAGTTATAATTAGTCAGTTAAGGTATGAGATTAGACTTATTTCCATTCTGATTTTTATAGAATAGTATTGTTAAAGGGGATCTTACAGGTGATTTAGAGTTAGGCCAATGATTTCAAAAGTATTATTATTATTTTATTTTTTATTTTTTTTAAGTGTATTTTTTAAAAATTATTTATTTACTTTTGGCTGCATTGGGTCTTTGTTGCTGTGCGCGGGCTTTCTCTAGTTGCGTCGAGCGGGGGCTACACTTTGTTGCTGTGCGCAGGCTTCTCATTGCGGTGGCTTCTCTTGTTGCGGAGCACAAGCTCTAGGCGCGCGGGCTTCGGTAGTTGTGGCTCACGGGCCCAGCCACTCTGCGGCATGTGGGATCTTCCCGGACCGGGGCATGAACCCGCGTCCCCTGCATCGGCAGGCGGACTCTCAACCACTGCGCCACCAGGGAAGCCCAGGACATTTTTTTTAGTGAGTGGGTCAGTCAGACTTCCATAGCCCTGGCCAAGCACAGTGATGGCAATAGTCATAAAGCAGCATGCTAATGGTGCGGGGGGAGGGTGCAGGGTTGTGAGGGTTAGGAATGTGCCATAACGTAATTCAGGGGCTCTTAGTTGGTAAATATGTTATCAGTGGTGGTGTGGGAATAAATAATTGGTAGTGGTGAATACTAATTGCTGAGAGAAATTGCCACCTCCAGAGAAACTAGTCCTTCTGTACTTATGATCTGTAATAGTTATGCATCCTTCATGCAGGATGTACTGCAGACTGCCCTGCAATGCGGTCATTTGTCTACCTGGTTATCTCCTCCCCAAGTAAAATTTCAGCTCCTGGGCTATATCCATTTTTGTATCCTCCATAGCTCCTTGCATGGTATCTTATGTACGATAAACTCAATAAATATTATTTTGAATGCTTGGTTCTTCAGTTATCAGCGTTGTGCCTTTATACAAGACCCTCATAATGAACATAACAGACATGTTGTGTTGGGAATACACATAGTATTAAGCAGTCTTTAAGTTTAAAAGTTAAGCAAAGTTGAAAGTGGGTAGAAAGAAGAAAAGAAGTAGGAAAGGGAGATGGAGTACAGAGGTGGGCAGGAAGGGAGAGAGGGGCAGAGGAAATAAGGGAGGAGTGAGGGAGGGAGAGAGAGGGAGGGAAGAGAGAAGAGGTGCTTTTTTTCCCCTACCTTTCCTCTTTGGTAAGACGGGTCAGTTTTCTGGCTTTGTGGGCAAGAATAAATCTAAAACGTACAAACAAGAAAAAGGAGGGGAAATCAATGGCTGCTTTCATCCTGGCCTCATTTCTATAGCTACACATGTGCCTAGTGTACAAGTTAAAAGTGAACCAGAAGAAACAAATCATACACTACCTAATTTTATGTTCCATGTTTTACTATTTCCTGCTTACATTCTTGACACTAAAAGGCACCTTCTAGTTTTAGGGATTCAAGGGACTCAAAACAGATGACTGGCCATAATTTTTGCCTGGGATAATACCATGACTGACCCATCTCCCACTGCATAGCTGGTGCTCAACAGGAATATGCCCTGGGCCTCAAATATCTACCCTAGATGTGTCTGAGACTTTCCATTTTCATCCAGCCCTTCCTCTTTGGTTCTATCTTCAAGATGGTATCTCCCTAGTGCCCAGCCTTTTAGAATCCGCCTCCATTTCTAGCCCTACGATTACCTTCAACTTACCAGCTAGCTTTGATCTCCCTGTTTTGACCCTTGGCTCTCTGAAATAAACTCATACGGATCCTGAAACCCATCTCAATTTTGGCTTCTCCAGGTAACCACCGCCCATGACATCCCCATCTGTGCTGCTTTTCCCTGCCAAGCTGAGAACTGGGCTGGTCTTCGTTCCTCTCTAGTGGGACCTGGAAAATCTCAGCATCCCATGTAAATACCAGAGATGCCTCCACAGCCTCCACAAGAAGCCCTCTTAGTGAAACACCCTAAGTCAAATCTTCATATCGTGCTTTCACAAAAGATAGCTTACCAGAATATATCAACCCCTAGTATTAAACATGAAGCAGAAAACTAGTTTAACAAATTTTCAAATGTTATTGGTATTCTAATTCCTTTCTAAATATTAATCTGTTCGAAGACATTATTTTTTAAAAAGCAATAAGATTTTTCCAACTGCTGAATTTGGAGAAGAGTGACGTTGGGTAAAAAATTATTGAACAAAGTTTGGGGCACATTTATTAACAGTATAGGAATACGTTGTCAACATGGAAGATTATCACACCACCATAAGCATGCCTTACCCTATTATGGCGGCACAGCTGCCATCAGGTTTGGTATCATCCAACGTGTAGGCAACTGGAGCTTCCTCTCCTTCGATAATCATGCTTCCACAGTAATCTTGGAGAAGAGCAAAATGGAAAAAGGCATTCATCACCCTATCAAGCTACCCTTAGCAGTTACGATGAAGCACACATTTTTCAACCTGAGAAGCCCAAAGGCTGAAAATAAGATATTATACCCTAAATATACAAAGTCCAACCAAGCTGATGTCAAAAGGAAGGCTAAGGAGCCAACATTTGGTGAAAAACTCAAACGGTAAGCCCCTCTCTGCAAAGAAGCAACGTGATATTATGAATTAATCCAGGCCAACATTTAATGAAATCTTGTTTTCCTTGCTGTTAATACGTGTGCCCCTCTTTCCTCTTTCACAGGAAATCAGATAAAACCAAAGATGTGTTAAAGAAACGCTAGTCTATTACTGTAAAGTAGAAGGGACTGAACATTCACCTTTTATGAGGAGCCACTTATTCGATGCTAACTAGTTCTTGATTATCTAGAGACAGGGCAGAGAGGACCCAGATGACTAAAATGCACAGAGTCCCTCCACTTTTCCACCCTCCTCCTTAAAAGGGAGGGGATATATGTATACACATAGCTGATTCACTTTGTTGTACAGCAGAAACTAACACGCCATTGTAAAGCAACTATACTCCAATAAAAATAAATAAATAAAAAGAAAAAAGATATTTTTGCTGGATATAGAAAAAATAATAAGAAAATAAAATGCAGAGTCCCAAACCCTCATTTCAAACAGGACCTCCGGAACAACTTGGAAAACAATTTCAGCTCATTCTGCACAAAAGTGCTTCTCTCATTCCCCTCCTGAACAAAATATATGTAATTTCAACAAAAGAATACAACAGAGCAATGGTGAAAATGTCAGGGCAGAATTTGAAATGTTATAATAAGATCCGACTACAGTGTACCACTCCTCCTGCTTCATCATTTACTTGCAAATTGAGGTTGTTCGAACAAAACTATGGTGGAAGACCTGGGAACTAATGTTGTATAGAAAATCCAATGAGTGGGTTTCAAAATGAGGAAGAAAGAACAGAGAAATAACTTGGAGGGTATGCACTGTCCCGACCTGTGTGGGAACAGACACACCTGTAGGCCTTTTTACCTGCACTTGCTTCTCTCTCTCTCCCCCCACGACTCTCCCCACTTTGCATCTATAGTCCTAGTCAGTCACTGGATTGAGGGGTACTTGCATGCCCCTCAGGTGTACTGGGGCTAAGAAAACATTGAGAAAAACTGAAATAGGGGAAGGAGAAATGTTTAAAGTTTGTTGAAGAATTTAAGAAGATTTAAGAATACAACAAAAAAAATTGTCATGAAGAACCTAGGGGTAAGACAGGAATAAAGACACAGACCTACTGGAGAATGGACTTGAGGATATGGGGAGGGGGAAGGGTGAGCTGTGACAGGGCGAGAGAGAGTCATGGACATATACACACTAACAAACGTAGTAAAGTAGATAGCTAGTGGGCAGCAGCCGCATGGCACAGGGATATTAGCTCGGTGCTTTGTGGCAGCCTGGAGGGGTGGGATAGGGAGGGTGGGAGGGAGGGAGACGCAAGAGGGAAGACATATGGGAACATATGTATATGTATAACTGATTCACTTTGTTATGGGGCAGAAACTAACACACCATTGTAAAGCAATTATACCCCAATAAAGATGTTAAAAAAAAATCATTATGCTGTATACCTTAAACCTATACAGTGCTGGCTGTCAATTATATCTCAATAAAACTGGAAGAAAAAAATTCTTAATACAAAATAAAACTAGGACTCAATCCTGCTATTGCAAAAAAAAAAAGAATACAACAGAAATAGTTAAGGAATCACCTTGTTATAAGGAGACAAGAAAGAGGACAGGGTGTGATAAGAGAAAAGAGCAAGGGCACACGGGTCACTTGGGGTTCTGCTGGACTGGACAGAGGGATCATGCAGGACACCAGGCTGACTGGGGTGGAGGCCCTGCTTTCTGGGTGGAGGGGCTCCTTGGACACGTCCTTCACAGCACAAAGTTGGTCTCTGCACCATGCATGTGCACTGGGCAGAAGTGAAGGAACAAGGGGCAGAGGGAAGAGTCCTGTTCATGCCAGAACAAACCACGTGGCATCAGCAGCAGTTCTATCATTTGTAGGTAGAAAGCTCAGGAGCTCTGCCCAGGCACATGAGACTTCCAGTTAGCCTGGTTCAGCCTCACTCTTAAAAAGGAAGGGCCATTCAAGGACATCTAGACATTGAACAAAATTCTTTAACAAAAGAAGCAAAGACAAAAGCAGAAACAAACTAACAAACAAAAAGGAACTCTCAGGAAGAAAAGACAAAGAGTAGAAGAAATTTCCCCCAAAGTGGCAAGTAACATTCTCAAGGAGAAAAAAGAAGATATTGTACCTATGGGAGGTAACAAAGAGGACTATTCAGAATAAAATAATTCAGGAGAAGCTTTTTGAGTGTGAAGTGTGGAAGGAGGAGTTCTGAAAAGACAATCACATTCATCTGGAAGAATAACTGACATTTACCAAGGACAAAATTACAGGAAAAATAATGAAGAGAGAATATTCTACCAGATGTCAAACATATTATAAAGCTACAGGGATTAAAATAGTACAGTGCTGCCAAAGGATTAGAGAATATAAATCTGTGTTCTCCAAAGTGGGGTGTGCACACCTAGGCTGCACATCTGGATAGTGGAGAAAGATATTAGAGATTCTTATTTTTCAATTCCAGCTTTTCAAAAATGACTACTCTTGTATATTTTATAAGAAAAACAATACACTTTTTTCCAGTGGTCCATGTACATAATTTAGGAATAAATATATTCAGTGGTAGTTGATGTTTAATTTTTTATATATAGGGCTATACAAAATATTTGGAGCCCAGTGACAAAAATCAGTGGAAAAGAATTGTTGGTCCAGAAAAGCCGAATGTAGATATATTTCATAGGAGAATGAAACCATCATGAAAAAATTTTAAAAAACTGGTACACTGGGAGAAAATATTTGCAACACATACAGAAAACAATTAATAAGCACAGGATAAATAGATAATTTACAAAATGATTTCACACAGCCCTGAAGCCTTGTTCGTGATGAAACTTACAAATTATAGATAAATGGGACATTTTCCCCTACTGATTGGCAGAAAGTTAAAAATATTAATTAGCTGGTCTACCCAAGTCAACTGACTTTGTAATTGCACTTTTACAAATTTATCAAAAGGAAATGCTCCTATTCAAATCTTCAGAGCAATATGAAGGAAGCTGTTTATTGTAGCATAGTGTATAATAGCAAAAACTTGGAAACAATCGAAATGCCTATCGTCAGCATACCTATCGGGTACATTTTGATAGAGCCATACAGTGAAATACTGTTTATTCAGTTGTTGAAATGAGGTAGATTTAAATGCACTGATGTGGAGAAATGTCTGTGGCATACCATTAATAGGAAAGAGCAAATTTCAGTACAATGTGTATTATGATTTTTTTAAAAAATGGTTTGGGGAAAGTATATAACATTTATTTAAAATTATATTTGCATATAAATGTTATGCATATTCTTTAATATACATTTAAAGTATATATACATTTCAATATATATGTACAATATATTGAAAATATTACCTGTGCCTACAATAAATCTCTAAGGATAAACAACTTACATTTTTAACAGTGGTTCCCCAAGGGGGGAGGGGCAATTGGAGAGGGACATTTTTCATACACTTTTATTTTTTGAAAGTTTTATAGTGAATAAGTTCACTTCTGTAATTTTTTTTAAAAGCAGGTACTGCTTCTGTTATTTTAAACTTCAGTTGAAATCATTTAGATTTAAGGGAAAATAGAAATGGTGTAGATGAGCAAAAGCGAGGGATACTGAAAGATATAAGGCTTTGGCAAGAGCCTGCTCTCTCCAGGTAAGTGGGGATGGGAGGCAAAGCTAAGGTGGCTGTGATGCACCCCCTGCCCCTGCAGGGACCCCGGGAGGGCAGGGTGTTGATGGTGAGGGTGGATGAGCTTAGGATGATTTGGTGGGAGACCAGCAAAGAAGAGGGGGCCCCTCCTTGTAAACTCACAAAGATATCACACACTTAAGAAACTGGAAAGCATTTCCTGGGACAATCATTCTACAAGCCAGCAAGAACTGGCTAGGGCTACCTGAATCAAAAGGCAAAAAGTTACCTTCTCTTTAATAGTCCAAACCACGCTGCACTTATAAAACAAACAAACAGTAATCTTGATTGACTGATTGCTGAGTGCCTCATATGTGCCAGTCACTGTGCTAGGCTGTTTGGGGCTGCAAAAATCACCCCCTTTGAATCTGGTTAACTCATATTCCCTGTGCTTTTGTGTTACTCACTAACCACAGTGCCTTTAGGGATGGCGTTGAAAGTCTGACGCAAAGCAAATACCTTCTTACAAGAGTTAACTTCCTCAGATTTCATTCCCTTATAGAATCCTTCAAAATATTGTTATTGAATTGCTTATCGATGTAACAGGAATGATACTGGACGTGAGTCTTGGAGCCCTCCCCTGTGTTTCTATAATAGCCTAGGTAACACCAACAGTGTACTCAATACACTGTAATGCAATTATCAGTTTACAAGACTGGCTTCCTCCCAAGTCTGGATTTTCTGGGCAAGGAAACATGCCTTTGAATTCCCAGTGCCTAGCACAGCACCTGTCATACAATAGATGCTCAGCAGAGGTTGGCTGAGGAAACACATTCAATTTCTCAAAAGAAATTGAAAATGCTTTGAAGAGGCTCTCATGTCTACAATCATTTTTTAAAGTGTAACTCAAGGCTCATTACCAATAAGGACCGAGTCAGACCCAGCCTCTTCTTGAGGATGAAGAACTTGGCTTTTCTCTGTTTTTTTTTTAAATTTATTTTATTGAAGTGTAGTTGATTTACAATGTTGGGTTAATTTCTGCCATACAGCACAGTGATTCAGTTACACATATATATCTAGTCTTTTTCATATTCTTTCCCGTTATGGTTTGTCACAGAATATTGAATTTAGTTCCCTGTGCTACACAGTAGGACCTTGTTGTTTACTCATTCTATATATAATAGTTCGCATCTTGGGTTTTCTTTTTGATACTAGTACCTA
This sequence comes from Delphinapterus leucas, assembly GCF_059928025.1. Classification (NCBI taxonomy): domain Eukaryota; kingdom Metazoa; phylum Chordata; class Mammalia; order Artiodactyla; family Monodontidae; genus Delphinapterus; species Delphinapterus leucas. Next base: position 94,055,311 of record NC_143150.1, on the reverse strand, counting down.
ACAATGAACTTGCCTGGCACACTGCAGACCTAAGGTAAAGGTCTGCAGACATGAATGGAAAGCTAGAGATTCTCTCCATAAATAAAGGCATTCTGAGTCATTAAGAGAAAAAAAATCTCCATTCCACGATCCTAAACCTTATCCACTCGCCAGCAACCAGCTGTCTAAAACGGGTGGCCTGGATCACGAGAGGAAGCAGCTTAGCACCAGCAAGCTCTCCATGGTGGGTCACTGCACCGTCCTTTGTGAAAGATAGATTACTTGTTCAACTGATGCACCAATCCAATAACAGTCCTAAACAGAATTTCCTGCAAAGGGGGAGAATCAGGAGGCTGCAATGTGGTGGAAAGGGGTAGATACAGGAAGAACCGCCCTAAGGTAAGAATATGAAACTTTCCCCCTTTGCCTCCAGCACATCCTTCCTCTCCCTTCTGCAATCTAGCTCCTCATTTCAGTCCATCCTTCCCTTTGCCCTCAGTCCCAGGTACTGATGGTTCTTACGTGGACTCCTCTCGGAAGAAAAGGAGCTGTGATGAGAGTCAATGTGATAAGACTCTAGCATTGTGCTGTCCAATATAGTAGCCATGCGTGGCATTTTTACAGTGGAATTTAAAGCTATTAAAATGAAATAGCCATGCGTGGCTTTTTATATTTGACTTTAAAGCAATTGAAATGAAATAAAATTGAAAAATTCAGGTCCTCAGTCTCACTAGCTACATTTCAATTGTTTGATACCCACACACGTGGCTAGTGGCTGCTGTCCTGGACAGAGCCACTCTGGAACATTTCCATCGTTGCAGAATCTAGTATTTTAGTGGGCATCCCTGTAATGTTCTATCCAGTAGAGCCACACACTTATTGAATATATATGAATGCATAAATGAACTTAATTTCATATAGTAGAATCTTGACACTAGTGAGAAATTGCCTGGAAATTTTCAGAATCCCCACCTTTGTGAACGGCTTTACAAACTCATACTTTAAAAACCTGTATCAGAAAATGTTAATAACCTATTTTCAGAAGATTTTGTGAAAGGATTAGTAAACTTTATACTGAATTATGAAAAGAGTTGATCATATTCTAAGGGAACTTAATTGCATGAATGTGTGCCAATGTACTTTAGTCGATGGAACTGACCATAGAACCTGGATGAATGTTTTACGTCCGAATTCTAAGGAAAACAGTTACACGCAAATGTGTGACTTTGCACCAAGTTTCTTGGACCTTTTAAGCAAAGAAAAGTACTCACCCTTATTCCTCCAGAAGGGCTCTTTATAATAAACTATGCACTTGATGACTGAACCCAAAGGCACACGAGTGATCAGCTGGTTTCTCATCATTGGCAGAGGGGGACTGAAATGAATCTTCATGCCCAGAACAGGAGGAATAGCGCTAATCACATACTTAGCCTGGAAGAAAAACGGCGTGGTTAAACATTGCTGGTGGGTTGTTTTTGCTCTTTTTCTAATGTTTCTCCCTCATTTACCCTCGTCCCCTACTCAATCTCTTCTTAAAAGAGAAACTAGAAGAATCAAACTTGTTAGAATCAAAATGAGCTCTTGTTGTTCCCTAGCTCAAAACCTCCAATGACTTCCCATCACACTTGGAGTCAAAGCTAAGTTCCTTACAGTCACTTTCAAGGTCATACATGAAAGGAACCCCTGTCACATCTCTGATCTCATCTTCTGTTACTCTTCCCCTCAATCCTCTTAATTCCACCATTTTGACTACCTTGCTGTTACTTCAACATGCCAGGCTTGCTCTTACCTCAGGGCCTTTGCACTGGCTGTTTCAGTCTACCTGGAAAACTATTCCCCAGAGAGCCACCTGGCTCAATCCCTCATCTCCTTGGGTTCTGTGCTCAAACATCACCTTCTGAGTGAGGCCTTCCTTGATGACCTATTTAAAACTGCATGACCAATCGTCCCACCTCACCTTCTGGCACACCCTCTCCCCCTTCCCTGCTTGGTTTTTTCCACAGTACTCATTACTATTTGGCATAGTCTATATTTTATGTATCTGATTACAACTTTTCTCCTTTACTAGAATGTAAGCCACATGAAGGCAGACAATTTTACCTGTTTTGTTCACTGCTATGTTCCCAACTCCTAGAATAATGCCTGATACATAGGAGGCACTTGATATTTATCAAATAAATATTTTCTTTGATTTTCTAATTATGTAGGAGCCCAATACAGAGGGTTGATAATATGTGTTTTGTAAATCTCCCCCCTCACCCCCAAATATTATGGTTCTGTTTTCCTTTCTTTCAGATAGAGGTAGCTTTTCTTTTTTTTTTTTTTTGTGGTACGTGGGCCTCTCACTGTTGTGGCCTCTCCCGTTGCGGAGCACAGGCTCCGGACGTGCAGGCTCAGCGGCCATGGCTCACGGGCCCAACCACTCCGCGGCATGTGGGATCTTCCCGGACCGGGGCACGAACCCGTGTCCCCTGCATCGGCAGGCGGACTCTCAACCACTGCGCCACCAGGGAAGCCCCAGAGGTAGCTTTTTTGCTTTTGGCAAAGGTATTGTCTACAAAGTCTAGAATATTCTTCGCTTTATTTAAGCCCTGGTTATCTATGGGACTCTGGTCTCTTCTCCCTGGTTTAAGGCTCTTGGTTACCTCATACACCTCGTGGTTTAGGGTCTCCACAAGGATATTTTCTCCTGTCTGGTCAATGTGGATCACAGGCCTCTCCAGCTTCACTCGGTCCCCAAGGAGGTCCATTATTCGCTCACTCACTTGACCAGATCCACCCACAAATTTCCTCTCCTGGAAAGAAAAAAGGACCCAAGAGGTGGGTAGGAAATATAGGAATGGATATAAATTGCTAAGTTGCTAGTTTTCCTCACATATCTTTACTGTGTGAGGTATACAATTTCATGCTGCCGTTGTGGGTAGTGTCTTTCACCATTGTTTTCTAACCAATGATTGCTGGCTTTCAACAAAATTACACGTTTTCGAGCCTTCCAGGCTATGTTCTGATGGACTCCCAGACTCCAAACTCAGCTGGACATCCTCAGCCTGACTCCCATGTCCCACCTGCCTGGCCGAGACCCCTGCTCTGTGTCCTACCTGCATCCTTTGGTTGAGTTGCTGGGCCACCACTTGCCTGAGCACACCTAGGCCTGTTTCCTGTTTCCTTGTTACTCAGTCTCAGAATCTTGCTGGCCCACCCATCCCCAGGCCAGCCTACTCCCTGTTACAGTCTGTCTGTCTCACCCTGGGTCAGGTACGTGCTGTTTCTGTGGCCACCGAGGCCATTTCACCTCACCGCACCCACCTGCAAAAGCTTCCAAATGTCCTGCGTGATTGCGCCCACAGTTGAGCTGACTGTCTTCTCCTACATTTTCAGTTCAGTTAATTTTTAAAAAGACTATTTCAAATAGGTCTAGAAGGAAGGTCACGGAGAAGGGGAAAGAGAAGGGAGGGGAGAAGGAGAAGAAAGAGGGTGATGAGATGGAGGAGGGGGTTAGAAAGAGGAAGGGAAGGAAAGGAAAATGACTGTCGAGGAGATTAGCTAAGAACTCTAATCCATTTCCTAGTGTGCCCAGCACAGCACATTATACAAGGCTGAGGCTCAGGAAATAGGCACTGAATGAATGAATGAATGAATGAATTCCATGCGGTGCGTTTGTTTTAAACTGAAAATACGTTTCTGACGTTTTCTGTTCAGCTTTCCAAGAAGTACTCAAGTTATGTTCATCAGCTGGCCTCTTACAAACTTACCAAATAATCATCGGATGTATATCCAAATGGAAAGTTGCAAAAGAACATGGAAAAAGGAGACAAGCCTAATTTTAAAATGACATTGGCCGCTGGGTTGTCACACTGGGTACCTAACAACAGACTGTCCCTTTCAAAAGTCACTTTGAGCTGCTATGATTAAGCTCTAAAAGCCACAAGCCTGCCTCCTGTTCCATCCTTTCATGACTGAAGGATGATGCCAATCTTTCACTTAGGCAGTGGTGGTTTTCTGTTTCAACGGTCGGGGTATGAATGGGTACCTGCCCTCCATTGGTTGTTGAGATGATCCTGGCACTGCCCCCACACTGCTTCACATACCACAGGAACCAGAGAGCGGAGACCTCATGGGTCTCTGCGGTGACACACAGGTTCACAAAGAGAGTAGCAAGCTGCTTCGAAGATCTGCTCAGGGAGAAACAAGAGCAAAGCTGGCAAATGCAGGGGAGCATCTTCTTCATTCTCTGGAAATTATTCAAGCAGTAAACTTAACTTGGCTATAAGTGGAGAACAATTTAGCAAGTTTCAGAAAATTGTCACTAGAATCTAATATTATAAAACATGACATCAGAGATTTGGGGAATAGGAGACATATTTTCCCCTTAATCAAAAGACCTAGCTCAGAATCAGCATGTATTCCATATGCTATGCTGTTACGACTGCTCTCCACACACTTGCTACTCTCCTAGGCATCCCCATCTCAGTAAAAGGCATCACCATTCACCCACTTGCTAAGGCCAACACTCCAGAAATCAACCTTAATTTCTCTCTTTCCATCACTCTCCCACCATCCAATCCATCAGGAAGTCCTGTTGTCTCTCACCACATCACTCCACCTTCATTACCACCAAATTGGCATCATCTCTTGCCGGGATGATTAGAATTATTTCCTCCAGACTTGTCTCTCTCGTTCCACTTGTCCTCACTGAATATCTATGTACCACACTTGAAGCGAAAAGGTTTTTATTGCCCTCCCCTCCGTGGTGCTCTTTCTATAGTGTAAATTAAGCCATGTCATTCCCTCGCTTAAAACTTTCCAGTGGCATCCTATCAAAACCAGAATAAGATTCAGATCTTCTACCAGGGCCTCCAAAGTTCTAAGTGATCTAGCCCATGCCTACCTTTCCTATCTCATCCTGTACCTTCTGTACTTATTCTAATGTCCCCTCAGAAAGATGAACTCTTATATGTCTATAAAAATGAGCACCAGCTTCTATATTCCCAGCACGCTGGCGTTCTCTATCATTTTACTACAGTGTGGTAGCTTTAAAACTATTTTCACTGTCTTAAATTATCTTAATTATTGGTTTATTATTTTTTATTGCTGTCTCCCCCACTAGAATATCAATCAGTGAGACAGGGATCTTAACTTTCTTGCTAACCATAGTATCCTCTTTAATAAAATAGTGACTGGAACATAGTAAGCACTTAATGAATTACTTGTTAGATGACTGAATGAATACATGGTTGGTGGGAAATATCAATTAAACATTACTTTTCTTTTCTTTCTTTCTTTATTTTGGCCATGCCACACAGCTTGCAGGATCTCAGTTCCCCAACTGGATTAAACCCAGGCCACGGCAGTGAAAGCCTGGAATCCTAACCACTAGGCCACCAGGAAACTCCCTAAACATTATTTTTAAATGATCCATAATGCTCAAAGGATATGCTAGGTGCTGTACCAAGTACAGAATTAGTCACAGTTATCTATTCAGTTATTTTACTGTCTAATGGAAGACCAGCTCAAAGAATGGATGAGGGGAAAAAGTGATTAATAGAGTATAGACAGACGAACTTTTGCTTGAGGTTGGCAGGTAAATGATGAGAGGTTATGTCCTATCTGGAACCACACCAGAAAGTGAATGATCTCATGCAATTCCAACAGCTCAGTGAAATCTAACAGATCCTAAAATTCACCAGTAGTAATGTGTACTCTGGGATATCTTTAATTAGGACCAATCCCGCTTTTGACTTTGACAGAAAGTTTGCATGTTGTTAATCTGGTTATACCTGAGGCAGAATTTTCCACCTGGTAGTGCTGACAATGGGTGGAATAAATAATACCGTCTTCCATTTATTGAACTCTTTCACACTCCATGGTTTTTAAAACCCATTGTCTTATCGATTTGTCACCAAAATGACAGTCATTATTTTTCCCAGTTCACAAACCCAAACACTGAGTCTCAGGGAAGTTAATAACATGTAGCGCACAGCTCACTAAATGGTACAACTGCAAACCACATCATACCTGATTCAAACTTCATGCTTTTAATACCTCAAAATGCTTTAAAATCAGTCAGTTGACAACCTTGAAGGGACAAATATTGACCAAGGGACACCTCTCTACCCTAGTGTACCTTGACTCTGGAAGTTTGTAGAATCACACCTAACACACATACCAGTTACTTGTAGCACTTTTGTGACAGTCCCCATCATTAAGGCTGCATATAGTGTAATATATATGTTGAAGTGACTTCAAGTTAGTTTTGCAAGATTCCTCATGATAACTGAAGGGATGGAAATTGCTGACTCATGCTTTCTTTGCAGAGGCAATTTTTGGCTTCTATCTAAAACAAATATCCAAAGATTGGTTTAAAATATTACTTCAGAGTGAAAACATCCTTTGCTGCTTCCTGATGTCCCGTTTTCCTTGTTCTTTATTGTATAGGTGAATTCAGATGGTACAAGGGAGTCATAAATCACTAAAACCTGATGTTGCCCTAGCTAGATAACGGATATTAAATATAAAAATAGAGCTGTGATTCTAGCTGTTACTGTTGCCAATTTGGTGAGAAAGAAATAACCCTGGTTTGAAATCAAGGGAGATCTAAAAGTAATTTCTCTCTGGAGGGCCAGGCCATTCTTAATCCTTTATTTGATTTACTCTAGGAGCTTTACTGAGAAAACAAATGAGAAGAAAAATATCTGAGGGATGGAAGGCCAAGGAAGCTAGTGCAATAATATTTTCGTGTTCCTTGCCCTGTTGACTCTTTAAAAGATAAACGTTATTATGTTTTCTACATGAAAAATATACACTTATTATATAAAATTTGGAAAATTCATAAAATAAAAAGATGAGAGAATAAGTATCTTCCACATTTCTGCCCCCCCCAAGATAATCCCTAGACTCATTTTGGTGCATTTCTTTTTCTAGTTATAGGTTTTAAAAAGTGTATTTACATAGCTGTGACTACATCATAAATTTAATCTGTTTCTGAAAACCACTTTATAAATGATAACAGAAAGAACGATCAACATTAGTCTTTGAATATATGATTGTGCTTTAGTTTGAACCACGGTAGGTTGGATATTCTGGGGATTACTTCCTTTAAAACCAGGAAATGACATCATGCTTATCTTGCTTAGGAAAAATTTGAAAATTACTTTGTGTTCATATATTCTTAACATCTCAGAATGCTTTCTTTTGTCAGCCAACAACCTAGAATATTCACTAAGGGGAGGATTAGGTCAAGGACTATAGCAGAAAAACTCAGATCTCTGTGAGAGCAAAGAAATATAATTAGTCCTATCTTCAATGAGCTTCAAAGCTCTCTGGAGAGAGAAGACCTAATGAATTTATTAAAAGCTTTTTGTAACAGGAGTTATAAAACAAATGCAGATAAAAAATACTCACTATATTTTGAAAATCTCATGTATAAAATTTAAAAGTAAATCCTGCAATTTTATTACAAACAAAATAAGTTGTATTACAAACTACATTCTAAAACAGAGTGGTAAATAGTATCAGATAAGTGTTAAAAAGGATGTAATTAATAATAGGCATTGGTTTCGTGACAATAAAAGGGTTTTACTCTTTCAAAATTGGTTGCTTTCGAAGGCTGAAGACGTAGGAGAGGCACATGTTCATCAGAGTATTATATAATAATAACGGTTATGATTAAAAACTGGAAGTAACTGAAACGTCAAATGCTAATAGATAAACACATTATGGTATTCACTTCCCATGGAATAGTCTGCAACCGTGAATATGACGTTTGATGAAGAATTTTAATGACGTGGATAACTGCTTGCATTGTAATATTAGATGTTAAAAAACATTCTGATGGATATCCGTTGCTTGCAGTGAATGTACAGTTTTCTCTTTAGAAATGAGATGATATATCACACTGTACATACCTGATGACAGCCTGCTTTTCTATCTGTTTAATAGTATGATGTTTTTCAAGCCATTAAATATTCTTCTTCAACACGATTTTTAAAGACTTTAGAGTATTCCAGTTTTCAGACAAACCATAATTAATTTAACCAGTCTTCTATTACGGGACATTTAGATTTTCCTTTTAAAAATAATGCTTTGAATCTCCCTCTCTCCGTTTCTCCCTCTCTTCTTTTCTCTCTCCTTCTTTATGTTAAATTCTAAGAAGTTGAATTTATGTATGAAGAAGTATGTACATTTTATGTCTTTTGGTTATTTCCATATCTTAGATTCAGATATCCTTAAAAACTTTTTACTTTTAGTTGCCATTGCTCCAACTTCCCCCCCGTCCCCCCGCACAATGCCTAGAGAATGAAGACATCAACCCCAGAGCCACATTCTCAACTAATGCTGTTTAGCATGGGCAAACAGTCTCATAGCAATGCCATTTTCTTACTTTGCTTACCACAAATTCACCATGTGCTTGAGATGGAACCCTTATCATCCTTTCCTTTTTCCCTGCTGTCCAAGAGCAGGGAGGCCTTTCCATGCTGTCTGTCTAAACAGCTTCCACAGCTCATGTATAGTTCCCAACTCTGCCAACCACAATTTAATACTTGACTCATGAACACTTTCTTTCAATGCTACACGTTTCTCCCTAATGGGAAGCAGTCAGCGCAGTCATCCATGTTTCCTGGACAGTTGTGAATTATCCAGAGAACTTCTCTAGAAGTTCCTCTTCAAAGCTTTGAAGAATTCCACTCCATCCCATAGGTGTTTGAAATGCATGTGCTGATGCACTCTCTCCATACTTGACCACCAGTGAGGAGTATACAAGTATCCCTACATCGACAGCTTGATAAGTGAGATCTTTAAGCTGTTCTAAATAAGGGAAGTGGCACAATGTGGTCTGTCCTAAGGACTTTAGGGGGTAATACCACCTTTGTAATGCAAAACTATCCCAAAGAAGTAGGTTTGATGTATAGACATCTTTAGGGCAGGACATGGTTCCAATATTTTTCAGCACTCCACCTGGCCAAATGGTGTGGTTATAGACACAGAGCAGCTACTCGGTTCACAGCTGCTGAACGGAATTCCTAACTAAACCGGAAAGAGAGTCACAGTCAATGCCTGTGCCTAATGGCGAGTCTTACTCCGTCCAGCAGATCTTGTCCAGCAGCTCCTTCATCGTCATGTGGTCCCACTGTTCTGCAAGGGGCGCCTTCCATGGGGCATCACTGGGAATCTACATTCAGATGACGATTCAGAGGGGAAAAGCAAATGTAATTTTCCATTTTAAATAACTATTTGAATAGTATTCAAAACTCTAACTTAAAGAAGGAAAATGCAAGTTTTCCAAATTCCCCCAATAGTGGTTTTTTACTGCACAATCCATGTTGTCTGTGTAGATTTCCTATTCACTCAATCCATATTTAATATATATATATATATTTTTTTTTTGCGGTAATTTAAATTTTTTTTGGGGGGGGGTACGCGGGCCTCTCACTGTTGTGGCCTCTCCCGTTGCAGAGCACAGGCTCCGGACGCGCAGGCTCAGCGGCCATGGCTCACGGGCCCAGCCGCTCCGCGGCATGTGGGATCTTCCCGGACCGGGGCACGAACCCGCGTCCCCTGCATCGGCAGGCGGACTCTCAACCACTGCGCCACCAGGAAAGTCCCATATTTAATTTTTGATAACCTTTCCTGTGCTATAAATGGAGGCTATGTTGTAATCAGGCTGTTTCCAAATATTTACTACTAAGTTACTAATATAGTTTAGAGAGAACAATTCAGAAATTCAACTCCTTGGGACTTCCCTGGTGGTCCAGTGGCTAAGACTCCACGCTCCCACTGCAGGGGGCCCAGGTTCGATCCCTGCTCAGGGAACTAGATCCCACATGCCACAACTAAGAGTTTGCATGCCACAACTAAAGATTTCTCATGCTGCGACTAAAAGATCCCAAATGCCACAACTGAAGATCCCACACGTGGCAACGTAGATCCCTCGTGTCACAGCTAAGGCCTGGCACAGCCAAAAATAAATAAATAATAATTTTTTAAAAATCAACTCCTTAACAAAGATCAGAAAGATGTACCAGATCATGTCTAAACTGGAGTTTCAGGTCAAGCTCTGTGTGTGTTTACTCAGGAGCTGCAGGTTTGAGCATGGTGGTGACTCAAAGACCCAGAAGCCTTACTTGCTATGTCCTGAGGATATTCTAAATTAGAAACATCATCCCAGGAAAGCTGAATGATAGAAGATCTTCTCCCCCCTCATCAGTAGTATGCAAATTGCAGCCTATTGGACATGTCATTCTTTTAGAGGTTAGAAACTCACTTATTCATCTCACAAATCTTTACTGCAAGTTACTGTGCTACACAATGTGCCAGGCACTGTTGACATGCTTCACCTTCTTTCTTTTAAGGACTAAACTTATTACGAAGAATACAAATGTCATCAAAGAAGCTTTAGGAAGCTTTACCTCTCGTCCCATGTCATCCATCGTCCTCCAAAGGTTGTTAAGATCTAGGCAGGCAATTGGATTCCACATAGGTGGGAACGGGCCCCTGAAGGGGTAGGATTTGCCCTGTGAGATACAACATAATTTTAAAAGGAAACATTTACTACAATGGAAAAGTAGTTAAATATGCCAAGTTGTTAAATATCTGTAAGCAAAATCACCTTATCAACATGTGATATACACTCAAGTGTTTTTAGTTCCTTAGTGTCCTCAGAACCCAACTTAACTTTTTAGCATTAAGATTTCCGGCAAAATTCCCTGTTACCTAAAGAAATTTGGTGCCACACCAAACACAATAGAAAGGTTTCTCTCTGAAATTGGAACACTTATCATGTAAAATGTAAATGCCAGTACAGAAGTGGGGTTACCTAATCTCATTTGCCAATGATACTTGCAAATATCTCAGAGCCAGGAGACTCTGCATGGTGGAGGGTCAGAAAATGACAACTATAAATATTACACAAGTTAGAAGGGGATGAAAAACCGATTGCAGGAATGCAAGTATCTGTAGGAAGAGCCACAAAACAGGGCCGAGCAAGCTTCTCCAAGGAATCAGATATGCTAGGTCAACACAGGAGTTCCCAGAGATCAAGGTCAAAGCAGAAAGAAGAGACAACTTAGGGAGTTCCCTGGTGGTCCAGTGGTTAGGACTCAGCTCTTTCACTGCCGTGGCCGGGGTTTGATCTCTAGCCAGGGACTAAGATCCCGCACGCCGAGCAGTGCAGCCAAAAAAAAAAAAAAAAAAAAAAAAGAGGGTTTCCCTGGTGGCGCAGTGGTTGAGAGTCCGCCTGCCAATGCGGGCGACACAGGTTCGTGCCCCGGTCTGGGAGGATCCCACATGCTGCGGAGCGGCTGGGCCCATGAGCCATGGCCGCTGAGCCTGCGCGTCCGGAGCCTGTGCTCCGCAACGGGAGAGGCCACAACAGTGAGAGGCCCGCATACTGCAAAAAAAAGAGACACAACTTCAAGGTTCTCTTTGTGACATGTTTACACTGCCTGGTTCTCCCAGAAGAGCAGGGACGCTTTGACACAGAGACAAAGGGCATATATTTCTCCAAGGATTACTAACATGGCAGCTTGTATGTCATCTCTGGGAGGCTTAACTTAATGGCAGTTCAGGTACATCCACAAAAACCACTTTAGGTTCATTTGAAAACCTGAGTCAGAAGTCAGGCCATGCATTCTGACATCATCTTGCAACCAAATTGGAGTAACTCAAGGTCCACAGTCAACCAAGATCTCACAATAACTCTCAGTCATTTGGCAAAGATTCATCTCACACTGATTTTGTAGTTACAGAAACTATTTTAATAATTAATTCTATGGTCATATTGTTCTTTGTTCTCCAACAAGGCCCTAAGATTCTCAGGGAAGAGTTATACAGGCTTACTTTTCTTCTTGTATTAGTCAGGGTTCTCCAGAGAAACAGAACCGATAGGATGTATGTGTGTGTGAGAAGGGGGGCGGGGGGCAGTGAGAGAGAGATTAATTTAGGGAATTGGCTCAGGCAATTGTAGAGGCTTGGCAACTCCAAAATCTACAGGGCAGGCTGGCTGGCTGGAAACCCAGGGAAGAGTTGCAGTTCAAGTCCAAAGGCCATCTGCTAGCAGAATTCCGTCTTCCTTGGGGGACCTCAGTGTTTTTCTATTAAGGCCTTTAACTGATTGGATGAGGTCTACTCACATTATGGAGGATAATCTGCTTTATTCAAAGTCTAATTTAAATGTTAAACTCATCTAAAAAAAAACCTCTACAGAAGCATCTAGGATAGTGTTTGATCAAATGTCTTTTGTGGCCTAGCCAAGTAGACACATAAAATTAACTATCGCACTTCTTAGTCAACTTTACTGAGGTATAATTTACACCCAAAGAAACAATTTTAAATGCACGATTTGAGAAGTTTTTGACACACTGTAAGCACCTGTGTAACCATTACCACAATCAAGATATAAAACATTCCCATCACCCCAGAAGGTTCTCTCTTGCCCCTCCCCAGTCAATTCCTGTCCACTTTCTGGCCCAAGACAACCACTGATCAGTTTTTTGTCACTATAGATTGGTTTTGCCTGTTCTAGAATTTTTTAAACAATGGAATCATGCAGTATGTATGATTCCACCTTTATCTGGCTTCTCTTGCTTGGCATGACGTTCTTGAGGTTCATCCATGCTGCAGTCAGTCCTTTCTGATTGCTGAGTAGTATTCCGTTGTATGGATGTACCATGCTTTGTTTATCCATTCCTCTGTTGATGATTCTTTCCAGTTTTGATTCATTCATTGTGGATGTTTGCTATGAACATCCTTGTACAGGTCTTTTTATATACACATATTTTTTTTCTCTTGGATAAATGCCTAGGAGCAGAATGGCCGAGCTGCATGGTGGGTATATGTTTAACTTTTCAAGTTTAACAGTTTCCAAAGTGGTTCTACTGCTTTATATTCTCACCAGAAATGTATGAGAGTTCTAATTGCTCCACATCCCAACCAACACTTGCTGACTTTTCTTTTATGCTTTAAGTACACTGTTGATTTTAGAATATTAGATTTACAGAGAAGTTGCAGAGATAGTACAGAAAGTGTCTATATCCCTCTCAACTAGTTTTCCCTAATGTTAGCATTGTGCATTGCCATCGTACATTTCTCAAAACCCAGGGATTGACACTGGTACATGACTATTTATAAAACCTAAGACTTTATTCGACTTCACCAATTTGTAAACTAATGTACTTTTTCTGTTCCAGGATCCCACAAAAGATACTACATTACGCTTAGTCATCAAGTCTCCTTGGTCTTTGGTCTGTGACAGTGTCTCAGTTTTTCCTTCTTTTTCATGACCATGACGGTTCGGAAGGATACTGGTCAGGTATTTAGTAGAATGTCTCTCAATCTGGATCTGTGTGAATTTTTTTTCATTTTTAGATGGGGGTTGTGGGTTTGGGGGAAGAATACAACAGAGGAAAGTGCCCTTCTCATCACATCACCTTGGGGGGCACCTGACTTATCCCTCCTGATATTAACTTGATTCCTTGGTTAAGGTGGTACCTGCCAGCTTTCTCCACTGTAAAGTTATATTTCCCCCTTTCCCTGCTCTGTTCCTTGGAAGAGAGTCACTAAGTTCAGTCCATTCTCAAGAGGAGATGGTAGGGAGTAAACACTACTTCCTGGAGGGAGGTATCCACATACATTTTTAAAATTCTTCTCTAGGGAATATTTGCCTCTTTCTCCCCTATTATTTATTTATTCAATCTCTTCTTTATATCAGTATGGACTTATATATATTCACTTTATACTTTGGGTTATAATCCAATACTACATTATTTATTTTCTTGCTCAAATTGTTCCATCTGTGGTCGTTGGGGGCTCCTGTGTCCTTTTGACATGGCTTCAGCCTTCTGTTTTTTGAGCACTTTCTTCATTTCTGGCACTAGAAGATTCTCCAGGCTCATTGTCTATTGTCTCTGCCACAGCCCTAGGATCTGCCATTTCTCCAAGGAGCCTTCATTTCTTTTATTTTTAAAAATGTTGAATTTAATAGAATCAACTAGGTGTATGCTGGCTTAAAAAAAAAAGCAGCTTTATTGAGATACAATTCACATACCACGCAATTTGCATGCTGACTTTTTTAAACCTCTACTTATGCCTCCATCAGAGCTCAGCACATAGAATTTATTCAGTAGAAACCTATGGATGGATCCATAGGATCATTCTCCGCAAAGCACATGTGGGTCCCACCCCAGCACTGCCTCTCTGAAACTGATTGACACCAAGCGAGTGAGTTGCTTAATCTCGTTGTTCCAACTCAACATCTCTTGGCCTCATCATTTTCCTCCAGGAATTATGCCCAGATCACCATAAACAACTGGGTTAGGTGGCCTTCTCAGGGTCCCAGAGCTCCCCGTTTACCTTTCACCTGCCACTAACTCCACTGTACCAGCTTCATGCATTTACCACTTTGTGTCACCCATTGGACTCTAAGCTGCAAGATCACGGACTCAAGTCAGCCTACCTGGATCAAGTCATGGCTCTGCCACTCACTAGTTGTGTTCAGTTACTTAAGCTCTCTGTCCTCAGTTTACTTGTGTATAAATGGGATGACAGTAGCTACCTCACAGATGTACTAGAAAGACGAAGTGAGATGATTCACGTAAGTTACTTTGAACAGTGGCTGGCATGTTGTCAGTTCTCAGTAAATGTTGTTGTTGCTATTACTGCGGCTGTTACTGCTGTAATTATTATTTTTGCACGCCTAGGACCTGTTGGCGTAGATTGATGGCACACAGTAAGTTCACAATAAATGTTGGATATCATCTCAGCTGTGTGACCTTGAACTTGTTATTTATTTGGCACACAATGTCCTGAATTCTAAAAAGATCTTTTGTACTTAGATTTTGTCTTAGTCCATTTGTGCTGCTATAACAAAAGAAACCCCATAGACTGGGTGCTTTATAAACAAGAGAAATTTATTTCTTGCAGTTCTAGAGGTTGGGAAGTCCAAGATCAAGACGCTGGCAGATTTGATGTCTGGTGAGGACCAAGTTCCTGGTTCATAGATGGTCATTTCTTACTGTATCTTCACATGGTGGAAGAGATAAGGGAGCCCTCTGGGTCTGTTTATAAGAGCACCGATCTCATTCATGAGGACTCTGTCCTCATGACCTAATCATGTCCCAAAGGCTCCAACGTCTCATACTATCACATTGGGGGTTAGGATTTCAATATATGAATTGGAGGGGGACAAAAACATTCAGTTTATAGCAGGTTTCCTATGCTATTATTAACTTCCTTGTTTTTAAGTCACCTACTTTGGCCTCCACAGATCCTCACCAGCAACACCTGCCCTGCTTCCCACCACACACCAGAGATGCATTTATACAAAGAGGGTGAGAGATGGAACTCCCATTGTGAAGAACCAAGTCAGGCTACCTCGCAAGGGCAGAGTACATCCGAGACCGGCATACAGAGACCTCTCCCTGGACTCCTCAGTGTGGCATTGTGCCCACAGGTAAAGGGCATCAGAAGGAGATAAAACCACAAGCAGGTTGAATAGCCACCGCTTAAATGGGAAAAACAGCCCATTTTTGTCGCAAAAATCTTTAGGACCAAGAATGGAGGGGAAGAAATTGGTAGTCGCCCAGATAATTTAGTTATTCAGGGCTTTGTGTTTGCTTGTTTTCACAACACTTTGGTTCTGCTAGAAATCACCAGCAGATGGCTTGAAGAAGAGTGTGAGATCAGCAGATTTGGTTAATTGGTGCCTGCTCTGTCACTGCCAAGGTCTGCACCAACAGCCATGGCAACTCCTGGGAACTTAGGGACAATCGCTTAAGAAACTGAGAACTCCAGTCTGACTCATGGATTGGCTCGGGAAAAGGTGAAGAACAGCTCTTGGGTGAGGGCAGAGTTACCCGGAAAACCATGACGTGCACAGGGAGCCCCATCAACAACAGTAGCCTGTTTCTCCTTCCCCGTTAACCTTCAACTCAGGGACACATTGTGAGATGGGCACCTCTCTACCATCCCTCCCTCCTTTCTCAAGGATAAGGTCTTTGTACAGCACGTGTCTTATGGAAGGGATATGATGGAGGTGGGGTGGGGCTTCCAAGATTGTTCTTGATAGATGCCAGCTTGGTAGCCCAGTTGAAATGTCACCCCAGCTGAAGCCCAGGGCTTCTCATTCAATGGGGTCCTAAACACAGTGAGGGCTGCACCAACAGCAATCATTCCAGCAACTCAATGGTGTCAGAGACCAGCTGCCAAAGCCCTCCTAAATCAGGAACACTCTTAGATAGGAGGTGTGTTCAGAACTCTAAAGCCAAAACCGGAGTGAGAAGTGACCACCACAGAGGGCTCTGTGTGAGTAAATGGAAGCCAAACAATATGTAAAGAGCACCGTGATGAAGAAGAAGAAAACACTCCACCCTTTTGATGTTCTCATTTACTGACAGTCTTTGGTGTCTTTGGTGTCTTAACGTCCAAGCAGGTCGCATCTTAGCTAAGTTTATAAAAACAATTACAGCTGTCCTTCAGTGTTCTCAGGGCACTGGTTCTAGGACCCACAGCAGGTACTCAAATCTGCGAATTCTCAAGTCCCAGAGCCGGCCCTCTGTATCCACGGGTTCCGCATCCGCAGATTCAACCAACCACGATCATAAACATAATACACGATCCATGGTTGGTTGAATCTGCGAATACGGAGAGCCAACTGTATTCTTTTATAAGATTAGAGAAAGCTTCTGACAAACCCAGGAAAGAACTATTGTTAGAGACATAAAAATGTCAAGTCTTCAAGCTTCAGGGAATAAGTAGGGGAGGGCGGGAACGTCTAAATTTATTTGACGTGACCAAAGGTAACATGAGAGTTTTGTGCCTCTGATTTGGCTGTTGTAGAAACAGTCCAGTGATTGTTACTATTTAGAACATTGTCCAGGGAGGCCTGTCTCGTCTGAAGAAATCATGACATCAGAGTAAGTCCCCAGTTCAGGGGACAAAACAACATATCACAACAGATTGAATGCCAACACAGATATGAGAAGCCAGCTGTCTTCTCTCAAGCCAGATGTGAAAGAGATATGCAAAAATGAAAGTCAACGCCACTCACTCATGTGTTTGCTTTAGAAATCACTTTTTTTCCATAAAAATGTTAACTTGTCACGGGGTTTTTATTGTTATTTTAGGTGAATTAATAGATATTGTTAAAAATCCTCAGTTTCAATTCCTAATATGGAAAATACAAAGAGATGGAGTCAGTTGAGCCGAAGCTACTTGAGGTTCTCAGTAATTTTCAAGAATGTAAAAGTCTGAAAAGGGCTGGTATAGAACCACAGGAGAAGGGAGGCAGGGTGGCTTTTTTGTTTTTAAATAAATCTATTTATTTATTTTTGGCTGCGTTGGGTCTTTGTTGCTGCGCATGGGCTTTCTCTAGTTGCGGTGAGCGGGGGCTTCTCTTGTTGCGGAGCGCACGGGCTCTAGGCTCACAGGCTTCAGTAGTTGTGGCACGTGGGCTCAGCAGTTGTGGCTCATGGGCTCTAGAGCGCAGGCTCCGTAGTTGTGGCACACGGGCTTAGTTTCTCCGCAGCATGTGGGATCTTCCCGGACCAGGGCTCGAACCCGTCCCCTGCATTGGCAGGCGGATTCTTAACCACTGCACCACCAGGGAAGTCCCCAGGGTGGCTTTTAAATGACCAAAGAATGGATTCAAAATGGTCTCGGAAACTTGATAGCTGTGTGACTACAGTCAAGTTGTTCAATATTTGTGTTCTCTTATCTTTAGATTTGGAATAATGGTACCCATCTCACAGGGGTATTGTAAGAATTAACCAAAATGATACACGGCAAACAGGATGCACTCACTAAATGAATGTTGCTGACAGTACTGGGATCATGACGAACGCCCCGTCGTTTATACAACCACTTCGTACCCATAAATCCATGCCCACAATTTTTTATTTTTTTTTGCAGTACGCGGGCCTCTCACTGCTGTGGCCTCTCCCGCTGCGGAGCACAGGCTCAGGACGCGCAGGCCCAGCAGCCATGGCGCATGGGCCCAGCCGCTCCGTGGCACGTGGGATCCTCCCGGACCGGGGCACGAACCCACGCTCCCTGCATTGGCAGGCGGACCCCCAACCACTGCACCACCAGGGAAGCCCCGTGCCCACATTTTTGATTAATGTCCTTTGGGTAAATTCCTAGAATCAGACACCCTGGCATGAAGATTTATGTTTGACTTTCTAAAGCAGACTTGCTGAAAACCAGCAACCAACCCGATTATCACACGGCCTCGTTTTGTAGCCTAAGAGCTTCGGCAGGCTCAGTAAAAACATCTGAAATCTGCCTCTCAATTCTCCCCCTAACGAGTGGGCCAGGGCTCTGAGACGGGCTGGCTTGGCGGCAAGTACATCACTAATGTCAACTTTGATGCTCCAGACGTCTTGCTCTTCTCCTGACCCTTGTTCTCTGAGGCAAAGACTGCACACCCTGAAGTCTGTCGCATCTGGGAAGCCCTTTTGCCATCTTATTCCCCACATTGACCCCAGTCTCTGCAGTAAGAACAGGTGGCCTGGCCTTTCTTCAATCCCGCTTCTCGACAGTGACCTTTCCCTCTCCGTGTCTCCTCTGCCGTTCATGGGAATGTCGCTTTCCTCACTGTGGAGCAGGCCATCCGGCCCCTCTAGAACTCAATGACTTTTACTGCTCTTGGAAAGGACTATGCTTGGGCCACAAACAAAATAGGAGGACCAAGCTTAACTTTTGATCTATATTTCCAGTTTGGAAGAAAAGAAATTTAATCTACCCTATGGGGGAGGAGGGAAGGAAGCTCTACTTAGGCAAATGGCTTTCTTCCTCTGTTTATCTGTTCTCATTTCTAAGCACTTGGAGCCTGTGGTCAACAGGGGTTCTTTTTTTTTTTAAATATATTTATTTGTTTTATTTTCGGCTGCGTTGGGTCTGTTGCTGCGTGCGGGCTTTCTCTAGTTGCGGCGAGCGGGGGCTACTCTTCGTTGCGGTGCGCAGGAGCTTCTCGTTGCGGTGGCTTCTCTTGTTGCAGAGCACGAGCTCTAGGTGCACGGGCTTCAGTAGTTGTGGTGCACGGGCTCACTAGTTGTGGCGCACAGGTTTAGTTGCTCCGAGGCATGTGAGATCTTCCTGGACCAGGGCTCGAACCCATGTCCCCTGCATTGGCAGGCAGATTCTTAACCACTGCACCACCAGGGAAGCCCCAGCACGGGGTTCTGATTGCATCATCACATGGGCGAAGCTGGAGGACGGGGTAGACAACAGTGACAACGGTTTTGGAACAAGCCAGCAGCACTTAGCACAGAAAAGGCCTGGAGTTGTTAGGGAACCGTTGACTGAAACCACCCGCCTTGGCCAGACCCCGATTGCCTGAGTTGTCTCACAACAGAAGGTCCTGATGAGGAACATGGTGCTGTCACTGAAAACTAACTAGGTGAATTCGGGAGGGGCCAAAAGAGGGAGGAGAGGACCAACTTCCCAGAGTCCTCTTGCTGGAATCCATCTTGGCTGAGAGATTCACACGCCACCAGGCAGTACCCTGAGTCAGACTAGGGGCCAAGCAAGATGATTGGCCAGAGACAACCTGGTAACTAACCCCATTACCATAAAACCCAAGACTGCGAGCCACGTGGCAGAGCAGTTCTCCTGGGTTCCTTTACCCTCCTGCTCTCCGCCCAGCACCCCTTCCTAAAAAAGTCTCTTGCTTTGTCAGCACGTGTGTCTCCTTGGACAACTCATTTCCAGGTGTTAGACAAGAACCCACTCTCGGGCCCTGGAAGGGGTCCACCTTCCTGCAACAGAATCGTCCATGTAGGGAGAAATAGGGAAGATGGGGATGGTACTGGCTGAGAAATTAGGCAAAGCCTTGCAGGAATAATATTAACAAACAATAATGACAACAGCTGACAGAGACTGTTTACCCCGTTCAGGCCTTGTTCTGTGCACTTTACATGTATTGATTCATTAATCTTCACGGCCACCCTTTCAGATGGAGAAGCTGAGACATAGACAGGTGAAATAATTATCGTCTGCTCAAGGTCTCACAACTGCTAAGTGGCAGCAGGATTGCAATTCAGACATTCAAAGGCCAATACTCTTGATCATGAAACTTCCCAGCCTCTTAATTATAATTATTGAACACCATTTGTCAGACACTAGGCTAATGGTTTTAATTAAATAATTTAATTTAATTCTCACAACAACTCAGTCAGTAAATTGCTAATTGTGTTTCATTTTACAGATGAGTTCTGAAGCACAGAGAGGTTGAGAAGCTTGTTCGAAGGTCACACAGCTTGCACGTCAGGGGAAACAGAATTTAACCTCGGGTTTGTGCATTCAGAACTCAAGCTCTTACTTAGATCTCTGCTCCATGAGCCACTGCTCAGTTGGTGTAAAGAAGGTCTCTGGAAGACATTTTGACCCAGTAACCACTTGAGATTCTTACAAACCAGGTAGAAGCTAATGATGGGTTCAATGACCAGCCAGATCTTTTCCGTGGCTCTCCCTCCTGACCCCAGGCAAGGACCAGTCCAGCCCATCCTCAAATGACTTCCATGTCAGTTCATTCACTCATTTATTCAACAAATATTTCTTTACCCACAGTGTAAAACACACTGGAATTTGAAAACTTGGTATAAAAAAATGTTAAATACCTCATTAACAATTTCATATTGAATACACGTAAAAATGACTATTTTTGATAAATTGGGTTAAACAAAATATACTATTAAACATATATAATTACAAAGGGGCAAAAAGACCTTTGATCGTGGGGATGGTTTCACAGGTGTATACATGTCAAATCTCAAACTCTATACCTTAAATACGAGCAGTTTATTATATGTCAATAATGCTGTAGCTCCCCCATTGCTACCCGAGAGGATTAACAAGAACTAATTTCACCTGTTTATTTATTTTTTCGATGCAGCTATTCGAAATTTTAAAATCACATAGGTCAGCAAATACTTCTTGAGCACCTCCTATGTATCTGTCACTGTTCCAGGCTCTGGGAGCACAGTAGTGAGTGACAACAGACAAAAGTCTCTGCTCTCCTGAGGCAGAATGCAGTCCACCTCAGAAAGTGAGAGCAGCCTTGGGAGAAACACACTCCACAGGCAAGAGTGTAGGCCATCTCAGAAATAACTAAACAAAACAGACACTAAAGAAAATAAAGAAGAAAATCATGTAGTATATTAGAGAGTGATAAGTGCTATGAAGAAAAAGAGAGTAGGAAAGGCAAAGAGGGGGTGTTGTGGTTTGGGGTTGATTATAATTTTAAATAAGGCGGACAGGGAAGGCCTCACAGAGAAGGTACCATTTGAGGGAAAAGATGAGAGGAGAGGGGGAAACCATGTGACTCAGCAGGGTGGGGGGCAGAGCACTTCAGGCAGAGGCCCCAGCAAGCATCCTGAGATGGACTGCACAAGGAACAGAAAGGAGGCCAGATTGATCCTCTCTCTTCTTCCACAGGGGTGTACTCTTGCTCACTAGAACAAATCCAGGCTCCTGCCTCAAGGCTGCCAGAAGAAGGGGGATGCCAAGGAGATGGCCTCTGTGCTCTGGTCAGGGCCTCTGTGCCCTGATGTCAGCAGGCCATCCTCACCACTGCATTGTTGCTGCATCTGTCCTTCAAAGGCTCCTTTGCCTTCTAATCTCAAGCAGTGCAAAGCTTAAACTACTTTCTATGCCCAGCTCAAGACTCACTTTCTTCAGGAAGCCTTCCGAAATTCACCTCATCCCCCATCAGTGCTCGAAACATAAGGTTCACTCCATTTTGAGTCCTTACCATAGCAGCTTGTAATTGTTATCTTGATATTATTCTCAAGGTGTTCCACGTGAGTATGCCTTTTTTCTCCAGCTACTTCAGGAAAAGAAACATTTGCCTCCTCCTATAATGTTTAAGAGTGATATATATTCAATTGGTGTTTGACGAGCATTGGATGATTGGATGGATGGATGGAAGGATAGATGATTGATTGGATGAATAGTGCTATAGGCCGAATGTCTGTGTGCCTCCCCAAATTCATATGTTGAAACCTAACCCCTAGTGTGATGGTATTTGGAGGTGGAGGCCTTTGGGAGGTGATAAGGTTATGAGGGCTGAATCCTCAAGAATGAGATCAGCACCCTTATAAGAGAAAGTCTGGAGAGCTTCTACCAAGCGAGGATACAGTGAGCAGACGGCATCACCAAATCTGCCAGCAGCCTTGATCTTGGACTTCCCAGCCTCCAGAACTATGAGAAATAAATTTCTATTGTTTATAAGCCACCCAATCTATTGTATTTTGTTATAGCAGCCTAAATTGACTAAGGCAAATAGTATTAAAATAAGAAGAGGAATTCTTCAGGATCTGAGACAGAAGTCTGACTGAATGTTTTCTAAATACAATGAAAGTTAATATCTTCTGAAAAAAATTAAAATGTTTTAACTAGGAAGCTGAGAATTGTAATTCTTTCCCCCCCCAAACCTGATCAATATCTTTGTCCTCTTTACTTTCATAATCTGTTGTAAATACACATGCTGATGGAGACAGAGGCCTCCACAGGGGAGAGTTTCCAAAATCAGCCCATACATTTACATCAAAGAATAACAGTGTGTTGAGAAGGATGCAGGATTTTGTGCCCCTAATCCCCTGCTGCTTGTATTAGCCATTTCCAGCTGTATCACATGTCAAACCATCAGGACACACCATTGATGTTAAGAGGTTGTTTCCAAAGCAGAATAACGCCCACAGCTAAAATCTATTTTCCTGTTCTAATTTTTTCACTCTTTCAATTTGTAGACACGTAAGTGTTTATTAGGTCAAATTAGCACAGGCATCTAGAATATCCCAATAAATGTAACCTCTTTTTCTTAGGGTGTGTAATTTTGAACACTGCCAACACATTACCCAACATGCATCAGCACTAGCAAAATGCCACAGTGCTCAGGCCTTCCATAATGTGCCTTTCAAAAATAGAGACAGCTACCCAGCAGTTTTAGCTTTCCCAAGAGAAATCTTGGCTCAAATAAACACTGTGTGTACCATTATAAGAAAGCCAAAAACCTGAAGCGGTGGTCCTTGCTCTTCTCTGGGATAAGGGTCCCTCTGAAAGTCTGTAGAAAACCATGTAATCTCTCCAGTAAAGTGCACACATACAAACAATTCTATATATAAAACCGGGGAGTGTAACTGAAACTTATCTTGGGCTCTTCCCCAAGAGGCACGGATTTGAGGTTGAGAAAATTTGATTACAATACCGAGTGTTGGTGAGATTAAGAAGCAACCAGACTGTCATGTCCTGCTAATGGGAATGTGACATAGTATAACCACTTTGGAAAACTCTTTATCAGTATCTATTAAAGATGCTTATGTATACAACTTGCGACCCACTTCTAGATGCCCAAGAAAATGTTCTCCAAACACATACACAAGAATGTGAAATGTCCATTAACTGTATTATGGACCAACAAATTGAGTTCTATTCCCACAATGGAATACTCTACAGCAATGACAATGAATGATCTACAACTACCCATAAATAAAAATCTACGGACTTCCCTGGCAGTCCAGTGGTTAAGACTCTGTGCTCCCAATGCAGGGGGCACAGGTTTGATCCCTGGTCGGGGAACTAAGATCCTACATGCCGCAAGGCACAGCCAAAAAAAAAAGAAAATCTAATGCTGTGTTCATCTGAAACCACGTTTAGAGGCCAGAGGATATTCAAAACAAATAATAGCAATGCCAAGAGGGCAGTTATGCTTTAATCACGTATTTGGAAGGTGTTCGTGATGAGTTCATCTGTGAAGTCACGTCACTGTCCTATGGTGATTAACTGAAATACCACTGTGTCTCTCTTGACAACACTTACCATTGACCACAGGATGGCTCGGGCTGGTGGGAGGGCAGTGACCAATGTCCAACATATGCCTTCTGTTAAAATGGGTCAATGTACAGTGGAGAAGCACTCTGTTTTTCCTCTGGGAAAGGACAGCTCTCACCCAATTGTATACACACACACACACACACACACACACACATACACACACACATATATATGGATTATTATTAGAGAAGATTCCTGCACCCATCTCAAGGCCAGAGAAAGAGCTGCACACCTCCGTCCTTAAGCACCATTGCCTTTTAGAATTACGCGGTCTTTTGCATAAAACAAATGCTTATTTTCTAGGTCATGCTTAGTAACAACTACCTTTGGTGCTTGTGCATGGTACTTCTCATAGATCATTTTTGCAAGTTAAAAAATTTTTTTTATTGAAGTATAGCTGATTTACAATATCATGTTAAGTTTCAGGTGTACAGCATAGCAATTCAGTTTTATATATATATATTCTTTTTCAGATTCTTTTCCTTTATAGGTTATCACATAATATTGAGTATAGTTCCCTGTGCTATACAATAGGTCCTTGTTGGTTAATCTATTTTATACTTAGTAGTATGTATCATATATCATTTTTAATCCTCACAAGTATTTTATGGAACAGGTACTGTTATTAACCTTATTATTTTTTGTAATTGGAGTACAGTTGCTTTACACTGCTGTGTCAGTTCCTGCTGTATAGCAAAGTGAATCATCCATACGTATACATATATCCCCTCTTTTTTGGATTTCCTTCCCATTTAGGTCACCACAGAGTAATCTTATTTTTTATTAACAGCTTTATTGAGATATAACTCACATCCATAAAATTAACAAATTTATCATTTTAACCTTTTTTTTTTTTTTTTTGTGGTAAGTGGGCCTCTCACTGTTGTGGCCTCTCCCATTGCGGAGCACAGGCTCCGGACGCGCAGGCTCAGCGGCCATGGCTCACAGGCCCAGCCGCTCCGCGGCATGTGGGATCTTCCCGGACCGGGGCACGAACCCGTGTCCCCTGCATCGGCAGGCGGACTCTCAACCACTGCGCCACCAGGGAAGCCCCATTTTAACCATTTTTAAGTACACAGTTTAGTGCCGTTAAGTACATTCACAACATTGTACAACCATCACTACGATCCCTTTTCAGACCTTTTTCATCATCTCAAATAGAAACTTCATATCCGTTAAACACTAACACCTCATTTCCCCCTCCCACTAACCCCCTCATTCTACTTTCCGTCTCTATGAATTTGCCTATTCTAGGTACCACATGCATATAAATGGATTTTGTATCTTATTTATTTCACTTAGCATAATGTTTTCCAGATTCATGGATGTAGTAACATGTTTCAGAATTTCATTTCTTTTTAAGGCTGAATGATATTCCATTGTATGGATAGACTTCATTTTATTTATCCATTCATCTGTTGATGGACATTTGGGTTGTTTTCGCTTTTTTGGCTATTAGAATAATGCTGCATGAACATCTGTATATTGATCCATTTTACAGATTGAGGAGAGTGAGTCAGGATGAACAACTTCACCAGGATCACTCAGCTAATGAGAGGGGTTCAAATTCAGCCATGCTTAAAGTCAAGCCTGTTCCCCAGCTCATACCACCTCTCATGCAGCAGGAGATCCAAGATCTGGATGGTCACCAGGGCACTGGAAACAGCAGGCACCAATAAGGCCCACCTCATCGCCATTCCACTCTGTCTGCTTAAATGTGTTTGTGACTTTAAAAGCCCTAAGCAAAATCCTAACCAAAATCTAACTATTAAATTAGAGCTAACACTATATTTAGCTAAATGATGAAGAGAATTAGAATTGTTTTACTGATAGGCTTGTAAAGGGCCAGGAAAAATCTCTAGGCATCATCCTTTTAAGTGCTATGAACACTTGGACAATTTCTTTCATTCAGTAAAAACATACTGACCACAGATATGAGACAGGTACCATGTGACACTCTGAAGACACAGAAATGAGATAAGATACAATCCCAGGCTCAAGGAGCTCCAAAGTCTAGTTGGAGAAGCAGGTCCATAGAGACAGAATTATAGCACCATAATTATAACATGGCACATGGCTGGCTTCACAGTGTCACCTGGCTACATGGCTGTGTATTGCAAAGCCCCTTGATGGACCCCCCAGTTTTTGGGTAAAGGGAGCTATTTCATGGAGAGTACAGTCAGCAGGATTCATGACTGCATCTATCTTGCCCCAAACGCCCCTATGCTTCTCCATCCACAGCCATTCTGTTAGCCAGGTGTCAAGGTCTACAAAAGCCCCAATAAGTAAAGATTTGTCTAGAACTACTAAAGAGAAGAGTGGTCTACCCAAGTGGTCAGTATGGTGGACATTGTGATAAGCTTGCCCATCTCCCCATTCAGAAGTAAGGGTCTTATTTCTTCACCTGCTAGGAGTGTTCCTGGCAGGCAGCCCTTGGCTCTTAGCCCCCTTCAGAGATGACCCCAGCTGCAGAAAAACCACTTTGCCCAAGGTCATGCTGCCTTCTCTGGGAAGCCCACTTCCAATGACTGACTGATGTGAAGGTAGAAAGGTCTTGTCCTCCTGCCCCACTCAGGACAGTTCTGAAGTGTCAGCCATCTTCAGAATCCCTTGCAGAGTTAGTGGAGGCTTCCACTGAAAATATATAAGTTTTGAGACAGGAAGGGGTCAGGGCACAACCTTTAAAAGAATGACAGCCATTGAGGACACGGCATAAACTGGTTAGGACCAACTAGATCCAAGATGGTGGACGAGTTGACTTCCACTAGACCTTGAGCCTCATTATACTCTCATTGTAATACATTAGCATATGCTAAATGACACACCCACAGGCACCATGAAAGGCCAAGGCAGACCATAAAAGGCCCAAAAGTGGGTGGTTACCCAATTCCTGGAAATCCCCACCCCTTCCCCCAAATAGTTGGAATAATCCTCCCGCTTATTAGCCTATGAAATTACCCAGCCCATTAAAACTAATCACCCCATATTTGGGGGCTTCTTGCCTTCTGAGATGGCCTACACTCTTGCCTGTGGAGTGTGTTTCTCCCAAGGCTGCTCTCACTTTCTGAGGTGGACTGCATTCTGCCTATGGAATGTGTATCTCTCTAAATAAACCTGCTTTCACTTTACTGCGGCTCACTCTTGAATTCTTTCCTGCTCGAAGCCAAGGACTCACTCTTGGCAGCCCGTCCCAGGGACTCATCCGAGACCTGGGACGTGACCCTCCTCTTGTACCCCACCTTTTCCTTCCTGCAACAGTTTGACTTCTCCCTCTGCCAACTCCTGCCTCTCTCCCCTCTTATCTACAACTGTCGATGCCCAGAGCACCTCTTAATAACCCTCCTGCAGGCCCATCTCCATCTCAGAGTTGGTTGGCTTCCTGGGAAACTCCACCACAGCAGCCATTCAATGGAATGGGCACAACAGACTATAGCAATGTCTAAAGACTCGCAATCCCTGGGCTCTAGGGGGGGCCCAAACCTCATGGAAAACATGTAGAACCAGGCACAACGGGACCTCCTTTGAGAATAGGGGTGTTTTCTTTGGAGAGGATTAGTGGGGAGGTCCCAATCCTCTCCGTGATCCTCACCGGAGACTTGCTGAAGGAAATGAGAAATATTACCAGGGCTGCTACAAACATATTCACATAGTTTAACAGATTGACAGGGGGAAATTGAGAGGAGAAAGTCTGTAATCAAATCTAAGTGAAACTGAGCAGGACCCTGTGGGGCTCCCAGGTACAAATCCTTTCTGTGTCTCCCTTTTCTTGTTTGTAGGAAATGGGCTTCATTCAGCCTCCTTGACCTTGCCTGAGTTCCAAAGGGCAGATTCAAACAGTTGCTAATCCGGGAAGGAAGGGGATGTAGAAACAAGGGAGGAGTAGTCAAGAAACAACAGCCCAGCCTTGGGGCAGGGTCCTGGTTCTCCCTCAAGGGATATACATAGCAATACCTTTGAGTTCTGCAGGAACTAACACCCCCATCCAGGTGGAAGTTGGAATGATGATGACCCTCCTGACTTCAATCAACTAAAGCTGGTACTCTGTAGACCTTTGCCCCAATTTTATGCTGAATTCTCCTCTGCTCAAGCCCCCTCATGACTATGCATATACCTGTAGCTCACAACTTCCCCAGTTTTGCTGTTGGGGAGACACTGCTTTGGGAAAGATCCCCAGTGTTCTCCTTACCTGCTGCAAGTGATAATAAATCCTTCCCTCTCCCTCGCTTTGGCTTGGTTGTGTCTATTGGCTCAACCACCAAGAGGGTATCTATCTACTGACACCCACCAAGAGGCAAACCCAGTTTTCGGGCAACAGACGGCCTACAAAGCAAAGCTCACTTTTACATCACAGATCATAATTTAAAAATCCCATTGATGTTCACATGGAGCTTTGTGCCAGCAGCAAGAGTGAATTTGCCATCGTAAAAATGTTTCCAAGGACCTTACAAAAATAATTACTATTGTATGTTTTGAGTTATTTAGGAAAGGACCTGGGAGTTAAAATCCACACGATCCCCAAATTCCAATAAATTTTAAACAAGTCTAAATATTGAAATCTTCCCTTCTATGCATTGTTACATGTTCTGCTAGCTGCATTGACTTATATGTAAACTTAAATTAGAGAAAAGATCATTTTACTCTAAGACTTCATAAAATCCTCCATAAATAATTTACACGAAAGATAGTTTCCCCAGCTCTAATATTACAGTTTAACTAATAAATCCAATGTGGTTTTTCACAGAAAAAAAACTGATAAAATGCTTGTTGAAATAACCATTATTAAAGAGTTGTAAAATTGCATGCTCATATAGATATGTTACGGTTTGGAAAATTTTACTTCTGATAAATGGAATATTTATAAATGGGATGGAATATTTATAAATGGAATATTTCCTGCCATATTAATAAACAAAGGGTGTCACAGTCACCAATGATTTGCAGCCCTCCAACGTGAGCTGATGAGCCCTGAGGAAACTCAGGGCTGAAAAGAATACGTGCCATCTAGCAGCCAGCAGACTGCAGCCACTCCCTGAGGTGAGCCCTGAGGAAACTCAGCATGTGAATATACAGGCCCCAGATAGCTGAGGTGCACACCAAAGGAATGATTTCAGTGAGCCCAGACTCTTGCATCTTCCCATACACAGAAAAGTACCAAATTCCTTAACTTGAGATATCTGGTTTTCTTTAATTAACAATAATCTTTTGACTACCTGCCCTTTGTTGCAAAACTCCTCTATATCCTGGCTGCCCCGCTCACCTACTCGGAGCAGTTTCTCAGAGTTATCTGGAACGCTGTCTCCCGGGATGCAGTCCTCATTTTGCCCCAAATCAAACTTAACTCACAACTCTCACGTTGTGCATTTTTTTAAGTCAACACTTCTTCAATAGTGTGACATTGTGATGATATATATTTGATCTTTGTCTCTAGTTCCTGGCGAGCTTCTAAAACCTTTGGAAATTCCTGAGTGACAGGGATGAGAGGAGTGTCTTTGTTATTCGTAACAAACCCTTTGCAAGCAAACCTGCGTTTATGCTAATGAGGGTGACTCTTAATGGGCCTTTAGATAGCTTCAGGATCTGGGCCGGTTGCCAAGGGAACCAACCACGTGATTAGTGGTTGGTTCCCTTGGCAACCAACCACTAATCACTCCCTGGACCTCCAGGGAGGAAGGGGGACGCTGGATCTTGATGTAATCACCAGTGCCCAATGATTTAATCAATCATGCCTACAAAAATGAAACCTCCATAAAAACCCCTAAGCAAGGGAGTTCAGAGAGCCTCCGGGTCAGTGAACTAGAGCTCATCCACGTGCCTGGAGGGTGGTACACCCCAACTCCATGGGGACAGGAGCTCCTGTACTCACGACCCTTCCAGACCTCACCCTATGCACATCCTCATTTGGCTGTTCATCTGTGTCCTTTATAATAAACCAGTAGTAGTAAGTAAACTGTTTTCTCTGAGTTCTGTGAGCTGTTCTAGCAAAGTTTCAAACCTGCAGAGTATGTCATGGGAAACCTTTGATTTCTAGCTTGTCAGTCAGAAGTAGGCGAGGCCTGGACATTTCGACTGGCATCTGAAGTGGGGGCAGTTTTGTGGGACTGAGCTCTTAATTTGTGGAGCCTACGCTAACTTCAGGTAGTGTCAGAATTGAATTTAACTGTAGGTTACCCAGTTGATGTCCAGAGAGCTAAAGAATTGGTTGGCATGGGAAAAACCCCACACATTTGGCGTCAGAGGGGTGGTGAGTAAAAAACAGATCATAGGTGACTGAACTGTAGGATAGTAAAGAAATAAAACCTAACACAATTAGTCTTAGCAAAAAAGGGACACTGGCCGACCCTTATTTTAGAATACTCAGACATCAGAAGTCACTTGAAAAGGATCCCTTTTTGCACCCACATACATGCGATTAGAGGCGAGAGCACAGCTTGTGATGTTCAACACAGCACTAGATAACCACATGTGAACTCAGGCAAATGACTTCCACTGTCTGACCTCTGTATAACGTGGCTGTTAATAGAATCAATGTCATAGGGTCACTGCCAGCAAGCAGTGAGATGATGCATATACGTCTCTTAACAGAGTGCCTCGCCCATGGCAAATGTGTAAATACCGACTAATATCATCACTACTGTCCCTACATGTTTCTTTCCACAAAAGGTATGGCCAACTCTCATTAATTTTTTTTTAACTAAAGTACAGTTCATTTACAATGTTATGTTAATTTCTGCTGTACAGCAAAGTGATTCAGTTATACATACACATACATTTTTTAATATATTCTTTTCATTATGGTTTGTCATAAGATATTGAATATGGCTCCCTGTGCTACACGGTAGGACCTTGTCGTTTCCATTCCATGTATAACAGCTCACGTCTGCTAACCCCAACTTCCGATTCCACCCTTCACCCAACCCCCTCCTTCTTGGCAACCTCAAGTCTGTTCTCTATGTCTGTGAGTCTGCTTCTGTTTCGTACATAGGTTCATTTGTGTCGTATTTTAGATTCCACATATAAGTGATATCATATGGTATTTGTCTTTCTCCTTCTGACTTCACTTAGTATGACAACCTCTAGTTGCATCCATGTTACTGAGAATGGCATTATTTCATTCTTTTTTATTCACCAACTGTCATTTAGAGGTTGAGAGCATTGGCTCTAGAAACAGACTGATTCTGTGACCTTAGAGGTAAGTTACTTTACATCGCCGACACTTTCATCATTTATAAAATGTGGATAATAATACCTACCTCCAGGGCTGAAGCAAGGATTAGATGAGATACTATATGTAAAGTGCTTAGAAGGATGCTATTGTTATAATTTTAATAAATACAATGTCTCTTTCCAAACACATCTCCCCGGGGCCCTCTAGGGGAATTCCACTGTGTGAGCCCATGGATGATTTTGTAGCAGAAGACACAAAGCTTCCTGCCCTTACAACATCACTCTGCATGCTGGGACTTACCAGCAGAAACAATCAATCCCAACTGTTCACCCCAGTACACCCTTGTGAGGGAAGGTGCTCATCTAGTCACCTTCTCTGTCAAGTACTCTCTGAACCTCCAGACCTGGACCCTGAACTCCAGCCTCAGAGAGCAGCTCAACTAATCCCAAACAACTGCACCCCTTTCCTAGTCCAACTGTAGCCTCACTGGGGTCACAGGTGCCAGACGACAGGTGCGTCCCTAGTCTTTCAAAGATATTATCCGAATGCTTTTGATGTCCCCAAACTATATACAGAGTAATGAGAAGATAAAAAAGCTCTTTGTAACTCAGGCACAGACAACATCAAAGGGGAGAGAGAGAGAGAAAGAGAGAGAGATTAAGACTTCTAAAAGAAACGATTTTTCTCACAATGCGTTTTTCCTCGGATGTCAGTAATTATCCTCTTTGGGTTAGCAGACTATCATTTTGAAATCTGAGGAAATGTGATGATCTAGGTCTAGAAAAATTGTGTCTAAAAAGCAAGTTTAAATAAATAAATAAATAAATAAGATAAAAAGCAAGTTATCAAAAAAAAATTTCCCTCCTGAAGGGTTTCTCTACCACATAAGATTTTTTAGAATAGTAAAAGTACCTGATATTTATAAAGTCATTTATATATTATCATATTTAATTTTCATGACAACACTGGGAGGGATAATAGTCCCTCTTTACAGACTAGAGGGATAATAGACTAGAGGGAAGCAGTAAATGACATACCTGGGGTCCATAGCGAATTTACTGAAAGCCCAGGACTTTAACAAAGGGCTGTGACTCCAGAGTCAGTCTGCCTTTCTCTATGGAGAGGTCCTCACAAGATGGAAATTCATATCCTTGAATGTTTCCAACACAACATGTATTCTACTTTCCACGGAATAATTCACCCAGTTCCAAAGTCGGCCACTGATTAATGCCGGTAAAGACACCAACTTTTCACTCCATAAATAGTGTGAGGGAAAATGCTTACTCTCTCTAACGGTACAGACCAAAATGATGATTCACTTAGTTGAGTCAGAAGATTCCCAGATTTCAAATTCAATGCTTTGAAATACGAACTCCACTTTGGAATAAATCTAAAGAGACTTTATGCATAAACAGAAAGGTTGCCTTGGCCCCCAAATGAGCTTTGCCACTATGAACATTAATCCCTGGTGGCGGGATAGTGTTGATTTGAGGGAGTCACTTGTTGAGGCAGTAAGAAGGATGCTGAGCAGATTCTAATTAGAAAAACATTCTGGAGTCTAGCAGAGAAGAGCCCTGGCAGGAGAAACCTGGAGTGAGATTCAGATGAAGAAAGAGGCAAGTCTGGCAAAGAGGCAACTTGTGAATTTCACACACACTCTGAAGACACTTTAAGGAAATTCAAACTTTACCAGCTGGACTGAGATGAAAGGAATATCCCAGAGGCATCTGCTTATTTGAAACAATTCATGTCAGGAAGAAAGAGTTTTCAAAGAAATTCACTTAAGGGGTACTTTGGATCAACACCTATATGCTTTAAAAAAACCTCTAGGGGAATTCCACTCATGAGTCATGAGCAAGAAGAAGGTGGCTAAGAGAAATAAGGATTGTGATAGGCAAACATCATAAATACCATGATCCCCATCACCACCACCATCATCATTATCATCATCATGGCTAGCACTTTCTGTACGTTTGCTGTGTACCAGGGATTCTTTCAAGGAATTTACATATTTAATTCATTTCTCTCTTTCTCAACAACCCTACGAGGAAGGTGTTATCATTATCTTCATTTTTTAGATTAAGAAATAGAGGCTCAGAGAGTTTAAGAAACTTGCCTCAAATCACACAGCTAATAAGTAGTGAGTCAGAAATTCAAATCCAGGTCCTCTGGGTTCTAAACCTATGTTATCCCAATCTTTATATTATTACAGATGGGCTGGTTGTTTTATCTTTGACTTTCCCCCCAAAAATATATTTTCAAGGCTATGAGGAACTTTAATATAATAATGCCAGCACATCTTCAAGTTGGTGGAAGATATTAGCAAAAGACCACTGAGACAAAGGCTGTTTCTCTCATAGCTAGGAGAGACACTCTTTAAGATGTATTGTATTTAAGATATATTCATGTCTTCTGTGAAATTTATAAGCATTTACTTCTTTCTTCTTCTGGACATTATTTTCAGCCATCTCACTTTTTCTATCTTCAAGCCTATGTATTTATGCTCAGGAAGCCTGTCACCATACAAGTATTTTCTCTTCCTTTGATCTGTATCATTTAGACTCACTCGAAATTAATCTATTAACTTAGAAGGTTCCTAAAATACCTCTAACACCATTCTTATGCATAGCTTCAATTGTAAAATTCCATTCAGGGATACTGTCTCATATGATTGCTTTAAATTCCAAAGCAGCCCACAGGGTGCTAGCTAATTTACAGTGACCGAAAGTAAATTTAAACGTGACCATAGAAATGAGAAATGCAGACTGGCCAAAGTATAGTTTCAAAATGTTCCCCTTCAAAGTTATTGAATGTCTGCTGACAACCCTTATGTTTCCTAAATGTACATAAATCCGTTTGGATAGAATGCTATGAGCCTCAGTTGGAGGACAGAGCAGAATCCTAAGAATACTTTCATCACCAATTAATGAAATGAAGTAATATAACTGTGACTACAACTTAAGGCTTCACAATGTGTGCCTGATTTCACTTTTATGAGAAGCTCTAAGGGTGAATAAGCAACATATTCTTAAAAGCAATAATATATGGCATTTTTATTTCAGCAGGCTCTTGGTTAAATGCCTCAATGAAGAAAGAGGATCAGACCTTCGCAGGAAAGGATGTGAATTCTTCTTTTGTATCTACCCAAAAGCAAGAGCAGAGTGGTGGTTGGGGAACTAACATCTATGAAGAAATATACATATAACCATGTGCTCATGTGCATATATGTACATGTGTGGCTACACATTACATACACACACATAAACACACAGAGTATCTATTTGCTCATGAGTGAACTTCTGTAGAATATAACTTTTAAAACAAAAGTCAGATCACGTTACTTCTCTACTTAAAATCTTCCAGTGGGTTCCCATATGACCAGAGTAAAAGCCAATGTTCTTATAACTGCCTATAGGTCCTCTGACCTTCCAGTGTGGCGCTGGGGGCTTTTGAATGCTCTCAGGAGAATCGATTGTGCTCCTCTCTTCCCAACTCTGTATTAATTAATGAGAAGTTGGTAGGTTGACCTGAGCCACAGTGAAGTATTTACATCATGCAAACCCTACAGATGAGAGTTAGGTTTTGTTAGAATGTCACCTCCTCAGGGAGGCCCTACCTGACTATTCTATTTGATATTGGATCCCACTCTCTCACATCCCCACACCTCCCATTCTTTGTAGCACTTGGGACTTTCCGATAACATATATGTATGTATGTGTATATATATATATTTTTTTTTCAAATATGGCTGAGCAGATGTTTTATTACACATCGCTTTAATGTATATGGGAGATTTAGCAGATCTGGTTAAAAAGTTTAAAGCCTTTGTAGAAATTATTAAATCTTGACGTGAGAAAAGTAACAGATTTTAAAAGCCAAGGCTTTTTGCATAATTCCACAACTTGGTGGTTAACCGATTTTTAACTCTAAAATTGAAAATCAATTCATATACCCATTAGAGCTGAGAGTGTTAAATTTAAAATGAGCATTTTTTTAAAGTTTCATACAAAAGAATATATGAATTTTTGGTACATCTAAATTAACTTCACTTTTAAGAAAATCCATATTTTACACCTTTTTTTATTTTGCCCTTTATCATATTTCTTGATTGTGTCAGTTACTGCAAGTTAAAAGCAATATAAAATCAAATATGGCTAATTCCAATTTTATTTTAGGTATATAAGTTGGGTTTTCTATATTTTGAAAATATAGAAATATATATCTCTATATTTTTTTTGTTTACTTACTCCTGGTCCTACACAGCTAACATGTAAGCTCCATCAGGGCAAGGATTTGTTTTGTTTACCTCTGTATTTGTAAGTTTATTTGTAACTTAATTGTGGACAAAGAAAGTAGCCTTCAGTTGTGGTGGAAGCTGGTGGTGTACGTGTTGAGATGGGGGTGGGGGGTCTCCTGGTTTCTTGATATCAGATGAGGTAGGCACTTGTTATCTGTAAGACTAGATTACTTGTGACTAAAATATTTCACTTTTGCCCCTAAGAACAATACCAAATCAAAGTCCGCCCAATTGTACTCTAAAAGGGACAGGCTCACATAGGGACAAAGACCCATTCTTTCAGTCATTCAGGCAAAAAACATTTACCTAAAGCCTGCTATGCACAAGGTCCTCATCCAAGTGTTGGCGGTACCTCAGAGGACAAAATAGAAACAAACTTCTGCCTTCATGGAGCTTACATTCTACCAGGAGAAGGCATACGAAAAACGAATACATATATATTATGTTAAGCATGTGTAAGTGCATTGAAAAAACAATAAGGCAGGGAAGGGATAAATTAGGGATAGAGAATATTAGGTGGGGTGGAAGAGGCTACTCCTTAAGGTGCGGTTATCAGGGAAGGTGCTTCTGAGGAGGGGATACTTGAGTTGAGACCCGAGAAAGAACATTCCAAATGGAAGAAATAGCAAGTATGTTTTGATTATCTATTGATGCATAAAGAAATAGTCCATGTCTTAAAACATTAGCCTATTATTATCTCTTATAGTTCTATGGCTTGACTGGGCTCAGCTGGGCAGTTCTTGCTGGAGGTTCCTAGTGTGGCTATATCAGAGAGAGGCTGGAGCTGGAGTCATTTGAAGGTTCGACTGTGCTGGACGTCCAAGACCACTTCATTGCCAAGTCTAGTGCCTTGATAGGTAAGGCTGGAAGGCTGGATTCAGCTGGGAGAGGAGACCAGAGTAAGTATATGTAGCTTCTCCAGTATGGTGGTCTCAGGGTATTTGGACTTCATACATGATGTAACTCAAAGCTCCAAGAGTGCCTATTCCAAGAGAGAAGTGGATTTGCCAGTTTCTTAAGGCCTGGGCCCCAACACTGGAACAGCATCACTTCCATCATATTCTACTGGTCAAATCAGCTACAGAGCCCTCCCAGTAGGAGGGGGCATAGAACCCCCCTCTCCCTTCCCATAGGAGGGGTGTCAAAGAACATCTAGCCATCTTTTTTTTTAACTTTTAAAAAATTGAAGTATAGCTAATTTACAACGTTGTGTTAGTTTCAGGTGTATAGCAAAGTGATTCAGATATATATATATATATATATTCTTTTTCAGATTCTTTTCCATTATAGGTTATTACAAAATATTGAGTAGAGTTCCCTGTGCTATACAGTAGGACCTTGTTGTTTATCTATTTTATATATAGTAGTGTGTATGTTAATCCCAACCTCCTAATTTATCTCTCCCCCCACATTTCCCCTTTGGTAACCATAAATTTGTTTTTGAAGTCTGTGAGTCTGTTTCTGTTTTGTAAGTAAGTGCAATTGTATCGTTGTTTTAGATTCTGTATGTGGCCATTTTTAATGTTTCAAAGTGAAAAAGCCCTGGAATAGGAATAAACTTGACACACTAGAAGCCAGAGTGCCTGGACTAGAGTGGGCTGGGTCAGGAGGTTGGAAGGGTCTATCACCTAGGTACTTGTAGGCCATAATAAAAATTTAGTTTCATTCATTCTTCTAATTTATTTTTTATTGCTTTTTTTTTCTCTCAGGGGTCTACAGTCAAGAAACCAGCCTGGATATATAGACAAGATGTCAAGAATGATCTGGGAGAGGGCTTCCCTGGTGGCGCAGTGGTTGAGAGTCCGCCTGCCGATGCAGGGGACTCGGGTTCGTGCCCCGGTCCGGGAAGATCCCACATGCCGCGGAGTGGCTGGGCCCGTGAGCCATGGCCACTGAGCCTGCGCGTCCAGAGCCTGTGCTCCGCAACGGGAGAGGCCACAGCAGTGAGAGGCCCACTTACCACACACACAAAAAAGGAATGATCTGGGAGAAATGCCTGTAAGTAACAATGGAGAAATATGAGGTCCCTAAAATAGCAGCAGCACAACTACACTGGCCTTAGAAAGAGAGGTAGCAGCTCAAAACAACGTGTTGTTTTTAGATAGACTCTCATCCTTTCTAATCCAAAGGATCAATGTCATTAGGTATCATAATGACCCCCTTCAACTGCCAAAACATCTACTCTACATAGCTCACCCTTAAATATATTGTTTTATCTTCTCTTTTCTGCCTAAGCATGAAGTTGTACATAAAGCAATGCTTCTTCTAACTATATTATGTTTACAGTTTGCAGTGGGAAAATGAAATGAATGTGAGATACGTGTATGGCTGTCTACTCTCACATTTATCTGATATAACAGAGTTCCAGCAGTCTTACCAGAATGAGCAGCTTTAATACTTTTAAAAATTCCTGGATTAAGAATGAAATGAGATGGTTCAATGTCTCTCAATAGCCCTTTATTTAACCAAATGGAAAGTTCATGTCGGTGGCCTCCGTGGGCTCCTAATGCCACTAGGAGATCAGGTGGTTCTCAGGAGGTCAAATGGGGATAAAAAAAATTAGCAATGAGGCATAAGACAGAAGCAAGGTAGTATTAGGGGGCAAGAACCTGAGCAGAAAGAAGAGGGTTGAGTCCACAGTTCAATTCTCAGCACCCTTACCCTTTTCCTTGTTTTTCTTGAGACTTCCCCCAACTCTTATGTACGATTTCTGTGTCAGTCAGCAGCTCAGCTGAGGAACCAAGTACACAAACTCTGGAGTGAGGTGGATCAGAGTTGGAGTCCTCACTCCATCACTTACCAACTGAGGGATCTTGAGCAAATCACCCAAATACCTTGTGTTTCAGTGCCCTCATTTGTAAATAAGAGATAATAACGGCCATCAAGCTTTTCTGAGGATTGAGATAATGCATATCAGATGCTTACACGGGTGCTTTGCACATATTTAAATCTCAAACGGTGTTGGCTATTGTTGTTGCTATTAAATTCAATTTTGAACTGAGTTTCCAGGAACCACAATGCACATGTGTGTTTGGTTCACTGTGAGAGCCTGAACTATAGGTGATTATGAATTGTGATTTTTTTTTTCTTGGTTTGCACATGACTAGATGCTGTCTGTAGCAGCTGCCCTTAACATTTGCCAATTTAAAAAAGAGGAAGCAGTAAATGTCAGAAGTAAAAGGCTCCAGGTCACTTTGCAGTCCTTTTGCTCAGAGTTTTGCACGGAGCATGTGCGCTAAAAGATGAAATGAATAAATAAACATCTTCCACTGAACTATAGCCTTATCTTCTCTACAACTCATTACTTGTGGGAATCTTCCTTAACTATATTTTAAGCCAATAATCTTTTATAACACTTTGGGCCAGTTCTGTGGTTTCTCCAGTGTCAGTCATAATCAGGGACAATTTTAAAACTTTATTAAAATAATATTAAGGTAATGCCATCATAGAAAAAGTATTTATGCTCTCCACGAAGTTAGTCCGTTACATTTATTTAGCAATGTCCTTCAAGGTTTTGAGAAGTGTCCAAAGCACTCTCTGGCAGTATCTCTGACCATCTCGACCTCGTTTAATTCCAACTTGCTCGCTGCCTTATGCATGAAAATCTCAGGGACATGGCATTTTCCTGGGCACCTAGGAGAGTTTTTTTTTTTTTTTTTTTTTTTTTTTTGCGGTACGCGGCCTCTCACTGTTGTGGCCTCTCCCGTTGCGGAGCACAGGCTCTGGACGCACAGGCTCAGCGGCCATGGCTCACGGGCCTAGCCGCTCCGTGGCATGTGGGATCTTCCCGGACCGGGGCACGAACCTGTGTCCCCCGCATCGGCAGGCGGACTCTCAACCACTGCGCCACCAGGGAAGCCCCCTAGGAGACTTTTTAAAAAGGGATTCCAAGCTGGTTTTCCCTTAAGAGGCAACAGGCACATAAGGAATTTCACTCTTTGTTTACTTCCAAGTTCTTTGTGATGCCATATATTTGGAGTTGCTAAAATAAGTAAAATTAATCTATGCCATAATGTAGGGCTTATGTTATAAGATCTAGACATATGTTTTAGACAGGTTGTTAAAAAACTGAAGATGGATTAGAAACATTTGCAAAAATCCATAGCATCTGCTAACTTTCTACGCCTCTGCTGTCCCATACAGTAGCCACTAGCCATATGTGGCTATAAAGTGCTTAGTATGGGGCGAGTCCAAATTAAGATGTGCTATAAGTATAAAATACATACCAAATTTCAAAAGCTTAATACAAAACAAGAATGTAAAATATCTTATTAAATAATGTTTTATATTGACTACAAGTTCAGATAATAATATTTTGGATATCCTGGATTAAATAAAATATATTCTTAAAATTAATTTCACCTCTTTCTTTTTACTTTTCAATATGGTTACTAGAAAACTTTAAATGGCACATGTGGCACATCTTATATTTCTACCGGAGAGTGCTGCTTTAAGCTATTTTAATGAGTAGTCCAGATTTCACATATTTGTCAAAAGGGGGAAAATTAATGTATTTTGACTCTCTGAACTTAGGTTATTTAGGGATTAGTAAACTCTGACATGCCCACTGTCTCCTGACAGCTCTACAAGACCATCAGCACTTAGTAACCCAAAGGAAAGCCACTTAGTAACCCAAAGGAAAGGGTCTCAATTGGGCCAAATAATAACCGTGGTCCCATATGCCAGGATCTGAAGAGTGGAGCGGAAGGAAACTTAGAAGGTAACACAACTAAAAAAGATGCATCCAAATGCTGATGTCCTAGCCTATTAGTAATATGGGAAATAAATAAGGAAGAGAAGACTGGATTTTAAAGTGAGAGAAGTTATATTTCAGAGTGTTAAGGAGCCCACGAAAATATTTTCAGGATGAGTTTATTGGCCTGGTTCTCTTTTGAAAAGAATTTGTAAAGCTTTATCCTATCTGGTGTCTCACCATTTAAATTTTTACTTGGTAGTAAGGCTCCTCAGAGCCTATTTGAAAAGTTTGTTTTCAAAAGGAAAGGAAACAAGCTCTGTCAAAACATCCTTAGTATCTTCAGTGTGTCACAGCAGGCTTCTTGGTGAAAATAATGTTAGTGTCTTCTGTTCTCTTTCTCTTTAAAATCTTAAAGCACTCAGCAGGACAGGTACAAATGTCCATCTTTTGCAAATGGAGAAATGAAGGTACAAAAGCATAAATAACATGGCCAAGGTCACAAAAAAAGTCAATGATGAAGTGTGTGTGTGCGTGTGTGTGTGTCTGTAGCAGACACTGCGAAAATTCTGTGGCCCAGTAATACCAGGATAAGAGTCTTTGAGGGTTTGCATTCAAACAGCTGCTTTGGGATCTAGACTGTCTACACTCAAAGGGTCAAAGCTCAGTCACTAAGCCTGGCTGGAAGCAGTTTGGTTATTGTTAATAGATATGTCACCCAGGAGACTGCTGCCTAGGCAGGTGAGAATCACAGATATCTGCTGGAAACACTGGGCCTAACCTCTTCTCATAGACCATAAACTATCAAAAGTAGAGTCTGTGCGTAGAAAACAAACTTATCGTTACCTAAGGGGAAAGGGGTGGAGAGGGATAAATTAGGAGTTTGGGATTAGCAGATACACATTACTATATACAAAATAGATAACCAACAAGGTCCTACTGTATAGCACAGGAAACTATATTCAATATCTTGTTATAAACTATAATGGAAAAGAATATGAAAAAACGTACAGACATTTTTCTAATTGCATTTTTTTAAATAAAAATGAGAGGAGCTCTTCATAAAAAGTTCAAGCAGTACTCAAAACTACAATGAAGAAGGCAACAAATTACCTCAAATCGTACCATTCAGGTTAAAAAAAATAGGGCTTCTCTGGTGGCACAGTGGTTGAGAGTCCGCCTGCTGATGCAGGGGACACGGGTTCGTGCCCCGGTCCGGGAGGATCCCACGTGCCGCGGAGCGGCTGGGCCCGTGAGCCATGGCCGCTGAGCCTGCGCGTCCGGAGCCTGTGCTCCGCAACAGGAGAGGCCACAACAGTGAGAGGCCCGCGTACCACAAAAAAAGAAAAAAAAAAACCTATAACATTACATTCCAGACTTCTGTGTAAGCATCTACAATATAGAAAGCTGGCTGGCTGGCTGGCTGGATGGATGGATGGTTGATATGGATGGACAAGCGAACGAATGGATGACTGAGAGAAAGAGGAAGGAAACAAAAAAGGAAGAAAGGAAGGAGGAAAGAAAGGGCAAAGAAAGAAATACGAGTATCTGAGATTCAAATCATATTTGTTGTTTTCACTGACATAAATGTACTTAAATTTAATGGAAGAAACATAAACTGAAGGAACTGAAGGAAGAGCTAAACTTCAAATAAATGTTGCATAACCCAAGAAAAAGAGCCCTGTAGCATAAAGTCAAAAGATCATAAAAATTATTAAGAGATTTGAGCCTTTGTTTTTTTATTAGCTACAAGTATCGTTTTGGTATATACTGATTTCATGCTATGAAGGAAGATTTCAGTAGCCCTCACCTTTCTTATACCTCTTCCCTTCTCACCTTCTCCACATTCTGATTTTATAGATTATATATATATTTTACCATATAAAGGCTTTTTTAAAAAAGGGTCTGTAGTACATTCTTTACTAGAGTCGTAATTCTTCCAATTCTTTGTTTAAATCTTTATTTAAACGTATTTAATGTTTAGTGCCAATTTCATCCAAGCTGATCCATTATCCCTGAGTTCTTTATTTGGAATCATCATTTGATGATACCTTGAAGTGGAGTGATGCTAGGACAAAATTTTAAATTGTGTGCCATTAGCTTAGTGGGCAGGATGCAGGTGCTCAGAAAAGAAATGGCACAGGATTGAAAGGTAGAGAAAGTGGTAAAGCACTGCAAAACTGTCTCCTGGATGATTGGGAAAGGCAGACCAAGTACTTACCAACCTTAAAGCTCTAAGAGAAACTGTTGGAGTTGTTAGTGATTTGGTTCTTTTTTTTTTGCGGTACGCGGGCCTCTCACTGTTGTGGCCTCTCCCGTTGCGGAGCACAGGCTCCGGACGCACAGGCCCAGTGGCCATGGCTCACTGGCCCAGCCGCTCCGCGGCATGTGGGATCTTCCCGGACCGAGGCACGAACCCGCGTCCGCTGCATCGGCAGGCGGACTCTCAACCACTGCGCCACCAGGAAAGCCCTGTTAGTGATTTTTTACTTTGTAACATGTTTGCTTTCAGCAATGGTGTAGCTCTGGGATTGAAGAGCCAGGATTGGAAACCCTTTCTTGTCATCAATTCTCAAATTTTATGATCTATGGCTGCTGTCTTTTCCTGGTTTAATTGTGCCATGGGATTTTTTTTTGCTTTATTTTATTTAGTCACTTTTCCTTTTTTGTTGTTGTTTATTTCTTTCCATATTAAAAGAAAAATCTTTGATCCCACAAATCCCACACCGACTTCACCCCAAATTGTCTCAAATTCAATAACTTAGCCCTGTGCCCTGCACAGTAGTCACCTATATTAGATGTGCATTACATGTTAGACAATTTGAATAGAGTGTAGAAGCTTAACAGTAACCGATTGGCAAAGTATCCACCATATTACAGAATGTTCCTGTGACAGAATATTAAAATCGTATCTACAGAGAACTTTTAATGGCATTAGAAAATACTTGTGAAATATTTATAAGTGAAAGTATAAAAAAAAAGAATCCAAGAAAGTCAAATATAAATGAAATATGTTGTCTGTGTGTGGTGCATAATCTTAAAGTACAAATAACTGTAAATTACAAAATGTGATCAAGAATGTGAGGAGGAGACAGGACTTGGGAAGGAGTCAGTGGAATAACTGGAGTCAATTGCAGAACATTTTAGGGAAAGGTGGATCTTTAACAGGGTTTTTCCAAGAAGTGAGAGGGTAAGTTTGGCAGGAAGGAAGCGGGGCAAGCTAGGTGCTGGGGCTCGGAAGGAAATGACAGAAACCCTCCCATCCAGAGGACAGGGAGCTCTTCAATGTGTATTCTTGGCGCCTCAGTTCATGCTCTGACTCCATCACTTCCTGCCATATGCAATTAATCTCTTTAGCCTTTATATTCTTACCTGTTAAATGGGAACAAAACTTCTAGTTCACAGCCAAATAACTTCCAGTTATTTGGGACTCACGTTTGTGAGGTCCAAACAAGACATAAGTGTGAAAGAACTTGGAAGTTCTAGATGTCCATACCAGAGTAACGTTACCATTGTTATTATTTACTGGTTGTAGCAGAGGCCAATAGAAAGGCATGGGCTCTGTGAGGGTGTGGCAAGGTAGGCTAACACATTTTAGGTCATCTTGTACTTCCTTCCAATCCCTACACGCTGCTGAAGCTTTCACCTGTTACATGATCACCTTTATTAGTCACCATCCTCTGATGAGCTGGGCCCATGTCGTTGCATCTCCTTTGGACTACTTGGCCATACCCCATGATGACATCGTATAGATGTCATATAAAATTTCACACAGAATTTAAGCTACAGGCTTGTTTCCTTTCATGAATTTCACCATCATAACTGAACTCTATACATCCTCTACCCTCCACCTCCAGTATAATTTAAAACTAACTCTGTTACCCCCAACTCTAGTTTTTGTTAAGTTTATCCAGATGTGTGTGCGTGTGTATTTGTACACAGAGAATATGTTTACTGATTTTATCATATCTTATATTCTAAAAGGAAACTTTGAAGGCTTAGAATAAGTTCATCTCATATCCCCGAATATTGCTCCACATCCAGCCATTGAAAGCATCGTTTTCAGCAAATTATTACATGCCGAAAATCTGTCTGTATTTTCTAAAGAACACAAATGAGTACTTTGGTTTCCAGAATAACTAACACAAGCTTCAGAATGATCACTAAACAAATGGGTTTCACTTGCTGAAGAGGAAATGACTATTCTACCATCTGGGGGGAAAATCTCCCATGATGATAAGACATATATGTTTCCAACAAATAAATGAAATGGAATGGGGGTGGGTGTGGAAGAGAAGGTTCAGGAAGTCCATCTCAGCTCGGGCAGACTCTCGGAACCAGTGAGCTCTGTGTGGCATGTGTGACGTTCATGTGAAAGGGGCAGCTGTTCCTGGATGAAATACAAGATTTTGTCTAACCTGTTTCTGGATTCTTCTGTCATCGTGAGAGAAGCAAGTACACCCCGGACTTTGATCCAGGCTTCTCTGGATTAATAGGATTGGAGGGAGAGGCATGCAGAAGGGGATACTAAGAGTCTGAAGAGGACTGGGCACTCCCGGTCTGCTGATTTCTGGGAGACGCTGAGGTCCTGCATCATAGGACAGTTTACATTCGCCAAATGCAATTAAAATTTGAATATTTTCTTTTTTTTAACATTTCGCCTCTACTTTTGTTGCTGTTCCCCAACACTGAGAGACAGTGATCTCTTCCAAGCAGATCGCTCAACTGGTCTTATCATTAGAGATCTAGTTTCCGCTGTATGCTTTTTTTTTTTTTTTTTTTCTTTTTTGCGGTACGCGGGCCTCTCACTGCTGTGGCCTCTCCCATTGTGGAGCAAAGGCTCCGGACACGCAGGCTCAGCGGCCATGGCTCACGGGCCCAG
Source organism: Delphinapterus leucas (assembly GCF_059928025.1). NCBI lineage: Eukaryota > Metazoa > Chordata > Mammalia > Artiodactyla > Monodontidae > Delphinapterus > Delphinapterus leucas. The sequence goes on along the minus strand of NC_143150.1, from coordinate 94,010,472 downwards.
CCACTCCGCGGCATGTGGGATCTTCCCGGACCGGGGCACAAACCCGCGTCCCCTGCTTTGGCAGGTGGACTCTCAACCACTGCGCCACCAGGGAAGCCCCGCTGTATGCTTTTATGTGCTTTTTTTTTTTTTTTCCTGTATTTTCCACTGGCTTTCAGAGTTCTCACCAAACTGAGGGGCTCTGCCATATGGCGCCTGTTCCATGAGGTTGTTTGCGCAATAGCAGTTGTAGCAACAAGTAGTAGGCAATATATTTGAGAGATGGCTCCTCATCCATAGGCCTCTTCAAGCCCTGAGGCTGACCACATACAACACAAAAGGGACTTAGACAGTGAGCTTGGCTTCTGCTCATTGGGAAGTAAGACCAGAGCATTTTTCTTTTTTTCTCAGTTTCTCCCCACAGCTGAAATTTGGAAATGATGATCAGTGTGAAGCTGGGCTCTTAAATTTAAGTCACGCTACATCTTTACATTCACCAAACTCCTAACAGTTTAAGCTTTTTGGCCTAAAGCAGTTTCATGCATACTTTAACTAGACACTAGTTCCAAATTTCAGACTTATAAAAGCTTCTGAGACAGAGGAACTCTATTTGCCAATAGCCTAAATTGTACCAAACTTCAGAATTTTCTCCAACTCCTTCCAAGTAACCCAAAAGAACAAAAAACAAGCAACAACAAAACGACCACACATGTGAACATGCAAACACACACACACACTCTCTCTCTCTCTCACACACACACACACGATGAAGGAGGAGGAGGCACAAATTAAAATATAGCAAGATCCCTTAAGAAGTTTATATTTTTTATCTTTTTCTTTTTAATTATGAGATAGTCCCTAAAACGGAACATTTTTCACAAGTCACTTTCAAGGCATGTAAACAGCTGCCTTCTAAACTATCCTAGCAGAAATTAGCATGATGATTTGTGAAACAGATTAAAAACTTCCGTAGATGTTTCACGATAATTGTTAAGCACGAAGGACTGCATCACTGATTTGAGAAGTGTAGAGAACACCTTCTAACTTATATAGATTTGAGCTGAAGCGATCACTTTTCCCACTGATAATTAAATCCCAATATAGCTCAGTACCACGTCTTTGAATCACAAACAAGGTTTTGGAAAACCACATTTTAGCGACATAAGACAGATCCACTGTAGTACTAAAAATGAATGCCACTCAGTAGATAGAAACATTTCTGGCAGATCAGAGGCAGACAGCAAAACGCCCTGCACATCACAGCACACCAGGGGTTGATGCATGCTTGTTATGGGCCCAGCATGAGCACATCCCATCTGTCAACAGACCATTTCTTCCAGAACTATCAGAGAACTGGTGATACTGGGAGTCCTCCTTTCTTGGGAAACACACCCTTCCTTTGGATAGTTAGCCTATCATGGGCTGCTGTAGCACCGCCCTGCCCCCTTTTGTGAGTAGCTCCATTTCACCAGTTTCAACTCCAACCATCATATCCAAATTCCCTAGCTTACTGTTATTAAGGCTGCATGTAAAACACTGTCTTCTTTTAGCGACCATGTAAGAAATTGAAAAAAAACAGAGTCCTTGAGCAGGCTGATTTGAATTGCAGGATCTGACAATATGAGAAGTAACACACTTGATACTCTTGATATGCTCAGCCTTTGGGTTGAGAAATACATGCAGGTCCGCTGAAGAAACAAGGCATAAATATACTAGATATTTGCATGAACCACTTGGGAACAGTATTTGCACTTGGGAACAGTAGTTATTGATATAGGTAATAGAGAGTAATGTCCAAATGGCCAAAGTACTGCCTACCATGACAGAGAAGACAACTTTTTGAACTACATTCTTCGGCATGTAGTAGCAGATCAGCTATCAGAGTTCTGCTCAATAATCCCAGAAATGGATGGAGTAATCTGAGATGCTTTTTACAGGTTCAAAATAATAAAAATGACATATAAGCAAAGACATGGAGGTGATGATGGTGGAGAACAAATATTTAGTTTGGGGAGGACTTCTTAGCTCTAAGGTCTTTATTATTATTTATTATCGTGTAGCGCTTCACTGGATACAGCCACAAGGAGGTCAAATTAGCACCCTTATCAAGACTGAAAAAAACCTTTGTTTCATAAATTCATTAGTGTTTCAATCGTGTCAGGATGAGAATTAATTAGAGAGTAAGTAAGTATATCAAACACGTACAGCAGAAGTCAGAAAATAGCAATATAGGAACATGAAAATCTAGGTACCAAAAGAATATTTTAGAGTGATATTCTCTAGACAGGATTATTGGAGGGGTTTTTTAATTGTTTTTCTCTACCACATTTTCTTATTATATTTTTACAGTAAACATGCTTTCCTTTTGTAATAATTCAAAAGCAATAACATTTATTTTGAATTTCATACAAAGCAATGTCGGCATATATATTTATTCTGTATCAAGTCAGAGATACTGCTTAATTATATTTTCTTAGCTGCACGTGGGTTATACGAAATAGCTTAAGAAAGCAGCATTATTCGGTCATCACTCTGAAAAATTCAAGTATTACATCGTTTCCACAGTTGATAACTATGAGCCATCTCTTTCAAACAAGGACCATAATGTCGGCCATAAGATTTCCAGATAAACAAAGCGTCCTGAACTTAGCTCCTGACTGCCAAGAAACCCTGCCCACACACAGACAGAAAAGTGAATATAATTTCTAGTCATCTCCTTTGTCGGGAGAAACCTAAAAGAGATCGTAGTGTTCTGGGAATTCAGTCTCTGCAAGTCTTAAAGGTTAGGACAAGAAAGACAGAAGAAATCAGTCAAGATGAGCTACATATAAAAGCAAGGAACGCAATGAAGAATGTTTACTAAGTGCTGCTGATGGATGTTCAACAAATCACTCTATCACCATGCTACTTTTTCATTTCTAATTCATGTGTCTCTTTTTCCACTAGACAAATAGGGAAGCAAGGTGAAAAGGCTCATAAAACAAAATCTGAACATCAACATTTATGTATAAATGTTACCCGCATTATACCAAATCAGATAGATGTTTATTTCCTGTTTTATTAAACGATTGACAATGTACAGTCTATTATTTGTCCTTCTTGATATTATCACCCACAAATAATATCCAGGTGTCAACACTGTTATGTATATCAAAACTGACTGTTGCGAGTTCTTCTGTCTCCTAAGGGGATGATTTCTTCTGGTGAGGAACTTGGCTCTATGCTCGCTTCCACTTACGGAGGCAAGTGAGGGAGAGAGAGGAAAGACTGAAATTCAAAACTTCTGCCAGTCCTTCCGTGGGACTCCAGAGTGGGGTCCAGGGTAGGTGAGTCTTTGCCTGTCAGAGAACATCAGTGACATTGTGGACCAAGAAAATGATGCTGGGAAAACAAGGATCAGGGAGATGCCAGAAGAGTCTAAAGGCAGAAACATGGTGGGAGACTGGACTCCACAGAGAAATGTGGCCAGTGAGAAATCCCCAGGGGCACACTGTTTGAAGAGCAGCTTATTAGAATTAGAACATCCAGTATTCAATTCTAAGCTGTTTATGTTTTTGCAATTGAACCCCTTACCCACACTGTTCAAAACTTCAGTCAATTTTGCTGTACACAAATGCTTGGGGTGGTCCGAAGAAAATCAAGAGAAAGAGATGAATTTGAACCCAGGTTGACACAGAACAAAGGAAAGAAGAGAGTCACTGACCATGAATGTGAATGAGCATAAGTATCATGGAAGCAAGAACCATGAGCTACAAATGATCATGGGAATTGAAACCCAGTAAACTCACAGGAATTTGGGGGAGATCAATGGAGCTTCCCCATGAAAGATGGAATTTGAGACTTGACTTATTTTTATGTAAATCTCTAAGAGAGTGAGTTTAGCCTATATACAGGACATAATGACTAAATTTCAAAATATTACGTTAGACATGTTGCAAATACTCTATAATGTGAAGTCTAGGGCAGCATTAGTAAAACTATACACAGGTTTTTGTATCACATGAAAGAGCCCGTTATTTTAATAGAGGTATTTAATAAATCAATCACAAATGTTTTTTTCTCTATTGGTTTTGTTAAACTTTTCACCAAATGGGCAATACCACTTCATCAATAACCTTCCCAAATAGGTTTAGAATTCTCCTTTGATAACAGTAAAAAAAAAAAAATTCTCAGAATGGTTGAAATATACTTATAAAATACATATGCATCATTCAAGGATGAAGGAGATTGTCTGAGGGGAGGATCTGGAATTCATATGTGGAAAACACCCATAGAGAAATCTTCAAATCCTTCAAAGGCTGGTCCAGGCTTACCTTTACATGGTAAATCAGACGCTCTACTTCATTCACTTTGTAGGTCTCCAATCCTAGCTCCTTGGATAATCTTAAGATGCGATTCTGAGTTGGGCCAACATAAGATCCTCCAAGGTCCACATATTTAACTTTTTGGTTCTGTTTTCCCATGGAAAAAAAATAAAAATAAATATATGTAAAAATGTTATTCGTAAGATAAAAAAAAAGACAGCCCTGAAATAAGCAAATTGTCATTTCATAGGTTCTAGACACACGTTGAGGTGTATCCATAGAAAACTGGATTCTGTTAGCAACTCTACTTCAGTCATGCAACTTAACAGTTATAGAATCATTCCTTAATGTAAAGCAAAACTGATTGACCTTGAAATAGGCAAGAGACTTCTGAACTCCATCATTCTCAATACATACCACAACGTGCTTTGGGTTTTAGTGGCTTAGATTTGTAAGCTGTGAATTATTGATGAATTTCTCTTTACTTAGCATTCCAGGCTAATTTTGAGGCACCTAATGCTAGAGGAAAAGCGAGAAAGGAAATGACCACTTCTTTTCCTTTTTTTTTTCATTGAAGTATAGTTGATTTACAATGTTTCAGGTGTGTAGCAAAGTGATTCAGTTTTATATATATATATATATGTATATATATGTATATATGTGTATATATACATATATATATATTCTTTTCCAGATTCCTTTCCATTATATGTTATTACAAAATGTTTAATATAGTTCCCTGTGCTATACAGTAGGTTCTTGTTGGTTATCTATGTTATATATGGTAGCGTGTATCTGTTAATCCCAAACTCCTAATTTATCCCTCCCCCCTCTATCTCCTTTGGTAACCATAAATTTGTCTTCTATGTTTGTGAGTCTATTTCTGTTCTGTAAGTTCATTTGTATCATTGTTTTAAGATTCTACATATAAGTGATATCACAGGATATTTGTTTTTCTTTGTGTGACTTTCTTCACTTAGTATGATAAACTCTAAGTCCATCCAGGAAATGACCACTTTCTTTGTGGTTAGCTCATCCAGACATTTGAAAGATAGCATTAGGGAATATTTGGTCCTAATTCAAACCTTTGAAACTGCTCTTATGTTCAGTAGGAAGTTTTCTATATGATTATGAATTAGCTTCACTTGAAACAACTAAGGACCAACCTTTGAAAAAGAGTGACTAGAAAAACTTCCTATGTTTGAACATGTCCAAACATAACTGGATTCCTAATAGTCAGGGACACCAGATCAGGTCCTCCTCTTCTGTTTTTGTTTGTTTGTTGACTATATAGTTCTCTGACTAAAAAAAAAGGGAACATACACTTCACAGGGCAGTGGTCTTTGTTTTATTCACTAATGTATTTCAAACACCTAATTATTGTTGCAATCATTTATTGGGCAAGTGCCAAGTATCATGAGGTGAGAAAAGGGACAGAAGAAAAGGGTTGAAAAGGAAGCAAATTGAGAGGCTGTGGAGGGTAATTTTCACTCTCTTAAAAAGAGTCAAATGAAGTTCAAGACCTTCAGAAAGAAACAAGAAACTCAGCTTCAGTGTCATGTTTCTCCAGCCCATCATTATTGTCTTACCCTGATGGTGTAAGTCCTGCCTCCCACACGGTCCCGGGCTTCCAGAACAATCACATTCAGGCCAGAGTCATGCAGGAGTTTGGCTGCTGTCATACCTAGGAGAAAATACAAGAAAAAATCAGAATCAAACACTTTACAGGGACTCCAGATCAGCTCCTCATGTTAACAGCCAATGAGAAAAGCCCATGTTAGCTCATACACATGGCTTATCATCACGCTCAAGTTATTCAACTTACAGGTGGCTAGGGTTTCTCAATAGAGATCCAGAGTCCAAGTCTGGGAAACCAACTGCTATTTCTAGAAAGAATAAAAGGGATTTCATTTTTGGTAAAGGTCTCAAATCTTAAAAACTTCTTTGGGGCTTCCCTGGTGGCGCAGTGGTTGAGAGTCCGCCTGCCGATGCGGGGGACGCGGGTGAGTGCCCTGGTCCGGGAGGATCCCGCGTGCCGCGGAGTGGCTGAGCCCGTGAGCCATGGCCGCTGAGCCTGCGCGTCCGGAGCCTGTGCTCCGCAACGGGAGAGGCCCGTGTACCGCAACAAAACAAAACAAAACAAAAACAAAAAAACTTCTTTGGTCACTATATCAAAATGTCTATCTTTAAAGACTAAATTACATGATTATGTGACTGACAACATGAAAGAAAACACAAAGCCACACAAAAGAGAAATGTATAAGCCCCAGCAGACACAGGACGAAATGGAGCCACTGACTTCATTCTCAAGGCAAATCTGAAAATCCGGTAAATTGGGGAGTGGGGGGTAGAGTCTGCCTTCAAAACATGTGAAAGGACCTAAGCTTTACTATTAAAACCGAACTTTTAGAAGTTGATGTAAAGTTTCAAAACCAAGGACATAAAATTCAACCCACTTAATTGTCCTAATTCCCCATATGATCCATCACTGAAGAATGAAATGACTCCATTCATTCATTCATTTAATTATTAATGTCGTCAAAAATACTTATTGTATGCCGACTACATTTCCACCATCATGAGTTCAACTTAAAAAAGAAAAAAGTTTTATTGAGGTACATTTACATACAATAAACCTTACCCAATGAGTTCAGTGAGTTTTGATAAAGTATAAAGCTTAGCGTAGAGTTCGAATATGTAGTTTTTGGTATAAGTACATCCTGAATGTAGTTTTTGACCTCACAGATCTTAAAATTCTGCATCTTTAACTTACAGAGTTTTCTCAGACAAGAGAACTCTGGTGCTCTTACCACAATAAACTGAATTTGCTCAGTTCCAAATACCTTACTCGTTTGCTTTATGAGACCAAACAAAATCAAGGAAATGACAAGATGCTGTGCCTTACAGATAAGTGAAACCGTTTCTATCCCGTCTTTTAAAAATAATAGTTCTGGGACTTTTAGATCACACTAGTGTGAAAAAAAAATGATTCCCATAAAAATAGCTAATATTCATATAGTGCTCACAACATTTGAGATGCTAGTCTAAGTGTTTTAATGTATATTTTTAATGCTGTGAGAATTCAGTGAATTCTCACAGCAATCCAATAAAAAAGGTACTATTGATATTCCCATTTTATGGCTGGGGAAACTGAAGCACAAAGAGGTGTCCAAAGTCACATAACGAGCCAGCAGCAGAGCCGGGCAGTTTCGTTCCAGTGTCCGTTTCTGTAACCACTACGAGTATTGCTTTTCACGGGGCCTCAGAGCCATTCTTTTCATAGACCGCATCTCTCAATTTTTGTTTCAGGGAGAGATTACATTTCAAAAGATATTTTTCACTTTGTTTGGACCAACGTGTTTTTAAAACACATTTGTAGGGACCTCCCTGGTGGTCCAGTGGGTAAGACTCTGCGCTCCCAATGCAGGGGGCCCGGGTTCCATCCCTGATTGGGGAACTAGATACCGCATCCACGCCACAACTAAGAGGTCCGCATGCCACAGCAACGATACCACGTGTCACAACTAAGACCCAGAGCAGCCAAAATAAATACATAAATACATACACATTACATAAGTAGAATATTCTAAAAAAAGCACACACACTTGTATCTTGTGGTTTGATAAGAATCCATGGAACATAAGATATGAGCCTACCGTAAAAGCCACAATGAAAAGCCGAGGCTTCATTCCCCCTCTCTGAGCTGCCCTAAAAGAAGAAACCTTTTTTTTTTTCTTAAACAGTCTGATGTGGGGCTTCCCTGGTGGCACAGTGGTTGAGAATCCACCTGCCAATGCAGGGGGCATGGGTTCGAGCCCTGGTCCGGGAAGATCCCACATGCCGCGGAGCAACTAAGCCCATGTGCCACAACTACTGGGCCTGCACTCTAGAGCCCGTGAGCCACAACTACTGAGCCCGCGCACCACAACTACTGAGACTGCGCTCTAGAGCCCATGCTCCGCAACAAGAGAAGCCACCGCCATGAGAAGCTCGCACACTGAAACGAAGAGCAGCCCCCACTCGCCACAACTAGAGAAAGCCTGTGCGCAGCAACGAAGACCCAACACAGCCAAAAATAAATAAATTTAAAAAAAATAAAGAGGCTAATGTGAAATTCCATTATTTGAGTTAATCCATCTTCCGATCCCTGTCCTTGGGTGCAAGGCCGGGACTTCCAGTTGGTGGTGGGGTGATGGTGCCAAAGTCCACAGCCCCATGAGCAATGTGCACAAGCACTGCAGAACCCTAATTTAGAAATACAGGGCTTGGATTTTTAACTCCAGTTTCCTAATTTTACCTTTATAAGGAAAAAACAAAGAGAGAGAGAAAAGCTTTCTATTTAGAGTCAAAATTGCAGATGATTCAATGCTGTTTCTCTTATCAAGCATCAGTTCAACAAATGAAATATGAAATAACATGCAGCCATAGTAATAGCTGCTATCATGGAATTCAGATACACTTGCTGAGCATGTTGAGGCTTAAACAAAAGGGCTCAGAACGAAACACAACATCACTCATACACACTAGCATTTTATATTCCACAAAAGGTACTACTGGGTAAGTGCAGTTACCCAATAGTATCTGATGCTAAACAGAAACATTTACTAAAACAAGCCAGGGTCTTATCAAATCATTGAATAGAGTTCTTTATGCTCATGTGCCTTAAAAAGGCATAAATAGAAATTACAAAAATATCTTTAAATAGGGCAATACGAGAATATGTTGTTAGAAATACCTCACAACTTGTCTCACTCATGCTTGTTGGATATCAACTGACAAAAACTGATTTGAAAAATAATTGACGCAAATACCAATGGCTTAAGAAAGTCCCTTCAAGTTTAGGAGGAGGGAATTTTAGGAAACTGAAGAAGAAACTGAGGAGTTGGAGTCTGGCCCGGAGCTGATTAAGATTGTTGAGATGTATAAACAACAAGGTCCTACTGTAGAGCACAGAGAACTATATTCAATATCCTATGATAAACCATAATGGAAAAGAATATTAAAAAAAGAATGTGTATATATGTATAACGGAATCACTTTGCTAGACAGCAGAAATTAACACAACATTGCAAATCAACAAAACATTCTAAATCAACTCTACTTCAATAAAACTTTTTTTATAAATAAAATAAGATTGTTAAGATCTCAAGGGATTCCTTAGTGATGACTGGCAAAAGGACTAATGGTTTGATTAATCAAAGAATAAGCAAACAACTAAGTATCCAGAAGCGCCCCAGCTTACCACAGGGTTGTTTCCCAAGAGTTCATGTTTATGTCAGTCATTTGGAACTCTTTTTTTAAATAAATTTATCTATTTGTTTATTTTTGGCTGAGTTGGGTCTTTGTTGCTGGGCGAGGACTTTCTCTAGTTGTGGCGAGCGGGGGCCACTCTTCGTTGCGGTGCGCGGGCTTCTCATTGCGGTGGCTTCTCTTGTTGCAGAGCACGGGCTCTGCAGGCGTGCAGGCTTCAGCAGTTATGGCACGTGGGCTCAGCAGTTGTGGCTTGCGGGCTCCAGAGCGCAGGCTCAGTAGTTGTGGTGCACGGGCTTAGTTGCTCCGTGGGATCTTCCCGGACCAGGGCTCGAACCCCTGTCCCCTGCATTGGCAGGGGGATTCCTAACCACTGCGCCACCAGGGGAGCCCCATTTGGAACTTTTAACACATTTTGCCATAAAACAAAAATATGAGAGATGGTACATTCTCTGGGAAGTCTGGGAATTTTAAAATGCAATACTATTGTGAAAAAAAATCATAAAGTAGCAGAATTACATTTGCCCTAAGAACACTAGACAGTGTAATTGGCACAGTTGAAACAGGCAATCATTTCCTGACACAATGCAATAACAGCTAAAAAAAAAAACCCCACAGTAATAGCAGCCACCATCATAAAGCATTGAGGATTGCTTTGCTGTGTGAAGAAACAGCATTTCATACATAATGCTCATCGGATTTTCACCACAGTGCTGAGAGGTATTATTATCCTCATTTTAAAAAGAAAAAATGGAGGTTTGGAGACATTCACTGACTTGCCATAGATTATACAATTAGTAAATGGCAGGGTCAGGTTTCAGCCCCAAACCTGAACTCTTAGCCACCACCCACGGACCAAAAAGGAAAAATTTAAAATGCAGTAATCTATACACTGATTGATGCAAAGTGTTTTAAAACATTCTGCTCTCCATCTAAATAGAAGAATCTTAAAATATCAGTTTTTCTCTTAAACAGATATTTAATTTTTGCAACTAATTTAGAAACAAGCGTATAATGACTTCCTACTTTTAAAAAGCTAATTAAACTTGAGTTTAACATGCAGGATCATTTCACAATGATCATTTGGCAACTTCAGAGGCAGCCCCTATGTGTCCCTGACAGGCCCTTGATAAGATCATCTCATTTGTTACCTCTAAATGGTGCAGGATCCGTAGTATTTTGGCTCAGGGAGTCTCCTTCGGATGGATAAGCAAAGCATGGTACACCTTACTAATGGTAGACTAAAGCCTAATGCCATGAAATGATCAAAATATTTCATCTCCCTTCCCAGGTAATTCACTTGGAAAATGTTTCATCAAAGTGATGACTATTTCAATTAAATTATTTGGATACTTCAATTTGGATTAGACACTCAAGTTATTTAAAATACCTAAACATCAGTGGTTTGCAGCTTTATTAACATTCTGTGCTTCCAGTTTTGTGCCATGGAAAAGGGCCGAAGAGTAACACACTGTAGGAGACTGAAAAGTACACAGTGCAGGTAACAAAGGGGCCTCTTCTTGCTTTGTCGATATGTCTCATGTCCTTCCTATCAAAACCTGATCTTTAACAGAATTTGTCAGCATTTTCAAATGCAAAGTTAATTGTTTTGAAAACATTATGAAACATCAGTACTTCAATATTACATAAAGACTTTTTCTCAGTTTAAAGTTACCAAAAAAAAAGTATCGTGTTAACCGAAACTGAGAAAAAAAATTCACTGTAACTTAAAGCATCTCTACCCTTATAACACTGGTAAACCATATAAGCACTCCCTCAGAAAGGATAAAAGCCAAAAGTATGCAAACAGCCCTCATCACCTCTGTCACTTCTGACAAAGCAAATGGTTTTATGCGAAAATTCTAGAAACAACCAAGTGACCTTCTGATCAAAGAACTGGAATTCTTTGGTGTCTCTACAGAGAATGCCTTTCCAGTTATTTAACACAAACATGCACACACAAACAAAAGGGTCTGGGGAAAAAGAAAAATATCACCAATCTGAGATTAAATTCATTAAAGGAAAGCGGCATTTGTAGGTAGAATTCAGACGTTGATTGTTGAACTCTTCAACACAGAGTAGAGGCAGGTAAAGATATCACTGAAAACAGGAACATTTTATTCCAAATGTTTTACATATAAGAATTTATCCTCCTAACAACTCTATGAAGTGGGCAGATGTAAAAAGAGAAGCACAGAGAGGTCAAGTAATATACCCAAGGTCACACAGCTGGCCAATGGCAGAGCCAGTATTCAAATCCAGACAATCTGACTCCAGATAACAAACATGGCCAGCAGCCTTTACTAAAGGGTGAAACACTGAACGCCTTCCATAGAACATCACGAACCACATAAACATCAGGGTCACTGCTAGCACATACCATACCTTTGTGTAAATGACAAGAAGGTGTTACAGGGAAGAACAAAATCTGACTGCATGCTGGATCTGTTTCTTTTACTTTAACCTTTGCTTCCCATTGCTTTTGTTCACTAAAAGGATACGGTCTATACGTAATGGCCTGCCTCAGGGAACCCTGCCCCTCTCTGTGAATGTTAAACCAAAGTGCCTTTGTTCAAGGAAACATCCTGACCCTGTCCACCTGTGAATGGCTGCAAGAAAGAAGAAATTAACACATTCCCTCCCTGAGGCTGGCCATTCCAGGTGATATTTGCAAATGGCCTTTTAACCTTACTTCCTCACCTCCTCCCCCTCTTTGTTCTATAAGAGAAACTGGCATCCAGACCCCATAAGATGGTTCTTTTGTGACACTAGTCTGCCATCTTCATGGTTTGCTGGCTTTCTGAATAAAGTCGCTATTCCTTTGCCTCAACACCTTGTCCCCCGATTTATTGGCCAGTTGAGCGGTAAGCAGAGCGAGCTTGGACTCCGTAACAAAGGCACACACTCATGGCAGGTGAATTTCAAAAAGGCATCCTTTCTTTGGGTGAATGCAGCTCACATCGGTGCTTGGCTAGCAGTGTGGGCTGGATTACAACCCCTTTCATGGCATCAGCCTGAAGCTTATGCCGTGGCCTTGAAACTCAGAAAACTTATTTCCTGAATGATAAGAATTTAATTATCTAGTCTGTGTCCTCGATGCTAGTACACAGTTGGCACTTTCATGTTTGTTGAATGTATTCATTTAATACCCTGCAGCAAAGATGACATTTAATTACTTAGTCAAGAAATAAACAAATGGCTGAAATGGTGTCTATATAAACATAATATATTTAATATAGTATAGGAAACTAAAATATTGACACACGTTGAAACTGATTTCTTCTCGTCACACCGGAAATGGTAAAGGGATACCCTTGACTTTTTCAAAGAAAAAGAGCTGGAAAGAAAGCCAGCTAACCAATTATAATAACCACCTGATATTTGCACAGCACTACAGTTTCCAATATTCACACACATTAAGTTCTTAACAATAAGCCTTTCAGGCTCTCACTGTTATTCCTATTTTTCAGATTAGAAAATGGAGTCTGGGAGAGATTCAAGAGCTTGCTCAGCGTTACACAACTAGCGATGGCAGAGCTCGGTCTAAAATCCGGCTCTGTTTTTGTGAACTGTGTGTTCTTCATTACTCACATTACTTCCTGTAACATACAAGGGCCAATGTTGTTAAAAAAAATTCTCAAAGCATGCCGAGTTTTAAAAATAGAATCTTTCTTTATTAACTTTCTTGGAAAGACTATATTGATAAAAACCACCTGGAGTCTGTCAGTGCCCAAAACCCTGGGACCAAGACATTTACAGGGAGATCTGAAGACATTTAGAGCGTCGCAGTGCCCTCTAGGATACCGCCATTGAACTACTCATTAAGAGGTGCTTTGGGCCCCGCCCCCTCGCCTGGGTCTGGGGCCCTGCCAGACGGCGGGCGGGTAGGGGCGCCGAGAGCGGGGGCGGGGCTCAGTGGTCGAGTGACGGCCCGCCTCACCTATTCGGGGCCCGGGCCGCGGCGCGGTGGGCCCCGTAGCCAATGGGCGGGGGCGGGGGGCGGCCCGGCCGACGGGGAGAGGGAGCTCGCTGCTGGGGGACGCGGGGGGAGGAGGGCGCGGGGGGAGGAGGGCGCGGGCCCCCAATCCGGTTCCATCCGGTTCTCCTACCGCCCCCGCCGCGGGTCGCAGCAGCTCGGGCGGCGGGAGGAGCGGCAGCGACCAGGCAGCCCAGCTTCGCGAAGGCTCTCGGCGCGCCGCGGCCCGCAGGCACCCGGCACGCGCCCGCCCCGCCGCCACGATGCCCAAGAGGAAGCTCAGCTCCGCCGAGGGGGCGGCGAAGGAGGAGCCCAAGAGGAGATCGGCGAGGTTGTCAGCTAAACCGGCTCCTGCAAAAGTGTAAACGAAGCCAAAAAAGGCGGCAGCAAAGGATAAATCTTCCGACAAAAAAGTGCAAACAAAAGGGAAAAGGGGAGCAACGGGAAAACAGGCTGAAGTGGCTAACCAAGAAACTAAAGACCTGCAGAAAATGGAAAAACTAAAAATGAGGAGAGCCCAGCTTCTGATGAAGCAGGAGAGAAAGAGGCCAAGTCTGATTAATATCACACACCTGGTCCTATCAGTGGTCCCTGTTTCCCTTGTACAATCCAGGGGAATATTTTTATCAACTATTTTGTAAATGCAAGCTTTTTAGTAGCTCTAGAAACATTTTTAAAAAGGAAGGAATCCCACCTCATCCCATTTTTTAAGTGTAAATGCTTTTTTTTAAGAGGTGAAATCATTTGCTGGTTTATTTTTTGGTACAACCAGAAAATAGTGGGATATTAAATATGGGAGGCTTTGATTGTCTTGGGTGTCAGCTTAACCTTCCACAGATGGAGGGTAGCTTTTATATCCCATAATACAAAGCATACTAAATGGCAGTTTGGAGTCAGTTGTGCATTTAATGTCTTAAACACTTTAAATTACTTCTCTTCCGATGTGGTTTTTGGTAGAATTGTTTCCTAAAGCAAACCACTCACCCCTTGGTCTTGGCTCTCCTGGGCAGATTTTTGTGCACTCTGTAACATCTTTGGTCGTGGTAGTCCAGTTCTTCTAGTAACTGTTAATGTGCTGTGAACGATTGACAATTTGAGTATGTAGTGTATGTGATATTAAATTGTGAATTAGTGGGACTTACAATGTAACAGCATATCAATATTTGAAGATATTGGTACTTGATATCCTGTGAAGGAAAATTTGCCCCCAAATTTTAAGCTGGAAAGTCACTGGAATAACTGTTCAGAAAAGAATAACAACTACATGATTTTTTAGGTTTTTGGTACGTATGTTGAGAATTGTGTACAAATTGAAATGTCTGTGTACCGATCCTCAAAACAACCAATAAAATCTCAATTATGAAAAAAAAAGAAAAAAAAGGTGCTTTGGCCAAACAGTTCCTCCTCAAGTCCAGGCTAACTCTTTCCTGAGAACGCACCGATCACAACTTTCCTGAACACTGAAACAACACATGATATAAACCAAACATATCAATGTGTATGTACTATCACTTTGATCACTGAGAAGCAAAGTCTAGAATTACGTTATTCACATCTTGCCCCCAGATATGAAAAAGACTCCAAGCCCTCTTGGAAGCCCTTTGCTCTGTTTTCTCTTAGACAGTCAAAATATACAACACAAAAACAAATGGCAATAGCTTCTAAAATAAAGAAGACCTTTGCTGAAGCCTCAGGCCATGTGATGATTTAGGCTCTTGAAAAGGAGAAAAAAAACATCAAGCTTTCATGAGTTGCCATAGAAACCTTTCTCCAGATGCGGCTGCTTCTGAGATACTACAATGAGACTGCCTTCCAAGGCCTTTCAAAATACATTTAAAACCATAAAAATTGTTTCATCACGCTTTACATGTAAATTATTGCATTTCCCTAAAATGTCAGCAATCATAATGAGCCTCGTTTCATAGCCAAGCTCTTGTCTTTTTTTTTGTCGTGTGAAAGGAGTGGGTTCTCTTTCGTGTATTATAATCATGGTAGACAAAATTTGTTTCCGCTTGACCTCAGTATGGTCTCCCATGAAAAAAGGAGACAAACCCAGGGCTCCCCTGGTGGCGCAGTGGTTGAGAGTCCGCCTGCCGATGCAGGGGACACGGGTTCGTGCCCCGGTCCGGGAAGATCCCACGTGCCGTGGAGCGGCTGGGCCCGTGAGCCATGGCCGCTGAGCCTACGCGTCCGGCACAACAGTGAGAGGCCCGCGTACTGCAAAAAAAAAAAGGAGGCAAACCCAGCAATTACAGCCTTGTCTTTCCCAAATTTGTGTGTTATAGTCTTCATTTTAAAAATTGTTATATAAAACTAATCGTTTAATTCACCTTTTGGAAATTCAATGGAATATATATAAATAAACACACTCCTTTAAGAATACTGTTTTTTAGGTATTGAAAATAATCATATGATGCTACAATAGTTTCCTTGACTGTGATTTAAGGGTGAAATATCTCTGCCCTCCTATGGATTACCGACATGATTTTTATTTATTTATTTATTTTACCAACATGATTTTTAGAATCACAAACATCTTTAAGGTAGAATATAAAATAGGAGAGATCCATTCCCCCTTTGGTTCACCCACTCCCTAGATCTTAGTCTCTGAAAGAGCTGGGTGTTACAAACGCCCAGAAGAGGGTCACAGGCCTGCTGTAGAATACTTGGAACACTTCTTCAGTTCAACATCTCCTTTCACCAAAAATGAGATGATTAATTTGGAATTCTAGAAGAACAGAATAAAATGTGGACATTGCCAAGGAAAAGAAATCTGGATGAGATGTGACAAGTAACTGGAAGAAATGAAGTTACAAAGCAGTCATTTGGGAGCCTAGTTTGGAGCCTGGCCCAGGAGTTTTACTTTGCTGCTGAAACACCCTTGTGAGCCAAAGACCAAGGCAGTCAGCGGTGTGCAGAGTAAAAGGAAAACATAGCCTCATTCAAGGACAAGGCAGAACATTGTCATTCTGTAGAAAAACTCTATTCCAAATAGGTCTAATGGGCTTTATGACCTTGAACAAGAGTCCCCACCTTTCTGGGCCTCACTTTCCCCATCTGTAAACTGAATGATTAACCCCCTTTCCATTCTGTGATTAATCTACATGAGACAGGACAACAATTTTAATTAACCTGGAATTTCATTACATAGGTGGTGTCTTCATAACTCCAAAGCATTAGCCCAAAGTCTGCCCTGCGGAGCATGAAATTTGAGTGACATCAATAGGTGTTAATAAAAAACATGTGAATTTTGTTATAATAAAAGCATTGTGATAAAAACAAAACAAAAAACCAAAAAAACCACGTGATTTTTGTGCTTGTTGTACGACAAGAAAATGCAGATGCAAACAAAGCTAGTTAAGGATAGGCGTGCTAAGGTAATTAGAGGCAGGAGGTCCCGATGTCTGTGGCTTCCTCTGAAATGCATCAAAAAAAAAGAGGGATTGATAAAGAGAGGGATGGATAGATGGATAATACGGAACAAAGCAAATATAGCAAAAATGTTAACTGTACAATCTACTTGGTAGGTATATGAGTGTATAATTCCTTGAAAATTCTCACAATAAAAAATTCTGGAAAAAAAAAGTTAAATCGGGTGGTCAAAAGGTACAAACTCCCAGTTATAAAATAAATAAGTCATGGGGATGTAATGTACAACATAGTGACCAGAGTTAATCAGACTGTATTGTATATTTGAAAGTTGCCAAGAGAGTAGACCTTAAAAATTCTCATCCAAAGAAAAAAAATTTTTGTAACTATGTGTGGTGATGTATGTTAACTAGACATATTGTGGTGATCATTTCACAGTATATACAAATATTGAATCTTTATGTTGTACACCTAAAGCTAATATGTCAATTATATATCACTTTTTTTTAATGGCTATAAAATCAAAATTATGAAGATGATTATTTGAAATAATAGGTGGGTTTTCTTAGATTATATATATTTTTAATTGCAAAATACTTAAGGTTTGCCCAACTTAAAGATGAATGGGGCCTCCCTGGTGGCACAGTGGTTAAGAATCTGCCTGCCAATGCAGGGGACACAGGTTCGAGCCCTGGTCCGGGAAGATCCCACATGCTGTGGAGCAACTGAGTCCGTACGCCACAACTACTGAGCCTGCGCTCGCTCTAGAGCCCATGCACCACTACTACTGAAGCCCACGCGCCACAACTACTGAAGCCCGTGCACCACAACTACTGAAGCCCGCGCACCTAGAGCCCGTGCTTCACAACAAGAGAAGCCACTGCAATGAGAAGCCCGTGCACTGCAACGAAGAGTAGCCCCCGCTCGCCGCAACTAGAAAAAGCCCGCGCAGCAACAAAGAACCAACACAGCCAAAAAAAAAAAAAAAAAAGATGAATGAAGCATTGTTTAAGTACAAATGTTTGCTGACATTTTCTGTATCAACAATGGTTGTTAGTAACGTTACCAAGCTGCTGTAAAATAAAATAAAAATAAACACACACACACAAAAAGTTAAACTGGTTTCTATCCAGCTGGACGTATTGCATACCTCCATCAGGAGATACTATATACTATTTACATAATTTCTTAGTCTCTATAACTTATTGGGGGACAGGAGATGGAAGTGATTTTCTCAAGGGCAGAAATGTCTCCTTACATATTTTGGGAAATACTACCTAAAGCAACTGGTCCATTTGGTCAATTTGTAGCCATTGTGGCTACAACTGGTGGTGGGTTGGTCACAGAATCCCCTCTCAAAAAAAAAACCCTCCTCTCTTCCTCTCTACAAATCAAACATTCTCAACCACGCTACTGTCCTTAAGCTGCACGTTATCAAGGAGTTGATATCCAAGCCTAACGTGCTTCTAGAAGAGAACGAAGCCTAACAGGCAAGGCACCACAGGGGTGGGAAGAGGGTGACTGTAATATACATATTTGGAAAGGGAGCTTCCTGGGAAGGCTGGAAGTGTACTTAGTTCCACCAAGTGAAAAATGGTGAAACAACAGTGTAAGAAACTATAAGTTTCCCTCTTTCTTCTTCTTTCAAGACATGCAGTGCTGCAGGAAGGCCCATGGGCTTACCAGTTTAGAACCTCTGCTCTAAGCTATCTGGACCTCATCTCATTAATGGGGATATGGCTTCAGCAGAGGTCACCATTTTCTTGGGTTCCTACTGATTCGTCAGCTCCTTGCATGGCTTCAAAGATGGCAGCTCTTCCTGTTCCAAAGCAGGGCTCTTCATCAAACCAGTAAGGAAATCCCTAGTTTTCATTATATTTACAATGTAGGGATAACTCACAAACCTGAAACTAATGAATGACCATATCCTATCCATTTTCCCAGGTTTTTTTCTGACTCGTAACTTGGGCCCAGTTATTTGCCCAGGAGTCTGTGTCTGAAACCTGGAATTTATCCTTGAGTTTTCCTGATCCCTTGTCCCATCTTACCCTTAATGCCCTAAAGATCCAGCATGACTTCACCTCTGCCAACTTTTCTAGCTTTATCCTTCTGCTCCCCACCCTGTACCTTATACTCTAGCAATATTGAATCCCCTCCCCCTGTGGTTCTTTCCATATCCCACACTGTTTAGTGTTTCCAGGCCTTTGTTCTCCTGCGAAAATTTCACTTAATACCATCTCACCCCCCCAAATATAGCTCAGGCTCTAGACAATTTGCCCTACCCAACTGTCTCCCCCAAGGTGTGTTATGAGCCCTGAGTCACAGTTGCCATAGCAATGAATAATTTACCCCTTATTAGAGCACCTACAGTAAGAATGAGGAGACCAGGGCTTCCCTGGTGTCACAGTGGTTGAGAGTCCGCCTGCCAATGCAGGGGACATGGGTTCGTGCCCCGGTCTGGGAAGATCCCACATGCCGCAGAGCGGCTAGGCCCGTGAGCCGTGGCCGCTGAGCCTGCGCGTCCGGAGCCTGTGCTCCGCAACGGGAGAGGCCACAACAGTGAGAGGCCCGCGTACCGCAAAAGAACAAAAAAAAAAAAAAAAAGAAATGAGGAGGACATGGTGGGCCAGGAGGAGGTAGGCTGAGGCAGAATTTGCATCTAAATCCCCAAGAATATTTTGGGAGCTCTATAATTTTGAACTTTTCACTCAAATTATTTTTGGAAAGAGGCTTTTCCTGTTATTTCATACCAACTGTTTGGAGATAGGTTGAAAGCTCTCCAGGTCTGGCCAAAAGCCACCTTGTGGTTTGATAAAAGGCTTCCGGAAAGCCAAAACAAGCTGTCAATGTTTGTGCAGACAGGGCCTCAAATGGAGCTCAGATGAAGTTACTTGTGTGTTCATTAGGTTCAATTCTTTTTAGGGAAAATTATACTCTCAGAAAGAGTAAAAAAGGATCACTCTAAATCTCAGTGAGAGGTCCTGGACTCAGTTGTTAGGTTAATATCAGAAGAGGACCTGCCACACAAAAATGAACACTAGTGCCAAAATGTATAGAAAAACAGAATATCTGTTGCTGTCTGGGCAAATTATTTCAGGGGTATCTGTAGCTGGGATCCAGTTTCCTCATTCACTTTAGGACATCTACTCAGTTACCCCAAATCAAAAACAAATTGAGGTGCTTTTAGTCAGAATATCTAGATTTCATTCTGAGCAGTGGGCCCCAACCCTTACCAATCCAATTGTCTTAATTAATGCCTTGTGTGAAATTGGCTTTGTATCACTTCAAAAAGGAAACATTCATCTTTCTGAAAAATTAGACATCTCTCATATTCAGGGTCTACCATTGATTAAATTTATCCCCTCCTTTAAACCTCAAGTTCCTGACCTGTAAAAGAGTGGAAGTATTTACTCCCTACCTTATCAAGTAGTTGTGAAAAGAAATTGAGGCAAAATATATAAGGCTCTTAGAACATTGCCTGTTGCATGGTATATACTCAACAAATATCTGTTCAATGAATGGATCCAACATCTTAGGAAGTATTTGGCTTTGAAATTGGAAGAATGAGGTTCTGACCCCACTTTGCCTCTTAGGCACTGTGGAATCTTGGGCAAATAACTTCTGAACTCCTCCTAATTCCAATCTGTAAAACAGGGATGTACCTTGCAGGCAGAGTTGAAACAAAGATTATGTGTGCAAAATTACTTGCATATATTGGGCCTGCTGTTGTCATATAGTGATAGGCAGGCTGGGCCTGCCAGGGAATTAATCATGCCTCTGCTTCCTTAAGTTCCACCTCCCCACAAATACTTATTGGCAACTCAAGCCTTTTTATAGCATGTCTCATCAACCTTTGATTCAGTATAGATGATTTATCTATAGACCCACGTCTTACAATATTGGCATAACATCCCAGGTTTTATTATTTCTTCAAACTGTGCATCACACAAAAAATGACTGGGTCTTAAACCACCTTCTTTTTAACCTATAACAAAACAAATGGATAAATTGTATCATAGATTGGACAAATGCCCACTGACCATAGCAGAGAAGAGGTAAAGCAATTTTTTCTCTGTTGATAACATTTTTATCATGGACTTGGAGCAATCTAAGCAGCTATCTTTTGTTTTTTTTTTTTTTTTTGCGGTACGCGGGCCTCTCACTGTTGTGGCCTCTCCCGTTGCGGAGCACAGGCTCCGGACGCGCAGGCTCAGCAGCCATGGCTCACGGGCGCAGCCGCTCCGCGGCATGTGGGATCTTCCCGGACCGGGGCACGAACCCGTGTCCCCTGCATCGGCAGGCGGACTCTCAACCACTGCGCCACCAGGGAAGCCCAGCAGTTATCTTTTGATTAATCATCCTCGGGAAGAATATTTTAATATCTCTTTTCTAAAATTAAGACTATTATATTTGACAGATACCTTCACGCAATTAAATGAATAATGTTTTTGAACCGTAGTATGTAATTTCCCACTGTCCAAAATGGCTATTTCATGCCTTTTCTTCTTCAACTTCCATGACACCACCTCCCCTGCCCCCAGCCCTCTTCGACTGATGACTCTGCTTCATTTTTTATTGAGAAAATAAAAATATCATCTTTCCATAATAAATCCAGCTACATACCTTCACCTGTGCCTGCGTGTGCTGCTTTCTTTACGTCTTATGACTTAAGTGAAGTGACTTCTTTAAGGAAGTCAACCCTCGCCACTCTCTTTGGATCCTATTCCCCCCAGGGCTTTGATCCTCTAATCATATACTTTCTTTCCTGCATCATCAATTTCTCCCTCTCTCCTGGATCACTGTCATCGACACACAAACCTGCTCTGGTATCTCTCATCTTCAAAAAACCTAACTGGCCCAATATCTCCTTTTAGCTGCAACCCCTTCCCTCTGCATCTCTTCATAATACTTCTTCAAAGAGTTATCTTCACCCATTGCCTCTATTTCTCCACTTCACTTCAGTCAGGCTTTCATCCCTACCATTCCACCTAGACTACTCTTTTTTGTCAAGGATGTCAGTGATTTTCATATTGCAAACCCAGTGGTCCAGTCTGGGTCCTTAGATTAATTGTTCTCTTAGCAGCTTCCCCTCTTGTCCTCCTTCTTATTCTCTCTCTCTCTCTTTACAATGTCTGTAGGATCTGCCTTAATGTCTCTTTTTTTGGCCGCGCCGTGCAGCTTGCGGGATCTCAGTTCCCCAACCAGGGATCGAACCTGGGCCAAGGCAGTGAAAGCCGAGAATCCTAACCACTAGGCCACCGGGGAACTCCCTTGTCCTCCTTCTTGATCCACTGTCTTCACTTGTTTCTGGGCCACACACTTCCTTGGGTTTCTTCCTCTCTAACTCTGCTTCTTCTCAGACTCCTTTGCTGGATTTTCTCCTCTTCCCAGCTTTTAAATGTTGGAGAGCCCCAAGACTCAGTTCTTGGATCTCTCTCTTTTTTTTTTTAATCATTCTTGGGTGATCTCACTCAATCTTATAGACTTGAAGCTTCAAGCTTGATATAGAAATTGCCTACTTAATTGTGCCTTCAGCTATTTAATAATCATCTCAAACTTAACATATCTCAAACAGAGGTCTTGAGTCCCCTCCACCAAACCAGTTCTTCTGCAGTCTTTTCCACCTCAGTAATGGTACCACACTTCACCCAGTTGTTCAGGCCCAAATCCAGGAATTATCCTTGTTCTTTTTTCCCCCTGGCCACTCCACCCTCCAATCAATACATCAGTAAGTCAACTCTACCTGAATACAACCATTTCTTAGAACCCATACTGCTACTACCTTGGTCTAAGATGAAAGCATCTCTCCTTTGGACTATTGCAATAGCCTTGCAACTGCAACTGCTTCCACTCTTACTTCTCTGTTTTCAATTTACATAGGGTAGAATATCCTTTAAAGCAAAATCAAATTCAAGACATTTCCCTGTTTCAAATCTTCCAACGACTTACATTGCAAAGAGGTAATCCCACCTCATTACTTAACCTATAGGGCCACATATGAATTCACTCTTGCCTACGTATCTTGCCTTAGTACCCACTTCATCCCACTCCAGCCATGCTGATTTTCCTTCTCTTCCTTGAACACTTTAAAGTTGTTCCCACCATAGGGGCTTTGCATCAATTGTTCCCATCTCCCGTAATACCCTTTTCCCTGATATTTACATGTTCAACATCTCTGATCTCAGCTTATACCTCACCTCTAAAGAAGAGGTATTCCCTGACTCTGCTCCATCACACCATCTATTTTATTTTTCATGGATTACTTGCCACTGGCAGTACTTTGTATGTATGTATGTAGGTAGGTATTTATTTGGTTGATTTATTGGTTATTTACTGTGTGATCCTCCTCACTAGATTATAAGCTCTGTGAGGGCAGGGTCTTAGTTGTTTTGTTTCCTACTTTATTCCCAGAACCTGGGAGAATATCTGACATGTAGATAGCCTCAATAAATATTTGTTGCTGGCATGAAACAACTCAGACAAGTCAACTAGTTCAGCGGCAAAGAATGAACAGGGGCTCGTTTTGCAAAGAACTTACTCTAGTGGGTTCATCAGAATGCATATCTACTCAAAATCTGATGTATCACAAAACTTATTTTAATGTCAGTGTGACCATTTGATCACAAGTGCCCTTTAAAATTTTCAACCCCAACTTTTCTGTTCCAAATATCTTTTTAATTACAAACTTATTCCAAAAAATTTGCAAGGAAAAAAGTGTCAACATAGAAATGGAGTCTTCCACCTGGAGAAGGATTCATACAGGTCTCCAAATATCAACAGTACAATGTCAGCTCCACAACCTGCCTGCCTCACATCTAAAGGCCACAGAGTTTCCTTTAATCAATAACATAGTCTGGGCACCCATCAGAAAACTAAACTATTTCCTCAGCCGAAGATCACTTGAGCATCTGATATTTTAAAAAGGTATTTTAAAGGCTTTGTTAATTATGAATTCCTCTGGGGCATTTAAATATTAAGCCTGCACCATTAGGTTGTGCAACAGAAAGGTACCTGGTCTATGTTGTACCAGCTACTTACAGAAGTTTCTTATACATTAAATGTGTTTTAATATTATGCTCTAGCTAAAATTGTGTGTGTGTGTGTGTGTGTGTGTGTGTGTGTTTAAGTACCTTAAACAAACTCTGTACTCCCAAGCTTTGGGCATAGCACCAAGTTGTAATGCCAATCTGCATTCCAAGTTGAAAGGTGAAACCACCTCTCATTAGAGGTGGCTGCCATCTTGTTAAAAGGAGGTGTAATCCAGACCTGGGGGTCCTCTGATCCTTGACAAATTCCTCCTAGACAAAGGAGCAAATGGAACTGAAAATGCCAATGTCAACACTTACACCCACAATTGCAAAAATACATTTAACAGCCTTTAGTAACAAAATTCTCAATCTAGAAAGTTATGCTGTGATGTTCTGTTCTTCTGTGTCCCCTTGTCCAGCTGAATTTCTGTTTGATTCAATGAGTCTATTTCTGGGGCTCCTCTACTCTGTGTATATCCTTGTGTGTGTCTCCATGTACGTTCTTAGCTTAGTCTTACTATGTCCATCTGTATCTCACACTTCCCCAGTTCCTTCTGTCTCTCATAACTGACCCAACTACAAAGCCAATAGTTATCTATTTTCCCATCTGTTGACCTTGGCTGGAAATACATAGTGATTTGGGAGTCATCTTAGCACAGGTGAAGTTTGAAACTGCTACGTTCCGCTGGGGGTTTGTAAAAGTAGTAGAATCACAATACAAGTTTTGCATAGAATAATACCACAAGGAAAACATGTTCAAGGAAGTCTACTTATTGGACTAAACCATTTTAATTGCAGTATCAGAATCATCCCGTGGCTTTTGGCCAGACACCTGGGTGTGAAATCTGTACATTGGAAGGGGTCGAGAAGCTCACAGAAGACTACCTGCATTAGAAGGGCATAATCGTTCTCAAAGAGCATTTAAACATCTTGGTTAAAGTTTTTAACTGTAACCAAGAAACATATATGTAAATACTGGTTTATTCAAAAAGAAGAATAGATTCCACCCCAGATTCTAACCACAAATGAAGAAAAAAAAGAAATAAAATTAGCCCTCCCAGAAAATGTAATTGACTAATACACACAAGAAAAATGTTCAACTTTCTAGTAATTAAAAACAACCATTTTCACCTCTCAATTTGAGAAATACCATTTTCACTTGCAATCTGAGAAAGATTGTAAAAAAAGGATGATATTAAAGGCTGTCAACAATGTGATGAAACAAAGCTGGCTAGAATAGTAATTGGTAAAACATTTGAGAGAAGCAATTTGGCAGTATCTGTCAAAAACTTTAAAGTATCCATATCTTTAAATCGGAAATTATTACTTTATGACTCAATTCCAAGAAATAATATCAAATGTGGAAAAAATATCATTCCTAAAGGTCTTTAGTGCAGTGTCATTTATAATAACAGTGCACACACATAATACATAATGTCCAATAATCTGGTATCAGTTAAGTAAGCTATGGTAAGCTTATTTGATATTAAATTGTGTTCATAAAGACTGTAATAATGTGGAAAATGCTTATGTTTTAATATCAGGTGAAAAGATATAAAATTGTGTTTGTTCTATGACTATGAATATAAATGTGTGACACACACACAGAGAAAACAAACAAATGCATGAAAAAAGGCTGAAATAAAATATACCCAAATGTTAAGAGTGGTTGTCTTTGGATGATAAGACTTAAAAATAAACTTATGAAAATAATTCATCCAGAATTAGTAAAAAAAAATTTATTAGTTGTGATGAGTAGTTTCATTTACTGGGCTATTTCCAGGATTCATTGTATAAATGATTGACTTTTTGTTATAAAGTTATACTTTTTAGAGACCTAAAATTAAGCACTTAGAATCACATAATTGCAAAACTTCTCTGTAAATCAGTCTATCTGCCTTTATATTGTCACTAACCTTCCCTATTTCAGAAAAAAATTGTATGCAAGTAAATTGACAAAAGTGCTTTCCCAAAGCTGTATATCAAATCTAATAAAAATAAACTCAACTACTTGAAATTTTATGAAATTTACTTCAATTACAACCTAATGATGACAGTGGGGAAAAGAGCGAAGGATGTACATTATTTTTTCAAGGCTCAGGAGCTGTTTCCCTTAATTGCTTTTTCTTTGAACACCACCAATACATCTTTATTAGATTACCCTGTAAATTTTGGAACTTAATGACATTGTTTATATTGTGCTTTCTAAGCTGACGAATACAATGCAATTATCGCTCACCCATTAAGGGACTGAATTTGGCATCAAGATCTGTATTCCAGGCTCACAGGCCAACTAAAATGTCCCAACGTTCATAGGAAAATTGCTACTAAGGAAAATACTTATTACATGTTAAATATACACATAAATATATTCATGTAAATATACACATTTTATATATAAGCATATACTTAAATACACCAGTAAGTATTTTCTTTGGTCAGGGTTTTCCTGTGAATGTTGGGGCATTTTGCCCCAAGGATCTATCTCTTCCAGTCCCAACCATCTGGGAAAAGCATACGGGAGAAGCAGGCAGCTTAGCTGGTCAAGCCCCTCCTGTCTCCTTCCAGTTTCCTGGACTAATACAGTCAACTTCTCTTCCCAGAAGGCAACACAAAATACCATCTTTCTAGGTGCATCCACACTACGTGGTATCCAGAAAATCACTGAAGATGACATTTTAAAATCTTAGGTACAGAGAACAGACTTGTGGTTGCCAAGGGGGGTAGGGGAGGGATGGATTGGGAGTTTGGGATTAGCAGAGGCAAACTATTATACATAGAATGGATAAACAACAAGGTCCTACTGTATATACAGCACAGAGAAATATACTCAATATCCTGTGATAAACCATAATGGAAAAGAATATGAAAAAGAATATATAACTGAATCACTTTGCTGTACAGCAGAAGTTAACACGTTTTATATATATATATATATATATATGTTATATATATTATATATATGTTAAATTATATACATTATAAATTATATATATTATATAAATTTTAAAAAATCTTAGGAAGATGATTCTCAAAAGGTTAAGCATAGAGTTACCATATGACCCAGTGATTCCACTCCTAGGTATCTAACCAAGAGAAATGAAAACATATGTCCACACAGAAATTTGTACATGAATGTTCATAGCAGCACTATCACTATCCACGATAGCCCCAAAGTGGAAACAACCCAAATGTCCATCAACTAATGAAGAGATAAACAAAATGTGGTCTATCCATACAATGAAATATTATTCAGCCATAAAAAGGAATGAAGTATTCATACATGCTACAATGTGGATGAGCCTTGAGAACATTATGCTGAGTGAAAGAAGCCAGACATAAAAGTCATTTATGGTATGATTCCATCTATATGAAATGTTCAGAACAAGCAAATATCTAGAGATAGAAAGTAGATTAGTGGTTGCCAGGGGCTGAGGGTAGGCGGGTAGTGATGGTGGTGGTGGTGATGGGGAATGGAGAATGACTGCAAATGGGTGCAGGGTTTCCTTTTGTGGGGCCAAAAAAACTCAGAAGTTACATTGGGGTCATGATTACACAACCCTGTGAATATATTAAAAACCATTACACTGTACACTGGAAGTGAGTGAATTGTATGGTATATGAATTGTATATATCAACGAAGCTGTCATTTAAAAACTTTAAGAAGATGAAATTTTAGAACTCGATAGGTTTACAATTATTATCATTCCTTTTTAAAGTTATGTTGAGGTTTTAATGAAAGATGTTGTAACAGGTGTTGTCCATGCCCCACCCCACCCCCCTACGTCCCCTCCTCATTCGTTTCTACTTAAGCCCCTGACTGACTCTGCCTCACAACTCAGTGGGGATAAATGAGGAGTATCCTCCACTGTCTCCCCCGGGGTCCCCAGCAGGATTGAGCTCCAGTCACTCACAGTGGAAACAGGCTTGAAAATTCATCCTTTTTGACTTCCTTACCTCCTCTAGGCTTCCAAACCCCTCTGGGGTTTGCTGGGATCACTTCCCAAATAAATGACTTGCACTCACATTCTGTCTTAGGGTCAGCTTCTAGGGGAACCCAAGCCAAGATACATGCTACCCTTTCTTCCTTTCTCAAACAATAGCCATATCTTGCCCCACTAGAAAGATCTAGAATGATGATAATTGGTCAAGTTATTAAAAGAAAAAACACAGACACAGAGAAATAGATTTTGTTGACTCGGTTTTACAAATAATGCCGAGTTTCCTTCAACTGCCATAATAACTACAGCCCATCTTTACATACCAGGCTGCATGGGAAATGTGGTGGCCTTTGGAGCAGGGGTTTCTGGAGCCACTGTCTTCCCTGGGGGTTCCAACCAGAGGATTCTGAGACCTCAGCCTACAGGTGTAGAAGGAGCACCTCCCAGTGCAGTGCTGTGGATGGCGCGACTGCAGCGTGTCCAGTCCATGGAAACAGCAGCAAGGGCTTCAGGGGATCAGAGCAGGGACACTAGAGCTGGCAGAGACTAGCAGATGGAAGGTTCCAGAGTCAGCCAAGTTTTGGTGAGTCGGGAACCCTACTGTCCTCTGGGGTTCAGTTAGCATGATGGCCCTACTCAGAGGGACAGAACAGCAGACGCCATGGAAGCACTGCCACCAAAGTACTGAAAGCTTAAAATTGGAAACTTTGTTGGTACTCCTACATGTTGAATTCTTGCTGAAAAGTTTGGTGGGAATACTCAGGTCGTTTCTGAGAACGATGAACTAATTGTGTTCCTTAGCAAAAACCCACCAACTAACAAACTAAAACCTCACGATGAACAGAATAAACGTATGACTGTTTCATTTTTGGTATTATATTTTCCAAAGTATACCATCCTCCTAGTTTATATATATATTTTTAAATTAATTAATTTATTATTTATTTTTGGCTGCATTGGGTCTTCGTTCCTGCATGAGAGCTTTCTCTAGTTGCGGCGAGTGGGGGCTACTCTTCGTTACTATGCACAGGCTTTTCATTGCGGTGGCTTCTCTTGTTGCGGAGCACAGGCTCTAGGCCCGTGGGAGGGCTTCAGTAGTTGTGGCACACAGGCTCAGCAGTTGTGGCATGAGGGCTCTAGAGCCCAGGCTCAGTAGTTGTGGCGCACAGGCTTAGCTGCTCTGCAGCACGTGAGATCTTCCCAGACCAGGGCTCGAACCCGTGTCCCCTGCATTGGCAGGCGGATTCTTAACCACTGCACCACCAGGGAAGCCCCCTAGTTTATATTTTTAAAGATGGGCCTGTTCTGAAACTCTGGGAACCAAATGCATTTCAGAACTTCGAATTTTTCAGATTTTAGAGTGACAAAACAGTACGTAGGTGTATATTATGTAATAGTCCTAATGACAACTGGGACAACCACTCTGAGATCACCTGCATTATTATGTCTGCAGTAAAACATATGACTAATAGCAAACCAGACACATCAGTTCTGGTCAGCTCTTACTGAAAGCTCCTGAAAATACTTTCAATTTTCAGAGCTCTGGGTGTTTGGGAATTGCAGATAAGGGACTGTGGCCTATATTATGGTAGATTAGAGTCATAGCTGTCATCAAATAAGTGCTGAGCACATGGATGTTGAAAATGGGACAAGAAGACTCGGGGAAAACGAGGACATTCCCTTCATTAAAAATATAATTTTGCCAGCCAACTAGGTGGTTTAATAGTTACTAACCAATCATCAGAAGAGCTAAACAGACATTTCTCCCAAAAAGATATACAGATGACCAAGAGGCACATGAAAAGATGCTCAACATCGCTAATTATTAGAGAAATGCAAATCAGAACTACAATGAGGTATCACCTCACACCAGTCAGAATGGCCATCATCAAAAAGTCTACGAACAATAAATGCTGGAGAGGGTGTGAGTAAAGGGAACCCTCCTACACCACTGGTGGGAATGTAAATTGGTATAGCCACTATGGAGAACAGTATGGAGGGTCCTTAAGAAACTAAAAATAGAACTACCATATGTTCCAGCAATCCCACTCCTGGGCACATATACAGAGAAAACCACGGTTCGAAAGGATACATGCACCCCAATGTTCATTGCAGCACTGTTTACAATAGCCAAGACATGGAAGCAACTTAAATGTCCATCGACAGATGAATTGATAAAGAAGATGTGGTACATGTATAGAATGGAATATTATTTAGCCATTAAAAAGAATGAAATAATGCCATTTGCAGCAACATGGATGGACCTGGAGATTATCACACTAAGTGAAGTCAGACAGAGAAAGACAAACATCATATCATAGCGCTTATGTGAGGAATCTAAAAAAAATGATACAAATGAATTTGTCTATAAAACAGAAACAGACTCACAGACTTAAGAGAACGAACTTATAGTTACAGGGGGAAGGATGGGGTGAGGGATAGATTGGGAGTTTGGGACTGACACGTACAGACTGCTATATTTCAAATAGAGAACCAACAAGGACCTACTATCTAGCACAGGGAACTCTGCTCAATATTCTGTAATAACCTAAATGGGAAAAGAACTTGAAAAAGATTAGATACACATATATGTATAACTGAAAAAAAAAAAGAACCCTGTTATTTGGGAAAAAAAGTTACTAACCCATCATAATAACTACATTAAAGTAACTCAGAAAAGAGGGATAACACAGAGGGGTCCAAATGAAATTTAAAACCCAAAGTTCTAAATTTGGTTCTCAAAGAAAGGCTTAATTAGCCAATCAATATTTACTGTGAACTTATTAGGTGCAAGCACTGTGCTAGGTGGTGAAAAAGACAGAGTGTCTGCACTCCTGGAGTTTATCCCAGGGAGGGCAGGAAAGGTATAAAACAAGGTGCCATAGGAAGGAAGAACTGCGGGTGCAGTGTAGTTTGCGGGAAAAGCTATCAGATAAGGAGACCCTCCCACTAAAAAGTAAGTTTTAAAATAAACTCTGAAAGATGATCAAGAGTCACCAAAGTCGTACGTAGGAAGGAGGAAAACGGAGCAGGACCCCATGGTCCATGACCCCCATGTCCTCAACCTGCCTTTTGTCTGTGGAAAAACTTTAGCCAAAGAATAAGTTTAATCAGAGAAGTGAGAAAATGCAGAAACAAAGGAAAACAGTCCAACAAGACTAACTAATAATAGTTTAGTCATTAAAAATAGTCAAGGACCTTTAAGTTCCTCCTCAAGGGCTATAGATAATATTCAGAGCCATATTTTTTGAGCTGTCTTATAGATACCAAACCCCCAACAGGTGGAAGAAGTTAACCACATGATGACCAGACTGGAGCCATGACATAAGCAGCCACAATTCTGAGAGCTGGCCTCAAAGATATATGAACAAACCGACCTTGGAACTAAAGACTAACCGTACTTAAAACAATCAAGACCACACTGGTCAGACCACCGCATGACCAATTTCAAGATGACTGTCAGAGCTGACTGTGCTGTTTCTGCATGTGGCCCCCTCCCTCGGCTTATAAAAGTTCCTTCCCCCTGATTGTCAGTGGCGGGGGAGTCGGCCTTTGGACAGGACTCTGCCCTTCCCTCCCACCCCTGCTTGCCGGCCTCCGACATAAAGCAAACTTTCCTTTCCACCAACCTTACCTCTTTATTGGCTTTCGAGAGGTGAGCAGCCAGACCCCACTTTCAGTAACAGTAGGAGAGCTAGGAAGAGATCCACATGAAGAGCAAGTGCAAAGGCCAGAGACCATAGAGAACATGGTAGATTATTTGAGAAGTTGAAAGTGGGCCAGTGTGGCTACACAGTGAACAGAAGAAGTCATGGGAGATTGGGCTTCCATTGTAGGGAGGGCTCAGGTCTGCAGTGTGTCTGGGCCACAGTCATCATTTTGGACTGGATCTTGGGTTTAATGGAAGCTTGCTGAAGGGTCTGAAGCACACGAGTAACCTCATGAGATTTATATTTTAGAAAGATTATCCTTCCAGGAGAAAAGTCTGGAAGGATACGTGCCAGGCTGTCAACACAAGTCACCTCAGAAGGGTTGGGATGGGATAAAGGCCGATGGGTAGTTAGCTTTTGTCTTTGAACAACTTTGTTTACATCACTTCTGACAATAAATTTTTGTAACTTAGAAACATCAAATTTGTGCTTTCCCCACTAAAAACAAATTATTCTTCCTTTAGTGTAAGAAAGGACTGGATGGATGAACCTTGAGGACGTTACGCCAAGTGAAAGAAGACAGACACAAAAGGACAGATAGCGTATGATTCCACTTACATGAAGTTCCCGAGTAGTCAAATTCACAGAGGCAGGAAGTAGTATGGAGGTTACCAGGGGTTGAGGGGAGAGAGGAATGGGGACAGAGTTTCAATTTAGGTTGATGACAAAATTCTGGAGATGGATGGTGGTGATGGCCGCACAACAATATAGATGTACTTACTGCTACTGAATTGTACACTTAAAATGGTAAATTTTACATTATATATATATTTTTTCCACAGTAAAAAAAGGAAAAAGAAAAAGAGTGGACTGGAGAAGGGCTGGACCAAATGACGGGACTTAAACGAGCAGACTCAGAACTATAGCGGTCCCACGTGTGGAACCCCAGGTCTGGAGGGACACGGAGACGGTGAGGTGGACAGATCCAAGCTATATTTTGCAACTAGGACTTTAGGAATAAGAAAAGAAGAAAGTATCTAATATCCAAAAGCAGACCCTGAAACAAGGAGTTGGATGCCACTAGTTTATTTGGGAGGTGACCTAAAAGAAGCCCCGGTAGGACTCTGGGGAGATGAAACAAGGAAGGGAAGGTAGGCAGTAAAGACACAGCATCTAGCAGGCTGTTATTGTGGGCAACTGGGGCTTGATCCCACTCGAGACCTCTGGGAGACTGTGCAGAACATGCCTTAGTGATTCCAACTAAGAGGGGATTGATTGATCATGTCAGTCTTAGGAAGACGGCTGTTCCTGGGGGCATTAACCCCGCCCCACTGCTGGCCTGTCCTGAGTGGAAGCCCTTATGGGTTCCAGTGGCCAGAGAAAGCCCTCAGGCATAGACTTGCAGCACTCAGTAGCCGTAGGTCCCTGTATATGGGAATGGGTGCTGAGGGGAGATGGTGGGACCCCTCCAATGTCTGCTACCAGTGTCAAGGGTCTTGACTTGAAAACTGGTCTGAAGGTGATTCTATTTCTCAAAACAGGGAACACTGGAGGTGAAGCGTGTAGGTGCTGGCACAGGAGGCTGAAGGAGCAGCTAGAGAAGGAGGAGGGAAGCATGAAACGGTGGGATCATGGGAGTGATGAGAAGCGATGGTTTAAAATGCCTGGTTAACACATAGCACGAGAAGCTGAAAAATCTTAGTGGGAACTCTTCTAGAAAACAGCATTAGTTAAATAACAGGTTATAGGACCCAAACACCCTTATACTGTGCTGTACCACAAGGCTCAGATGCCAGACAGAGGAAACAATACTCAACCAGACAAGTTACAGTGTGAGAGAAATAAAAGTTTCAATGTGTTTCCACGCTCCATCTATTTCTGACTTTCCGCTTCATGTAAAATTGTACAAATCAATATACTGCACATACCACCTTATAGGAAGGATATATTTGTGGAGGGAAAAAACCCCTAATATTGCCTTTCTTATATGTACGGAATTATATGTAACCAAGGTCCTTTAGAAATACCAGGCAGATACTGTATTTTTGTTACTATATTTTGCACATGTTCTTCACACATAGATGCAAAGGTTTTAGTGGCAAGATTGAATAAGCTCTCACTTTACAGATTACTTGTAACTTGAAAAATGCAGGCATCACTTTTCATTGTCATTGAGGTCTTCATCCATTGTATTTAAAAAATATTGAAAAATAATGCCAAGAATTTATATATAGAATGCATGATTTGAAGAGTGGTTTAAATTCTAATTGCTCATACTTTAAAAAACCCCTATTTTTCTATGAAAAAGTATTCAAATATCTTAACACACACATATATTCATTGGAAATTTACAATTCACTAATGCTTTGAATTTTAGAGATTGGTTTTAAACTTGCTCTCATGCAATCTTTAAACCTATAAATTCCTTTCAAAGGAATTCATCTATGGGAAAGGAAGCCATATTTTAAAAATATCTGTTTACTGAAATATACCTTTTAAAAGAACACAGTAGGAGAAAAAAAATGCTCTCTCATTTCCATCAGCTTCTCATAGTATTCTGTTCACAAATAAAATCCAGAAATAAAGCAAGCATAAGCCCCAGATGATTTTTCTTTTGCACATAAAATGTTTTTGCCTCGCCTACCTTGCAGTCAGCTCAACCTCTTTGTACTTTTCCGCATTTCTCAGACGTGTCCACTGGAAGCACAATATTGTGGACCAGCAGACTGATTTATCTACAGAAAACTCATTTCCCTCTGGACATATTCTTCATGAAATCAGAGAGAAAGGAACAAGGGGAGAAAAGCAGATCACAGGCAGTGAATTTTGGATGTTCTGCCTTTTATCGACTAGGGCGACCCATGCGATTTCCTTTCAGATTGTGGCCGTTCCCGCATGCAACCCGATTTCTGACGACAGAAAAGGCATTTGTGATGTTCTCCGTACCCCTCCTAAGGCCAGAAGTATCACACCATCTATGAGTAAGACTAAAAAAGGTAACAGAGGACACAACACCTGGAAACCCAAACCAAAGTTATCTTAGCATCTATTCTAACTTGGTCCAAGGGTGATCTCTTGAAAGGTACACGGAGGTTTCTTTCATTGAAAAGGGACATTTTTGTGCATGCATCAACAATAAATAGGCACAAGAAATGTAATTTAACATGATTCCTTGTGTGTGCGCGCCTGTGTTAAACTGGAACTGTCTCCTGATTGTTCATTCCTAGCACCTGGCACGTAGAAGGCCCTCACTTAATGTTTTCTCAATCAAAGGCTAGCAGCAGAGGGACAGAACGATTGGCATGCTGCCAGACAAGATTTTTCAGTAGATAGTAAACAGAAGAGGCTGAATCACAGGATTAAAAACTAGCCCACAATTTCCTTTTACTGACATTTCCATAAGTAATGTGCTTCATCTTTTTCCATCAGAGAACAGAATCCTCAAAGTGTCGATGTCATCATAATACTAATAGTCTAGCTCTATAATCTTTGGTTTGGCAGGGCATGGGAAGGACCGGCTCTCTCTCTCTCCTCTCTCTGTTTTGCCGTGGAATGTGACAATGTGTTGTTCCTATTGGACTTTATATAATGCTGAATTATATATAGCCCTTGCATTTTTCCATGCTTTTCCAATCATCTTCAAATAAGTAAGCTGGTAGGGAAAGTCTTTCTTTGTCTCCCTGTTGCTCTGCACTGCCAGACCTTGGGCACCTTGCTTTGGGTCCCCTCCCTATTCTGTGTCCATCAGTCACACACAAGTCAGCATTTGAGGGGTTATCCTTTCAGTGATGTGCGTGCGGTTTGAACAAAGACCTCTGCTTAGAATCTTCAGGACCCAAAGCACAGGATTCCTGCCTTTCTCAATCCAGCAGATGGGCCTTCCCTAAATTTAGACTTAAGTCATCCCTAAACTTGGACTTAATGAATAGTTGTGTCCTCTGCCCAGTTGTAAAACCAAGAGCAGATTACTATTTTTTTAAAAAGGCATTCATTTTTCTGGCCTTTAAATTGTTTGTTGAGTCACACAGAGAATACTATCTCTGGACATGGTGATTCAAAATGTTGCAACTCATTTAAATGCTATTAATGGTCATTTCCAAGAAGTAC
This sequence comes from Delphinapterus leucas, assembly GCF_059928025.1. Classification (NCBI taxonomy): domain Eukaryota; kingdom Metazoa; phylum Chordata; class Mammalia; order Artiodactyla; family Monodontidae; genus Delphinapterus; species Delphinapterus leucas. The sequence continues at coordinate 93,974,868 of NC_143150.1, read as the reverse complement.
AGTCAAAAGGTTACCTGTCCAAACTCTACAGCACCCTCCCTTGCAATCACGATCGTCTATCCTTCTAGTTCACTTGTTCAAATCCATCTCATATCAATGCCCTTTAACCCAAGACCCTCGATCTATGAACCTTTCCACTCAAATCCTACCAACAGCTCCCTCACGGCCTCACTTTCTCTCTTCTTCTGGGATTCCATCGTCCATTTCTAGAATCACTTTCAGTATCTACAGTTCCCTATAAGAAATCCTACAGGAAGCTGCATGAAATGGTTGTAGTATTAGGGGAAGAACAGGGGTTGACACCAACAGCACCATTTTGCCAATAACCCAGAATCTGAGCTGGATCCAAAATGGTAGCCTGGGAGAGATGGATGGCTCCTGACCTGAATCGTCTTCACAGACTAGGGGTGTCTGGTTCGTAATTTATGCCTTGGCTGCACAGCCACAGATTTCTCCAATAAAGAAAGACATCCACATTTGTAGCAAGTCCAGATCAGAGCCTGTGAATCTCACCTCTAAATCAGCACACACAGTGGTGAGAGAAGAATTGAATTCCCCAGAGCTTGTATGGCCCAGTGTAGTGGTCAGCCTCCACCATCCACCCCTGTTCCAGGGACTCTCAGGACACCTAAGAGAGATTATCCAGAACTGATAAGGCTCACCACCCTCCCCAGCCCTGTTGGCATCTTGCATCCTGGAAAGGGCCAAATCCTTTAAGGGCCTCCACCTCCAACTGACTGAAGCTTCGTGGTTAGAACATCTTGTGATGTGCAGAACAAAAATGCTGTTCAATTATTGTCTGTCTAAATTAGGGTCTGTGGCAAGAAGCTTCTGAACCTGATTTGCATATAGAAGCTTTATCAGGGTTCAACACGAGTAAAAATGTAAGTGAAGCAGGATTGGACGGAGGAAGAAGTTGAACTGAAATGCAGTCACAACATAGGCCTCAGTCAATCCTACAGGGGGCTCCACAGCTGAGATGGCCCTTCAGAGTTGTCTTGCATTGAGGCAAGGGGGCCAGGCCTCTATATCCCCACATCTGTTGCAGGAAGTCAGCCCCCCAGTCAAGGGCAATTTCCAGACAGGGACTCAGCTGTGAACAAAGCAGCAGCCAACACTCTCAGCAGATGGGGGAATAACTGTCCTAAAGGGGGCTTGGGCAGCCCACTACAGCATCCACTACACTGCCATTTTAAGGCCAACGGCAAGAAGAACAAACCTGAAATTTCAATGCCATGCGTATATTAGAATGTAGATTTAAATTTCAACCACTTAACGCTGTATTTTATGGCAGAATATTTGAATTGGCTAATTATCTCTCTAATAAGTCCCATCACCAAGTCTTCCTTTGGGTCCTCTGAGGCCCTGAGGTGAATGGAACTGCCATCCTCCTCTCCTCTGTGTCATCAGAACCAGATGAACTTATCTTTCTCAGCACACACCATCCCTCAGAGAATTCACCTGTATGTGGCTGCATGCACCTCCCTCTGCTTGGTGTACCCTTCAAAGATGGACACATGGATTACCCATCTGCATATTCCCACGCCTAGCCCAATGCTTGGTAAATAAGGCACTTGATAAGGGTTTATTGAATGAATGAATCAATCAACGAATGGGCAAAGCTGACTGCTTTTTCTCCCCTGCAGAAACAACAAAATAAGAAAACATGTTTGGTGAAATGAGGATAACTCATTTGAGTGTATGCCTTTATGTGTGCTTATCATCAGTACTTAACAAGGGCTGTTTCCCTTTAACTGGCATAGCATAAAAGGGCTATTCTGAAAACAATCAACTGTATCTTACAGGACTCCTAAATAAACCAAAAGCTATCATAGGATTTGAATGCAAACTAGAGAGGAAATTAAAATGTAAAACATGAAACAGCTGGTTGATCGGCTTTTACAATAGACTGTGGACCAAGGCTATATTCATGTCTTATCTAGACGGGTAAAAATAATCATAGAAAATGGTTTGCTACAGGACTATCCTTTTTTCTTTTCTGCACTGAAACACAACAGAATTATCTAATTAATGATCTCAAACTTCTAGAAGCACAGGATAATGGTATTCAAAAAATTTTAAAGCGCTATAAAAATATATAAATACCTAGTAAATCATGGTAGGCAAAGAGCATTAATTGCAAAAGTGGTTTGCCTGCATGTCGTAGAGAGCAAGAATTACTTGCCACCACTGAAATTTTACAAGACTAAAGATCATTTACAAAACCTAGCACCTACAATTTCATTAAATTACAACACTGAGCTGGTGAAGAACGATGGTTTTCTCTGTGCTGTGTCAAGAGAGGGAAAAATACTGGTTTCCTAGTGAAGTAACTAAGAAGCCCATTATTAAAATTCCACCTTAAACTGATGAAACTTTCTTGGAGTGACAATTCTGTAATCATTACTAAATGCCTTAAAAGGATTCCCAACACTTATTTCTAGGAATTTCCTAAAGAAATAATCAGAGTTATGCACAAAGGTTTGGGTATAAGGATATTCATAATAGCTTTGTTTAAAATAGCAGAAATTTGGAAACAACACAAATGTTCAGCAATAGAAGATTGGTAAATAAATATAATCAGATGAAATAATATAAAGTTATCAAGATCGTATAGAAGAAGAGCATTTAAGACATGGTTAAACATTCATAATATGTTATTTATTTAAAAAGAACTACCAGCGAGTGCAGTAAATACAGTAGATGGTTTGCAAAAAGAAAATATAGGTGACAATAGTAACAGTGGCTGTTTTGTGTGTGTGTGTGGGGGGGAATCAATTATAGATGATTTTCTTTCTGTCTCTTTCTGTAACTTACAGATTTTCACAATAAATATATATTATTTCTGCAATTCACCTTATTAAAAAAATGTTCCCACATCTCCAAAAAAATTCCTTAAGCTGTAAATAATCAAGAAGGAATGTGATTTCATCTTTCATTTACATCAGTGGCCTTTCGTCCTAAAAATTTTCCAGGGAACTCTGGTTATTAATTCTTCACTTTACCCTAAGTTATCTGAAAGGGAGCCGTGTTGGATAACAAAAAACTTTTCCAAAGAGCGTGTTGCTTCAACTGGAAAATAACCCAAAGAAGGGAGATAGAATTAAACATAATTATAAAGAAACAATTTAAGACAGAAACACAACTGGGATCACAGGAATAAAAAGTAGCTCCAATTCCAAAAGATGAGGTCAGGATTCCAAATTCACTATAAAAGAATCATTGGAAATGTCTGCAAGGTAAACGAAAAGGGGGGATTATTTAGGCTGGAAGGAGGGCAAATAAAACTAAGGACCTAGAAGGACACCTTCACTGTTGTGGAATTCTGATAAATGTTGATGATGACGATGAGTCCAGAGCGAAAAATGGCCCAGGTAAGGGATGAGATGACGTGAGATCAAGAGTGTAAACTTCTGACATGAAGTTGAAATTAACTAGAACATGACATTTAAGATGCCATTAAAAGGAGACTACGGTACCATAACTAACATTTGAAAGGCCAAACCTACCTGAACTTGCTTTCTGATTTTGCCCTCTCTCTCACAAAACAACAAGTTTCAATGACAGCTTTTATGTTACAAAACTGGATGAACTATTCAGTTTGTGTTTGAGATTGCCCAAGACGTGTGTTCGTCATTTAGTAAGCTGGGTCACAACCCTTAGGAAGAAAACCTCTTTGATCTTATTTTTTAAAAAAAAGGAAATTTAAAAATACAGTCAAGTCCTTCCATTTCAATTATAAAACTTCAGGGGGGAAATACTATTTTTTGTGATACTTCTTTTCTGGGCATGTTCTCAGCAAAATAGAAAAAAGGAGAGTGTACCATTGAAATACTTCTTTCCATTCTTGTCTCCCCTCCCTTTCTCCTACAACCTTCCTTGAGCTTCAGGATAACTCAATTCATTATACACAGCTGATCACCTCTCAACCTATTCCTGAATTACTACCCATCTTTTGGCTGCCCTGGCTCTAGGGTTGCCCTCTTTCACCTATCAGGCACACAACTGCCCATCTTACCTTTATAGTAAAAATGGTCAATGCTTCCTTCTTTCCAACCACAGAAAAATGTAACCAACTCACTTTGCTTTTCCTTGCTTGATACTGCCCTCCTCCTTCTAACTTTATTACCCATTATCTCCCCATCCTACTAGTCTAGACTTGCCTCTATATTATTCCTCCCATCTTTAAAGCCTCTCTCTTCTTCTCTGCCGACCCCAAACCTTAACTGTTCTTCAGGAACTGTTCAAATTCCACTCCTTCAAGGAGAACTTCTCCAACTCCTGGGGTCTTCAGTGATTTCCTCTATCTAACTTAGTTCTTGGGTCCCCCAGTACAGAACTCAATTATTATTATTATCATTTTGACCACGCTGCGTGGCATGTGGGATCTTAGTTCCCGGACCAGGCATCGAACACGCCCCCCCTGCAGTGGAAGCGCGGAGTCTTAACCACTGAACCGCTGGGGAAGGCCCCAGAACTCAATTATTTATTATTTCTAGTCTTTTCTTATTGCCTGTATGTGCTGCTCTTGTGTCTCCAATTGCATTTTAAGTTTTCTGAGGGTAGGAACTTGGTTTTCTGTAGTGCCTTTGTTTACTGAGTTAACCGAGGAGACTGAAGATGGACCCATTTTGTGAACTTGAAATCCCAGACCAGGGATCGAACCTGTGCCCTCTGAAGTGGAAGCACGGAGTCCTAACCACTGGACCACCAGGGAATTCCCTAGAGCAAACATTTTTTTAGCTCAGGAGGAATTTATGGGATTTGGATGGTCAAAGTCAGGAAAGAATTTTATACCATTCTCAAGGGAAATAATGACTTTTATTCAGAAACAGTCCTAAAACGCTAAGCCCAACAAATTTGGGGCCTTTGCCAAATGGCAATGCTGCATTTTTCACCTCAGCAAACTTCCAAAGTATTCTGTTATGGGGACAAAAACACTCATTCTGAACAGGGCCTCTCAATTTGGCTCACTTTTTGGACTTACAAGTGCATTTGATCTTGTACGTTTCCAGGATCCCCTCAGTTAAGTACTGCCTGCTGACTTGTAAAAACAGCAGAGTTAATATTGATTGACATTCCAGAAGTTAGCCCCAGGACCATCACTCCACTTAATGAGTAAAAATCTGGAGGCTGTGGAAGTAGGTTACTAACCCAAGCTATATAGTTAGGGACACAGGTAGGATTTGAACCCAAGTCTTAGGCTCCCAGAGTCCTTGCATTTAACTTCTGTGTTATCCTGCTTCCTCCAGGAAATAAAAGGTTAGGTCCATTCTTTCAACAGATTTCTTGTTGTAAGGCTTACCTTCTCTGGGTCCAAAGCCTGAGAAGACCCACAATCCTGATCAAGGGATTCTATCAATTTCTGGGGGCTAGGGTGAGCTGGGTTCTTTGCTAAACACCAGAGATAGGGAGATACATTGTACAAAGTCCCTGATTTTGAGCAGCCTATGATCAAGTGAGGGTTCACAGATACTTAAACAGGTAATTTACATTAAACATGGTAAATGATATCCAGTAATAGACATACACATGAAACACTGCTAAGACTATAAGTATAATGGCCATCAAATCCAAAGATGAAACAAAAGTTAGTGGGAGTTCTGATACAGTCACATGCTATTGTACACATTTCATTTGTCCCAGGTGCTGACTTGACATCTACCATTATACTATGACCTTGTCACCTGTAATAATTCAATACTCACTAATTTTAAATATTATTAAACTGCAGAAGTTCTACTTCAGTGTCCATCAGTCAAGTGCATATGCATATATAGTTTGAATCTTGACAGGAATAAAGAAATGTACAAACATTAGAATTTGGTGATAGCAACATTTGTTGCCATTACTGATATCTGGAGAAATACTTGACACGGGAACATTATACTGACTTTACCATGTCAATAGAACATGAAAAGGCTACTGAGGCCCAAAATATTAGAGAAATAAGTTAGAAGCTAAATTATCTCTTCAAGTTCATAGGATAAATTTGAGTCAGAGGCCACCTGCGTATTTACTGTCAAAAATGCAGAAATCATCAAAACAGCTGATTTTCTTTCTCTTTTTTTTGCCCTATCAGTTGCATTTAAAAGCAGATTTTTAAATGGCTCCGAAGAACCTAGGGGCAGGACAGGAATAATGATGCAGATGTAGAGAATGGACTTGAGGACACGGGGAGGGTGAAGGGTAAGCTGGGACGAAGTGAGAGAGTGGCACAGACATATATACACTACCAAATGTAAAATAGATAGCTAGTGGGAAGCAGCCACATAGCACAGGGAGATCAGCTCGGTGCTTTGTGACCGACCACCTAGAGGGGTGGGATAGGGAGGGGGGGAGGGAGACGCAAGAGGGAGGAGATATGGGGATATATGTACATGTATAGCTGATTCACCTTGTTATACAGCAGAAACTAACACACCTCTGTAAAACGATTAAACTCCAATAAAGATGTTAAAAAAAAAAGCAGATTTCTTTTTCAGTGATAATCCATATATCTGTGTATATTCTTTCTTTCTTTTTTCTCATAACCATTTTTAAAATTTTTTATTTGTTATTTATTTTCGTCTGCATTGGGTCTTCGTTGCTGCACATGGGCTTTCTCTAGTTGTGGTGAGCGGGGGCTACTCTTCGCTGTGGTGCACGGGCTTCTTATTGTGGTGGCTTCTCTTGTTGAGGAGCACGGGCTCTAGGCACGTGGGCTCAGTAGTTGTGGCTCGCAGGCTCCAGAGCGCAGGCTCAGTAGTTGTGGCACACGGGTTTAGTTGCTCCGCGGCCTGTAGGATATTCCCGGACCAAGGATCAAACCTATGTCCCCTGCGTTGGCAGGTGGATTCTTAACCACTGTGCCACCAGGGAAGCCCTCTCTTAACCATTTTTTAATTGAAGTCTAGTTAATATACAATGTTGTGTTAGTTTCAGGTGTACAGCAAAGTGATTCAGATATATATATATATGTATATATATACACATATATATATTCTTTTTCAGATTCTTTTGCATTATAGGTTATTATAAGATATTGAATATAGTTCCCTGTGCTATACAGCAGGTCTTTGTTGGTTATCTATTTTATATATAGTAGTGTGTATATGTTAATCCCAAACTACTAATTTATCTCTTCCCCACCGCTAACCCCTTTAGTAACCATAAGTTTGTTTTCTATGTCTGTGAGTCTATTTCTGTTTTGTAAATAAGTTCATTTGTATCATTTTTTAGATTCCACATATAAGTGATATCATATGATATTTGACTTTGTCTGACTTCACTTAGTATGATAATCTCTAGGTCCATCCACGTTGCTGCAAATGGCATTTTCATTCTTTTTTATGGCTGAATAAGATATATATATATATATATATATATATCACACCTTTATCCATTCATCTGTTGATGGACATTTAGGTTGCTTCCATGTCTCGGCTATTGTAAATAGTGCTGCTATGAACATTGGGGTGCATGTATCTTTTCGAAATAGCGTTTTCTCTGGATATACGCCCAGGAGTGGGATTGCTGGATCATATGGTAACTCTGTTTTTAGTTTTTTAAGGAACCTCCATACTGTTCTCCATAGTGGCTGTACCAATTTACATTCCTATCAACAGTGTCTCCATACCCTCTCCAGCATTAATTGTCTGTAGACTCTTTAATGATGGACATTCTAACTGGTGTGAGGTCAACTACTCGTTGTAGTTTTGACTTGCATTTCTCTAATAATCAGCGGTATTGAGCATCTTTTCATGTGCCTGTTGGCCATCTGTGTGTCTTCTCTGGAGAGATGTCTATTCAGGTCTTCTGCCCATTTTTGGATTGGGTTGTTTGTTTTTTTAATATTAAGCTGTATGAGCTGTTAAACCAGCTGATTTTCAAACTTAGATGACATACATATCAGTTGTATTACTCAGTGTGTATGTCTTTTCCATTGTTCCAGCGTGAACAAATTGTATCAAAACAAATTCTAAGTTATTGTTACAGAGGAAATGGCTGCTCTGATGATGGGCAAAGGTTAAGAGGCTGGAACTAACTGCCCCTGCAGTGACATTTTCTCTGGGAGCAGAAGAAATCAGCAGTGGTAGAGCATAGAGGTTAAGAGCATGGCGTTAATTGAGATTTCACCACTAACCAGCTGTGCCACCTTAAGCAAAGTTGGTAACCTTTCCATGCCTTAGCTTTCTCATCTAGAAAGTAGGGATAATACTTCAAAAAGCAGTTTAAAGGGTTAAAAGAGAAAATGCATGTTAAGTGCTTGGAATGGGGCTTGGCATCTGGCAAGCACACAGTAGACCTTGGCTACTATTGTTAATCAGGCTGACAACATGGCCACTAACCACTAATGGATCTGAAATGGCAGTGTGCCAGTCGACTCCACTGTCAAAGCTTGGGTTGAGGGAGTGGCTAGTGGCTGTGCATGTACACATCCTAACACACACACACACACACACACACACACACACTCATGGAATATTATCTTGTAACAGGGATGCTGCTTCGCAGCCCTACTTTCTTGGCTTGTATGTGATTTACGAACTCAGATGATACACGAAAGTCAGCAGCTAAACTGAAAGAAAAATCTTAAACTCCAATTATTTTTAATATATATTTAAGAGATAAACAGGTCAGAAATTCTAAACACAGAACAGATTTCTACACGAAGATTTCGAATTCATTTGGTACTCAGCAGATGTTAATACTAGGATCACCTCACTGTTACTCAATTTAGCATATAGACAACACTCAAAATGCTGGCTCTTTTATTATTATTAAATAATTAATATTATTAAAGACATAAATAATAGTCCCATTTACTATTTCTTCTAATTAAGACAGGAGTCAGGTGGCTGAAAATGAGGACCAGGTCAGAATCGGAATAACAGCCAGGCTGGGGTAGTGATGAGATACAGATCTAGTGCTTTTAAAATGTCTTCTGAAGAGGAACACAGTGGGTTTAGTGGCTCTGAAGCCCAAGGTAAGCCTGAGCTCTTCAGGCTCCGCACCAGAGGGAGTGAGGGGATGGGGGTGGGGCAGGATGAGGCCGGAACCATGCGTGCGTATATACCTTGCAGCCTGTTGCCACCTTATAAATGCCTCACAGCAAGAAAAATGACTGGTTAGTAAAGAGGGAGATGTGATTACACAGAGGTGCCTGCCTCTGCTCCCACAGATTAAAAAACCCTAGGAGCTAAAAAAGATACCTTTTTCAAAAGGTACAAGCTGACACCATAATGACCACTGTGTACAGTCCTTCATGTGCATTCTTTCTAATCCTAGCAACAACCTCTCCGCCAATAAAGGCATTAGGAGTCTCATTTTAAAGATAAGGCAGCTGGGGGCTTCCCTCATGGCGCACTGGTTAAGAATCCGCCTGCCAATGCAGGGGACACAGGTTCGAGCCCTGGTCCGGGAAGATCCCACATGCCGTGGAGCAACTAAGCCCGTGTGCCACAACTACTGAGCCTGTGCTCTAGAGCCCATGAGCCACAACTACTGAGCCCGTGTGCCGCAACTACTGAAGCCTGTGCACCTAGAGCCCATGCTCCAAAACAAGAGAAGCCACCGCGATGAGAAGCCCACGCACCACAACGAAGAGTAGCCCCTGCTCGCCGCAACTAGAGAAAGCCCGCCCACAACAACAAAGACCCAACGCAGCCAAAAATAAATTAATTAATTAATTAAATAAATTAAAGGTAAGGCAGCTGAAGAGCAGGGAGGTGAGGGAAATTTTAAGGTGACACAATAGGTAAGTGTAGGAAGTGGGATTCATAACAAGTCTGTTTGATGTTTGATGTATGCTGCTTAAACATTGCCATACTGCTTCTCTATATCCTGTCCTTGACCAGGATATACAAATTTCCAAGCACTTCTACCCGATTACTATTTTTTAGAACATTCAGGTGGGTCATAGGAGTCCAGGGAAGTTCTCCATCTTTCTTCATCAAAGGTGAGGTGGGGCTTTTGCCACTAACATACAGGCCACGTCTGCCTATTGCGTCCCTCAACTCATGATCCCTCGTGGGCCCTCTCTGACACCCCAGGCCACTCCTGCCAACCAGCAACAAGCTGGCCCTCCTGGCCGCACAGATCACCTCCCAAGCGTTGGTTACCACTTGGAAAGCTGGCTCTGATTCCTCCAGACTCTTAGCCAAGTGCCTGCCACCCTCACATGACCAGATCTCCTCTCTCAAGCCTGGGGGGAAAAAAAGTTCTCCTTTCTGCTTCAAGTTTCCTTTTTTAGCTTTTATTTTGAGGCTTGAGCAAGAGTCATTCCAGAATTGCAAAAGATAGTTTCCATGGTTCTACCAAACCAAACTTTAAAACCAAGACTCGGAACAGAAACCATATGCTGCTGTCCAGCTCCATGGGGGAAATGCCATTTACTCTGCCAAGTCTCCAGAGATGAGCTGCTCCTCGGGCGAAAGAGATTTCAGGAGGTGTGCATTTATATACCACACACATTTCCAAAAACAAAAAGCTGTTCTATAGTTGCCTTGGAATTTTTCAAACACTAAAAAAGAAAGTTACATATTAACCAGCTGTACCCCCAGTACACCTGTTTATCCCAAAGGGAGTGATTAAAATTTGCTGACAGCTTTGCAAACTATCAGAGAATTACCAGAATGACCAGAATGTCCCAAGTTTAATAATTAACAAAGTTAAAAAAACAGAGTCTAATTCAGACTCTTTTATCTTTTTTAATTTTTATTTATTTATTTTTTTGCGGTACGCGGGCCTCTCACCGTTGTGGCCTCTCCCGTTGCGGAGCACAGGCTCCGGACGCGCAGGCTCAGCGGCCATGGCTCACGGGCCCAGCCTCTCCGCAGCACGTGGGATCTTCCCGGACCAGGCCACGAACCTGTGTCCCCTGCATCGGCAGGCGGACTCTCAACCACTGTGCCACCAGGGAAGCCCCTAATTCAGACTCTTTTAAACCACTGTGTCAGTCACCGACTAATCCCCAAATTCTGATTTTACCACTTTTCCCATTCTCAATATGATTTGGCAGGACATGCAAAAGGATTGGTAGTGAATGGATGCGAATATCAGATCCAATCAACTGCTGCTTTGTTGGTGTAAAGTTAAAGTTCATTAATTCAACTCATTTTGAGTGCTAACTGGGCCAGGCAGAGCTCTGGAGCTGGGGTTAGGGGTTCTCAGGGAGAAAAAGAAACACCTCCCGGGGCTCCAGAGGCTTACAGCCTAGTGGAGGAGAAAGATATTGAACAAGAAATGACATTAATATATGAACAATGAAAAACTCATGGAAAAGAACAAGATGGCAGAGGAAAATTAAACAAAGGCATCTAATCCCATTTAGAGGGATTTGGGAAGGCTGCCCCGGGGAAATGACATCTGAGCTAAGATCTGAGGTTAACTAAGTGTTTTTCAGTTTCTCAGTTTCCTATCTCTCTCATCAAACTATAAAGAATGACTGTAGGGCTTCCCTGGTGGCTCAGTGGTTAAGAATCCACCTGCCAATGCAGGGGACACGGGTTCGATCCCTGGCCCAAGGAGATCCCACATGCTGCGGAGTAACTAAGCCTGTGCGCCACGACTACTGAGGCCGTGTGCCACAACTACTGAAGCCCGTGTGCCTAGAGCCTGTGCTCCACAACAAGAGAAGCCACTGCAATGAGAAGCCCGCACACCGCAACAAAGAGTAGCCCCAGCTCCCTGTAACTAGGGAAAGCCTGCGCGCAGCAATGAAGACCCAACGCAGCCAAAAATAAATAAATAAATTAGTTTTAAAAAAAGATTACTATTATAAAAGAAAAAAGAATGACTGTAATATCTTCCTCGCAGTGGAGGAGGTAAGCACGCCCTTGTCCAGTTCTGTCCCAGGCGTCCTCTCTTCTCTTTTCTGCTCTTGGTTTGGGTCATTTCATGGACTTAAGTGGCTTCAACTAAAATGTCTCTGTCACACAACTCTGTCAGCCCAACTTGTTCCTTGCACTTCCAGCTGCTAGACATCTCTCCCTGGGAGTTCACCCAGCACCTCCAACTCTAGATGTCCCATCTTTCCCCCAAGCCTGCTCTTCTTTTTGCATCACCATATTCCTGTCACTTGACACATGCCACTCTGTGAATGAAAAATCATCAGTGGCTGTTCACTGACCTCAGAAGGAACTAAATCTTTGTGGGATGACATACAAGGCTCCCCACAATTCATCCCAACCCACCTTCGTAGCCTGGTCTCTCACAAGTCCCCCCAACACTCCACACTGAAGTTCTTATGTTTCCTAAGCATGAGAACATCTCACATATTTGTGATTTTATATAAGCTGCTCTTTAGCTTCAAATACTTTCTTCATCTAGTCTCCTGGTGAATTCATATCCATTCCTTAAGATCGACTTCAAGTGTCACCTCCTCTGTGAAGTCTGCCCAGATATTCTCAGGCAGAGTTGGACACGCACTTTGCCTAGAACTTCCTGCTACTAAGGCATCTATCATAGGTCATTAGTTTCACTTGTTCATGACTCTGCCTTCTGCCTCAGCGTGTGACTACCCCAGGGGCAATGGCTCTGCCTAATTAACCTTCCATTCCCTTTGGGATAAGATGTGGGACAGGAAGCAAATGTTCCTTGAATGAATGGATAATGAATTAATGAGTGGACCCCTCTTGTGACACCTACCGCTTTCTACCTTGTATTGTCTTTGCCTGGATACCTCACCTCCCTTCCTGAATAGACAAATCTTCCAGGACAAGAACAATGTGACCCATTTTTGCATCCTCTACCGCAGCTGGCCCTAATGCCTACTGTTTGAATAAATGAGCAAAACTCTTGCAAGACCTTGTGTCATACATATGTCAGACTTTGCAAAGCCATTTTCACACACATTGCTTCACTTACCTTTCACAAGAACCTTGTAACCTAGCTATGACTAGTTGGTGTTATCCTCATGTAGAACAATGCCTATTCTATGTAAGGTTCTTGAGAAAAGGCAGATCTACTCACCAGTCCCTTGTTTGGGGAGTTTGGGGGTCAGAGTAGAGATTCATCACTGTTGGAAAAAATAGCTAAAACCTTATCTATCTTTCCTACACGAGTCTAACATGAATAATTTGAGTGAGCTTGAAGGTTTGGAGTATGAATCAGAAAGGCCAAAATAAGAGGGAAAACAGAAGAATCTGAACCCGTTAGACATAGTTTGGGCAAGAAAAGGACTTTGGGGGCCTAGAAAGAGAGGCTTCAGCTTCCCTAAGATGGGGTGCTGTGCAAGGCAGCATGGAGGCACATCTTGCGATATTTTCTAAAACACCTAGGTAGATATGATTTTGAGTCCAAGTTCTTCTAGGAGAGAAGATGTCAAAAATACTGAAAGACAATGGCATCTATATAGCCTTAGCCTACCGCAGCATGCTGTTGTGCTTATGTACCTGTGTACCTGCAGCACCGGCCACAGAGCCTGGCATGGGTGAGCTCAGGAGGAACCGGGCAGACAGAAGTGGTAACCCCTGAGATCTGACTCAAAGGTGAGGTAGGCTGGAGTGGAAGAGCAGCACCCAACATCCAACACCTTGGTTTCTTCACCTGGCACAAGGGAGTCAGAGCACCTCTGCCCTGCCCGCCCCACAGGGAACAAGGTGGAGCCCTGCTCCTGAGATCTGGTTAGGGCACATTTTAGCCAACACATTCCTGGGTTGTGGAGGTGTCCTAATTACTGCTCAAGCACCAGGAGGTCCTGCGGGTTCGGCCAAAGCATCGCCAGGGGTCTGTTAGCCAGGCTGTTTTGGAAGCATTGCTTATTTCCACTGACTCCATCCCATAGGAGCCGCCTGACCCTCCTGAGAGGGTGGGTTCCCCCACTGACCCCATCCCTCTTCTGGCTTCCGTTTTTTTGGGGGCCCTGCTGTGTGCACGGCCCCTCTCCCCCCGTGTCTAAGAGGGTAGTTTCTGTCCCCATCCCTGTTGGGCTTCTTGGCCACCGCCACTGAGTGGGGGGAGGAGGGAATGAGAGGAGAAGAGGCATTTGACAAGAAGGCCCTGCAGCCCCAGGCAGACACATGGCAATCATGGAACCACAAAGAATCAGGGTGAGGAGGGTCCTTAGTAATCGACTGCCCCAGGGTCCAATCCTTTCTGAACTGGGAGCTGTTCAAGGTCGTTTTCCTGGTTCCAGAATAACAACACGCAGTGGTGCACGCCTGCTCCAAGTAAGGATGTAGAGTGTCCAGGTCAGGCTGCAACAAAGTGACTGACCTTTGCTTGGGGCAAGTGACTGACCTTTATGCCACCCCCTAGTAAGACTCTGTCCCCTGCCCATTTTCTTCCCCCGCGATTTGAAAATTCCAGCTAGCTCAGGCTTGGCAGCTGTCCGGGGAAAAGTTCAAAGTCCAGCCCCAGACCTTCAACACATTTCCAGCCCTCGGCTTCTGTCCAGGGGCGCACCAAATCCTTCCCCCGAGGGAGGATTCCGTGTGCGCGCTCGGGACCCTCTAGATCCCCTCGGGCGCACGAAGGGTCTAGGGGCTCCTGGCGGCACCCCGCCCCACTGCCGCCCTGCGTGCCTCCCTGGGCGGCCACTTGTCGGAGCCCGGGAGGAGGAAGGAGGGCGCGCAGCCGCCACTGACCTGAGATGCCGCCCCCCACCACGACCACGTCGCATTTGCTGCTCATGTTGCTCGTCCCTCTCCGGGCCACCTCGGTGCCAGCTGCTCCGGTGTCTGGATCGCGGCCCCCGCCCGCTGCGCTGCCCCCGCGCACCAGCGCCTCAGCCGAGCGGCTATATTGCCGGCCGAGGGCGTCGGGTCGCGGAGCCCCGCCCGCCCGCCTACGCGCCGGCCTGGTTGGAGCGCGCACCGCCCCCGACCCCGCCCGGAGCTCCGCCGCTCAAACCTGGGGAGGGCGGACGCCGGAGCAGAGAGGTCACTTAGGGCCTGCAAGAGTCCATGCCCGGAACCACCACCCTTTGGCCTTCTGCACTGCACGGTATTTTCCCATCAGCTTCCCTGGTGCGCTGTTCAGCTTGGGGGCTGGGAGGATGGCAGATTGGGTGTCTTCCTCCAGCACCCCAGTGACTCCCTGGAAAGGATCAGTGGAGAGAATAGCAAACAGTAAATGAGGGCTTTTCTGGTACCAGGCACCGTACTAAGCATTTTACATGCGTAATTCCCAGTTAAACCTTACAACAGCCCATTTTACAGGTGAGGTAAAGTGAGATAAAGTAGTTAGCGAGGGGCAAAGGCAAGATAAAAAGCCAGAAATAATGCTTTTCTAAAAAGCCAGGAAGATTCCAAGACCCACCTTGATCTACCACACAGTATTGCCATTACCTTGGCATATACTTGAGTGGGATTGCCAACCCCTCTCACCCGCTTCCGAGTACCCACTTCTTTCCCCACTCTCCCTGCCCTTATGCCCACGGTGAACTCAAGCAGGTTCTTCCCTCGTATTGCAAATGCAACACCTAAAGGTTATCTTTAAAAGTCTCATGTTTGCAAGTGATCAAAACAGCCAGCTGCTCCTTGAGCAGCCCAGTGTGTCCCTTGTGGGAGCTGCCGAGGCAGGAACCCAGGAAACTGGTGGTGTCAGGGTGAGGCCTTGGATGGTCAGGGTAGAATTCAGAGGCCTCCCTGAATCAGCAAGGGGAGTTAGTTATGGCCCTGGGACATGGGCCTGGGCTTTGCCAAACGTAGGATGAGATGTTTAAGCTGAGGCAGCTTTAAGTAATACAGAGGTGTACTTCTTCATACCACCCGGAGAGCCACCTCTGAGAACCCAAAGCAGAAAGAAGCAGTGTAGTGTGGCTTTTTCAAGAAATAACTGTGAAGTGCTTCTGTTCAGAATAGGGAAGCTGTGGGCCTGGTGGGGGCCTGGCTCCAGGTCTGGTGAATTGATGAAGCCTGAAGTACACCTCTATCTCATCCCACCCCAGTCCATGTATCCACTTGCTGCCAAAGAATTCTGAGCTCTTGCTGCCCTCAGGCTAGAAGAGGGTTTGGGCATGTCTGTGACTAAGAAGTCACTGGTGGCAGAGAAAGCCTTGGCCCAGCTCTAAGCTGAATTCTGGAAACTTCCATCTCTCACGCTTTGGTGTAAAACAGTTCTTGTGTTTGAATGTTGAGCCCACATCCCCACTGCCTCACCCAGCAGGCAGCCTGTGCTGGCCTCCTCCTTGTCAAGTCTTACTCATCCACTTCCATCCACAGGTCCCTGAAGTTGTGGGCTCCTTAGCTGTGGACACTCTGTCCCCTTACCTAGCCTGCAAGAGAATCACACATCCAGGAGGGTGGGACAGGATGGGTGGAAAGGATGCTTGTGAGATCTGCTTGGAATGTCCTTTGCTTGGTTCCAGCAATGCAAAGTCAGCCAGAGGCCTGGGCATATAAAGCTTTGAGTCCAATGAAGGTTGACTATCCTTTCTCGATATTCAACGGGCAGCAAGGCCGGGAGAGGAACTGCAGTTCCATGGTGTTTACGGAGAAAACTCACTGGCAAACAGCATTTTCCCCAGACAAAAGTAACCAGTTACGTTGTGCTCTACGAGGCCAAAAATGGCTTGAACTCAAGCCTTGGTTGTGGAGGGAAAAGGAGCCTTTAGAGACACATCCGGGCAGTTGTCCAGGCCTGTTCAGGGTCCTCAGCCTCCTAGGTGGGGTAACTGCCAAGGTCCATCTTCTCCCTTGGCATCATGCGGCAAAATGAAGCCTCTAAAAGCAGTGTTTCCTTTTTTTTTTTTTTTTTTTTTTGCGGTACACGGGCCTCTCACTGTTGTGGCCTCTTCCGCCGCGGAGCACAGGCTCCGGACGCGCAGGCTCAGCGGCAATGGCTCACGGGCTCAGCCGCTCCGCGGCATGTGGGATCTTCCCGGACCGGGGCACGAACCCATGTCCCCTGCATCGGCAGGCGGACTCTCAACCACTGCGCCACCAGGGAAGCCCTCCCTAAAAGCAGTGTTTCTTAAACTTGGATGTGGGTACAAATCACCCAGGTCTGGGGTGGGGCCTGAGAAGCTGCATTTCTAACAAGCCCCAGGTGATGTCAGTGCTGCTGTCTGTGGACCACACACCTTGAACACATTCCACTCTTCTCCAGGCCTCTGCTCTCCATCAGTTTCAGAACCAGCTCCACGGTCCAGAGCCCCTGACCTATCTCAAGGTGATCTTAATGATAAGATGTCTGTTCATTATACAAGCATTTATGGAACATCAACTATGCTGAGCCTTGAAGGATGAAGAGGAGTTAATCAACTGCCGAGGAAGATGAGCACTCCAGGCAGAGTTGGGAGGAAAGCTTGAGGCTGGAGACTTGGAAAAATTGGACACAGTCCAGGGTACAAAGAACATTTTTTTTTTTTTTTTTTTTGCGGTACACGAGCCTCTCACTGTTGTGGCCTCTCCCGTTGCGGAGCACAGGCTCCGGACGCGCAGGGTCAGTGGCCATGGCTCACGGGCCCAGCCACTCCGCGGCATGTGGGATCCTCCCGGACTGGGGCACGAACCTGTGTCCCCTGCATCGGCAGGCGGACTCTCAACCACTGCGCCACCAGGGAAGCCCTACAAAGAACATTTTTGACCACCTTTAGGACTTATTACAAACACTACAAAACTAATAATGAAAAATAAGATAACAGTGAAATATTAACAATGAAGAAAATGACAGGAAGCATCGTGTGTGTGTGTGCGTGTGTGTGTGTGTGTTTTTCTCTTCCCAAGTAGATAATAAATTCCTGCAGGAAGAGATCTTGCATTATGTTTTATTCATCCGTTCCAGAATGATTTATTGAACACCAGCTCTGTGTCAGGCCCTGTGCTCATCATTGGAAATATCCCCGTATCGATCAGAAATGATGCTAATCCTAGGAAAAGCGAATATGAAAACAGATAATTACCATGAACCTAATTCATCCAGTAGAGCGATGCTCAGCATCTCTAAACAAGAAGCACAGAGGAATGCTGTTTGCCCCGAGCAGTGTTTATCTGCCTTTTCCAACTTGATGAAATCCGTGTTTCTTTCATCAATTAAAATGAACTTACTTTCCTTTCATTTTTTTTTTATTAGAAGACTGCCAAAGAGATAAAATGTCCTTATTACTTCTTTCTTGCTGTCCAGCTTTTCATTAACAGATGTCTAGGTGAGTCTCTTATGATGCCACAGGAGGTTTCAATAAAGAGGCAGCCTGTGCAGAACAGAGTTCACCAGATATTATCTAAGTTGTACATTTCACTTTTTTTTGAACACTGGAAGCCTGACAGGAAATAGAAAATTTTGTTTTAAAATTAGATTCTTTAGAGTTTACCAGTTTCTTTTTCCCAACTTCTCTGTTAATCTTTTTTTTTAAAATATACATGGAAGTATCAAATGATGAAAGGGTCTCAGCCATCGCTGCTTTTTAACAATGTTAAATAGGAATTTTAACAACTTAACAATGGTTAAATATTATAGGGCCTCTGGCTCAGCCCAGTGAAAAATCCATCATCAGCTTGGATCCTAATCTGAGAGTGTCTAAATCCCCTCCTTGGGGACAACAAAAAGGCAGTAGGGGATTTTTCGATGGGCCAAGACCTTACCTTTGGCCTCAAGGACTTGCTTAGAGGGGAATCACAGCCTCAAGCAGCCAGAGAGTTGGGGGAGCCTAGCTGCATTCAAAGTCAAAGTCCTTCACGGGACTTTGGGCTAGAAGCCTGAGGTTCAACTCAAAAGTCCACAGGCTGGTTTGAGATGCCAAAGGAAAGACCTGCCCCAGGGACAGGGGACTGGTCAGGAACTGGATCAAAGCAGAATTGGCAGAGAACAAGGCAGAGGACAGGTGGGTCTTCACGACTGCCCTTAACAGGCCGGCAGTGAGATGGATGCTCTGAGCTGGCTCATAGACACAAGGTTGAGAGGAAAGAGAAATGACTCTTCCTGCCCAAGGAACCAGAGGATGGCTCTTTCCTCTATGACCTCATTGCCACAACAGGGCAGGACTGGGACAAAGGGGCACAACACAGAGGGGTGGGCCCCAGAACATATGGCCTCAGGCCAAAACACCAAGCTCCAAGGCTTCAGAAAGAGAGAGGTCGTACCTAGACATGTTGCAGAGCCTGATGAAGAAAAACAAATCTTATCTGCAACATAAGTGCTAAACCAACTGGACCCAAAGCGGTGTTTTTTTTTTTACAACGACTGTATGTTGAGACTAAGAATATTTCTACGAATCACAATAAAGTTTCCTAAACAAGGGGTGACGTATCAGATGACATGACAAGGATTGTAGGGGACACACAGGGGAAGAGCAAACTGCAAACTATTCAGCTCAGGAAGAAGAGAAGCTCAGAACATTTCCCAAGAACACCGTGTTAAGGGTGTTCACCAATTCTTTGGGGAAGAAGAAATTAGAAATGAGTATTAGAGCCCCACCATATACTAACTATTCATTGTTGAATAAATTAATTATTCTTGTTTATATGATTCTCATTTCATAGTGTGAGGTCACAGATGCAGAACCAATCCTTTGGTTATCTTTATGTAGTCCTGTGTTGAATAATCTCCCCTCATAGACGGCTATCACAGCAAGACATATTCCTGGTGGAGAGGGTTACACATTACAAAATGATGCTAATAGCTGGAGCTTGAGCTACTTGAACTCTTCTAAGTAATAGACATTCACTTTATACAAAATGATTGAAATCAAAGTGTTAAAGAAGGAAAAAAGTATTCTTCACTGTGGATGTTGTGACCATTAGGGGCTTTAACTATGAACAACTGTAAAAATAAGTGAAGCGGGAATTGGGCAGTCTACTACAAAAACCTGAAATGTAATACAGAAGGTAGAAAACCTGAGCATACCTCTGAAATATATAGTAATAGACTGAATGTAATCATAGAACTATATATTACATATACATATATTAATGTAGTCCATATTAATATATATTATAACTATTCACATAAAATAATATATCTTAAGTAGATATATTACATAATGAATATGGTGTTTGGCAGTGCACACAGAGATCCATTTGTCTGTGGCAGTGCAGCCAGGATTGTGGACCGACAGCCGAGGCTGGTGGGGGGCTCTTCAGAAGATATATAGCATCATCATGTTTTTTAAGTCAGACACCCACATCTACAAGGAAAGAAAAATATTCTATGAGAGGGGGCAACCTGGAGACACTGCAGGAATTTACCGTTCCTCGGGAACCTAAGTGGTATCATAATGAGTTTGAGATAATTTTCTTCAGGGGTAGAGACCAGCCTTGTGCCCAAAGCATGAAGAATTGAGGATTCTGTCCTCACAGATCAAGCCAATCCAACAGCCTCGGTCACAGTCTAGATTACTCAGGAAACAGACTCTGAAATAGAGGTGTTCAAAGATAAACTGAGGCACATTAAAATTTTCAGGAGTTTATTTGAGCAAAAATCTATTCGAATGGAGTAGCGCCAAACTGAAAGTGATTGGGGGGCACTTGGATGGCAGGAGCGAGGGGCAAGGCTTTTACACATCAGAGAAGGAAGCAAAGCAAGGGAATTATTTGATTGGCTAGAGCTTAAGCAGCTGCCTATCTGGAAAAGCCTAGCTGGCTGTTTGTGATTGGTTGTTCTTGAATTTCCATTTCTTGGATACAACTGCCTGAACTGAGTTAGGTATCAGTTTGCTCACATAAGCTATCAAGGCATCTGGGTGTTTATCACTTTAACAGAGGTTAGTGAACAGGAGATTTATTAGGGAGTCCTCTCAGGATCCAGGACTGCAGATGGGAAAGGAAGGAAGCAGGAAGTTAGAGAAGTTGACCTGTAATTCAGTCCCAGTGGAAGGTTCAGCCAACTGTGCAGGGAATTCTGGGACTGGAATGGCCCTGCATACTTGTTCCCCCTTGGAGCAGGGGCCAGGCCTTTGTACTCCTGCCTCATCTTCCATTGGCAGTGGGCTGCCTGGGGATGGTGACACGGCTTTCAACAGCTGAGGCACCCCCTAAAGGGGGCTGACAGATTTACTGGAATCTGTTAAATTTATAAAATTAACTTGGGAAGAGCGAGCATTTTTATGATGTTGACTCCTTTTATCCAAGCACATGATATATTTTTCTACTCAATCAAGTAGAATTCTGTGTATTTCCAAACTGTTTTGTAATTTTACTCATATAGGTTTTGGATGTGTCTTGTTAATTTTATGCCTAGGTATTTTTTTTCTATTGTGAATGACGTCTTTTGTTTCATTATATATTTGAATATAATATTGTTTTCTTTAATGGAGGACTTTCATTTTTGTATATTTATTCTATAGCCTATTAACTTTATTAAAATCTCTCGTCTACAATGATACATCGTACAGCACAGGGAATATAGCCAATATTTTATAATATTGGCCCAATTCATGAACCATTGAATAAAGCCGATTAGATCTTTAAATTTACTCAGTTGAATTTTGTTTTTTAACAGTAGAAAAGGTTCTATGATTAAAACAGAGTGGCATTAATTCATGAACTATATAATCCACAGCTCAATGGAATGGAATTGCATAAATTGATTCAGTTGCATATGGAAATTTACCATGTGATAAAAGGTGAATCTCAAATCAGGAAAAGGGGGAGGTGTTTTTTTCTCTGTAACTATGTTGTTTTACACAGTCTCTCTCAAACTTACAGAAAAGTTACAAGTACGTACAAAGAACCTTTTATTCCTTGAAGCATTTGAGAATAAATTGTGGGCATGATGTCCCATCACCACGACCCCCAAATACTTTAGTGTGTCTTTCTTAGGAACAATGTCATTCTCCTACAAAACCACAATACAGCCCCCCAAATGAGAAAATTTATGTTGTCTCACAACTGTGATCTAATCCTCAGACTCCATTCAAATTTTGCCAATTGTCCCAATAATGTCCTTTCTAGCAAAATGACCCAGTCCGGAATCATATGTTGCATTTAGTTGTGCTGTCTCTTTAGACTCCTTTAATTTGGAACAGTTCTCAGTCTTGCCTCGACTTTCATGATCTTGACATTTTAGAAGACCCTAGTCAAGGAAGTTTGTAGAATGTCCCTCAGCATGGGTTTGTCTGTTGTTTCCTTGTGATTAGATTCATTTTATGCATCTTTGGTAGGGATCTCACAGAAGTCTGTGTTCTCCTAATTGCATCCTATCAGGTGCAATTTCAATTGGTCCCGTTACTAGTGATGTTAATTTTGATATCTTGGTTAAGGTGGTATCTTCCAGGCTTCTTCTACAAAGTTACTTTTTTCGTTTGTAGTTAATAACTATTTTGTGGAGAGGTACTTTGAGACTATGTAAATATCTTATTCCTCATCAAATCTTCAATGTATTTTGCTTATTATTTACAGCAGGATGGACTCATGGATCCTTATTTTATTCAGTAGGTTATAATCCACTACTATATTTATTTTGATCAAATTGTCTGTGAGTTGGGGTGCCCCTTCAAGCTGACTTCTTTGTCTTTCTGACATGTCCCCCCAAAGATGGAGTTACTAATAAATGGTACTGAAATAACTAGATAGCCATAAAGCAAAAGATAAAATTGAATCCATGTCTCACAATATATACCAGGATACGTTCCAAACAGATCAGGAATTTAAATGTGAAAGATTAAACTATACAAGTGCTCAGAGAAATCCTTTATAAACTAGGAGTAGGTAAAACTTTCCTAACAATGACTCGAATGCAGAAGTATTAAGCGAAAAGAGGGGAAAATGCGATCAACCTTGCCCCCGTGGTGTTCGCATGACGTCTAAGACCCTTTACCTGGCTTCGTGGCATCCCTTGAGCTGACCTTGGTCCCCCTGCTTTTAACAGCCCTCCCCATAATTCCCCATGCATATCCTTTTGAGCAAGCCTCCTCACCACCACCCAGGCTCATTCCAGCCCCTGCGTCTTTGCTTTTTACCCATTCCCTGTCTTTACCAACCCATCACCAGACTGCTCTGTCTTCCCGCTGCCTACCCAAGCCCCTTGCCTCTCCTATAATGTCTAGGTCAGTCTCTCTGCTCACATTAACCTTCCGGGGTCCTCAGGCCCCCTTCATCTCCACCTACACTGAATCCGTAAAACACCAATATTTAATTTTGATTTTTGGCTGCTTGGCTGATCTTAGTTCCCCGACCAGGGATTGAACCCGCGGCCACAGCAGTGAAAGCGTGGAGTCCTAACCACTGGACCGCCAGGGAATTCCCTATCACTCGGTTTAAACTCTGTTGATTGCAATATGTCTACCTTGAGGACAGGAAACATGCTATCACATCCTCAAAGCTCCTGATATAGCCAGGCTGGCAGGCACACAGTAACCATTGCACACATGTGGTCACTTTATTTCCACGAGGACTAAATAGTTCACTTATTCATGTATGGATTGAATGCCCATCACAGGGCAGATGCACTGTTAAGTGTTAAAGACAGCAATGATGTAGAGACCCAGACCCTACCCTTAGAGAGCTTTCAGTCTAGTTTTCAGCAGTTTGCTAAGTCCAGCTGTTTAACAGGGTTTTTTTTGTTTTTTGTTTTTTTTTGCGGTACGCGGGCCTCTCACTGTTGTGGCCTCTCCCGTTGCGGAGCACAGGCTCCGGACGCGCAGGCTCAGCGGCCATGGCTCACGGGCCTAGCCACTCCGCGGCATGTGGGATCTTCCCGGACCGGGGCACGAACCCGTGTCCCCTGCATCGGCAGGCGGACTCTCAACCACTGCGCCACCAGGGAAGCCCTGTTTAACAGTTTTATCTGCACCCAAAACTAATTGGAAAATCCAAACGGTTGCCTGCCTTTCTTGAGCCTTGCTTTCCTATACTTTATATAAGTCAGCATCATGCTTCTCACATTATCACTTTCACTTTTTCCTGCCCCATCCAAGGCATATATAGGTTGCACTTCCTATACAGGGGTAGGAAAACTGTTAAATATACTTTCTGTCTTTGCATTTCCCAAGAGAACAGTGGCACTCTTGTCTTCAGACAATTGGCAGTACGCTGCCCTTCATTCCTTTCCATTCCCTTGGTTCCCGTGTGCTACATGTCCCCCCAAAAGTCATATGTTGAAGCCCTTTCTTCGGTGTGATGATATATAGAGGTAGGGCCTTTGGGAGGTGATTAGGTTTAGATGAGTTCCCTCGGGCCCTAATGATAGGATTCGTGCCCTTATTAGAAAGAGACACCAAAGCCCTCTAGCTCTCTCTCTCTCCTTTTCTCTCTCTCTCTCTCTCTCCTGCTGTCTCTCCCTCTGCCATGTGAAGATACAGTGAGAAGGCGGCCACGTAAAAGCCAGGAAGCCTCACCACACCCTGACCGTGTCGGCACGCTGATCTCAGATTTCCAAGTCTCCCAAACTGAGAAATAAATTTCTGTTGTTTGAAGCCACCCAGTGTGTGATATTTTGTTATGGCAGATTAATGCACAGTATCAGGACTGTTTTCTCCTCTTATCTTAGCCCTCTTCAGGTACCTTTTTCTGAGTCACTTTGCTGAAACCTCATGTATTGGGTTGGCCAAAAAGTTCGTTCCGTTTTAAGTTCGTTCATTTTCACCAAGAAGTGTATTGAACAATGTATTCACTAACCGAACGAACTTTTTGGCCAACCCAATACCTTCTGTGTTACCACCGCTTGATTTTTTTTTTTCTCCCTCTCGGTGCCCTGTCATGTGGTTTCCCCAATTTCCTGAGCCTAGCTAGCTGCTTTGGTGAAGCCTCTCATCCTATTGGAAATGGTGTATTTTCTCTCTCAGTAAATCAAATGACCCATTAGCTCTTTCTTGACATACCTTACACCCATAAAAATCTTGCAGTAGAAATGTCTTCAAATTTTACTGTGATTTCTCTAATTGATAGTCTTGACTTTAGGTAGTGTTTTGGAGGTGTTTGTTTTAAACCGGAAGATGCTAGCTAAAGCATTTGTACAACAAAGGCAACAAAGCTCAACTAAGTCTTTTACACATTTTTCTGAAAGAAGCTGTGTGACAAAGGCCATGGTCTCACTTTGGTTCTTTGTGTATCACTTGGAAGAAGCTCTCTATCCCAAAGCTCTAAACCACAGTCTGATATTCTGTATACTATAATCACTTACTCACAGACATCTGGCCATGTGCAGTGTAATTATTATTATGCTAAGGATCCCAAGAGTCTCTGAAATCCTGGAATGTTTTCTAAATTGTCCAATAAAAACAGATTAAATTGTGCTCACTAGAAAAGAAACTTGAAAGGCTCAACCAAATGCAATGTGTAGACTTGTTTGGATCTTTTTTTTTTTTGCGGTACGCGGGCCTCCCACTGCCGTGGCCTCTCCCGTTGCGGAGCACAGGCTCCGGACGCGCAGGCTCAGCGGCCATGGCTCACGGGCCCAGCCGCTCCGCGGCATGTGGGATCTTCCCGGACCGGGGCACGAACCCGTGTCCCCTGCATCAGCAGGCGGACTCTCAACCACTGCGCCACCAGGGAAGCCCTTTTATTTTTTTCTTTGTTTGTATCTTGATTAGAGTACACCAATTATATTTTGAGGACGGATGGAGAAATTTGACTATGGATTGGCTACTAGATGATATTAAGCAATTATTGTTCATTTTGACATATGTGATAAGGGCATGGTGGTTATATGAAAATATCCTTAACAGTTAGAGATGCATACTAAATATTTGAGTGTAAAACAACATAGTGTTTGAGATTTGCTTTAAAATACACTAAGAGGGCATAGTGATTGCTGTAAATAAAGCAAGACTAGCAGAATGGTGATAGATATTGAAGCTGGGTGATAAGTGATAGGTGCATGAGGAATACATTATTTTGTTATTTTTTTAATTGAAGTACAGTTGATTTACAATGTTTCAGTCATACTACAAAGTGATTCAGTTTTATATATATATATATATATATATATATATACACACACACATATATTCTTTTTCAGATTCTTTTCCCATATAGGTTATTATAAAATATTGAGTAGAGTTCACTGTGCTCTACAGTAGGTCCTTGTTGTTTATCTATTTTATATACAGTAGTGTGTATACGTTACTCCCAAATTCCTAGTTTCCCTCCCCCCCACCTTTCCCCTTGGGTAACTATAAGTTTGTTTTTGAAGTCTGTGACTCTATTTCTGTTTTGTAAATAAGTTCATTTGTATCATTTTTTTTAGATTCCACATATAAGTGATATCATATGATATTCGCCTTTCTCTGTCTGACTTACTTCACTTATATACTATTCTTTCTACTTGTGTACATTTATGAAATTTTTCAGAATAAGATATTTTTAAAAATCTGTTTACTGTAATTTTATTAAGCATATTTGATTATGTTCAAAACATTTGAAAACTGGTAATTGGCTGATAAATTTGTGTTAATCTGAAAAATACTGTCCAGTTATGTTGGATAATAGAGGATTTACTGTATTCCAGAGAACATAAAGTTTCCCCATCTTCCTTACTTCCTAATCTAGTAAATTATTCAGTTTCTTGGTTCTCTACCTGGAATAACCTAGAACAAATTCAAATAAACTTTCCATCTCCTCAAGACAGATGAAAAGTTAATACCTTCCCATCTTAAGAGGAATGATGATGTGGGCCACAGAGCTAGAAAAGACCTTTGGAGCTATTTGGTCTACATCTCCAGTCACGTCCCTACAGCAGTCCACCTAAAGCCTCGGGACCAAGGAGCAATGTCAGTGTCAGGCAGGCCCTACTAGTGAGACAATGGGACAGACAGAAGGCTCTAAATAGGAACAGGAAGTAATTTCATCTCTGTTACTCCTTCCTCCTGCAAAAAACAGCACCCTTTTATACAGCCAAGATTAAAATGCAGGACTCCTGGCAATGAAAAACAAGGATGAAAAAGCTCACGTGTCGTGAAGTTGTCATGGCATTTTGTGTGACAGTAGTTCCTGTTTATATAATACTTGGACTATATGTGTGTGACATTTACCGACCAATTCCACATAGCAGGGCATTTTCAGGCTCCAAAAAGCAATACTTGTAGTTGAGGTTGCAAATAGAAGCTCTGACCTGCTGGGCTCAAAATGGATGCTATTTGGCAATGGCTGTTTATGCTTTCTGGACATTTAAGTCAAGTCATTTCATCACTGTTGAGATTTCAGGAGTAACTCCGGGTATTTTCAGTTACAATGTTGACCACAGAAATAGCATAGTGTTCATTGATAGCAAAGTGCTAGATGAAAAAAAAAATACTATTTGTGGTTAAATTTCCGTGATTAATTATCCAAATAATTGAGACTGAAACAAGTTGTTTCCCTGCATTATCAGTATACATGCCCTATGTGAAACTCACCTTGGAATGGATGGGACTAAAAGACAGACTGTCATCCACCCTATCCTCCTGGAGGGAAGGAAAAAATCCCTAGGGCATGGATTCTCTTCTCTCCTAATTTGATATTTTAGAAGTTACATCCTAAACTCCACCATTTCCTGGAAGCCTGCTCCTGCTTCAGATCACAACTGATTTAGCTATGATGTCACTATCAACCAGAACAAATTACTCACTGTTCCTACCTTTGGAGGACGAATATTTTAACTTTCTGTGTTCCTCAATGGAATGAGACAGCTGCTTATTTGAGTGCTTGTTTGAGTCCTGACTGCACATCCAGGCCTCTCTCATACGTCCTTGGAGATGTAGGAAAAACACTAGAGAACGCTTGCTCTAAACAAGATCGCCAGATTTGGCAAATAAAAATACAGGATGCCCAGGTACACTTGGATAGTCTTTTCTTAAAATTTATTTTATTGAATGAAGTACAGTTGATTTACAATGTTGTGTTAATTTCTGCTGAACAGCAAAGTGATTCAGTTATACACTATATACATTTTTTTCATATTCTTTTCCAGTATGGTTTATCACAGGATATTGAACATAGTTCCCTGTGCTATACAGTAGGACTTTGTTGTTTGAATAATCTTTTAAAATATAAATGTGTTGCATACAACATTTGCAACACACTCATATTGAAAACATTAGATGTTGTTTATCAGAAATTCAAATTTAACTGGATGGCCTATACTTTATCTGGCAACCCTAGCCTGAAAAGATATTTTGTTCTGGTTCAGGAGGAGAAATCAACGCCAAAAAAGTCAATTTGAGAGTAATAAGTAGCAGGATATAATTAAGTATTAAATTGTGGGGTGCAGGGAAAGGGAAGTATTAACAGAGGTCAGAATTCTTCCAACAATGAGCTACTCAAGGAACTCTGTCTTTGGGGGATTTTCCAATGTCCCTAGCCCTTAGCATAGTGGTAGTGGTGTTTAGTAGATTCTCAATGCGTGTAATGAATGAACAAATAAAATGAATGCATCCATGAGTGTGAGGGGTCTTGAGGTAGGTCTTGAAGGAGGACCAAGATCTATAGGAAAAGAGTAGCAGAGAGAAAGAATGGACCATCTCAGCAGGAGACTGATCAGGAGGAGCTGTTGAAAAGAAAAGTTTTCATAGCAGTGGTTCTCAATCGTTTTTTGACTGAGAATGACTTCTGCAGAGAAAAAGATTCCATAGCTGTTGTTGCTACTCATTGCACTCTCCAGTAGAAAAAGAACTAGTACCACAAAATTCAGTAAAAGTCTATGGAATTGCATGCGATCAGAAACACTGATGCAATGTAAAAATTTACATTTTTAGGTCTGTTTACAGCTCTCCAGGGGAACCCTTGTCACCCATTAGTGTTTTAAGGATTGTATTTTGGGAAATATCCAACCAGAATATAGGTGTTAAGTTTCTTGAGCTGGAACACTGAAAAGTGAGAGACTATTTTTCTTGATGAGTCTGGTTAATGGTTTATCAATTTTGTTTATCTTCTCAAAGAACCAGCTTTTAGTTTTATTGATCTTTGCTATTGTTTCCTTCATTTCTTTTGCATTTATTTCTGATATGATCTTTATGATTTCTTTCCTTCTGCTAACTTTGGATTTTTTTTGTTCTTCTTTCCCTAATTGCTTTAGGTATAAAGTTAGGATGTTTATTTGAGATGTTTCTTGTTTCTTGAGGTAGGATTGTATTGCTATAAACTTCCCTCTTAGAACTGTTTTTGCTGCATCCCATAGGTTTTGGGTCATCGTGTTTTCATTGTCATTTGTTTCTAGGTATTTTTTGATTTCCTCTTTGATTTTTTCAGTGATCTCTTGGTTATTAAGTAGTGTATTGTTTAGCCTCCATGTGTTTGTATTTTTTACAGATTTTTTCCTGTAATTGATATCTAGTCTCACAGCATTGTGGTCAGAAAAGATACGATTTCAATTTTCTTAAAATTATCAAGGGTTGCTTTTTGACCCAGGATATGATCTATCCTGGAGAATGTTCCATGAACACTTGAGAAGAAAGTGTGTTCTGTTGTTTTTGGATGCAATGTCCTATAAATAACAATTAAGTCCATCTTATTTAATGTATCATTTAAAGCTTGTGTTTCCTTATTTATTTTCATTTTGGATGATCTGTCCATTGGTGAAAGTGGGGTGTGAAAGTCCCCTACTATGATTGTGTTACTGTTGATTTCCCCTTTTATGGCTGTTAGCATTTGCCTTATGTATTGAGGTGCTCCTATGTTGGATGCATACATAGTCACAATTGTTATATCTTCTTCTTGGATTGATCCCTTGATCATTACGTAGTATCCTTCTTTGCCTCTTGTAATAGTCTTTATTTTATAGTCTATTTTGTCTGATATGAGAATTGCTACTCCAGCTTTCTTTTGATTTCCACTTGCATGGAATATCTTTTTCCATCCCCTCACTTTCAGTCTGTATGTGTCCCTAGGTCCGAAGTGGGTCTTCTGGAGACAGCATATATACGGGTCTTGTTTTTGGATCCATTCAGCCAGTCTATGTCTTTTGGTTGGTGCATTTAATCCATTTACATTTAAGCTAGTTATTGATATGTGTGTTCCTATTACCATTTTCTTAATTGTTTTGGGTTTGTTATTGTAGGTGTTTTCTTTCTCTTGTGTTTCCTGCCTAGAGGAGTTCCTTTAGTATTTGTTGTAAAGCTGGTTTGGTGGAACTGAATTCTTGTAACTTTTGCTTGTCTGTAAACGTTTTAATTTCTCTGTCCAATCTGAATGAGATTCTTGCTGGGTAGAGTAATCTTGGTTGTAGGTTTTTCCCTTTCACCACTTTAAATATGTCCTGCCACTCCCTTCTGGCTTGCAGAGTTTCTGCTGAAAGATCAGCTGTTAACCTTATGGGTATTCCCTTGTATGTTATTTGTTGTTTTTCCCTTGCTGCTTTTATTTTTTTTTCTTTGTATTTAATTTTTGAGAGTTTGATTAATACGTATCTTGGTGTGTTTCTCCTTGGATTTATCCTGTATGGGACTCTCTGCCCTTCACGGACTTGATTAACTATTTCCTTTCCCATATTAGGGAAGTTTTCAACTATAATCTCTTCAAATATTTTCTCAATGCCTTTCTTTTTCTCTTCTTCTGGGACCCCTATAATTCCAATGTTGGTGCATTTAATGTTGTCTCAGAGGTCTCTGAGACTGTCCTCAGTTCTTTTCATTCTTTTTTCTTTATTCTGCTCTGCAGTAGTTATTTCCACTATTTTACCTTCCAGGTCACTTATCCATTCTTCTGCCTCAGTTATTCTGCTATTGATTCCTGCTAGAGAATTTTAAATTTCATTTATTGTGTTTGTTCATCATTGTTTGTTTGCTCTTTAGTTCTTCTAGGTCCTTGTTAAAC
This sequence comes from Delphinapterus leucas, assembly GCF_059928025.1. NCBI lineage: Eukaryota > Metazoa > Chordata > Mammalia > Artiodactyla > Monodontidae > Delphinapterus > Delphinapterus leucas. The sequence goes on along the minus strand of NC_143150.1, from coordinate 93,944,278 downwards.
ATTTCTTGTATTTTCTCCATTCTATTTCCAAGATTTTGGATCATCTTTTACGATCATTGCTCTAAATTCTTTTTCAGGTAGACTGCCTATTTCCTCATAAAGAAGATGTGGCACATATATACAATGGAATATTACTCAGCCATAAAAAGAAACGAAATTGAGTTATTTGTAGTGAGGTGGATGGACCTAGAGTCTGTCATACAGAGTGAAGTAAGTCAGAAAGAGAAAAAAAATACTGTATGCTAACACATATATATGGTATCTAAAAAAATAAAAGGGTTCTGAAGAACCTAGGGGCAGGACGGGAATAAAGACGCAGATGTAGAGAATGGACTTGAGGACACGGGGAGGGGGAAGGGTAAGCTGGGACAAAGTGTGAGAGTGGCATGGACTTATATATACTACCGAATGTAAAATAGATAGCTAGTGGGAAGCAGCCACATAGCACAGGGAGATCAGCTTGGTGTTTTGTGACCACCTAGAGAGGTGGGATAGGGAGGGTGGGAGGGAGACGCAAGAGGGAGGAGATATGGGGATATATGTACACGTATAGCTGATTCACTTTGTTATAAAGCAGAAACTAACACACCATTGTAAAGCAATTATACTCCAATAAAGATGTTTAAAAAAAAATGTGAGAGACTAAATCTTAGATCACTAACATTTTGTTATAACATTTTGTTATGTTAATAGAACAGCATATTCTCTGGCCTGGCAGACTTCAAATGCATTTTAAAAAGTCTTGCTAACACATATATATGGAATTTAAGAAAAAAAAATGTCATGAAGAACCTAGGGGTAAGACAGGAATAAAGACACAGACCTACCAGAGAACGGACTTGAGGATATGGGGAGGGGGAAGGGTGAGCTGTGACAGGGCGAGAGAGAGTCATGGACATACACACACTAACAAACGTAAGGTAGATAGCTAGTGGGAAGCAGCCGCATGGCACAGGGATATCGGCTCGTGCTTTGTGACCGCCTGGAGGGGTGGGATAGGGAGGGTGGGAGGGAGGGAGACGCAAGAGGGAAGAGATATGGGAACATATGTATATGTATAACTGATTCACTTTGTTATAAAGCAGAAACTAACACACCATTGTAAAGCAATTATACCCCAATAAAGATGTTAAAAAAAATAAACAACAACAACAACAAAAAGTCTTTAAAAATCACCTGAGGGAATTCCCTAGTGGTCCAGTGGTTAAGAATCTGCCTTCCAATGCAGGGGATGTGGGATCAGTCCCTGGTAGGGGAACTAAGATCCCACATGCTGTGGGGCAACTAAGCCTGCATGCCGCAATGAAAGATCCCGCATGCCACAACTAAGACCCAACACAGCCAAAAATAAATAAATAAATAGATAGATAGATAGATAGATAAATAAATAATTTTAAAAAATCATCTGAGACCAAGAAGGAACATGATTTAAATTCTGAAATTACTTCAGGCTAGATCAGGGTTTCTCAACCTCTGCACAGGTGACACTTTGGACAGGAAGATTCTTTGTTATGGGGGCTGTCCTGAGCATTGTAGGGTACTTAGCAGCACTCCTGGTACCATGGTCAATTTTATGTGTCAACTTGACCAGCCACAGAGTGCCCAGATTAAACATTATTTCTGGGTGTGTCAATGAGAGCGTTTATAGATGAGATTAGCATGTGAATCTGTGAACTTAGTAAAGCAGATTGCCCTCTCCAGTGTAGGTGGGCATCACGCAATCCATTGAGGGCCTAACTAGAGCAACAGGTGAAGGAAAGAAGAATTTGCCCCTCTTGCTTCCTGCCTGCCTGCTTGACTTGAAGGATCTCATCTGATCTCCAGCCCTCAGGCTGCAATTTAAATCACTGGTTCTTCTGGTTCTCAGGCTTTCTGATTCGGACTGAGTTATACCATTGGCTTTCCTGGATCGCCATCTTGCAAATGGCAGATCATGGGACTTCTCAGCCTTCACAGTTGGGTGAGCCAATAGTCCTCGTCATCTATATATGTACATCTCACTGGTTCTGTTTCTCTGGAGAACCCTAAATGATATACCAGTCTTCTACCCACTGGATACCAGTAGCATCACCACTGCTCTCCCCTCCCCCGCCATTTGTTTATGGCAAACAAAAATGTCTCCAGACATAGCAAAATGTCCCCTGGGGGGGAAAAAACACCCCCTGTTGAGAACCATTGGTCTAGATGAAAGCACCCCGTACTGGTTGAATTAGATGTCTAAGAAGCCTCTAATGTAATTATTTCCCTATCCACCTGAGAAAAATAAGGGACAATTTGAGCAAATAAGGCATTTGAGGAGCTCATCTCTAAGATGAATAAAGGTGCTGCGAGACATGAATACTGGGTGATGAAAAGGCAAATGATGAACTACATCCATTAAGATCACACACATTCACTTCAAAGATCCTGTCTTCAGTGGTCCTGCGTTGACCTCATCAGATTCGCTCATTAAAATAAGTGCATCCGAAAATGAGAGCCAGATTGTTACTGGCTAATTGCAGAGATGATTACCTTTAATAAATGTTTCTTCATCTACAATTTGGGGGAGAAGAAAAATTGCCCATGGTAAAGGAAAAGGAGAAAGATCCTTGAAAATCTGGAGTCCCTCCCAAGAGGCAAATCTCTTCAGCTGATAAACACTGTTCTATCAGTTCAAAACCGCATGAAAATCTTGCACATTCAAAATTATTCTATCAAAAGAATATTGTTTGCCTCTGGCTATACTATCCTAGAGCCTCTATTTCCTCACTTTGAGAAACAATTGCTACTTCTAACTAGTATTTGGAAGCTCATTAAGAATTGATCCCTATGGGAGAGATAAGCAAGGAGATGTATTCACAACACATTTTTTCCTGATTCAAGAATTTTTTTTCCCTATAGTGAAGTTAGAAAAAAATCACTTTTTCTAGTAATTTATTAAGTGCAATTTAGTGTATTCAAAATATGGATAAAATGAAAGTATACTTTGAATGCCCACTGTTTTAGGGAATTATTGACCAAATATTAGAGGAAACTCTCTTATTCTTGCTTTAAAAAAAAAAGTAAAACATTGAGTGAAAGTTTCTGAACTCCAACAGATAAATATCAGTGAAAAGGATTTTCAGTAACGTCCCTTAATTTCCTACTCACGGTAATAATCAGATATAGGACTTCTATTTCCAGCAACATGATGTATATACTAGATGTCCTGAAAATTCTCCCAACACAAAACAGCTAAAAACACTAGATAAAATATAACAGACAGCACATTATGCTAAATAAAAGAAGCCAGACACAAAAGATCACATATTATACGATACTATTTATATGAAATATCCAGAGTAGGTAAATCCATAAATACAAAAAGCAGCATAGTGGTTGCCAGGGGCTGGGGGGTGGGAAACGGGGGATTAACTGCTCTATGGGTTCAGGGTTTCCCTTTGGGATGATAAAAATGTGGAAATAGACAGAGGTGGTGGTTACACAGCATGGTGAAGGTACTAAATATCACTGACTCGTACACTTCTAAATGGTTAATTTCATGTTATGTGAAATTTGTCTCAATACAAAACATAGAGAGACATAACAAACATCTTTTTAAATGTACGGCCTGGGAATTCCCTGGTGGCACAGTGGTTAAGAATCCGCCTGCCAATGCAGGGGACACAGGTTTGATCCTTGGTCCAGGAAGATCCTACATGCTGCGGAGCAACTAAGCCCGTGCACCACAACTAGTGAGCCTGTGCGCCACAACTACTGAAGCCCACATGCCTAGAGCCCGTGCTCTGCAACAAGAGAAGCCACTGCAATGAGAAGCCCGCGCACCGCAACGAAGAGTAGCCTCTGCTCGCTGCAACTAGAGAAAGCCTATGGCAGCAACGAAGACCCGACACAGCCAAAAATAAATAAATAAATAAATTTATAAAAATAAATAAATAAATAAATGTATGGCCAGGTTAATAAGAAAGTGATGGAAATCACGAGGGGCTAAAATTTAGGAGGCAGATGGAAATGCAAGTGGTCATATGAAACTATAGCTCTAGTGCGGCTTTGATGATTTTCCTAACCAAGGGAACTGGCTTTTAAGAGCTGCACAGGATAGGAGGCAGTGCTTTGGACTCATGCTGCATGAGATGTTGAAGCTGAGACCGCTGGATGAAGCCCAAACACTAAGAAGAATGGGTCAATGAAAGGGCTCATTGGACACAAGCCACCTGCCTGAAAGGCAGAAGAAAAAGAACATATCTCAGCTTGGGGTCTGGATGTGAAAAAAAACACACCAAAACAGTTTCTTCCTGAAAAACTGTAACAGCAGGTTACAATTACAGTGAGTGGTAGAAATGATGGGGAAAGTGATGGGGAAAGGTAACAGTTAAAAACTTATAGTAAAAAGGAATATTTAGCATATTAAACAATTGAATAAAATTAAACAAAATGGTGGAAACGTAAGGAGTTGAAATCAAAAGAGTTTGCTAGTGTCTTGGAAGTAAAAAAAGAATGAAAATACTATAAAGGTGATTTGAAAAGTAAAAGGTCATGTAAAATGAAGAGATAATCAAAGGGAAGAATTTTTTTAAGTATAAATCTTAGAGGGTCAAAGAATAGAAAAGAAAATAGAGTAGTAATTCATAGAAAAATTATTTAAAATAGGCTAAACAGAGTAAGAGTGTACAAAACCAGAAATGCCAAGCTACAAATAACTCTAAAATAAAGTAAATGTATACCCAATCACTGTGAGGAAAAATAACAACCACACAAGCAATAGCAGAGCGACTGAGAATTCCTAAGTGGGCAGAGGCCGCCAATGTCAGAGGGGCAAGGGTAGCAGAGTCCAAATTCCAGAGGTCACAGCCTTACCTTTGGCTATTTACAAGATGACTTGAAACCCAAGTCTCCTCCTCAGTTAAAACACACACAGAAGGACACTATGACTACCAGGCATGGGGGCTTTCCTTACATCACACAACTAATAAATGACAGAACGATGAGCATATACCTGGGCAAAACGGGCTGCTACTTCAAGAGTGGGGGTAAATGATGTGCTAGCAGGATATGAGGCAATGCACCTGAAGGGTCTGATACAATGCTTTTGTCAAGTAGAAGAATCCAGAAGCAGTTGCCTCATGATAAGAAACAAGGTTTCAAGTGAATCTTCAGTTGGATGTAATTCTCTTCCCATTAGCCTATAGCCCTTCTGGCCTCATCCCAGTGACAGCTTGGGAGGGCAGGCAGATGTTTTTCTTCTTCTTTTTAACTTATTTTATTGATTTACTTATTTTTTATTTTATTTTATTTTATTTTTTGCGGTACGCGGGCCTCTCACTGTTGTGGCCTCTCCCGTTGCAGAGCACAGGCTCTGGATGCGCAGGCTCAGCGGCCATGGCTCACGGGCCTAGCCGCTCTGCGGCATGTGGGATCTTCCCGGACCGGGGCACGAACCCGTGTCCCCTGCATCGGCAGGCGGACTCTCAACCACTGCGCCACCAGGGAAGCCCCAATTTACTTATTTTTTTAAATTCATTTATTTTTGGCTGCGTTGGGTCTGTTGCTGCATGCAGGCTTTCTCTAGTTGCGGTGAGCGGGGACTACTCTTCATTGCAGTGTGTGGGTTTCTTATTGCAGTGGCTTCTCTTGTTGCTGAGCACGGCCTCTAGGCGCACAGGCTTCAGTAGTTGTGGCTTGCGGGCTCTGGAGCACAGGCTCAGTAGTTCTGGCGCACGGGCTTAGTTGCTCCGCAGCATGTGGGATCTTCCCGGACCAGGGCTTGAACCCGCATCCCCTGCATTGGTAGGTGGATTCCTAACTACTGTGTCACCAGGGAAGCGCAACTTATTTTATTTTTTTGTTGAAGTATAGTTGATTTACAATGTTCTGTTAGTTCCTGCTGTATAGCAAAGCAATTCAGTTATACATATATACATTATTTTTTAATATTCTTTTGTATTATAGTTTATCCTAGGATATTGAATATAGTTCTCTGTGCTATATGGTAGGACCTTGTTATTTATCCATTCTATATAGAAAAAGCTTACATCCAGGCAGATGTTCTTCTGACATGCCATGTACCCAAGCCCAGCTGAAACTCAAGCTGATGTCTTAGGGTTTCTTACTTCCCAAGGTCCCTACTTTCCTCCCATATTTACACAGTGGTCGCAGTGATCTGCTCTTTGCATAAAGACTTAATAATTCAGTCTCGAGTGTTACTGCAATGGGCCTCCTTCCATTCTCCATGGCCTAGACTGGCTCAGTCCCAGCCTGGGTGAGGAATAAGCTGTCACATGTGTACAACCTTGCTAAAGTTACAGAACATTTTCACATGATATTTCTTATGTGACCTTCACATCAACCCTGGAGGAATAGGTAAATGGTAAAAGTGACAGCTGCATTCCAGAGGTAGCATAGCTACCAAGCCATAAAATGTTAGGATTTCTGACAATGTTCTTTCCTCCTGGATATTCTACTTCTTCTTCATAACAATTTGGGAAAACAGCTCTTAGGCACAAATAACTTTCTTCTTACAAATTAAAGGTAGAACATTGCAATGACCATCTTCTGTCACAGTTGTCACTATATCCCTAGTGGGCCACTTTATATTCTTGAGTAAACAACTGAAATCAATTCTATCTATCTTACGAAACAAAGATTTGTTGGAAAGATATAGGTTGGCTAACAGAATCAGTGGGAAGACTAAAGAACTAGGCTAATAAATAAACAGGAACCAAAGTTACAGGGTTGCCTAGGTTATGTTTAAGCAGCTTAAATCAATAAAGGCTTATTTCTTACTCAATCCACATATCCATTTTGGGTTGACAGAGGACCTCTGCTCAACATAGTTGCTCAGGGCCCCAGGCTGATACAAACCTTGCCAGTGGCCATACCAGAAGGAAAAGACAACTCTGGAGGTTCTCACTAGACCAATTAAATCTTCAGCCCTGAAGGAACACTCATCGCTTCCAGCCCAATTCATTGGCCATAACTGGTCATATGGCTCCACCCGACCACAAGACAGCCAGGAAATGAAACTGTACCATGTTCCCAGAAGAAGGAAAAAACTGGAAATAGATGACAAACAGCACTCAGGACTGTCACAGTCATGCAGAAGGAAAATTCCCTGGTTAGCATGTCACCCTTGGGCACTGCTGGCCACCACTAGCAATGGCAGAATAAAGCCTAAACTCCCCTTATCATTCATTCTGATTTCCAAACCCTGAATGCATTCTGAATTCAAAGTCCATATTAATTGACTGGGCTTGGGTCACCTGACCATGCTCTAGTTGCTAGGACCTGTCTCCCACCATGTCATTGTGTGAATTCAATAGCAGATTCCCCAAATAAAAGAAAGGAGTTTAGATCCTGGGCAATCAAAAGGGAGAAAAATGTCCACTACATGATAAATGTCCAATATATGCAACTTGCAGAAGAAAATAGAAAAAAATATATAAACGGTCTTATTCAAAGTGTCATTCCTATTTGTTCTCTGATTGATTTGGAAATCAGTGTTACATGGACCATTCACTCATATCTACATCCATATATTCATTTAGGCAACAAATGTTCACGGAGATCTCATCTGCTTCCGGGCACTCTGAACATACCAAGATAAATAAGACATGGCCCTCCAGATGCTTATGTTCCAATAGTAAGATAGACACTAAATAAATAATTGCAATACACACCTGAAACTAACATAGCATTGTAAATCAACTATACTCCAATAAAAATTTTTAAAAAAAGAAAATATTTTCTCCCATTCTGTACATTGTCTTTTCATTTTTTTTTATTGTTACTGATGCTGTACAGCAGATTTTTTTTTTTTTTTTTTTTTTTTTTTTAGTGGTACGCGGGCCTCTCACTGTTGTGGCCTCTCCCGTTGCGGAGCACAGGCTCCGGACGCCCAGGCCCAGCGGCCATGGCTCACGGGCCCAGCCTCTCCACGGCATGTGGGATCTTCCCGGACCGGGGCACGAACCCGTGTCCCCTGCATCGGCAGGCAGACTCTCAACCACTGCGCCACCAGGGAAGCCCACAGATTTTTAATTTGATTAAGTCTCTTGTTTATTTTTGCTTTTATTGTTTGAAGTTTTGGTGTCATATCTAAAAAATCATTGCCAAGACCCATGTCAAGGAGTTTTTCTCCTATATTTTCTTCTATGAGTTTTATGGCTACAATCCCAATTAAGTCCTTAATCTATTTCAGGTTTTCTAAAGTGGTATAAGGTTCCAATTTCATTCTTTTGCAAGTGAATATTCAGTTTTCCCAACACCATTGATTGAGGACTCAGTCTTTTCCCCGCTGTGTATTTTTGGCTCTTTATAAAATATTATTGAAGACATAAAAAATAATTGCAATACAGTATGATGTCCTGACATAGAGATTAATGTTAAAGAATGGGGTTGGCACAAAGTAGAGAGTAATTAACTTTAATGGGGGTGGGGCCCCCATGGTCAGGGATGGCCATTCTGGGAAGATGCTATAGAAGGGAGATACTGACTTGGAGAGAGATGAGTAATGTAGTATGTCAGAGGCATAGAAGAGCAGATAGAGCTGAGGCTGGAATTCAGGTTGCCAGATTTAGCAAAAAAAAAAAAAAAACCAAAACACTGGAATGCCCAGTTAAATGTAAATTTCAAATGAACAATAAATAATTTTTTTAGAGTGAGTGTGTCCCATACAATATTTGAGACATATTTATACTAAAAATTATGCTAAAAATTTGTTTGTGTGAAATTCAGATTTCAGTGTGTGTCTGTGTTGTATCTGGCCACCCTAACTAGAATGCTTTCTTCCTCATTCTTTGGGATGCATTTCAAATGTCCTGTCCTCCAGGAAGCCTTCCCTGAATCCCCTCAGTTGGCCTGAATACCTTCTTCTGGGCACATTTGGACTCACACATCTGCCTCCATCATAGCATATAGAAGTTATTGTTGGTACTAGGTGAATTGTTGTATAGAGCTCCAAGAAATCATATAGTACTCTCAGCAAAGCATCAACGTTCAAACAACATAGAAGTTTGACCTTTCAGTGTAAATATATGTTTGATATGAATCTTTAGAAAAAAAAAGGATATTTTGCATTTTTCTATTTCAGAGTGCTGATGAAATGATAAGAAAATGTGAAGGAATTAGTGCTTTAAGAGGAAAAGCATAAGAGGTCAGCCATTAGCTAGCCTAGCAAGGAAATCTATTCCATTTCCTTGAGATAGGAATCATCTCAGCAAGATGAGAATCTAGGTGAGAATTGAAAGTGTCCTTTATTAGTCAAAAGCTGTCATTTTACAGATAAAGAAATTAGAATCCAGAGAAACTAAGTAACTTGTCGAAGGTCATGGAACTAATTAGTGACTAAGGGTTAAAGGTCTTTTGATCCCCAGCCCAGCACTCTTGTAATTGTCTACAGAAGACTTGGATGGAAGATTTCCAAGGTCATCGAGTAATTCATTTGAGTGTTTATTAGATACTTATTATCAAAAAGCCCTTCTTTCCTTCCATCTTATCTAAGAGCTTCATTCTGTTAAAGTCTTGCTTTGGTTTTTCTTTCAATGAAATGGAAAAATAAACCTCACTCTCACCAACCTGTGCTTTGTATATTTAAAGCACTGTTAAGTTGACCCCTGAGTCATCTCATTCTCAGACAAAAATAATAACAGCTTTTTATGGAGTTTGTTCTCCTGGGCAAAGTGACTTTCCTTTGAACTATTAGGTCTCTAGATCCGTCCTACATTAGAGAGCATGGAATAGATATGGCATTTTAGCATGGTCCTGCCCAGTTTGAGAATAAAGAAAGAACTACTATCTGTGCATTTTCATGCATACCTATATATTTTATGATTACATTTCTTTTAAAGAATAAAAGGTGGAGAAAAAGGCTTTTAATTGCTGGTTTGTGATAATGTCACTGACTTCAAATCATGACATAATTTTACTACTATCCATAATAAATCCACTGAGATCCCATGACCTCTGCCCTGTAACTAGGCATTAATATATTAGGTACCCTACACCTTAAAGGGCTTACTTTGCCAAAGTAAGCTTAAATTCATTCTCTTTGCCATTCTTAGGCTTTGCCTTAGATGCATTTTATTAAGAATACAAAACCACAAGCATGCAGGCCATAAATCTTACCTAGGGCAAAGTATATTAAATTTCAAGGAATTTAAATCTAGAGTTCCTTCTTGGCCAATTCTCACTGAATTTCCAATATCCATTTTACTTAATCTCGATGTCAGCTCTTTAGTATGCATTGTCCTTATTTTTAATCTACAAAGTCTCTAATTGCCCTGTAATAACACAAGCTTATCTTCTTATGAAATTTCCTTATAAGTTTACTTAATAGTCTTTAAATGTACATGATGCTATACTTTAATTTAAAGAGGGTAAGCACGAATGTCTACTCATAAACTGTAATACTGGGAACAGAATAAATATTAAAATCATTCAGTTCAGAATCTGGCATAAGTACCTTTTCTTCTAATACTTTCGTTGAAACCTTTCCGTCTTGCCTAAGAATGCCTGAGTCTCTTCCCCTATCTAAATCCTCTCCATTCTTAAAGGTTTAGCTTAAAATCGCTCTCCTCTATGATGATTTGCTGACCAAAGCACGGTTCCCATACTTACTAAAAACACACACCCCTTTAACCTACCTCTAAATAGTATCTGTTACTTGAAAATTAAGTTTTAACTAGGAAGGCTTTCTGGAGGATGTTACAGACAAAAATTCATTTAGAAGAAGTCGGAATTTATAAGATGAATAGATTGTTTTTCAAAGACTCAGTATTGTGTGAGAAGGGTATAGTAGCTCTGTGAATGCAGCACAACATCCAGGATGTCTATTTTTTAAAATTTTTATTGGAGTATAGTTGACTTACAATGTTGTGTTAGTTTCAGGTGTACAACAAAGTGAATCAGTTATATATATATATATATATATATATATATCTCCACTTTTTTTTAGATTCTTTTCCCATATAGGCCATTACAGAGTATTGAGTAGAGTTCCCTGTGCTACACAGTAGGTCCTAATTAGTTATCTATTTTATATATAGTAGTGTGTATATGTCAACCCCAATCTCCCAATATATCCCTCCTTTTCCTACCTTTCCCCCCTGGTAACCATAAGTTTGTTTTTTACCTCTGTAACTCTGTTTCTGTTTTGTACATGAGTTCATTTGTAGCCTTTTTTTAGATTCCACATATAAGCAATATCATATGATATTTGTCTTTCTCTGTCTGACTTACTTCACTCAGTATGATAATCTCTAGGTCCATCCATGTTGCTGCAAATGGCATTATTTTGTTCTTTTTTATGGCTGAGTAATGTTCCATTGTATATTTGTACCACATCTTCTTTATCCATTCATCTGTCGATGGACATTTAGGTTGCTTCCATGTCTTGGCTATTGTAAATAGTGCTGCAACGAACATTGGGGTGCATGCGTCTTTCTGAATTACGGTTTTCTCTGGATATATGCCCAGGAGTGGGATTGCTGGATCATATGGTAGCTCTATTTTTAGTTTTTTAAGGAACCTCCATACCGTCTCTATAGTGGCTGTACCAATTTACATTCCTATCCACAGTGTAGGAGGGTTCCCTTTTCTCCACACCCTCTCCAGCATTTATTGTTTGTACAAGATGTCTTAAAGTTCCCAAAAGGAAGGGAACTTGAAGGATGTGATAGAAGGTAAGGTGGAGAGATAGACAGGAGCATAATCACGTTGCTTGCATATGAAGGATAAAGAATTTGAAGTGTATCCTAAAAAATTAAGGGAAGCTGCTGAATAATTTTAAGCTGGAAAAGAATTTGAATTTCAGACTGATCTTGCTGACTTCAGTAACCTAAGGGGATGTGGGGGACTCTATAGACTGTCAAGAGTATGGATTTCCATCATTCCGGAAAGGGGTGGAGGGATCTGAATCAAAGCAGATGCAATTACACCATTAGCTGCCTCAAAGGGGGAGTTTTAAATACCAATTTGTCCAACTAAAAGTTACTTAATACCTACTATTTAGCATGGTCAAGAAAAAAAAACAAAACAAAAATTCAAAAGAATTAAAAACAAAAAGAATATAAGTTACTTGGAGTGCCCAGAATTTGGGTATTTTGAGTGATGGTTCAAATCACTCAAGAGTTAGCTTTTAACTACATTTCCAGTTAAAAGTACTCTTTGGGGTCAATTGCATCCATTTTCTTTCTGACCCTAAGTGCACTTGGTAGCATAGAGACAAACCAAAATGTCCCACAAGGAAGCCAGTGCATGTAGTTCCACAGTTCATTTATGCACACAATCCAGACACATTAAAGCTTTGTCTTAGAGACTAATAAATTCACAAAATTAATATTTGAGCAGTGAAGTCCCACATGTTTAGATTCTGCAGGCAAGTTATCCACTGCAGTGTGATCAAAATTCAGGATGGAGAGACATAAACAATTAAGCTTGAGGTTAACTTTCTATAAAACTATTAGATGCTGAGATTCAAATATATGTTAGCTTCAAATGGCAACAAGTCTCCAGGGTTGTTAGATTAAAAAAAATTGTGCCTGAATTATATTTTTATCTTTCTCGGTCACAGTCTCCTGTCATTTCCATATAAAAACAATAGCAATAGTCCCTCCATTTTTTTAAACACCCCAGAGAATCTCACTTCCCCTAAAGAAGCCTTCTGGTTTTGTTTGTTTGTTCACTTAATTTTTAGGGATAAGGAGCAGCAGCTTGTACATTGTCCTGTGTGTTTCAGACTTAAATACTTCTTGTATTTTTCCTTTGCTGTTAAGCCCATCTGTTGATTCAAGATACCACCTTTCATTCAGCTGGTGCCCTTTAAGTCATTCTGAATTACGTTGGTGCCCAAAGTGCTTCATATCTCGGCCCTCTTTATAGTAAAATAGCACATGACAGGGCTTGATCCAGCTGTCCTGAGAAAAAGCAGGTGTTATTTAAATTCTAGGGGGAAAGCACAGCTTCTTTATTTGATTTTTCAAGGTACTTGCTCAGACCCAAACCATCCAAAGCAATGAAAAATTTTAGCTAGGATAAATTTTATATTATCCTCCAATTGCTTCAGAAACTACCATAAAATATCGAATTCTGTTCATAACAACAAACATTTTAAAATAAGCTGGTCAGATGTCTATGCCTGAGACAAAGCAATGGAGAGGGAGCGTGTGTATGTGGACATAAAACAAAGGATGGATTTCATAGATTGAGGTTCTGATATTTTCTTGGCAGTAAGATCAGAAGTTATGAACTACATGATCCTGAAATCCTTCCTAGAGGAAAACAATGCTTCCTTTATTTAGCTCAAGGCTCTCAAAACAAAAGACATCTGTAAGAGTCTGCTTCAAATTCCAAAGTTGTTTAAGTATGGATATGAAGCACACAAAACATTGTTATTTATAACATTCTTTTTAAAATGCATTTTAAAAATTTTACGTGAATTCATACATGTGTTCATATACATATATTTCAATAATGTAAACTTTTTGTTTCCTTTTTCACTTTTGCTTGGCTCCTCCATCCAACCCCCCCACTGTAACCGACAGCCAGTCCTCCTACACACACACACACACACACACACACACACACACCAATGCACACACGCACTAGTGCACTCACACACACCATGTTGACTACTTAGCATGTATCCTTCCATAGTTCTTACCAAGCTTATATAATCATATATACACATGCACACATTTGGGTGTTTGTTATAGCTTATTTTTACTAAGTGGATCATACTACACACCTATTTTTGCATCTTTTTTCCCCCTGAACATTCCTATAAAAATCCCTCCAAATCAAGTGGTACCTTCTTTTTAATGATTGGATAATAGTCTACAGTTGATGGACATAATGTATTCAACCATTCCCTCTTTGATTCCATTTGTTTCTAGCATTCTACCTCTATGAACCACCTAACAATAAGCATTTTTGTACAAACATCATTATATACTGGTAATTTATTTGTAAGGAGGAGATTTTCAACACTGAAATCATTCAGTCAAAGGGCATTCAATCAAACGGCATATGCCTTTTTTCCCATTTTTTATTGAAGTATAGTTGATTTACAGCAGTAGTTTCAGGTGTACAACATAGTCATTCAAAATTTTTATAGATTATACTCCATTTAAAGTTATTATAAAATATTGGCTATATTCCCTGTGCTGTACAATATATCCTTGTAGCTTATTTATATTATACATAGTAGTTTGTACCTCTTAATCCCCTACCCCTATCTTGCCCCTCTCCTCTTCTCTCTCCCCACTGGAAACCACTAGTTTGTTCTCTATGTCTGTGGGTCTGTTTCTGTTTTATTTATTCATTTGTTCTATTTTTTAGATTCCACGTACAAGTGATAACATACAGTATTTGTCTTTCTCTGTCTGACTAATTTCACGAAGCATAACACCCTCCAGGTCCATCTATGTTGTTGCAAATGGCAAAATTTTATTCCAAACTGGAAAGGAAGAAGTAAAGCTTTTGCTGTTGCAGATGACATGACATAGAACACCCTAAAGACACCACCAAAAAGCTACTAGAGCTCCTCAATGAATTTGGTAAAGTTGCAGGATACAAAATTAATATACAGAAATCCATCGTATATTCTTGCTTCCTTTGTCATAGCATGCCTGATAATTTTTGATTGGTTGTTAGACATTGTAAATTTTACCTTGTTAGTAGTTAGATATTTTTGTGTTCCTAAAAAAAATTTCAAGCTTTGTTCTAGGATGTAATTAAGCTACTTGAAAACAGTTTGATTATTTTAGGGCTTTGTTTTAAGCTTTGTGAAGATGAGACCTGAGTAGCCTTTAGTGAAGGTCTAATTTTTATTTCATGATTCAGTCAATATCCATGTTATTACTCTCTCTGATGCCCTGTGAATTATGAGGTTCTACTCTCTAACTAGTAGGAACAAAAACTATTCTTGACTCTGTGAATTCTGGAGATTGTTCCTTCTCCTGTTTTGGGATTGTTCCATTCCCCAGCCTCTGGTAGTTCTCTTATGCACATGCATCGATCAGCTCTCATTTGAAGGGACCCTATGCAAGATCTCTGGAAAACTCTCTTTGGACCCTCTCTTCTTCAGTATATGTCCTGAAAACTCAACTCAGGGAAATCACTTAGCTTCATTGGGGTTCTCCCTCCCTGCATTGCTGCCAGGAAATTCTTTCTGAGCAGCAGGCTCAACTTGCTCAACTCATTTGTTTATCCTCTCTCAGGGATCAGTGGCCTCCACTGCCTGATGTCCAATGTTTGAAAACTGTTGTTTTCATTCATTTTTTTCTATTAAAACTTGTTCTAAGTCCCTGTTATTCCATTTTGAATGGAAGCAGAAATTCAAAATAATAATATTTAACATGCATCATAAAGGTTCAATTATTAAAAGCTTTTTTTTAGATGAGGCAAGAATTCCTTGACAGATCAATAAATCTGTATATCATTGACAGGTAGTCATGTAATGTGTAATAAAGGTGGCACCATAAATCGGCGGTCAAAAAGAGGAATTAATCAGTAAAATGAGCTGGAAAATTACTTAGCTATTTGGGAACAAAATCAATTATATCCTCACCACACAAAATACTTGAAATAAATTTCA
Source organism: Delphinapterus leucas (assembly GCF_059928025.1). Lineage (NCBI taxonomy): Eukaryota > Metazoa > Chordata > Mammalia > Artiodactyla > Monodontidae > Delphinapterus > Delphinapterus leucas. The sequence continues at coordinate 93,928,707 of NC_143150.1, read as the reverse complement.
GTTGGAGTAAAGAATGACCATAAATCAAAACCAAGAAAATACAAACAATACAAGAAGTAAATACAAAAAATAGACATGAATATTTATTTAATACTTCCATGCACAGAATTTCTAAGTTTAAATTTAAGACTGTGTTTGGAAACACATCTGATTGATAGAAAGAAAAAACTGCATGTCGAGAATTATTAAACACAAATGAGAAAAGTTGAGAACATTACTTTCAACAAACATTTATACACAACACGTTAATAAATTTTTGTAAATTAAAGAGAATGGAAATTAACACAAAAATAAATATGATCTCAAAATATAAATGAGTCCATGTTATGAGTATATATTCCTCAAAATTCTAAATTCGATTACTAAGTAAGCTTGTGATAAACTACTGAAAATGGTAGTAATCAAATAATTGCAAACTAAAAGAAAATATTAGAATATTTTTTTACCTATCAAATTAAAGAAGATTAAGAAAAGATGAGGGCTCCCCTGGTGGCGCAGTCCGCCTGCCGATGTAGGAGACACGGGTTCGTGCCCTGGTCTGGGAAGATCCCACATGCCGCGGAGCGGCTGGGCCTGTGAGCCATGGCCGCTGAGCCTGCGCTTCCGGAGCCTGTGCTCTGCAACGGGAGAGACCACAACAGTGAGAGGCCCGTGTACCGCAAAAAAAAAAAAAAGGAAAGAAAAGATGAAACCCAAAATTGGCAAGGAAGGGGAAATGAAATGCGTGTTTACTATATTGCCAGTAGAAATAAAAATAAGAATTATCTTTGTGAAAGCAATTTTGCAATATTTATCAGCAGTTTTTAAAGTGCTCCTCTCTTCCTATTCCGTAATTCCACTTCTGGGAACCTATCCTTAGAAATAATAATTCTAAATGCAAACATTTATTTGTACATGAAAAATTTCAAATTGTAAAATAATGGAAACAGTCTAATATTGATCAAATAAATGATATATCTAAATAATAAAATAGTATTGCATCATTAATAATGTTCACAAAGAATTTAGAGACGAAATATAGTTGCTAAGTTTAAAAAATAGGAAGAAAATCAAATATATAGTAAGTACTCAACCAGGAAGTAGAGTTCTTCCCTCATGTCCTCATCATGACCTACTTCATTTCTCTTCTTTGAGCTCATTTACTAGTCTGCAAGGTCCCTGACAGTAAGATCTTTGTCAGAATCAGTTCTGAAATAATGCGGCATTAGAAAGAGATGAAATGGTATCAAGTAGACCGTGATTTAAATTTACTAGCTATGTACAACTGGAAAAACCAATCAACTTTTCTGAGTCTCAAGATTTTTACCTGCAAAATGGAGATAGGGCTTCCCTGGTGGCGCAGTGGTTGAGAGTCCGCCTGCCGATGCAGGGGATACGGGTTCGTGCCCTGGTCCAGGAAGATCCCACATGCCGCAGAGCGGCTGGGACCATGAGCCACGGCCACTGAGCCTGCGCGTCCGGAGCCTGTGCTCCGCAACGGGAGAAGCCATAACAGTGAGAGGCCCTCGTACCGTAAAAAAAAAAAAAAAAAAAATGGAGATAATAAAACCTACTTCCTAGAACTACGAAGTGTTAGAAATTGTAGATACAGAAACCAATCGCTTAGTAGGTATTCAATAAATTGGAGCTATTATTATAATTATTAGTAGTAATATGTTGTAGAGAAAAGGCTAAATAGATGTTTCTTACTGACTGATGGAAGGGATACACATTGAAATCATACAGTCACTTACACTCTTTGGAAAAACAGCAAACCAATCTTGAGATACGTTGTTGCACATTATTATTTACATACTTGCTCCTCCTAAAAGTAATATTTTAAACAAGATGCTTAGAGGGGCAAGGTCTTCATCCAAAGAAGGCACTTTTTAAAAAATCACTTTATTGAGGCAAGATTAATATAGAAAAATCTGTAGATATTTAATGTATACAATTTAATGTGTTTGAGAAAAAGCACACACCTGTGAAGCCATCATCACTATTAATGCCATAAACTTATGCATCACCTCTGAAAGTTTCCTCCTGCACCCTTTGTTTTCTTCTTTCCTTTTGTCATAAGAGCACTTAATATAAGATCTACCTTTTTAGAAATTTTAAAAGTATAAACACATTATAGTTGATCATAGGTTCTATGTTGTAAAATCGATCTACAGAATTTATTTTGTGTAACTGAAACTTTGTACCATTTGATCAACACCTCCCCACTTCTCCCTCCATCCTGTCCCGGGCAACCACCATTCTATTCTCTGCTTCGACTAATTTAGGTGAGATGGTGCAGAATTTGTTTTTCTGTGTCTGACTTGTTTCATTTGGCAAGAAGGAACTTCTAAGAGCACAATTTAATAGTGTAATAAGTGAGCTAGGGAGTGATTTGGGAGCAACAGGAATGGTCCTAGAATAAACTCCAATCTTCCTTACTTTGCCTATGGGTATGGTCATAAATATAATTATGAAACCATGAAATTTCAGGCATAGACAAAATCTTGAATATCTTTTCCACCAACACTTCAGAGAGGAAAACCAAGACCCAATGAGCTGAAGGAATCTCCACAAGGTACAATGTCAGAGGCAGAACTAGAAGCCAGATCAGGCTTTGTGGTTCCCAGTCTAACCTTCCCTGATACTGTATTTCAAGATAAGGAGGTGAGAGAGAGGGAAGATGGTTACAGTGGTGATGGTGATGCTGCTAAAAAAAGTCCTACATGCATAATGTCTTCTCTTCATCTTGTTTTGCAGAGAGACACTGATTTGCTGTAGCATGGTGTTATGGGCTGAATTATGTGCCCCCCAAATTTATATGTTGAAGTCCTAACCTTCAGAACCTGAGAATGTAACACTATTTGGAGACAAGTTCTTTAAAGAGGTAAATAAGTTAAAAATGGGATCATTAGGGTAGGCCCTAATCTAATATGACTGGTATCCTTATAAAAAGAGGTTAGGACACAGACAACACAGAGGGTCTACCACATGAGGACACAGTGTGAAGGCGGCCACCTGTAAGCCAAGGCAAGGCCTCAGAAGAAAGCAAACTGCTGACACCTCAATCTTGGACATCCAGCCTCCGGAACTGTGGGGCAGTACATTTCTGTTATTTAAGCCACCCAGTCTGTGGTATTTTACTATGGCAGCCCGAGCAAACTAACATACATGGCAATTTTGTTCCTTTTATGAAAGCAATTATCTGGGCTAATTCTTCTTGTTGAGTAGAACTGGTCCTGGTCACTCGTGCCCTTCTCATGGGGGAATTTTTTATGACTGAAGGCATGGGAGAAAGGAAAAAAGTGGAAAGATGAATCAACAAAGGAATTAAACCCTAAGAAAGTAGAAGAGGATAGAGAATGAAGTTGATTAAAAACTGACAGACAACATAGGGAAAAGACCACTGTTGTTAAGTGAATTTTTCTTGGGTTTAGGAAAATTTCCTTTTGCTCACAGAGATTTCAACGCTGATCTAAATGAATTTCCCTCCCTTGAAACCTTCCTTTCACCCGCATCTTCTTAATCATTGTATTTAATTACATAATAACTGTACATTTTATGTTGATTTTGCAAGTGGAAAAACAGGGCTTCCATGGTTCAATGAATATGAAATTGCAAAAAATCTCCATCATACTTGTACATAATAGATCACATCAACTGAAATATAGCAAGATATTCATTTTGATTTGCAATGACATGTCATATCTAGAACAAAGAAGCCTGTGTCACTTGTGTGCAGACAAACAGCTTTAAGTTGCAAATAAGTGTGTGCTCATTGTGAAAGCAGGTCACTTTTGGACCATTACATTTCACCAATTAACTGGATGCCTGCCCACTTATTATTTACCTCAGAGATAAGATTTATGCCTCTTGCTCAAATCAGGATATATTTGTTTTTTAACACGTTGATTACAGTTTAACTTATTTCTTGCTTTATTGTTTGCTCTCTTTCACAAAGATAATGATGACCTGAGAAAGAAAGGATAAGTAGTGTGTACTCAGATAGAGACTTGTTTTAGCTTGAAAACCTTTTACAAATAGAGTTATTAATTTTTTAACCTACCTATTTACATGTCCAACACTTTGTTAAAATGTCTGTACCTTTTATTCCCTATTTACCAGTATTTTAGCAAGAAACATCGAGGCCTGTAGAAGTAAGGTGCTTTTGTAGGGTGTTGTAGATGATTTTTTACTTTTAAATTGTGAGTCCTACTTTGTCATCAAGTGATTTCTTCATGACTTAGACACAACATATATCTCGTGGTGACTCTCCAGTGACTGATTATATAAACCTTGATGACAAATTTATAATTATGAAGGGTTTTTTTTTTCAGACAGAGAAAATGCTTCTGGGATAAGTCTCTTAAGGCTAAGATGTTATATTTCTGGCTTTTTCTTTGAGATCATTTAAATTAAAATTGATGTGGAAAATGGTATGTAAAATATTGTCTGGTGATTTCAAATAGCCTGGGTTCATTAGAACAGCAAAAATACTTACTAAGAATTTATCGGAACCTGAACAAGGTGGTACCTACCAGATGAAGCAAAGTAAATTTAATATGCAGCTTAATTAAAGAGTAAAATGTTGTGATGATCATATGAATCATATATTTTCATAAGAAAATGTCCACAGAAATCTAGGCCATAATAAGTGATAGTAAAAATCTATTTTAACTTTTGAAATATCCATGAGAGAGTGAAGATTTACTCTGAGTGAGGTTTGGGTGCCAGGAAATTGTATGCACAAAATTTAGACTTAATGATGACTCATTGGATGGCTTTATGTAACTCTTGGCTTTAGTTCCTTCACACCATGGAGGGAATCACAATTTCTTATTTTCTCACATAAATCTTGGTAAATGTCGGTTTAAGAAATCAATCCACCAACTCAGAATATTTTATTTGGGGCCTTCTAGGCACATGTGGTCCCTTTGTTTACATGAGCTTTTTCAAAACAGACGCAAAGGATGATTAAGAATAAGCAATTCCCGGGTTTCGGCACCAAAAAAAAAAAAAAAAGAATAAGCAATTTGCATACAAACATGATGAGGTGGTCTTATTTCCAAAAGGCATTTTATTTTCCAGCGTTCGGGGGCCTGGAATTATGAGGCAGGGGAAATATAGTTCCAAGTGCTCAGACAGAAGTAAGGCATCTGCTCTTTGGGAGTTAAAAAGAAAATCTCCCTTCTTCTTACCACAAGGAGCATGCTTTCTTGAAGGACTAAAAAAAACCACCAAACAGCCTTTATTTAATGTTGGATTAAGTGCATTCCGCTGGGAGACTGAGACAAATTAATGACACTATGTCGATCCTCATAGTTAGCAAGGAAAGCAGTCTCAACTATTTTAACAGAAGTTTTGTCAAAATTTAATATCCAAGCGCCTTTATTTGCAAAGTCTCTGCTATCTGTTATAGCTGTACCATCCAGTTATTTAATCTGTCTGCAATCACTACAAGCATAGGACAGAGAAAGACTGATAGATGTTGATAGATTGATAGGTGTGGAACCGTATATATAACTCTTGTGACAAATTGCTCTGTTTTCAGTTCATACATATGTGCAAGGCTATTATGAAAATACACCAATTTCCTCTTCCAAAACATTGTCAAAAGCTAAAGGCAAAAAAGACTCTGCTGTCTATCTCGCTACCTTCACCTAACTTCTGAACCTTTCTTCAGCTGCAGGTTGTTCTCAAACTTCTCTGAGAAACCTTTATGTGACTGTACCAGTTAGTTTTTGCTACCCAGCAAACTACTCCAAAATTAAATGCTTAAAACCACCATTTTTTAACAAAATTTTAAGGCACACAGTGTTTCAGACACTTTTTATTTATTTATTTTTTGCGTTACGCGGGCCTCTCACCGCTGTGGCCTCTCCCGTTGCGGAGCACAGGCTCCGGACGCGCAGGCTCAGCGGCCATGGCTCACGGGCCCAGCCGCTCCACGGCATGTGGGATCCACCCGGACCAGGGCACGAACCCGTGTCCCCCGCATCGGCAGGCGGACTCCCAACCACTGCGCCACCAGGGAAGCCCCAAAACCACCATTGTTTAATTTGTAATTCTATGGACTGGCAATTTGGGCTGGGACTGGCTAGGGAGGTCTTGACTGGGCTTCATTTGTCTAAGGCGAGGGTCAGCAAACTTTTTCTGTAAAGGGCCGGATGTAAATCTTTTAGGTTTTGTGAGCAATACAATCTCAGTCATGATTACTCAACCCTGCCAGCATAGCGCTAAAGAAGCCATAGATAGCAGTGAATGAATGCACTTGGCTGTTTTCCAATAAAACTTTATTTACAGCAAACAGGCAGCTGTCCAGCCAACCTCTGCTCTAGGGTCAGTTGCCTGTCTGCTGTGGGCTGGCTGGTCTAGAATGGCATCAGCTGAAATGTCGAGTGCTTTTCAAGCTTCTGTTTACGTCCTGTTTGCCAACTCCCCATTAGCCAAAGCAAATCACAAGGCCAACCCAAATTCAAGAGCTGCAGAAATAGACTACCCCTCTTGGTGGGAGGGGAAGAATTTGTGGCTATTTCTGATCCTTTAGCTCACAGCCAACCATAATTCACTTACCTAATTTATCTTCAGAAATATATACTAAGGAGCCAAGACACAGCTAGGGCTCATAGTAGGCAGGCACAGTCAGGCTGCCTGCACTGATCTTGAGTGCCACCTCTGCTGGTAGAGCTGGAATTCACAAAATCTCTTAGAAGGATTCTCCTTTCTAGGATGAGATCAGATGGCTCTGGAGAGATTGCCACCCTATGCGTCTTATGTGTATTAAGTGACCAAGTAGCGTAACCTGAGAATGAAAAAACATCAACTCCTACCGATAGCATATCTTTCACCATTAGAACCACTTCTTTGGAGTTAACAAAGGGAGGTGCCTGTCCCCAGGAACCCCCAATCAAAGTGCAGTCAGGCCAGCAGAAAGGCCAACTTATAGCTCAGATTTACTACCTGCCATCTTGCCAAGCCCCTTATGACCCCAAGGGCACCATAGTGTCTGCTGGCTGCTCTCACACTGCTCACAGTGCTTTCATGTTGTTCTATAATGGTCTCTTTGTGTCTGTTCTGTTTTCTCCTTGTCTTTGAGAGTAGGAGCAGGTCTTATCCACCCAACATCTGTTGAAGGGCCACTCAAATGTAAATTTGGGGTGCTGATGTGAGTATGGCGGAGGGGAGAGAAAGCATAGGCACAGAGGGCACATTGTTAGGAAGGTAGATCTTAAGGAGGTGTTGCTCAGGCCTGTTAATGGCAACATGAAAACATCTCAAATCAAGTGCATCCTGTTTCATGGTTTGCATGGAGGGAGGAACATATCATTAACTGGGTGTCTGTCATTTTGTAGGCCCATCTTTAAGAACCTGGCTTACATTCCCTCATTTAGTCTTCCTAAAAACCCCTTGGCATACGTATTATTATGCCCATTTTACAGATCAGAAAACTGAGGCTTAGAGAAGTTCAGTCAATTTCCCAAGGCCACAATTTGATCAGAATCAAAACCCAAAACACGCTCTCACTCTGACAACTCTAACTGCTTCCTCCAAGACTGGAGAAGTTATGTGGGTGTTTCTTCCATCATATTGTCTCATTCCCTCAAAGCAAACAGCATTAACTTTCCAAATGTTTGATACCTAAGCTTTCCTTTACACTTTGGTCTGATGAGTTTTCCAAACTGCCCAGTGATGGTCAGAAACAACAGCAGTTTGAGTTTGGACACATGACACACTCTCTACTCTGTGTTCAGAATCTTGTCATCTCTTGTTAGAATTAAGAGAGATCCTAAGAAATCATCCATCTTGCCTGGTGCTCTCTTCAAGGACGGGAAATTGCCTCAACCTCTCTCTAATTGCTATGTTCTTCTTTACTCAAGGATCCCCAGCAGAAAATCCCTACCTTTTCTACTGCAGCGTTTTTCTTTTCTTCCAGTGTTTTCTTCTCTTGAAAGAAAAGAATTTCTTTCTAATGAAGATCTAAAGTTACTGCACTTTTAACTTAAATCTCTTATTGTATTTCTGTCTTCTAAGAAGATAAAGAAAAATGACCCAATTTATCCCCATAAAAATCCTACTATACATTTAAATTAGTAGTAATTATGCCTTCCGATCCTCTCGATCTCCTCTACATTCTTCAATTCATTTTTGGCATCCTTTAGGAATAATAATCCTGATCACAATCATATATTTTTTTATCTTTAGAGACTCCTTATTTACAAGGACCAGACTGACAGTCATAATTCCACCTCTTAGGAGATGAGCCTTTGGACTTGATCATGTGACACAATGAAAAGAACAAGGAATTTGGAGTTAGATATTCTTGGTTTCAGCTCTGGGTCAACCAATGATTAGCTTATTTACTTCTGAGCCTCAGTTTTTCCTTCAATCTATTTTATTCGTTCTCTTTCTTTTTGGAGGGAGGATATATTTTGACATTTGGGAAGTTTTATGTTTTTGTTGGAACCTAGTATATAGTTACGACAACAAACGGAATAATGCCCTCCCCCAAAGGTGTCCATGTCCTAATTCCTAGAACCTATGAATATGTCATGTTACACAGTAAAGGGGAGTTAAGGTTGCAGATGGAATTAGGGTTGTTAATCAGCTGACTTTAAGGTAAGGAGATCATTCGGGATTATCTGGGTGGCCCAGTGTAATCACAACAGTACTTAATAGTGGAAGAAGGAGAAAGGAGAGTCAGAGGGAGAAGGCACATAGGATGATGGAAGCACGGTCAGAGGAATGCAATGTGAGAAGCACTCGACCCACATGACTAGCTTTTGTGTGTGTGTGTGTGTGTGGTACGCGGGCCTCTCACTGCTGTGGCCTCTCCCGTTGCGGAGCACAGGCTCCGGACGCGCAGGCTCAGTGGCCGTGGCTCACGGGCCCAGCAGCTCCACGGCACGTGGGGTCTTCCCGGACCGGGGCACGAACCCGCGTCCCCTGCATCGGCAGGCGGACTCTCAACCACTGCGCCACCAGGGAAGCCCCAACATGGCAGGCTTTGAAGATGGAAAAAGGGGACCACGAGCCAAGGAATATGGTATCTCTAGTAGCTGGAAAGGCAAGGACACGCAGTCTCCTCTAGCACCTCCAAAAGAAATGCAGCCCTAGCATCACCTGGATTTTAGCCCAATGAGACCCATTTTGGACTTCTGACCTCCAGAACTGTAAGACAATAAATTTACATTGTTTAAGCTGCTAAATTTGTGATAATTCGTTAAAATAGCAATAGAACACCTATACACTAATGTCTTTATCAATACCCTTTGTCCCTTTTTGTTTATACTGTCTACGATGAGCAATTTTTTTTAAAGATGAAGATTTTTTAATTGAGAAGATGACTTTTTTTTTGGCCGCACCCTTCATTGGAAGCACAGAGTCTTAACCACTGGACCATCAAGGAAGTCCCTACAATGAGCAATTTTGAAATTAGCTCATAAACACTTTCTACCCCCTCTTCCCTCCCCCAGGATATAATTTGGATCCCAATTTATGTATATGTAAGGCAGTCAGCAAATTTATCATACTTTCTATGTACTCTCTCCTTTCTCATTCATGCTTTGAATACTACATTCACGTAGTCGGAGATAACCATTACAAACTATTTTCTCCCCTTTCACCACGATTTTAGTCTTAGATCATGTATTGGTTTTCTGAAGCTTATTTTCTAGTAGATTTGTCAGGAAGGGCTCATGGGAATAATATTCTCCAAGTTCTTGTAGATTCGCAACAGTCTGCCTGTAGCCTCTATATTTAAAGGTCAGCTCGGTTGCTTATCAAAAAACCTTGGCACACGTTTTCTTTCCCGTAGTGTCATAAATATGCTGACTCCATTGTCTTTGGGCATAAATAGTCTAATGTCAATCTGATTTATCTCCCTTATCAGTGACATGGTATTCTAGCTTGAAAACACCAATACTTTTCTTAGAACATGTCTTAATGCTGCCTGTTCTGGTAGATTATCTGAGATGGCTTTTTCAGTTTTTTTTCATTTTAGTTCAGGAAGGTTTTCTTGAATTCGCTCCTGAGCTTTGCTCTCTCCCTTACTCATTTCTTTCCTTGACTCTAGCGCAACCCTTTCTATTCATGTGGGCCTTGTCTTGGAAGGGCACTTCAGTAGGTCAGCTTTGAGAGTTCTTAGGGCCCACACCACTCCAGCAAAATTCTACCGTAGCATGATTCCTAGATTGGAACCTGGAAATATCCCTTCTAGTTTTGGCTCTTCTCAGGTTGACTCCTGAGTTTTCCAGGCTAATAAATCGATGGGCCATTTCTGGATTATCTGTTTCTTGGGGTCACTGAAAGTTACCATCCTTTTCCTGTCTTTCGCCGTGCACAGTGGCTGCTTCTTCACCAGTCTTGTTGCTGTTGGTGTTTTGTCCCAAATCTGTTTCTCTTTCGTGCTTGATGAAGACACCTTGCCACTTGGCTTTGTTGTAGATGTTTCTAGATTTACTATCTTAGTTGCTCTGTAATTTTTGTGGGTGTGTGAGAAGACTCAAAAGGTATGTTGCTGCCAGCACTACTACCTTCCCAGAATTCCTTTCAGTAAAATGAGATTGATAAATGATAGTAATAAAACCTACTTTCCTATGCCACAAGGTTGTTACAGAAACCAAGTGAGATAATGTCCATGATGACATGCATAAACCACGGAACAATCTACACACGTTATTTTGGATCACTCGTGGGAGAGACTGCAGCCCTTTCATCGCTCAGACTGCATTCAATGCAGCATCCACCTACCAGACATTAACAAGCTCACTTTCACGAACACTGATTACTCAGTGTCACATGGAGGTAGGGTGCAATCAGACCCCATACACTGAAATCAAAACTCCTGTATTTCCAGAGGATTATTGCTATACTATTAAACTATACACTGGAAACAGATGGCAAGTATTATATTTAACATCTTAGTATTCTAATCCTCAGTACAATATTCCAGAAGGAAAACCTGACCAAAAAGAAGAAGAAGAAGAAGAAGAAGAAAAGTCTAAATAAAATAAATTGGTTGAACAAAAGGAACCCATGGGAAAGGGTAAATTCATATTGCCATGGTTGCATTTTCTCAGAAACGTTCCCAGATTTAAAACTACAGCTGTACTACATGTAAAACAATGAAATTAGAATACTCCCTAACACCATACACAAAAATAAACTCAAAATGTATTAAAGACCTAAATTTAAGGCCGGATACTATAAGGCTCTTAGAGGAAAACATAGGCAGAACACCCTTCGACATAAATTGCAGCAAGATCTTTTTCAATCCACCGCCTAGAGTAATGAAAATAAAAACAAAAATAAACAAATGGGCCCGAATTAAACTTAAAAGCTTTGCACAGCAAAGGAAACCATAAACAATACAAAAAGACAACCTTCAGAATGGGCGAAAATATTTACGAATGAAGCAACTGACAAGGGATTAATCTCCAAAATATACAAACAATTTATGCAGCTCAATATCAAAAAAACAAAACACAGCCCAATCCAAAAATGGGCAGAAGACCTAAATAGACATTTCTCCAAAGAAGACATACAGATGGCCAACAAACACATGAAAAGATGCTCAACATAACTATTTACTAGAGAAATGCAAATCAAAACTCCAATGAGGTATCACCTCACACTGGTCAGAATGGCCATCATCAAAAAATCTACAAACAATAAATGCTGGAGAGGGTGTGGAGAAAAGGAAACCTTCCTACACTGCTGGTGGAAATGTAAATTGGTACAGCCACTAGGGAGAACAGTATGGAGGTCCCTTAAAAAAATAAAAATAGAGCTACCATATGATCCAGCAATCCCATTCCTTGGCATATATCCGGAGAAAATCATAATTTGAAAGGATGCATGCACCCCGACGTTCATTGCAGCACTATTTACAATAGCCAGGACATGGAAGCAACCTAAATGTTCATCAACAGAGGAATGGATAAAGAAGATGTGATACATATATACAATTGAATACTACTCAGCCATAAAAAGGAATGAAATAATGCCATTTGTAGCTACATGGAAGGACCTAGAGACTGTCATACAGAGTGAGGTAGGTCAGAAAGAGGAAGACAAATATCGTATAATATTGTTTATATGTGGACTCTAGAAAAATGGTACAGATGAACTTATTTGCAAAGCAGAAATAGAGTCACACACGTAGAAAACAAACTTATGGTTACCAGGGGTGGAAGCGGGATGGGATGAATTGGGAGATTGGGATTGACATATACACACTGCTATATATAAAATGGAAAACTAATGAGAACCTACTGTATAGCACGAGGAACTCTACTCAATGCTCTGTGGTGACCTAAATGGGAAAGGAATATAAAAAAGAGTGGATATGTGTATATGTATAACTGACTCAGTTTGGTGTGCAGTAGAAACTAACACAACATTGTAAAGCAACTATACTCCACTAAAAATTAATTAAAAAAATAAGAAAATAGAGAGTGGACAGAAAAAGAAAAAGAACTATAGCTGTCAACCCCTATAGTTACTGACAGCAATTTACTTTTTAAATGATAAAAAAAAGGGCTCCATGGAAATACCTAAAAGGAGAAAGGTAGAAGTGAATGAGTTCAATAAAAATATGGAAATCCATTTTAAAGATGCCAGAGGCAAGGTTTGGGTACAGAAAAATAACGAAAGCATGCAAACATATTACAGAATAACAGAGCTCTTGTCACTTTCCTGCCTCCTTGTGGTAATTATCCTGAAAGGTCAGAGAAGAGTTTTCTTGACTATACGAAATAATTTAAGGCAATAAATGCTGTTTAAAAGGCAGTTGAGGGCCCTGGAGAACAATACGTGTGAGTCAGCAGGTCCTGGAGAGGGCAGAGCAGGCCACAGGAGCTCACTCCTCAGGACCTTTCCTCCTGCCCTGCTCAGGAAATCTGAAAAAAGCCCAGTAGACTTGCCTTGCTGGCCTCACTTCTGCAGCCTCCAATCCCCACAGTCCACCTCTCCTGGCAATCAGGTCCCTTTCCTCTGCACTTTGATGGAAAGTCTCTGGCCAAGGTCACCAAAGATTCCCCATAATGCCACCAAATCCCCCAGTCCTCACACAATCCTTGGGTGGGTGATGCACTGCTGACCACCCCCAGATCTTCGCCAACCTCCACTTCCTCAACTGTTTCTTTCCCGGTTTTGCCTCAGCATCTCTGACTGAAACCACTCAGGTGTCTCCAGCAGTTCCCTCTTTCCTACCTGCCCCTTAAATGTGGTTGGTCCCAGGGTCCCCTAAAAGGTTTGTCTGTTTGTTCTCATGGCTTCCACTACCATTTCTGGGCTGAAGACAGCTATACCAGTGCCTGGTTCTGGTCTCCATCTTGCCCAGCCCAGCCAAGCATTTCTTTTTTTTTCTTTTTTATAAATTTACAAATTTATTTATTTATCTATCTATTTATTTATTTAGGGCTGGTCCATACCCACCATCTACTTCCTTTTTTCAGGGTCCTGCAGTCCAAGAAACTATCCCTCTGCCCTAAATCACCCCAGGGCTACGTACCAGACAACTAGGGACCATCCTTACAGCCCAGAGCCTGCCCAAATTATTCAAACTATTCAATAATAAGCCTGCTCTGTTTGTCTACCCTGCCTTGCTCATTCCTTTTCACAAAAAACACAATAAAGGCTCTTGCTTACATTTCCCGCTCACTCTTTTTGCCTGCTGACTGACTCTGGTGCTTCCCCATGTGGCCCTGCATGATGTGGAGTGCATCCTGATTCTAGGGATCTGTGAGTAAGAACTTATTCCTTCATGGCAGTCATTTCCATGTCTGCATGTCTTACCATACTTGAGTAAAACAAATCCCAGGAACATTTTAAAATGCAGGGCCTTGGAACTTCCCTGGCGGCCCAGTGGTTAGGGCTCTGTGCTTCCACTGCAGGGGCATGGGTACAATCCCTGGTTGGGGAACTAAGATCTTGGCATGCCGCATGGTGTGGCCAAAAAGAAAAAAAAATAAATAAATGAAACAATAATAAAATACAGGGCCTGTGAAGCTTCTGCTCAGATTTTTACAGCCCAGAATTTCTGACTAAGAAACCTCAGCTAAACTGAACTGGTAAATGTCTTCCCTTTGCTTAACAAAGTAACACAAGGAAGGTATTAAAAGCAAGAACAGGGGCTTCCCTGGTGGCGCAGTGGTTGAGAGTCCGCCTGCCGATGCAGGGGACACGGGTTCGTGCCCCGGTCCGGGAAGATCCCACGTGCCGCGGAACAGCTAGGCCCGTGAGCCATGGCCGCTGAGCCTGCGCGTCTGGAGCCTGTGCTCCGCAGCGGGAGAGGCCACAACAGTGAGAGGCCCACGTGCCGCAAACAAACAAACAAACAACAAAAAAAGCAAGAACACTTTGGGAACGTTCTGTTTGGACAAGTGTATTGACAAGTGTTGAAGGTTTGCTCCAAGGGGGCTTCTCTTTTCTTTTTTTAAAGATGTTTGAAATGCTTAAGAGAATTTGATCTACTAAATTTTAGGAAAGTTTTTCACACTAGATTTGTGAATCTGCCTTTGTAAATGTGAGAGAATCAAATGTATTAACTTTGTAAATGTAATTTGAAATATCTAAGGTAATTCGAGTAATTAAAGTTGAAACTGGTGTTAAATATTGAGGAGAATTTGATATGTCAAATTTATGAAATAAGTGCACATTAAATAAACAATTTAAGTGATGGTTCTTTTTCTTATACAAAAATCACTAAGGTTATAAATATAACTTATAAGTTGAGCTTAAAAGCTTAAAAATATAGGTTTTTATATTTATTACTTTGATAAATTTAATAGTTAGACACAAGTAACTATAAGAATATTTTTCTGTGCATGAAAGCTCTTTGCACAGAATAATCAGTAACACAAAATCTTTCAAAGGCTTCACAATGCACCTAAAATCAAGTCTAAAATCCTTAGCACAGTGCAAAGTTCCTGGAGAGGCAAGTCAACTGCTGCACCCCTTTCCTTGTCATCCCCATGCTTCTCCATCCTCTGCCTCACTTCCCAAACCTAGTCTCTGGGGCTACCTATTGCTGGCTGCCAGCTGCCCTACCCCCTATACATGCCGGGGCCATCTTAACCTTCCTCCCCATCTGGCTCTCTCCTGCCCTTCCTTCAAGTCCCAGCTTGAATGTCTCTTCCAACCAAGCCCCTTCTGAAGCCAACTCGTATGATATTCTGTACTTGGCAAGTAAAAATCCACATTAGAATTCCCACCTATGTATTAATTGCTTTGGGCTCCCTTGGACGCTCAGGGGCTACTTCTTGGGCAGAAACAACCTCCTCCGAGTGGTACCGTTTGGCCAGGTCCCCAGTAGGTGTTTTCTAAAGCAACAAGCAAGTTCCTTGTCTTTTGAAATTCAGTAAGAAGGCCACAGGTGACACTTCAGACCCCAGGACGAATCCCCAACCACTGATGTTTGAGGCAAGGGAATGCGAGCCCTCTGCCTCATATGACCACACCCTCCCAATGCAATGTCCCCCTACCCAGTCTTTCATCTGCTGCAAAGTTTTGGCCAAATCTCTTCTCTTCATCTATGAAAGATATCTGATGCTTAGCAGGGCCATAATATTCTAAAGAAATGGAAATGGTACAATTGTATAGAAAAGAAAAAGAAAGAGAACCTCGACTCTTCACTCCATTCACACACAAAAAACTTTTGGGGGATGTATTATAAACATAAATGTAAAACCTAGAACTATAAAGCTTCCAGAAGAGGACCTAAGAGGATATTTTCACCACTTTGGGACAGGCAGATTTCACACATAGGACAGAAAGAGCCTTAACCACAAAGGTTTGGGGTTGTTTAGGTTGTTTATTTAAATAGTTCTTTTATTCTGCCACACTGGTAAGTGTTATATGATATACTTGCCAAGCTGATATTTGAAATTCGATATTTGATACAGCCCCTTTCATTTCTAAAAACCCCAAATCTTAAAAAGTTCATACTTATTAACATCACCAGAAATGTTATCCTAGTGGATCCTGGATCAGAGGGAAAAAAATATTGCTATAAAGGATACCATTCAGATAACTGCTGAAATTTGAGTATGGAGTGTATAATTTTACTCAGGTCATGTAAGAGAATGTCCTTATTCTTATGAAATGCATGATGAAATATTTAGGAATATAGGGATATTTATATGCCATTTACTTTCATATGATTCAGGGAAAAAATACATATGACAGAAAGAGTGAGAGAGAGAGAGAGACAGAAGCAGAGAGCGACAGTGAGCAAATGTGGCAAAATATTAACAACTGAGGAATCTAGGTAAACAGCATATGAGTGTTTTTTGTACTTTTCTTGCAACTCTTCTGTAAGCTAGAATTTGGTTTTTTTTTTAATTTTAAGAACTAAAAAAAAAAAAAAGTTCTTGCTGAAATTGAATTGAATCCTGTCTCCCAAAGACTCCCATCTCTTTGGATCTAATTCTGTCCCTTATGTGATCTTTCTGGACAGACTGATGTTTTTCCACTATGATAGCATTTCAGACATCAGAATGATGGTATCATGACTCTCCCCAACTTTTTCTCACCCGGTAATCTGGATGGGAACTTCACTTCCTTCCTGACCTTTACCCCGCCCTGCTCCCTAGATCTTCTTTCTGCTCCACTCAGGGCAGATATAAACACACACGTACACACACACAAACACGCATACCCACAAGTATCTATACTAAGTGTGGCGTCCTACTTTGGGAACCTCTGTCAGCTCCCACATGTGCAGAGCCGTCCATGGGAACGCACAAGGAGTTATTTTCTTCCCTGCATAAAAAACCTCAACAATGTCAAAGGTTTCTCAATGCGACCGTGACACAGCCTGTCACCCGCTGCATTGGCAAAGAAAAACTGGAGCGCGAAGTATTGTCTCTTTTGGCAGGACTATGAGACAAATGGAGCCTCAGGAACTCACAATGTGTGGAAAAGAGAAGAAATGACATAAAAGCCTGCCGTAGAAAGGTTGCTATGGTGTGATGTGTTTTTTCCCCCACCCCTCTTTTCAGAGCCAGAAAAAAAAATGAATGATGGTAGGTTTCACCAGTTCTTTCTTAAGTGAATGAATGAGGCTTTCCCGAAGAAAACTGTCTCACAACATGAATGGCTCCATCACACAATCTGGCGACACAATCAAACATTAGAAACCCAGATCGTTATAAGCTCTAGCCAATGCACAAAGACACAAGATGAATCTGAATTCTGAGGATGTATATTCACATTTAAAGTATTGACTGATGGCATGGATTGCGTGAGACCTGCCTAGAGTAGTCCGGTACATTTAGCATGACCAAAACCTTGCTATAGAAATGAGCACCCCGGAAATGTATTGTTACCAAGATACCTCAAAACGTGTTTGCGAGGGTGTTCCCAGGGCCTGGCAAAGGAGGTTTGAAATACAGCCAGATTCTTGAGGTCCCTTCCACCTCCTTGATTCTGAGCATAAAGGGTTCTTGCAGACTCTGTGTTAACAGTAGAACATGAGCACCATCTAAAGGCTACATACCAGATGTCTTGCCAGTGTGAATGTTGCTCGAAATGCTGTTTGCTGTGATATATAATGCTTTGGGGGATTGACACTGAAAAATTTTGCCTACCTAGAATGACGCAGTGGGCCACTACCACATGCTATATGTCTGGGATGGTTATATTTCTGGAGAGGTACATGTTATCTGTAGTGCTTGCCTGTTTGAAAGAGTAGGCCATGGTTGGTTTGTTTTTTTAAATTTTTTATTGAAATATAGTTGATTTACAATGTTGTGTTAGTTTCAGGTGTACATATATATATATATATATAAACATATATATATATATATATATATTTTTTTACATTCTCTTCCCTTTAAGGTTATTACAAGATATTGAGTAGAGTTCCCTGTGCTGTACAGTAGGTCCTTGTCATTTATCTGCTTTATATATAGTAGTATGTATACTTTAATCCCAAACTCCTAATTTACCCCTCTCCCCCCTTCCCAAGAGTAGGCCATGTTTATCAGAAGCTCTATTGGCTGAGTTTTACCCAAATCCTTTGTATTCAAAGCCAAGTGAAGTCTGACTTAAAGTTTCTTTGGGAAGTTTCCAGGGCCCCGGTGGTAAGCTGGAGTCC
This sequence comes from Delphinapterus leucas, assembly GCF_059928025.1. Classification (NCBI taxonomy): domain Eukaryota; kingdom Metazoa; phylum Chordata; class Mammalia; order Artiodactyla; family Monodontidae; genus Delphinapterus; species Delphinapterus leucas. The sequence continues at coordinate 93,910,631 of NC_143150.1, read as the reverse complement.
CCAGATTACCTAGAAGTTACTAAGGACCTATTAGAAATAGGAGCTGGTCTTAAAAAGACTTGAGTGGTAGGAGGTTTTTAAAATAGATTGACCTTAGATCCTGACCCTCTGATACAGTCCTCCAATGCGAACGTGACTTCTGAGGGTCAAACCTTGGTGTGTGCGGGGACAGAGAATGGATATGGAGCAAAAAGAAAAAGAATCTTAAGCTCGGTAGACAGAAATCTGTGGTTAGTTTGCCTCTGCCCCTTACTGGTTGTGAGACTCAGGGCAAATCACTCAAGCTCTCTAAGCTTTGGTTTCCCTGTCTGTAAAATGCACCTAACAACCAAGTTGTTGAGAGGATTAAATTAGAGATTGTACTCATCGTGTCTAGCCCAATACTGGATGCAGCATAAATATTCCACGAATGATGTCATGGGCTTATTAGTTTAAAATCAGACGCTCCTGTTTGAGGCAACACAGTGAACAAAGAAAGGCTTAAGGATCTCGTGCATTAGCACGGGGCCCCAGCAGTAGATTCGGAGTCTCAGATCTAACAATGCCCACCAGGTTCCTCTGACACACAGCCCAGGCTCTTGCTTTTGTCTTTCAAAATGGCCTCTCTGCTCAGCGCTTCCTTAGTGTCTGCCATCGGCTCTGCCTTTCCCCTGCACGATCTTGCTTCTGCTTTTAGCACAGGTGGTTTTGTTGTCAGGGTATTTGAAGTTTTCCTTTGATGGCCCTGCAACTAAGCAACTTAATTACAAATGAGCACTCTGCCTAAAAGCCTGTATCGCTCCGCTCTCTTTTTTCCTCAGATACCTCTGGCATATAGCCAGGGCCTCGATACACAAAAGCAAAGGGTTGGCTGACCCACCCTCCCACCACTGAACGACCCCCATCCCTTCCCATCCATCTGCTGCTTGCTGCCTTTGTTAGAAGGGAAAAGAGGAAGAGTGAGCTAGGAGGAAAGGATCATGAAAATGTAATACATTTTTCATGAAATGTAACATGTTTAACCTTTTTAAAAAAAGTTCTCAAAATGAATGAAGCATTACCAGCGATTCATTCTGTTCCGAGTTGGGTCAAAGCAATATTTTAATGAGCTTACTTCTATTTTTTTCTTTTTTTTAATTAAGTTTTATTGGACTATAGTTGATTTACAATGTTGTGTTAATTTCTGCTGTACAGCAAAGTGAATCATTTATACATATACATCTATCCACTCTCTTTTAGATTCTTTTCCCATATGGATCATTACAGAGTATTCGGTAGAGGTCCCTGTGCTATACAGTAGGTTGAGCTCACTTCTATTTTTAATCACTTATATAAAATATCACCCATGTACAACTCTTGAAAAGAAGAAAAGGAAACATGGATAAACTCAATAAGTAAAAATATCAGTTTTCTCAGTGGTGAAAGTACAACAGAAACAGACCGTTTAGAAATTCCTTTACCTTGAGAATAGGTAAGTGTTAGAGCAAGGCTCTGTGTGTGTGTGTGTGTGTGTGTGTGTGTGTGTAAAGGATATTCATGATATGGGAAGAGATCTTCATAATCTGGTCTACAAAACTGAGTATTGGAAAACGTGACTCACTCTGGATCACACAGCTGGTTGGTGGTGGAGCCAGGAATGCATTTGGGGTTCCTGACTCCTAGGATATTGTTGAGCAAAGCCACGTGGACGGTAAAGTCTCTTAAATGTCCAAGTAACTATTGCTTGTGAGGTTCTAAACCAGTTCAGCCATAGTTTGTTGCCTCAACCTCTTTGATCTTGTCCTTAGACTTGTCCACCATATTTGCCCTTTTTTTCACAGGGATTTCAGTACATATATTTCCAAAATAATGTATGGTTGGAATTGACATGCACTGTGACTATAAAATAAGCACCAGATTTCAAAGACTTGGTGTGACAAAAAGAATGTGAACGATCTCAGTAATAAATTTTCATATCGATTACATGTTGAAATGATAATATTTGGGATAGACTCGATGGAGTAAAATATGTTGTTAAAATTAATTTTACCTGTTTAAAAAATTTTTTTAGTGTGGCTACTATGAAATTAAAAATGATTTATGTGGGGAATTCCCCGGCGGTCCAGTGGTTGAGACTCTGTGCTTCCAATGCAGGGAGCATGGGTTTGATCCCTGGTCAGGGAATTAAGATGCCATGTGGTGTGGCCAAAAAAACCCCAAACAAACAAAAATGATTTACGTGGCTCACATTACAGCTTCAGTCATATAGAATTGTAATTTTCCAATTTTAATTAGATATTCTACTCTTTGCTCAAATCCAATATTTGCAACAAAAGTTTCTGGCTCTGGGTAAATGACTACTGTTTTGGCAAAATAGAAATTAATGCAAGAGATAGATGATTTAGATATATTAAGCTGTGCTAATCAATAATTGTGCTGTTTCGGGAAAATGTATAAATTGTGATAATCCGTAGTTGTACTATTCTGGAAAAGTAGAAATTAATGTAAGGAATAAATGATTTAGATGCGTTAATTTGTACTATTTAACATAATCCTCCCTTCCTTGTGGTGGAACATATAGTCCCTGACTCTCTGGTGTCCTTAAATTTAAATTTAAATTTAACCAAAAATGTGCCTTCATGAAGTTCTTCCAGCAGGCCACTACTCAGAACATACTTCAGAATAGGCTCGTTAACTCACAGCTGCAAGAGTTATTATTAAAGGGGGGTGTGAAGCAGGGGGAGAGAAGACAGGGTTTTTGAGAATAATTGAATGATGGGAGGAAGAGAAGGCTGTACACTATTTTAGAATAAATTAATTTCCCAGAAAAATATTTAAAAACTTGCACATTTCATTGCTTTAGTTGTTTTCATCTAAGCCTGATTCATGCATGGAGGAGGGCAAATAAAACGATCTAATAAGTGTCTTCTGCCACTAGAATGAATGTAATTTTAAGGCAGAATACACAAACTAAAAATTAAGTTGTAAAATAACAACCAGTTCTGATTTATTTCTACCAATTTAGTACTATAACCTTAAAAATGAAAACTTTTTATCGTATAGCAATATAACAAGAAATGTTAAAAATGCATAAATTTTTGCTGGGGAAAATTATGGATAAGAATAATGTTCGGCTTAACCAAAGCTCTATTAGAGAAGTTACAACTTGTTTGAACTCTGAATGCATAATGCAAATGGTTGCTAATACTCATGAGTGCTACTCAGTGCCAGGCATGGTTCTGGGTTTCTACACATCATGTATTAACTCATTTAATCCTCATAATAGAACCATGAAGTCTATACGTAGACTCATCCTATCTTACAGATGGGAAATCCAAGGCACAGAAAGGCCCAATAGCTTGCCCAGGAGTCACATGGCTAATAAACAGCCGAGCAAGGGTGTGAATTCAGGCAGCCTGGCCCCAGAGTTCATGCTCTTAACATGCAGTGATACGTGTGTTGAGCACTATGAATTAGCGGGTAAAAGTGGGCAAAGAGTTATTAAGAAAGTCTTAGAATGTTGGTTTCAACAACAATAATGAAAAATTCATTTTCATGGTTCATGAGAGACTGTCATGCAAGAAGAATCAAGAATAGAGCACTGGCCAATGGCGTGAGCATTGGTTGAAAAGTCAGGAGACACAACATCAAAAACCTCTATAGAATAAGAGAGTTGGATGACATGCCTTCCATGTTCCTTTTTTGGACCAATGATTCCGTTAGCTATGGTTTCTCATGGCTTCTTCCAATGACAGTTACCTAAAAAGTCATGAATCACAAATGAAGCTGTGTAGCTTAATAAGGGCAGGCAAAGGATACTGTTCCTATGTGAAGAGGAAATAATTGGATGGTAGTGTTATAGAAAAAACACACTGCTGGCGTAGAACAAAATTGAAGAGGACACATTGTTAAGACTTTAGTTACTTAAAACCATATGCAGGGGGCTTCCCTGGTGGCACAGTGGTTAGGAATCCAACTGCTAATGCAGGGGACACAGGTTCGAGCCCTGCTCCAGGAAGATCCCACATGCCGCGGAGCAATTAAGCCCTTGTGCCACAACTACTGAGCCTGCGCTCTAGAGCCCGCGAGCCCCAACTACTGAAGCCTGCACGCCTAGAGTCCGTGCTCCACAACAAGAGAAGCCACCGCAGTGAGAAGCCCACGTAGTGCAACGAAGAGTAGCCCCTGCTCTCCGCAACTAGAGAAAGCCGGCGCACAGCAGTGAAGACCCAACACAGCCCAAAATAATAAATGAATAAATAAATAACCCAAAACATATGCAGGGTTTGGAATGTCAGCTCTTAGAAGGAAAGATCTTTGCCTCTTTAAGTTTATTTCCACTGCACATATGCATGGACAGTTACTTTATATACACTTTGCGATTATGATGGCAATATTAGGTTTGGTGATCATTTTGAAGATAATGAAGACTTGTAGGATACCAAAAAAGAAAGTCCAAGTGATTAGAAACCATAAGAATTTATTCATACTGTCTGTGAAGTGGGGATAATATTAACCTCAAGGTCTGTTGGGAGGATTAAATGAGATAAAGCAGAGAAAAGTGCTCAGCACAATGCCTGCTTCATTACACTCTGTTAATCAAGGTTAAAAATGATGATGATGCCGATGACGACAGCGATGAGAGCAACCATGATGATGACAATGACACGCCACACAAGTCAAACTGCTCCAAGGGAGCCATGTCTAACTCTGAACAATTTTAAAATAAACCATTCAGTTTACCATGTACGTGTAACACTAGGATATTGAAGCTATTCAAAAGATTACAGCCAAATACAAAAGGGTTTTAAACTCACAAGCACAGCTTTGGTTTCATATATAATTTGAAATGTATTTATTTTCTGCAGAAGTTTGTATTTGAACAGTACAGTCTCTAAAGTTCTATTGGGTCAAGGCCCTGTATGCTTTGTGTCAACAAGCTCTTCACATTCCGGAATCGTAGTTTACTAACGAGAACTGACAGGTACCAACACAAGATGGTTTGGTGGTCTTTTCCTTCTGTCTTCAATCTTTAGAAAAAAGAAAAAGAAGGTGTTTGGGAATTGCAAAGAAAGCACAGGCTTTAAGATCAGAAGACAACCTCTGGTTTCTTATCCATGAGATTTTTGTAATAATTAACTTACCTCATAAGGATGAGATACCATCTGTGCAAGTGCTGTACCAATATAATGTTATTATAGAAAGTCATAGCTCCTTACTTTTAAAATGGCCACCTTAAAACCAAGCACACAAGATTGCCGGCTTTGTGGGTTATCTCTGTATGTCACCAGTGCACTTATCATAGTCATCTCTCACCCTCTCTGGGTTGTGCGCATATGAAAATCAAAGTTATGGCTTTTTCACCACAGTAGCTCCAGCATTTAGCATTCTAGTTGACACATAGTAGGTGCTGGTACATATGTTTAAGCTATGCATTTAGAGGAAGCAGAAACATTGATTTGAACCCTAAATATTATTGGCCACTTAAGAAGACAAGATGGCGTAGATGTAATAGCTTCCTTTTACAGGTCAATAAAATATGTAAAAGTTACTGTTGCAGGTTTGGTTCCCAAGAGTCAGAGGCTGAGATGGAACTTGCGATGCAGGGTATTTATTAGGGATCAGCACCTGTGGAACACAAGGAGGGAAGCAAGTGCGGGCAGGAAGAGAGGTAGAGCTGACACGCCTCAGCCAACCCAGTTGGATGGCTCTGGAGAGAGAATTGCCCGCTAGAGTTGTCTTTCATCAGACTAAGATAGCCAGCCTCTTATTACCCCACCTACATATCAGTCACTGAATGTGAGAGCCACCCCTGGAAGAGTATGCCCTTGGGCAAGGTGACTCTGCAGCTGAGGCAGACCTGGAAAGGATTGACAGCTGAGGCAACAAATCCTTTCCTGGTGCATGCATGTCCATGTTCACCATGGTCGCCAGATTTTAAATGTTCTGTCTACCACGTGAGAAGATGGCATTAATATTTGAGGGCACAGCATGTCTTTAATCAATGAGAAATTTGGAATTACATTCATAATTGAGTTAAAGAAATTACCCATGTTTTCATAGATTTATGGTAGAATATACCAAAATATTTCATTAATATAGCGAAGACTTATGGGCAAACATTGATTTGTTGGCATATGATGTCATTTTCTCATGAACTATTGTCCTTCAGCAAGTAGTTGCTGGGTACCTGTTAGCACACTGAAACAGGCTTAGTAATGCCTGTTTCAATGTGCAAATAGTCCTCCTGGGGTGTAATGATACAGCTATGGGCAGAACCTCTCTTCCCAGATCCAAGCCTCTCCATTATTCTAGCTCTGGAAGGGAATGGGCTTGTCTGTCTACCAGGATGTGGCTCTGCCCTGGGGTCATGAAGAAGGCAGCTTAAGCAGGATATGGCTTCCCTTTCCCATCTAAGCCTTCCCAAACCCCTTTTCCCCCAGGCATTTGGCATGCCATCTTGGGTAGCTCTCTTGCTCGAGTGTGTATGTTTCAACGGGGCCTGAAGAAGCGACCAAAAGCAAATCTGTACCTTAATTTCTCCAACGTCACAAAGAAGAAATCAACTTCCTCAAACAGTTCCCCAGTCATAATGTGTAGGCATCCTGTTCTACCTAATACAAAATAATGTGTTGAGTGGATTAGCAAACACTTGAGTTTAGCAGAAAGCCAACTGCTATTTCCTCAGGACCAGGCGTGGTTGATTTGTCCTTCATTCTAAACTTCTGGGGAAAGTTCAGGAGGTTACATGAATAAAACCGAAGTGATTGGTCTGGGAAACTGAGATCCCAAGAAAATCAGTTCAGCCCATAAACTTCTCCATTTTCCACTATACTATTAACTCATTATTATTAAATGCTTATGAATTATGAGGGCAAGATCAGTTTACAAGAGGCTTGCCCTGCACCATTGTGGATTATCACACAGAGTTTTAAGATGTAAGCTACTGAGATTATAAGATATTTTAATTTCCCTTTATTCATGCAGAGCAAATGGGGAAGACATTCCTTAGGCATTCCACGAGCAGTGTTTTTAAATGATCAATGTTTTCATTTGGTTCTCTCTCAATCCTTAGGGGTAGACATTAACATAAGGCTAAATATGTTTAATTTTTGAAAGATATAATGCAAATTCCATAGTAACTTAATATCCAATAATGTCTAAATTCTCTCAGTTCCCAGGGCTATTTTTAGGTCTTTAGGAAAACTATAACTCTTTTTCCTCCTTCTCAGCCTTGATATGCCCCCATTAAATTTTTTTCTAAAATACATTTATTTACTTATTTTTGGCTGCTTTGGGTCTTCGTCGCTGGGCGCGGGCTTTCTCTAGTTGTGGTGAGCAGGGGCTACTCTTCGTTGCAGTGCGTGGGCTTCTCATTGCGGTGGCTTCTCTTGTTGCGGAGCACAGGCTCTAGGCGCATGGGCTTCAGTAGTTGTGGCTCGTGGGCTCAGTAGTTGTGGCTCACGGGCTCTAGAGCGCAGGTTCAGTAGTTGTGGTGCATGGGCTTAGCTGCTCTGCGGCACGTGGGATCTTCCTGGACCAGGGGATCAAACCCGTGTCCCCTGCATTGGCAGGCAGATTCTCAACCACTGCGTCATCAGGGAAGCCCTGCCCCCATTAAATTTTACTCTCTCTCACTGTACTCTTTTCCAGCCCATTCACCATAATCAGCATACAAGATCCTGAGAAAAGCGGGGCTCCTTTCACTGGCAAGGGGAAGGGAAGAACCCATGGCTGCAGAGAGCAGGAAGTCTGGGTTCCAGTTCCAAAGCCAAGATGACGTGTGTGACTCTGGGCAAGTTCCTGGATTTCTGCAGGTCTACGTTTGCTCATCTATTTAGCGAGAGAGGAGAATGGAAGCTTTTTAATGGCCCTCCCAATGCCACCATTCTATGATTCTCTAATGTTCCAAGCATATTCTACTTTTTGCCATGGGGGAAACTTTGACAATAGACCACATAAAAGAATTTGGAGGGAACACTTTCTATGGCTTCAAGAGAATTTGGAACATAATGACTCATATAACTGCCCCCTCCAATCCCAAACTGGTAGTAAGGAAATAAAGACTGGAGTTTGGGACATATGACTCTCAAAGCAAATTGAGTTTTCAAAGCCAGGAAGAGATATTTTAAGACTAGAAGTATTATTTTCGCTTTTCGATTAGTGACATGAAAGAATAGCTATAAATGTGACCAGCAGTTAATACTTTCATTATTGGTTAAGAACTATAACCATTTAACTTTAGGTATTAAATTTAATTCTTTTTTTATAGCAAAATTTCTCTTCATATAATGGTCCAAATTACCATTTCGCATTTGCCTTCAGAATGGGGAGAACTTCCAATTTAGTGGACTGGCTGGCTCTGTCACTATGAAGGTTAAGATCAAGGTCAAGGTTTAATAGTATTAGTTTCATTGTGTTCCAAAGCCACAGATATAAATTTAATCCCAGAGATGATGGTGTGTGAATTAATTTCCCACAGGTTGGCTGTACTAACAGTGGGGTGCACCATCACCTCTGGTGCACCAAGACAGCATGGTGTCAAGGTTGCCTTGGAAACTGAGTTGCCAGTCTGGGTTAGTGTTGAGATGCCTGCAGTGGATATAGCACTATGCTAGCACCATGAGTATTCTTGTAAATGCTCATGCGTACCATTGGCCCTGGATCACTGGACGGTCAATGACACAGAGACCATTGTTTGTGAACTATTTGTTTTCCTTCTGGCTCTTCAGACTTCATTTATGGATACTTATTTTCTTCTGAGAATAGTGGCTAAGGGAGCCAGAATGCATCAGATTTTGTGCTCATTCAGCAAGCTAAATTCTGAGACTAAAGGCCACATTTCATAAGCCCCCCCCCCACCCTAGTACATTGATTTCAAAAAAATGCCTCCACCGTGCATTCTGAAACCCGATCTCCCTCTATTTCTGGATCCCCCACACACACCATAGGGGATGCGCTGTAGTAGGATGTTGAGTAGGAAAAAACAATCCTTACACCGTCAAAATTTTGAAGATACTCTCTTTTTATTTCAAAACATGGGAATAACTCAAATTTTGAGCCTCAAGGACCAAAATATATTTGAACCAAATGTTCAGAAGATGAGCCAGGCCACCATTTTCGGCAGCAAGCTTCCCATGGACAGGTGGATATTAGAGAATGATGCCCACGACATGGCTAAAGCTATAGCATACCCACAAATAGATTCGTACTTGGTTGTCTAATTTGCATGCATGAATATAAAGCATTCTCCATGCCACTAGTACATATATGCCTTTTTCAAAGTCAGTGCAGGATCCATATTTGTGCAGGTCTTTAAAAGTCTGCTCCCTTACAACATGTTAACATAATTTATCTGAGAGAGCCTCAAGATGACAATTCTTTAAGCCACTTTTACTTCCCCAAAGTCATTTCTGAATAATAATGATGGCTATCAGGAGTTCCAGCATCACATAGGAGAATCTGTTTGTTAGTGATTTTAATGTCAGTTAGCTGGCTGTGAATGAACCTGGCTAAACATATCCACATGCTTGGTGCCTGGAATTTGAAATTGGTAACCTTTAGCAACAATGGCAACCTTAGACCAAATGACGAGATAAAAAAAAAAAGAAGAAGAAGAAGAAAAAAAAAGCCAGAGGATGTCCCAGAAAGAATTGGGCTTTCCTGCTTTCCAAAGCAAATGCTTCCCTAATCTGCACCAAACAGTGACAGCCTGACCCACTCTTGCATGGGGGCCTACTTTTCCCACTAATGCTGAATTGTTGGAAACCCAAACAGCATTCAGCGCCAAGGGGGAAATTGCCTGAATCTGAAAAGGAACCAAAAGAAATTGTACCAGGGAAAGGAGATGGGAATGGAAAACAAGTTCCCAGAGTATCTCTGTCAACAAGCATGTAGAGTCTTTATTACTAGAATACGCAGAATCCCGTGGGAATTGCTACATATATATTTTTTTTTTTGCCTTAGCTCTTCCCTTGCCAGTCCTTCCCTGGCTGGTTGAACTGTTTCAGCGAGGGGGAGGGACTGTCCCATCCAGAAGCCACTCAACAGCAGGCCTCAGGAGCTGCACTCCTCGCAGTGACAGGAGAGGATGTACCGGTAGGTGGCCGTGAGTCGCATGCCCCCAGAGCAGCGCAGCCTCAGTGCCTTCAGTTTGGACGTCTGGGGCCGGCAGCAGTGACAGGAGGAACGGAAGGGCTGCTTGAGGACAGTGCTGAAGGAGACCAAGGGCTCGGAGCGTGATGCCTGGCTGCAGTGCCCCTCGCACCGGGCCAGGAGTACCATCTGGGGAGAGAAAAGAAGTGGTTACCCCCACTGGGGAAGCCCAAACTTCAGCCAGGTCCCACAGCATCCTTTAAAAGGCCCTAACACTCCTGGCTGGATGAGTTCCTGCTGGAGAAGACCAGTGGCTCTCAACCCTGGTCACACATTGGAATCACCTGGCAAATTAGCTTTTATTTTACTTTTTCCCTAATTTTAAAGTTTACTTTAAAAATGTAAATGTCTCTCAATATTTAACAGGTAAAGAAAATATGATATTGGTTTATTTTATGTGGTTGTTATATTTTATTTTTATTTTCCAAGTAATACAGCTTAAGAATATTTATACACCTACTTTTAAGTCCACAGTTTAGCACTCTTATTTGTATGGCTTTAAAAGTTAGAGCACAAGATCTTTACAGTAAGGATTGGGGAAAAAAGATTCATTCAAAATGAAGCCTGATATAATATAAACATGTTTTTCTCTGTACTTTATTTTAAATACATTAATTTTTAAATGATGCTCATCTTTTTTTTCATCTGGTGGTAAAATACGAGTGCAAATTTTTATCAAGATAAAGTTTACCACAGATATACATGAATTTTTCCAGTTGAAAATGGCCCTTCAGCTGCCATTAAATGAAATTTCCCAACTTAAGTGAAAAAGAATTGGTAGCTGTCATTATAAGCAAAAATATAAAGTACTATAGCATCACCTACATTGCTGCAAATTCGCTTTTAAAATGTCAACACCCAGGCCCCATCTCGGACCAAGTGAATTAAAATCCTTTGGAGTTGAGCCCAGGCTTTCGTGGTTTTCCAAGCTCTTTAGGTGATTCCAAAGTGTGCTGAGGGTTTAGAACCACTGGACGCGGCCCACCACCACGATGTGCAAATAAAAACCAAAGAACAAAAGAAATTTCTACTGACAGGTGGTAGTCTACCGTTGGACCCATGCCAGTTCTATTAGTCTGAAAATGTAGAAAGTCATTCCAAATTGCCATCAGAGGGTAAGTAAAGAATGACTACAGAGAAAAGGAATTTGCTACGTGCAGAGAATTACTAAAGAAAAGGAATATGGTTTCTGAAGAAGAAAAAGAGGATAACTAAGTGATATTTAGGAAGAAATATTCTGGGCACCACAACTTGAAACAAGAGAGTGAAATAGAAAAAGGGTATGTTTTGGGACCTGGAATCACACTTCTGGGCTTATACACTGAAGGATCCTGAGATTTGTGCAATTGAGTTTTCAGTCATTTAGGGCAAATACTAGGATGCATTCCTTCTGACCACCTCCATTTCCAAATGTAGGTTAGGATGATAATAAAGCTTGGGTTGAAGTAGCAGAGGTTGCATGTTCTTTATAGTGGCTCTTAATGTGGCTTTAGTAAGCAGATCCTTTGAGGATCTGGTGCGAACTACCAAAGTTACCCCCCAAACAGTGGACATAAGCACACACTTTATATTTTGCATATAGATTAAAGGGATGGAGCAGAGGCTCATTTATGCATCCCATACATAAATGGTTTCTTGGGAGTGGCAGTCATGAGGGGGGTAGGGTGGGCAGCTTGATTCATTAAGCTATACAACCCTATACATTGAGGCACAGAAGGTGGGGGAAACCTGAGGTTATTGGTGTATGTTTATGTGGGAGGGTCTTGCTTGGTGAGCTTCATATTAAGTGATAGAGAAAAAGTTGCCCTATAATTCCAGAACCCACAACAAGAACATAAAAAGTAGAACTACTCAAATAAAAGATTAAAAGATACATAAATATGCATGAAACTGTTTGACATTTACCTCATGGTATTTTAGGAATTAGCAATTATTATTGAAACTCACCAGCTATTAAGTCTGATATCATCCTATAGGACAGAATTTAATGCCCAAGAATTAAAAGAAGGAAATGGCCTGCCCACCTTTCCAAAAGGAAGGTGACTTCTGGTAATTATAGATCATTAACATCATTATCTGAAAAGATGCTGGGATGAATCCAACAATCTCTTAACAACCAACAAGACAATATGAGATATTAGGAAACGACTAGCAGGGCTTGGTGAAGAATAAGTTGGACTAGGCCTACTGATTTATTTTCTCTGAGAGGCCACAGAGGCAGGGAGAAAATGGCAGCTGTAAGTCATTTTGATTTTATTAAAGCTTCAATTCTATCCTGCCTGCCCTTCACATTGATGCGGAAAACAGACGTGATCTGAAATGGGTTTTGAGCGATTTTGCCATAGGTCTATATTACACAGGCCAGTTCTTGGTGCCCGCCCCATCTCTCTAATGAGAGAGAGAGTTCGAGGTCTTCCCAGTCCCTTCTCACCCTTGCTAGTATGTGGGAATAGTTCCTTGACATCTCACTTTGGAGTGATGTTAAATTTGCTCATCTCTAATGTGGATTATCTATTAGGCAGATTAAGCAGTTCTTCAAAGAATCACCTCCCCAAATGGAGTCTTTAGAGATTCAGTTTCAGTCTGGATGGGTATAGCTAACCTGTGCCAACAGACTTCATTCAGAAGGGCAGAGACATGGCAGTGCGTCGTACCCAAATGATACACGTACAGGTGAACCAAATGCTGACCTTGAATGACCAGGCAACTCGCACTGTCCATAATATGACCAAGTCAGCAATCTAGGGCCATTTGTAGAACTAACCTAATAGTGATTTCACTAAAAGTCTTCAAGGTCTCAAGCTCTGCCTTCAGCTCATCCTGAAGGACAAGGACTCCAGCACTGAAGACTCTGGGGCCACCTCCAACGGGTCCCTCTTCCTCAGGAGCTGGACTTTCTGGGCAAGGAGGACGCAGAGACATGTACAATAAACACCTTCAGTGGCTGCCGCCAGCCTTCAGAATAAAATCCAAAATCCTGAACAGGCATTAAGGCCCTCCATGACCTGGATTTCACATATCTTTCCAATCTCACTAACAACTATTCTCATCACCCACTCTCTATTTGGATCGAGCTTAATTACTTAGGAGTCCACGGAACTGCCCTGAATTTCCCTGCCTCTTGCCTTTGCCTTTCCTCTCTCAGGAATGTCCTTTTCTCCTGGCTGTACTTAATGAAATACCAACTATCCTCCATTACCAAATTCAAATGCCCTCTGCTCCAAGAAGACACCATGAAATGATTATCTGGCCCTTGACGTTCTCAACATACGTGCAAATCCCCTCTCTGGGAGATTCCCAGTACAGTTGACCCTTGAATAACATGGGAAGTCAAGGGCACCAACCTTCCGTGTATTCCAAAATCTGCATATAATTTACACTTGCCCGTCCCTATCTGCGTTTCCACATCCGAGGATTCAACCAGCCACAGATCGTGTACTGTGGTAATATTTCCTATTGAAAAAAAATCCGCATGTAAGTGGACCCGTGCAGTTCAAAGCCATGTTGTTCAAAGTTCAACTGTATATAGATTCCATCTCTATCTAGCCCTGTTTTGTGTGTGTGTGTTACAGGAGTCAAGCAGGGAGTTTGGAAGATAAAGATCCATGAATGAGTGTCGTTAGGAATAGAAGGTATAAATACCTGCTTCCCAGATTCACTCTTTTTTAAAAAAATATATCCATACATATATATGAATCATTTTTTAAATTAATTAATTAATTTATTTATCTTTGGCTGCGTTGGGTCTTTGTTGCTGCACACGGGCTTTCTCTAGTTGGGGCGAGCGGGGGCTACTCTTCATTGCGGTGCGTGGGATTCTTGCCACTGCAGTGGCTTCTCTTGTTGCAGAGCATGGGCTCTAGGCACGCAGGCTCAGTAGTTGTGGCTCGTGGGCTCTAGAGCGCAGGCTCAGTAGTTGTGGCACAAGGGCTTAAGTTGCTCCACGGCATGTGGGATCTTCCTGGAGCAGGGGTCGAACCAGTGTCCCCTGCATCGGCAGGTGGACTCCCAACCACTGCGCCACCAGGGAAGTCCCCAGATTCACTCCAGCTATTCACATTTTAGTCTTGGCCACGCCTCACCTGTATTACAGATTTAATGAACAACTTCTCACCTCTTCCAGACCAGAGCTTCTCAAAGTGTAATGTGCATGTAAATCAGCTGAGGATCTTGTTAAAATGCAGATTGTGCTTGACTAGTTCTGAGTGAGGCCAGAGATTCTGCGTCTCTTGTAAGATTCTGGTTGATGGTACTGCTGTGCTAACATCCACACTTTGAGCAGCAAGGCTCTGGACCCGTTAAAGTTTGAGAGGCTCCGCTCTAGATGCACCACTGGATAGTGATCATTTCGCTAATAATAATGATGGCAGCTAACATTTATTGAGTGCTTACAACATTTAATCTCAGTTAATTCTCATAACGATCCTATGTGAAAGGTACTATTATTATCTGTACTGTTATGACAGATGAGGAAACTGAGGCTTTAGAGAATTTGAGTAAATTGCCCAAACTCACGTATCTGGTAAAACGCAGCGCTGAAATCAAACCCAGATCTGTCTAAAACCAAACCCCTGGTCTAAGCCACTATAATATCCCGCTTCCTGATATTAAGATGCTTTCCTGCGGCATGTGCCAACTCACAGCCTACACTAATCTTCTTTGACCTGCCTCTGGGAGTTGTAACCATATCATAACCACACAAGTCTGACCTTTTTCTTATGGGCTTGTTGGGACACGTCATCACCACCTCCAAACTTAAGCAGAGCTGAATCTTCTATGGACCATGGCAGTCCTAAATAATATCTCCTCCACTGTCAAGACCCTCGCCCGTTGCTCCATCCCCCAGGGATTTGAGGACTCCCAGGGATTCCCAGCAGTTCATCGGATGATACCACATACTCTCTAACTCCTTAACCAATTCATCCTTCAGTTCAATAAAACTTTGACACCTTCAGACATCTGTTCACCTGCCATAACACATTGGCCCCCAGTTCATGGTCAACGCACATTCCTCATACGTGGGTGACTTGGCTGTATTTTGTTAACTGCTCTGCATTTTGCGCTGCGCTTAACTGCTCTTAATGAAGAGCATACACACTACTCCACTATCAAATCAAGAAATGAATTTTTTTGGACAAAGAACCCACATGGAGCTGCACCACTAGAAGAGTGTGTTCTCAATAGGTGGTTATTGCTTATACGAACTTCTATTGACTTTTCACGGCTCAGGTGGGTGACAGATACATGTTATCTGCTTTTGGTCCAGTTTAATTTTTGCTATCTTATGTTCCCCCCCAACAACTCTCTTGATGCTAGGAAGCTAGGCAACTTCTCCAGCAGCCCCTTTGTATCCCCCCAACCTTGGAGTCACTTGGCTCCAGCTGGATGTGATACCTAGTTCCTTCTAATATGAACAGAGCTGCTGGGTTCAGGGTATTTGCTCAAGGATAGACTCTTTCGCGTTCAATCTGATTTCCATGTGCTGAGGCTAAGAGTAATGGAAGGTCCTTGGGTAATAATTAAGGAATAGTAACGATGATGCTATGTAACATGTATTGAACGTTTACTAGGCTCCAGGCACTGTGCCAAGCCCTTCACAGGCAAGTTAATACTTGACAACTGTTTCAAAAGGTAAACTCTCCCCACTTTACAAATTAAGAAATTCAAAGGCAGAGGTTAAGTTACCAGCCTGAAGTCACATACCTGTACGATGGAGGGCCAGGATTCTGAACCGAGACAGCAGATTCCTGAGCTCTCTCTCTGAACCACGGTGCTATACTATTAGGCCACGAGAGTCAGCCTTTCGAGCCTTCGAGTTTCATAAGATGCTAAAGTCAGTCAAGGGCAAGTTCAGGCTACACTGTGAGGGTTGTAGCCAGCTGTGATTCCTGGGTCCAGACCAAGGACTGCACCCGGAGACCTCAGGCTCCTGCTGTCTCTGGTGACCTACCACAGTTCTTAGACAGTTAGGCCTTTTGCTGCAATACACAACTGTCTTCTGAGTGAGAGAAAATCCAAACACAGATGGTTTTCATCGCCCCTTGTTGAAAGACTTGCCATCTCCAAAGCCACTTTCCTTTCCTGTCACGTGGGGCCCCTGTGAATTCCTGGCTCAGGCCATGGTCTCCATCAATATCAGAATAAAGACCCACCTGTCCCATCCTAGAATAGAGTTTTGGCTATGGTACCTCAATCGAGTGAGAAACATATTTTGCCTTTTTCTCAACAGTGAATACTGTGCATCCCTTATTCCATGGCACCCCTTGAAGCAACCCCCCCTTTCTCCTCAGGAGCATGATTCACCTCTGCTTCTCCCATTCCTCACTTTCCCAGCACCCTCAATAAATGACTGTTCAGCTCATCTCCAGAGAGCCAGGTCAACCTCCAGCTAGAATCCGGTCCCTTCACTCTGGTTACAACTCAAACTGACCTGAAGAGACCTTTGCACACAGAATGCTTCCCTTCCCTATCTCCTCCATTTACTTGTAAGCATTATGAGGGCAAAAACGTAGTCTGTGTTTTCTTCTACGTTTGTGCCTCAACTGCCCACCACGGTATACATTTGTTCCTTTTATAAAAAATACCAAGTCGGGCTTCCCTGGTGGCGCAGTGGTTGAGGGTCCGCCTGCCGATGCAGGGGACGCGGGTTCGTGCCCCGGTCCGGGAAGATCCCACGTGCCGCGGAGCGGCTGGGCCCGTGAGCCATGGCCGCTGAGCCTGCGCGTCCGGAGCCTGTGCTCCGCAATGGGAGAGGCCACAGCAGTGAGAGGCCCGCGTACCGCAAAAAAAAAAAAAAAAAAATCAAGTCATATCTGCCCACTAGTCAACTGTGTTATAAACTCAATACTCCCGACTCCCCTTGTTTCTCCTACCATGCTGTGAGCTTCGGGGGCAGATGGCTTGAGGATCCTAAGCAGCCCCTCTCAACCCTGAGGCTCAGCCCTGCGCCTGACAGGTCCCCTCTCCTCAGGGAATTTCCCCAGGCTTTGTGCCCCGACCCCTCTTCCTCCTTCTCTTTTGGGGCCACCCCGCTAGCTGCTCCTGTGGCCCTTCAGGGTTCAGACAACCGTATGCCTTGGCTCTTCGCTCTCCTGGCTCGGGGCCACCCTCTCCTACTTCTCACCCAACTCAGACTTCACAGGCCTGCCCAGCTGGCTCGCTTTCCCAGTCTCGGTTCCTGAAAACCCCTCCTTGGCCTGAATCCAGAATGCACCCCCTCCAATCCCTCCTTCCTCCGCTCACGTGGGAAGGGAGGTCAGACGGCAGGATCTGTTTCTCTCTGACTTTGATCCCCCCTTTTAGCACCCAGCACAGTGGCTTACATTTACTTTGCCCTCCTGCGTGCTCCCCCAGCCCTGCCAGGTTTCTGTGTTTAACAAGAACCTCAGTGAGGTTCATTTTCCTAATCCTTTAAGGCTATAGGAGATCCCAATAGTTATTGAGGTTTCGGTGGTTGACTAAAATAGAAAAGTGAGTCTAAACACCTGTCCCCTTTATAACTTCATCATCAAGATCATACTATCATCTATTAATGTCTATTATATGCCGAACACCAGGCCGGATGCGTTACAAATATTATCACCAATACCCATACCCACACTTTTAGGGAGACAGCATTAGCTCCATTTCACATGGGAAGAAACTGAGGCACTAAAGAATGACTACACTTCCCCCTAAGTCACCCATCTGGCCAACTGTGGAGCTGGAATTTGAAACCAGGTCTCTCTCACTTCAAAGCCTGGGATCTCAGTTCCCTTGAAGATTCCCCAGATATCTCATTTCCACTAACCACTGACTCTTTGCTTGTTTGCTTTACCACCTTTACTAAAAAATTCAGTGAAGATTGTCAACGAAGCTGCCACTCTTCAATCTTTTGTACCCACTCCTAGGAGGTGTTACCAATGAAAGCCACCAGGCGCATCCTACTCTGTGGCCGCACTGACCTCCTTCGTGGACCACTGTGGCCAGTCTTTTCTGCCTGACTCCATCTCAGCACTTTCCTGAATTGCTGGGAGATGGGAGAAAGGTCCCCGGGTCTGGCCAGATGCAAGTTCAGATAGTCTCATGGAAGGCTCCCGGAAAAGCTTTCACTACAATTTTTATTTTTCTACAAAGATTGCTGAGTGTAAATCATCATTTTCAACAGACTGGAAGTTGAGCCTGGACTTCTAAATAGTGGCTCCCATTTGCAGCAACATGAATGGACCTAGAGATTATCATATTGAGTGATGTAAGTCAGAAAGAGAAAGACAAATATCATATGATATCACTTATATGTGGAATCTTAAATACGACAAATGAACACATCTACGAAAACAGGAACAGACTCAGATATAAGAACAGACTTGTGGTAGCCAAGGGGGAGGGGCTTGGGGGAGGGAAGGATTGGGAGTTTGGGGTTAGCAGAGGCAAACCATTATATATAGGATGGATAAACAACAAGGTCCTACTGTAGAGCACAGGGAACTATATTCAATATCCTGTGATAAACCATAGTGGAAAAGAACATATATCTACATATCTATATATCTATATATATATCTGAGTCACTTTGCCATACAGAAGAAATTAACACAACATTGTCAATCAACCATACTTCAATAAAATTTTTAAAAAATCATAATAGAAAATAAATGATGGCCCCTACATTCTAGTTGCACTCCTCCAATAGGAAGAGCCAAGTGAAAGATGAATGAATTGAATGAAATGAATGAAATATGAAATGAAAGATGCATGCTCTGAGGCAGACATTGCCACTCCTGGGCTAAATGACATCGAACAATCTACTTAATTCTTCTTTCAGGTTTCAGTTTTCCTTACCAATAAAATGGGAATGATAACGCTTTCCATCACAGGTTTGTCAGCAACGATTAGATCATATAGTATGAGGTGCCTGACACCTATTAGGTGTTCAAGCAGATGCCTTCCCTTCCCTGAGCCTGGGTCACATTCTCCCCTTTATCTGTCTTCCCGAGACCAGACACTGGATAAATGGGAGTCAGGAAGCATTAACAACTGACAGGCAAACAGTAGTAAATAATGGGCTTTGAACCTCACGTTGAGGGGAGAAGTTTTGCAGAGAGGAAAAATCTACCCTAGTCTCCTCTTTGCAAAAACCCCCATTGGTTGTTTTTGAGACACAGGCTGCATGTTTTATATCCCAAGTCTGTAAAGATGAACAATTTTTCTAAGTGAAACCCATTAGAGAGAAAACCAGCCTGAGTCTGTGAGAGTTAAGAATTATAGAATATCTCAAAATGAAAACCAGTTTTTGTTCCCGGATACATAGAGAAAATCTAATCCAGAAAAGGTCTGGGTAGTTGAGATTCTGCCAGGCATATTTTATGGCCAAGGAAGAAAGGTTTATAATTGCAAGCACCATTTACATAAAACTATTGCTATATTTGGGATAGTTTGGGATGTTTGAAAACAGATTGTTCCCATGAAATTACAAACATTTCTCTACAATCACAATTTTGCTCTATTTATCACGGTATTCTGGAAGAAACAGAGGTGAACAAAGGTAGACTAAAGTCTGTTTGTAGGACTCATGCTCGAGCACTGTGAGTTTGTTGGGTTTGAGTTAAGGCTATATCTTCTTTGACCTTTCCTTAACTAATGTGATAATTGCTAAGGCGCTCCTCCATCTTTTCATCAAATCTTTCCAGATTGTTCTTTAGTTTTCAGAGATGCTCCAATTTTCCTGTTCCTTCCTATCATCACATGAACACTTTCTTTGAAATAATTTTATTTCCTTTCTTTTTTAAACATTTTATTTATTTTTGGCCAGGCCGCACGGCATGTGGGGTATTAGTTCCCCGACCAGGGATCAAACCCGTGCCCCCTGCACTCGAAGTGAAGTGTGGAGTCTTTTTTTCTTTTTTTTTGAAGTGAGGAGTCTTAACCACTGGGCCGCCAGGGAAGTGCCTGAAATAATTTTTTTTTTTTTTTTTTTGGTGGTACGTGGGTCTCTCACCGTTGTGGCCTCTCTCTTTGCAGGGCACAGGCTCCGGACGCGCAGGCTCAGCGGCCATGGCTCATGGGCCCAGCCGCTCCGCGGCATGTGGGATCTTCCCGGACCGGGGCACGAACCCGTGTCCCCTGCATCGGCAGGCGGACTCTCAACCACTGCGCCACCAGGGAAGCCTGAAATAATTTTATTTCCTTTCTTTTTTTAAAGAATCATGATTATGGAGGACAACTCAGCAGAAGGAGAAATCATCCGTGGAATAAGAAACACTATATATGAGTGCTCTCTATAGGGGGAGTGGAGGAGAAACTAATAATTGCTCTAGTCAACCTTACCTCAGGCCTACAGTTTCTGAGCAATCAGTTGGAAAAACATGTCCTATCTTTTTTTCTCAATTTGTTTTATATTTTTTCCTAAGAAGGGATTGCAGGCTTGCAAAAATTTATCTATTTACTCTTTTTTTTTTTTTTTTGGTTCGACAAGTACAAATAAGAGCCAGGAAGTTTGGGTTAAAGTGAGTTAACCCAAATTCTGATCTCCCAAAACTAAAACAAGCCATCATCATTGAGCTATAATCAGAGAAGTTATGGAAATTTTAAAGGCAGACAGAAGTCGTAATGTTTTTAAATGGAGGGTAGAGCCATTAACTTATATGGTCTCAAGTTTAGTGGTTGATATTACCAAAACTTCTTAATTATACTGGTAATTTAAAAAAATACTTGCCATATGAGAATATTTAAGTGGTTTTAGTCTCAGGACTGGAAGTGAAAATCTCTGAGGTTGGGCTAAACAAATTCTTATTTACCAAATGTGGGCAAATTTCATTCGTGTGACTGGGGGCAGTGAGAGTCGTGAGAAGTCTGCTTCTGAGTCTATTTTTCCCTACTATGTGCCTCCCTTCCGGGTGGTCCAGGTGGCGGGCCACTCTTGGTGGCCTTTGAAGTATAGTATTCCTTCATACACCCCGTCTCAACACTGAGACATCACTTTTGCCTGTGCCAAAAGACACACAACCTACTCCAGACAAGAATGACGTGGATATCAAGGTAAAAATGATAACTTATCAAAATGCCATTTCTGTTTTGAAACCATTTTAACATAAACATGGCAGGTAGAGAAAGGCATGGACCAGGAAACACTTTGAAGAGCGCCCCCCCCCAAGAAGTACGTTTTACTGCTCAATCATATTTCTTGTATTTCCTTCCCCTTTATTGCTGGTGGCGATAGAAAGAGTTACGATAATCTGTAGACGCCATTTTCTTTCTTGAAAAAGGACACCACTGCTCATCATTTTCACAGCCAGGGACGAAACACACCCTTCCAACCTTGTGCCTAGCAACAATTTTATTGTGAGAAACTTCCAGCCTTTCTTAGTGACTTTGAGAAGCTGGCTGGGTGTGTACATGGTCAATTAGGCAGCTTTACTGACAAAAGTTCAAAGCACGGTGGGAAACCCTAAAAGGATGATTCTCTGGCAAGCCCTGTGGGTCAGCCATATAGTTCTCTGTCCCTTGTCAAAGGAATAGGGCTTCTCTCCTGTTTCTGGGAGTAAGGCTACTCTCACAGAGATCTCGAGCTTACCTTGGAGCTACACTTGTACAACGGGTGACTGATAGAATCGACATAGTGGTGCCTCATGCAGCGTCGAGGATCGGAGTCCATCATGAATGAGCTGTCTGTTTTGCTGTCTGTATCTCCCATCAGCGCCAGCAGGGAGAGCATAGAAAAGGATGCAGCTAGTACATGATTTCTCATTGTTGTAAGGGAAAACTTCTCAAGAGGAACAGCAGAGGGAGGCAAAGGACTAAAAATTGGAAATGCCTTCACCTCCTAGGCTCCAGTTCCTTTCAAGGAAAGGGCAGGATCTGGTTGGAGCTTTCTGGTTGTCATCGTCCTTTGTATGCCGGAGTTTCGTCTTACTGTTTGCACTCGCAATCCATCATCACTGTATCTGATGCACAGCTGGAATGAAAACAGAAATTATTTTCCCCAGAAACGTTTACCCAGAAAAACTAATGGAACCCTGGAGGTATTGAGTAGAATTTTTCCATGTCATTTTGAGTGGAGAGTATTGGTTTCTAGAGTGTCATTAGCATAAGCTATCATCCATTTCACACCCCTCCCCCATAGATTATGGTACATATTTATAATCATTTGGAGGTGTACACAGTGGCTTAATGGAAGCATTTGTTGACTTTAATTGCTGAAGGATAGTTTGACCCCATAGTCAAGTGGTTCTGGCCAGAGCATAACTCGATTGGGTGCTTTCATCCTTATCCCTGGCTGGTGGGGACGAGAGGGTCTATTCAGTAAGCTTTGATGTCAATGTCAGCTTACAGGGCTAGAGAGAAGGCAGGTCAGCACTAACAAGCACACGCCACGTCCCACAGGAAGGAAGTACATTTTCCACGTCCAAGTCCAACCCACCCATCCACCTAGTTTTCCACTTCTATGCTCTGGGCTTATCCTGTTTTTGTGTGAAGCCCCGTGCCACCCAGCACCAATGATAAGCTGCATCGGAAATCCACATTATGCTAACTGGCCTCCAGCGCGGTTAAGGCAACACATGTGTATTTGCCAACAGACTCACGCATTTCTGAAGAGCCTTTGTAGCCCAAGCACACGTATAATTTGAAAAAGTAAGTGGTTGCTGGAGCAGAGACATCATTAAAGTGGGATCATGCCATATCTGACATTTGCCTTGTTCTTTTAAGCATATACCTCTTGGACAAAGGACTTGGGTCCAGAGTCTCCTCAAATCACCTCACTAACCCCACCCCACAAGGCATGGCCAACACTATCACACCAGCAAACAGAGAGCATCAGAAATATTTTCAAACATTTAGGAAAATTGGGGGACTTGACGTTACATCTAAAGCAAAAGGAACACAATAATTAAACCTTCAGAAAAACTTTCAAAGTTATTTCAGATAAAAGTTTGATTATTTTGCTTCATAGTACAACCTTTTTTTAAGCTTGCTACGCATGGACAGTCTGAATAAACAGAGCAAAGCACTGATAAGATGAAGAAGTTCAAGTCCCTATAAGTCAATTAGTTTTACTCTAATATAGTGGCCCCAGACCCCCTTAACCTCAGTTTAGCTGTCTTGCGAGTGTGGGGCAGGGGACCCCAGGAGGAAAAGGGTGTGTGACACGGGGCCGTTTCAGAGTGAAGCATCCCCGGCAATGGCAAAACTTCAGCATGTGTGTTTCAGGGAAGCCCTGTAAATTGCAGGAAGAGCAGGGAACAGTAATGAGGGGACCCACCTGGACTCTAGCACTTCCATTAATTAGCTGGGGGACCTTGTACAGGTCATTGAAGCTGTTCCGGCCCCAGTTTCCTCATCTGTAGAATAGGGGAGTGGGAAAAATGGTGTCTGCAACCCTCTCTTGCTCTAAAAGGCCAACATTTTAGATACTTATGGATTCAGTTACTGCCATGTCCATATGCAGAAGATAATCCTACAGTTGAGGACACCATATTTTCATGCACCTTTGCACCACTGTCCTTTATGTACGTGCTAATGGCAATATTTCATTAAAATTGATCAAACCTGTGCCTAAAGCTCCAAATCAGCAAAGGATGCAGAAGAGCATTTTTGTTTTCATTTCAGCTGCATATTCTAGGTTTTCTTCTGCACATTACATTGAACCTCAGCAAGACTTCAGCTCAAAGAGCCAGAGCTTTCTTGGGTGCCATGTTCAGGGGCTGCAATATTGCTGACCATTTCCTGAGTTTCAATATGACTGTATTTTCCCAAATGGTTAACTGTCTCTTTGAAGCCTTAATTAGTCTCCGAAAGAGAATTTATTAGATTTCTCCTTTCACCATTCCAGTTCACAGATATTTCACCCAGGAGTCAATGGCAAGAGGATGAAGGGGAAAAGCAGACATTCCAGTCCTGACCTTCCCTCTCCACTGCCAGCAACTTCTTTTAGGAGCCATGGCCAGGGGGTATGGTTAAATGAGCAAAGCAAATGAAAGAAAAGCATGCATGGCATGATGGTAAAAACAAGCAATGACATTGACAACAAAACCCTATATACGTGTATGTATGGTTGTATGTGTTGGCATTTGCATTTATTCCACAGAAAAGGACGTATAATCGGCCCTTAAATGTAGAAGATGGGCACCCTCACTCATCTAAGAGAAATGAAAATTAAAGAACTTTGAGACACTTTGCTCAACCAGTCAGAACTCTGATCATGCACCCTGTTGGCAAGGCTGTGGGAAAACAGGCCTATTTTGGAGAAAGTACAGTAAAAATTGGTACAAATTCTGTAGAAGCCAATTTGGCAATATCTATTAAAATTGAAAATCTGTATAATTTAGACCCAGCAATTTCACTTCGGAGAAATACCTTACATGTGAGATCACACAAGCATATGGTTATTCACTACAGCATTGGTTGTCATGGCATAAAATTGGAAACAGCACAAAATTTCCATTAGTAGGGGACTGGTTAAATATATTACACAACGTTCTTACAGTCGAATACTAGGCAACTCTATAAAGAAGAATGCAGAAGCTCTACTGATTTGTGTTAAAACAAGGAGGGATAAGAATATATATTTGTGTTAATTTGTATTTACATAGAGAAGCTCTGGAAGGATACTCAAGAAACTGTACAGTTAGTTACCTGTGGGAGTTGGAGGACAGGCATGGGAGAAAGACTTTTCGCTGTATAACTTTTTTTAATTTGTAGATGTCTGAACTTGTGAATGTATTGCCTGTCCAGAATTTCATTAAAAAATAATACTTTCTCTTTTCAAATCAAAGCTTGGCTTAAAAATAGTAATTAAGTTAATGGATGTTTAAAGTTTGTGCCAGTTTGAGTATTTTAATAGTATTAAACTTTTATTCCTTATAAATATGGGAAGACATGCTAGTCTCTTAGTCAAATAGTCTTCCAGGTGGACCATTTTGTTCTTGTGCACTACTGCCACCTAGTAGCAATGTTCTGAATTGCAAGCACAGTTAAATTTTTTTTTTCCTGAAAGGTGAATAAAATAATTTTGCAAGCAAATGTTATGACATTTATACTGATAAAGAGCTAGTTAATGTCACACAGAATGTAACTTTATTATCTGATTTTCTCTTTAAAGATGATAAGCTGAACCCAGAAGTAGTGATAAAGTATAAAAGAATGACAGAAGAAATATTGCTTCACCACTAATAGGAAATAGATTTTTCATTTCAACACGCTCATAAAGCATGATACTTTTTGTTCAGTTGTTATATTAAACTCTGAAATGAGAATGCCAGCAACAGTGTAAATATGCCACAGAAATGACAGAACCCTCGAAGCATAAAGGTATGATTCTTGCAACATAACACTGAGATTTTTGCCTTGTGTTCAAATTGAATGAACCAACACTGTTGTGTTGAAGAAGAAATGAACAGAATGCTCAAGAAAAAGAGTGATGTTAATTAAGTCAAGTTGCCTTAACATTGTGTTGGTCCGGATGTGCACAGGAGAGGCTGTGCAGAGTGCCCAGGGAAGCACTCACAAAGGGGAAAATCAAGAATGAAGGAAGTTTTCATCACTCGAGATCCCCATTTTATGGCAGCCTAGGGGTATCTACATCTGTCTTGTAGGAGCTTCTGTCATTTTCCTCAAAATTAAATTAATTCTAACTTGCTTTAATTTTGTGAAAGCCATGTAGCATAAAAATCAAATGCTGCCTATCAAGACTTAGAACCTCAGCCCAGCCAGCATGGATTGAGTGAGAAAGCGATTCTCTTGTTGAACTCAGTAGACCTGGGCTGCTCCGTGCTCTGGGGACAGTCTCTGAGACATGGACTTGGCCGATGTACAGAGCCCACATTCTAATAGCTCCAGTGTGGAGCCTCTGCTGGAGGAGAGGCACGTAGGCTGGCGTGCCCGACTTTGGAGCTACCCTCCAAACGATACCAGTGGAAAAGAACAACTGGTGCCCAGATTTCCCCACCTGTCATTCTCAGCGAAATAATATAGCAGAGCTTACAGCAGACCCAGCCTCCTGGGTGAGAGATGGTGTTGTATCTACAGATCAGCTCACTCTTGGGCTGACCTTCTGCCTGGCAAAGGGTAAAGTGCTGGTTTCACACAAGTTATTCCAGCAACTGGCTAAGACAAGTGGCATGTGCCAAGAGTGGCCTTATTCTCGCCCTGCTTGCCAGACAAGGGAGGGCCGTGCTCAGTGTCCGTATTTCCCCCGGGGGCTGTTTTCAGTATAATACATGCAGGTATTACCTCCCGTGGCTTCTTTCTACAAATATATATTTAACACATATTCACTGAGCACCTACTATGTGTCTCCTTTTGCTCTAACAGATGAGACTCAAGGGTCAGGGGAAAAAATAAGTCCTATTCTAGTTCCCTCTTCCAGCTCACTGCATCCACAAGCAAAGAGTCTTGGCCCGCTGTTTTCCTGGGCAATTTTTTTAGACACGCTGATGAACTCATTTAACATCTAATTCATATGCAACATCCTTTGCTTCATTCTAAGCAGATCAAGTTAAGCAGATGAAATATAGTGACTTTGGAATGACATCAGTGTGCCAGACAGAATTATTTGATATTTACTATCATTTAAAACAATCATATCAGGCATGAGTAAGGTAAATATGGCAGAACGTAAAGCCTCTCTCAAAGGAATTGCAAAAAAAAAAAAAAATCAGAGATTTAAATGTAAAAGAAAGCTTGCCACTAGATAACACTTCATACTGGGACTAGAAAAGCAAGAAACTCAAAGTCTCATCAGAGAGTGTGAAGTGCTAAGTAGCCCCTTCCCAGGAACTCAAAGAATTCCAACTGGAACTAGTCAACTAGATGCCTTGGAGAATAAGTCAGATGCCTCTTCCGAAGGCACTTAATTTATAAACTGTAAACAGCCTGTTGGATTTTATAAAGCATCCCATGTGCTCAATGAATGGTTTTTGATATTATTCCTATCTGGCAGCACATCAGTAGTGGCCAAGAAGCCAAGCCTGGGCTGCCCCAGAGGCAGCCGTCCTGACCACACACACTGCCAGCCCTCCAGCCTGCCAGCCCCTGGTATCTCCAAGGATGGGCAGCCACAAGGTCAGTGGGGAGGGAGCAGCTCCTGCCCTTGTCATCTCACGGTGTCTGTTCTAGAATTAGAGGTGGCAGAGCATAGGAGGCAATGCCTGCCCCCATAGAGCCATCTTAGGAGAAGGAGGACGTCCTTGGGATTAAACAACTGTTCTCCAGTCTGGGATGGTCTGTTTTCTCCCAGCCTGCATTACTAGGCAGACATGGCCAAACTCAGTGGTGATGGTGATGGAGGAAGAAAAGAGATGGGAGAAGCAAAAGGGAAGGAGAAATAGAGCCCAGGGAAGAAGCAATAAATCACAAGCCTGGGGTAAAGAAGGGTGTGAAAAAGAAGGACTGGGAATAGAAGTAATTTCTGGCCCACTGTCAAGTGGCCCTATCTGTGTGTGTGTCCATGGATTGAATAGTTTTACTGTCTGGGGCAAGACTGGTGTGGGAGGACTGGACCTAGAGACTGACTGAAACTTCAAATCCTGATTTTTTCAGGAAATCCAGAGAAACCTCTCATTGTGATCCAAACTCCCACTTCCCTACAGGTTTCATCTCTTCCTCCCCAACCCATTTCTAGCCTGTGTTCCATGTCCCGGTGTTTTGCATTCATTTGCCAGAAACATTGGATAACTATTCCACAACCTTCTGAAACCAGAAGAACATTCTACTGCTGTCTGCTCTGGTGGAAGGAAGGCTGATCTGAGGAGCCACAGCTCTGAGCCCTCCCTTCCCGTCATTGGCTGTGTGATCTTGAGCAAGTCACTTGCCTTCTCTGGACTCAGTTTTCTCATTCACAAAATGTACGGATTGTTCAAGATGTTTCTATGGTTCTATCCATTTCCAACATTCCCTAACTCTACCCAAGCTTCTCAGAGTACTCGCCTGCTTTGGGGCTACATGTTCCCCGAAGAAATACTACACAAAGAGTTCCTTGTTTACTCAAGAAGTTAATGATCACAGAAAAGTCCAAACAAGTTCTAATGTGGTGCCTAAGCCCCTTGATGAGGCTGTATTGGTGGCCCGAAATAAAAATAGCCCGTCATAACCAGTTGACTTGGTGTTTGAATGTACCAAATATGGTTTATAAATTAATAACATGTTGTTAATAATAGGAAGCAGTTAGCGAGGATACTTAACCAGTTCTTATTTCTCTTAAAGCTGTCGTAAAATTTTAGTGTTTCTTTCCAGTCTCCACCAAATGGGGAGAGGAGAAAGCGAATAGTAGTCAATCATGGTAGAATTAAACTTCTTTCAATTGGTCATGATGAGGATATAAGCTGAGTTCAACCCTCTTGCACCTTTCCTATGAATGACCCTTATTCCTAACAGATTGAGCCACGGATCCTCATGCCCTAGTGGGGCCATTTATGATGCTCTGGTTCAGGATAGAAGAGGAAGATTGGTTAGGAGAGTTTTCTTCTCTGCAGATGTGGTTAAGAGCAAGGCAGTCCGTTAGTAAAGCATCTATGGAACCTCTGTGCTAGGGTACCTGAAGCTCTAGGCTGGACTTGGGTCGAAAAGAGTTGCCCATTGGGTACGGGTCTTGTTTCCTGTGCTGGGCTTCTGCGGGCTTCTACAGTTTCTACGGAAGACTCATTCTGAGTTCTTAACAGTTGACATAACTGACTTTTAGAGAACAAACCTTGCATAAATTGGAAATGACCGAGCCTGATTACCCATGTGTCAAGAAGCAGGATACGGCTGAAGTCTTTTCCTCTGGGGGTTTGGATTATTTCTGTAAATCTACCACTCCACTAAAAGCTGTGACTGATACGGTGATAAGCTGTCAGAAGAGGCTTAGGGGTGGGCATTCTGGGGTGCCAAAAATCAACAATAGCCCTAAACATGGAGTACCCTTCCATCCTTTCATCAATAATAGGGAGAGAGAAAGCCACAAAAGAGGTAACAGAAGAGACGGAAGAAGGATTATTTTTATGTTTCAAATCTGCCACTGGCCTTTCAATGATTTCAAATAGCAAAATTCCAGAAAGGGAAGGTTCCCTTCATTTCACCCACTGCCTCCCAGGAAGGGGGTTTCACATGAGGAATGAGAAACACTCTACCATTTACTTTGTGTAAGACCCTTTGGAAGGAAAGCAGGAAAGTTCTGAGACACCCAACCCAGGGCACTTGGTCTCACCAACACATGAATGTACACTCTCCCTGTGGAAAAGAAAAGGTGCCCTGGTGTTCTGGGGACCCTGGTGCTGAGTTAATTTGACACTTGCTCTGCCACTGGACTGCTGGCCGTGGTATGGCCTTAGGAGAAGGCAGATAACCAATGTTAGCTCAGGGTACAAGCTCCCTTTTACCCTGGAGCCAAATGAGTATGTTGGCTTTTCTTCAAAGTGTCCAACAAAGTGTTTCCAAAGCTGCATGTGAATCTCCTTACCCACACTTTGGAATGATGGGTAGTGATCTCACCTAACAGCTGTAGAGCCCTTAGTTAGAAATTGGGCATAAACAATAGAGCAACTCAGTATTTCCACTCCCCATTCAATCTGCCTTTTCTGCCCAATGATGGGACTTGAATTCTGGATTCAATCCTGTGGCAATTTGGAAGCAACACTTGTGGACACAGACTCATGTCAAAGGGGCAACGTTAAAGCATGGGGAACTCTACTCAATGTTCTGTAATAACCTATATGGAAAAAGAATCTGAAAAAGAATGGATACATATATATATATGTATATGTATAACTGATTCACTTTGCTGTACACCTGAAACTAACACAACATTGTAAATTAACTTATACTCCAATACAAATTTTTTTAAAAATGAAAAAAAAAGCCAATCACATAAAAATATGTTTCCCTTATTGCTAATCACTATGAATTTATTGGGCTTTTGGTTTTCTGTTCGTATTTTGCTTTGCTTAAACCATACACACTCTGGCTACGTCTTTTGATTGCCAGTTTCCCTGTGACACTTCCATTCTGCTGCCTTTGGATTTCAAACCTCAACAGAAAAATTTTAATTCTGAAAAAAAGTCATTTTCCATAATTTGGGGGGGAAATCACAGAACTATATGAAGTCCTTGAATATTGCCTCGCGCTTTAAAGAAAAATTGGACATTAAGAACTGGATTTCTTGGACTCTTCACATCCATATTAAGAATGTGTGTGTCTACATTTCACTTAGAGTTAAGGAAGGGGGATATTTTCTTCACTGTAGGAGTTGATCTCCTTTTCTAATGTCAAGTAAAGAAGGCAACTTCAGAGTTCAAACCCCTCTTCCTGGGAGGGAGTAGGTGAAATTAAGGGAAGCTCCCCTTTCTGAAATTGTGCTATTTGAAAATCTCCAGTGGCAGACTTTAAACATCAGAAATAATCCTTCCTCCTTCTCTTTGCTTCTCCATGGCCTGCTCTTTGCCTGTTTTTATTCCCTATTGATGGAAGGATGGGAGGAGACTCCATCTTTAGGGCTATTGTTGGTTGGTGGCACTGCAGAAGGGTCGTCCCTGAGAATTTTCTGACACCTCATCAACTTTCTTGAATGTATTAACCTGTTGCCCTTTCATTTTTAAAGAATCTGGCAATGGGTTGGATCACAGCTTAAAAGAAAAAGTTGGGATTGAGCCCGGCCTTGGAGGAGAGAAAATGGTATGAAAAAATTCTTAGCTTTTGTAGAAAAACAAAGAGAAAAACATATCTACTGCACATCTTATAGAACTGAGTTTAAAGCTATAGTCCATGTTCATGGGCAGATTTGGACATGAGGGTGAAATGGACTCTGATTGGATGAATTCCTGATTCTAAGCATGAGGGATATATTGCCTCCTAAAGTTACCCGTTCTTTGCATTTTCTGAGTCAGTAGTCTTTCTAACAAGAAAGTAGTTGTCCCAGACTGTGAACCCCATCCATGGTGTTACATTCTGACTATTGAAAATGGGTCTGGGGGTGTGATTATAGGCTCACCCATCAGACTCTGAGACCCTCTGATGAGGGGGACAGTAAGTGTGAATGGCACCAAGCAAGCTATTGCCAGACACACAAGAAGAAAGCTTTGCAGATGTGAGAGCATCTGGCATCAGAAAGAATGCCATCGGCGCAATCTTCCTCAAAAACTCAAATGTGTGGGTGTGTGAATTTGCAGCACGCAACCTGCGCAGCCAAGCCAGTCCCTGCCTCGCCCACCCCGCTGCACATGCACAGGGGTTTCAGCAGGATTCGCCACCCTTTGTTTTCTCCTGGACGCAAACGTAGAAGTTTATGGTTGCTGATCTGAAGGGTGAGGAGTGGGTACTACCAGCTGGAATGTTGCCACTGGCAGGGGCAGACAGGAAAATAGGAAGGCTCTTAATGTCCTCCCAAAGAAAACCTTTGATGGACAAAAGAGTGGTTGTATTTTTACCCTCTCTCTTCATGCTGCCAGGCGTCTTTAAATAGATTCTCTAGCCTAGGGACTTGTATGGAATAATTCATATTAAAACCCAAGAAGTGGCAGAGGAGGGGAGTTGGTTCTTTCTTCTCTTTCTTTTCTTTCCTTTCTTTTTTTCCCCCTTCTTGTCAAGCTAACAGGAAAAGACTCATTTTAATTCAGCTGTGTTCAATTTTTCCTTTTGGGTCTTTTAATGAACTTTAGCTAATTCGGAAAAGACTACCAAAACCCCCAGGAAAAGAAAAGGACTAGGGACCTGTACTGTAGAGTGCTCCGTAATACGTTTTGGTCCCGAGGACATGTGCAGCATCTTTTAAGGATGCTGCACACAGGGGGTGACATGAAGCTCTTAAATGGGAATGTCTAATTGAGAAGTCCAGTTCCTTCCATTTGCAACTCATAAACCGATCTGTTGTTCTGCTGTTAAAGAAAGAAAAAAAAGAAAAAATCCTCTCCATCTCCCCAGCCCCATGCTGGGTTCGGTTCAACCCAGGATCCATTTCTCCCCTCTCCCTTTCACAAAACGGGTTTCATAAAGACATTCAGGCCCGCGCTAGCCAAATTAAAAGTCCCGTCTGTCCTTCTTTTTCCTTGGGAAGGGAAGGATGTGGGAAGGACAGAGAAAGGGGGCAGGGCGGGGCCCAAGGATCCAGGGAGCTTGGTTTCAAGTCACTTGTCTCTCTCCCTGAAACAGAGAATAACCACATTTCTCTTAATGTAGGCCGAAGTGCATCCAGGCGTTCCCATAGCACTCCCACCCCCGGCCCTTTGCCGGAGATGTGTGGGTCACTGTGATGGTATGTTTGTCCCTGCCAACCCGGTTCACTCCAGCCCTACTCCCAGCAGCCTAAAGGGCAGCCCGAGCCATGAGGCTGCTCCTCTCTGCGAGTGGGTTCAGGCTCGGGGCGCTCCAAAAAGACCCCCGATCCTATCAGCCCGGCAGAGCTGCTGCCAAGAATGACATCCTGGGAATACTATGGAGATGGGGAGACCTCATGGGCTGTTGTCCCCAGATGGAACAGGACCCAGGCTGTCTGGAAAACAGGCAGAGCAAAGAGCGAGCTCACAATGGAAGGAGCTCAGGCGAGGGGAAAAGGGGGCGGGGTGGGAGTGGTGGAGAGCAAAAGCAAAGAAAAGCCACATGCCACCCAGGAAGATTCCAGGGAGGGCGGGAGGAGGTGGTGGAGGAAGGACTTGCAGGAAACAAGTACCCAGACATGGCACTGCCAGTCTAGCTGGATTCTTTTCTGAATTAGATTATGCGAAAGAAAGAGGGGAAATATATAGCCTGCCAGCTGTTCAAAGGCTTACAACCTTGCTTTTATTGTCCGGGTAAGTTGGTGAGGTGGGGCATCAGAGGAATTCCAAACATACCATCCCAGAGAAATTTTAATATGTTCCACAGTGTCATACACGAAGAGGAAATGACAGCTGATCACAGCCAGGGCAGGCCACAGCAATCTGGGCCTCGGAGCTCACCCACCCTCCCATGGCCCAGCTTCCCTCTTCTGCTTTAGCCCTTCTCCGTTCTGCCACCTGCCGTCCCATCCCTCCTGCTTCCACTGGCTCAGGCAGGGGGCCCGGGCAAAGTCGCCTTAGCTGACTGTCATGGGAGGAGGTGAGGATGGCCTGGAAGGCCGCTGGCCAAGAAGCTGAGGGCTGGCTAGGGTGAGTCAGGCCCCCCAGGGAGTCAGAGGCATTTTAATCCAACCACAGGGGATTATCTGCTGATAAGGACCAAATCAAGGACTCTGGTGATGCTGTCTTCAGGGTATTTCCCCCCAGTAACCTATCCGAGGCAGAAAACACAAGATCGGATTATTTGAAAGCGACACTGTTAGTGGCTCTGACGGAGACTTGGGTTTGGGGAAGAACTTCTGGCAACTCCTTCCCAGGGGCCTCTTGAATTTAGGCCAGGCCCCGAGGTCACTGGTTTCGATCCTGGGGGTGGGACAAGTAAGTGGTGGGAGATAGTGACTGCATCTTCCTCCATGCATGTTTCTAATTCAATGATTCATCAAGTGGCCCTGATGTCAGTTGCTGAGTAGGTGACTCACGGCCATCCCCGATACAGACAGCACGTGGTCCTTTCCAAAGGGGGCTCAAGGGAGCAGAGGAAGGATAAACCGCCCCATTTCTAGGCTTCTCCTACCCAGGAAGGAAAGATCCAGGCTCTGCTAGCTGTGAGTGACGTGTCCCCAGGATCCGGTGATAAAGGCCTGAGGGGAACCCCTTTATCATAAATGGAAAGAAAACCCACCGATAAGCGACAATCATTTCCAGTGAATCTGGGTACCAGCAGATATTTGAAATAGTTCTTTCTAACAAGGAGCTCATTGACCAGTTTACCCACTGGCCAAGTCCATTTCTGTTCCAAAGTCTAACTGGAGATGGCATACAGACTGAGAATTAGGGCGCAGGACAATGTCTCATTCACCTTTGCATCCATCAGGACTAGCATAAGTTATTGAAAGAATGATGGCATGAATAATTAACCAATAAGAATAAGAGTGCTTGAATTGTGAGTTCTGAAAATACAGTAAAGATTGCTAGCCACCACTGGTGGCTATAATTCCGAGAAACTCGCCACATTTTTCAAGGGCCGAGGAAAATAAATGAGTTGGAAATTGTTAAATGTATTGAAAAATGATTTATTTTCCCCTTGACAGTGTCACTGGAACATGAATTAAGATTGAAAACTCCACAGGCGTGTTTCCATCTGTGGGTGTCAGCTGCTTGGTACATGGTCATCAAGAAGGCTTCAGCCAGCACTCCTTTTACCTGAACTAAATGTATTTTAAAGTAAATGATGCAAAACATTGCATTTTGTGCTCAGACCCTCTAATATAATGGTCTGAATCATAGTTTAAGAAAACTGTTTTGGTTCGGCTAAATGCTTTGTTAACAGCAGTAGTTTCAAATTGTATGGCGATAGAATCCATGCTATCTTTTCAGGCTTTCTCAAATAAATAATGACTATCCCAAGGTTGTAAGTTACCTCATTCAAAAGCCAGACTCTCATTCAACAATGCTTGTTAGGTTAGTTATTAGAGAAAATCAGAGGAGCTCCCCCATAAACCAAGTTCCCGTTCCACGATGAATATTGGTCTCTAGGAACCTAAAAGTTTACTTTCAGAAGCCAGACTGGTAAGAAAAAAAGGGGGGGGCAGGTATTTGCATTTGGTCAAAACAATTGAGAAGCATCTTGTAGTCCCCACTGCATTCGATAGACACCTAGAGGCAGCTCTGCATTTTAGGCATCTCTACATTTTCAAATGCACCTGGTATTTAATGTTATGGGTTGGAGCAATTTGCCAACGCCGGCTCCTTGTAATTAAAATACACTAATATCATACATGAAAAGAGACATGTTTCACAGCATCCATATCTGCTATTCATGACAGTTACAGAGCATAGAACGCGGGACTCCCATCTTGCCAAATAGCTTCCTTTTCTGCACCTGAATCTCAGCAGAGAAGGGAGCCTACCTCTTTCTTGCAGGTTTATCTCAGCTCCTCGATTACAATGAGCCTCAGTTACAGGGTGTTCTGAGTCATTAACATTCTGTACACAGTCAAACTTCCCGTCCCCCAAGAAAGAGTTATGCCCAGGCCTCCTACAGCCCAATTGTTCATTTAAAGAGAGAACTTGTATTCAGGAGCTTGCAAGAACCCTCCGAATATTCCTCAGGTGTTTGTAGGAATCATTCCTACAGGTCCTGGTCCCTGTGCTGGTTGGGAGCATCCTTTCCCAGTCACTGCTTGGACTGGGTAGCATCGGTCGGCTGCAGGGACAAGCTGATTACTAAAAATAACCCTTTGCAATAAGGCCAAGGCAAACAGCATGCATTTCCTCGGACTTTTTGCCCAATCAAAATCCTATAGTAAATCCATCCTCCCCTCTCCCCGGCGCTCCTGACTGCATCTATGGAATTGAAGATGTTGCAAGTTGAGAGAAAGGTGCAAAGGAACAGGATTCTTGTAAAGCGTGACACAGAAAGCTAGAAATAAATGTTGCCTATTGTTTGAAGTCATTCTAAGCACTCCGGCAGAGCCCTGGCAGGAGATCAGCAGCATACATAAGTAGTAATAAAAGTAAACAGTGCGCTTTTAAACTTGCAGTCTTGCCCACGTTCATAGTGCCCCCGTTTTAAGAGGGATGAGGGCGGCGGGGAAGATACTGGGGCTCCAGGAATCCATGTCGGCGAGTAGCTGCTTCTCAATCTCCTTTCACGGGGTCAAATATAAGAACCATTACAAAGTTACATCTAACTACGCAGAGTTTGAAAATCCAATCTCTTTCAGTCAAACCCGAAGAGATTTTCCAGCCTCTCTGTGAGGCTCCCCTGTCCTGTCACCGACTTCAAAGACCCGTTCATTTACAAAACACAATGCTAGCCCACTACAGATTAATGCAAATTCAATTAATGCAAATTTAAGTGGTATTTAAAGGTTGTCTCTTTGTCTGAGAGGAGGATGAAATGCTCCTTTTGGAAAGAAGTAATTTCCTAGGCAAGCCGTCAGCGCTGTTTTCCTGCTTACCTTGGGGGGAAACGCAGGGCTCCTTTCTCCCCAGACTTTTCTGAGAGCTAGAAAGAGGTCCTGTTACTTCCAAATGCTTTTGTTCTTCTGTCCCTCTGTCACATGGCTTGCCTTTTATATTTGCAACACACAAAAGTTAGGACTGTTGTTTAAGCGACACAGGGAGAGAGAGAGAGAGAGAGAGAGGCAGAGAGAGAGGGAGAGAGAGAGAGAATGTCAAATGGAAAAGTGCCATTGCAGTCATATATCAATCAGGCGTGCGGCCGCGGCAGCGCACTAGCAAATGGGAATGCCACGGAAATGTGAGGCGCCCGGTATCGGGGACTCGCAGCCGCTGCCCACCGCTAGGCTCCCTTCCACGGAGCATCTTACGATGCGAACGGCATAGGAGTAACAAGGGCGAGGAAGTCCCCCACCCCCTTCTTCTTCGTCGTCGTCGTCTTCTTCTTCTTCTTCTTTTGTGGTGTTATGGAAATAATAAGGGGCTAAATAATATTCGGGATTGAATTCTTTGGCAAGCATGTGGCTGCCCTAAAGAGGTGCCGTCCGCACGAAAGACACGGAAATACAGAGTGGCATTCTGCTTAATGATTCAGCAGCTGACCGGGATGAAGTTGAAATTCTCAGTAAGAGAGAAGAAACATGGGAATCAGAACTCTTTCTCGGGCGATGCTGTGGAAGCAAGTGCAAAACTCTGCCCTGTTTTATTACGGTGTGGGTGGGTGATGAGAGTTCTTTTCTGAGTTGTTCATCCAGTAAATGATTTTTAGCAGCAGATCCATGATTAAATCCACGACAGTACTGAAATCAGCGCCTTCTTCGGCATCATTTAGAATAAAACACTAGATCTGATTTAGACACAGTGACAAAGTGGGAGTCCTTGACTCCTCGAGTTATGTGAGTGTGAGAATAACAGGTAAAGCCAACCCACGGCACCACAACTAGTAGAAAAGTGACAAAGGTAACTACGTGTGTGGGCTAAATGCCTGCTAGCTGGATAATACTGTTATGAGCTGTAGGAATACAAAGGGAAATATTTCCTAACTCTTGCCCTTAAAAGCTGAAAATGAAGACAGAAAACCATCAGCTACTTTTGTGGAAAACACAATGAACCATTGAACCATTTATAATTTTTTTTATGTCAGATGAACCCAGCTCCAGAATATTTTTTTTAATGAACACTGATGAAGAATTAAACTGAGATTATAAAAAAGTGATAAATATGTCATAAAACTTAATTACTGATGCTGAAACTGTCAGGTTCAGCTAGATCATGTCATTTATTATTCATTCATAAATTGGTAATCACATTATTACTTTTCCACAGAACCTTTACTTCAGTCATTGATGTTTACAGGAGGTGTCTTCAATTTTTCAGTTTGATCTCCACCCTTTAGTAAGAAGCCCCTTTTCTTTTGCTTTACCAGGAAAACCCTGTCCACCTGGGACCAGCCAGTCACAAAACAGAATCCACCTACAAGGATAAAGGATAAATGACAAGTTCAAAGCCTTGAAAGAAAACCTGGCACTTGGCCAATGATGATATTGGCCGAAATGTCTTAAAAGCAGAAGATCAAAAAGCAAATGGAAATTGGAGCTTAAAAATGGAAATAATCTGAAAGGGGAAATGACTTGTAGCTGAGTAAGAGCCATGGAAATAGTCATGAACACATTTTCTGGCTCAATTTTGTGGGTCAGATCGAGAGGGTGGATAAATCCTTTGGCCACCAACATTTTCAAATATCAGAGCTTGACGTCCATCAACATTTTCATTTCTCCTGATAATTTGTGTTTTTCTCTCAACATATGTTCACCACTCCACTCTGCTATCTTTTGCCTTTGGGTTCTCAGAACCACTCTATCTGCTCTGAAGTAACATGAAAAGGTGTGGTTCTTCCTGGTTGGAATTTTCCAGCCTCCTACAAGCTGCCCTTCTGCAAGGCACCACAGAAAGTGTAAAAATTGCAAACACATTGATTGCTTGGCCACAGAAGACAGGCTCTCTCCCAGATGGAGCCCCACTGCTCCCTCCAGCCGTTATTCTGTCAGGGGTGGCGAAGAATACCATTTGCTGCCCTTTTCAAGATGGAGGCTTGCCTCTGCCTCTTGGGCTCCAGAGGACCTGTTTCTGAGCCTATCAATAGGTATCTGGCACCAGCAACTCTTTTCATCACATCACCATGCTTTTCAGAAAGGTCACTGTGCCACATGTGGTTACTTTACCAGCCATCATTAACGTTCCTGAGAAAGAAGGACTCTCTTTACATTTCTATCTATGCCAAAGGGGATGAAAATACTCCTGCTGCCATTTCATAGGCACTCAGGATGGGAAGAGTTTGGAGAAGAAGATGTCTATCAGCTGGATGGGAAATTCTTCAAGGGACCCTCCTGAGCCTTTTATTTCTGGTTCTGTTTTTAGGTTGCCTCTCTCTTTCTCGGTAGCTCTAGTGGATATTTACAGGGATTGCCCAGCATCCAAATACCCCCGAAGGGATGGGGAATCCCAAGGCAGGTGGGAGGCAGGATCTGAAGGGAGCAGGTGTTTCCTCTCCCCTCCTCAGAGCAGCTGGAGAGCCAGGCGTGCCCAAGCCTGGCTCACCAGATGTGCCATTCAGGAGGAGTGGCCAAGACCTGCAGACAGTCAGAGGTTATTCCCTATGGGCACACTGGAATCAAGAGCCCAGAGGTTACAGCAGCCAATGTCAGGTGCAAGAGAGCCCGGCCATGCGACAAAGGGTGTTCCAGGGACACAGGGTCCACCCATGATGGCATTTGGAGCATTCTGGTCTTTCGGGCTGCATCCGTGTTTGTCACCATTTTATGAGCCTGGATCTCCAGCTTTCCTGGTGATTCTGTGAAGTGCCCCCCATCACCACACCCACAAATCCTGCCAATAAATTCCTTTTTGCTTTAATTAGCTAGAGACAGTTTTTGAGGTTGGCAAACAGGAGTCCTGACCTGAACACTGCATTTTCCAAATTTAGGAAAATTAACATCGTTAACATACAAATGGAAATGTAGCCTCTCCTTCTTCCTAGCTACTTTTCCAAACAAACAAATGGTTTCAGATTCATTGTCAGTCTGCTATAGTCTCTGCTACAACATTTTGAAAGTAGAAAATTTCTAGGTGGATACATAACAAGATACATATATATAATATGTACTTATCAAGACACCCACCAAAAGCCAATAACATTTGATATCATATCTACATGGATACAGATAGGGGTGTGGCGGGGATGTGTGTGTGTGTGTGTGTGTGTAAAATCCCAACACACCAGCACAGCCTGCTAGGCATGATTTCCAATTATCTATGAGAATACTAGTCTCTACCATGCTCATGAATATAATAGTATTCATTCAAACATAGCTATTAATAATAATAGCAACTGTTTCATGGGTGTTTACTCTCTACTGGGCTTTTTGACAAATATCTATATGCATTATCTCTTTTAGAGAGATACACAGTAATCCTATAAGGTAGATACTATTATTCTTTATTTTGTAAGTGGAGAAACTGAAGCTCTGAGTGGACAGGTGATTTCCCTGAGGTTGACCAAGCAAGCAAATAGCAGATATGAGCCCTGGCTTTGCTGTCTTTAAAAGGCCAGGACTTAACCACTATGCCACACTGCCCCTATTCAACAGAAATTCACTGAACTGTGCTTTTACAGTAATGCTCTATTATTTGTGGGAGATGCAACTAAAAGTAGGACATAGATCCAGTTCTTAAGGTGCTTTTGATAGTGTAAGGAAGAAAGAGACTTTCACTTATGAAGACACTGCAGGGTATAACGTGGTCAGGATGGCTCATCCAAGACAACACCACTGGATCTTGGCTTTGAAGCCACAGAGTGGGAACCAGAGGATGAAGATGAGTTTGTGGAGTGACACACAGTCAGACTTTTGGCTGGGCCTAAACCTATACTGTGGTGAGCCAGGGGGATGTGGGGAGCAGAGAAGGAGCCAGGCTAGGAGCTGGGGCCAGATGAGGTTAAAAGAGAGAGAATAGAATGGGAAGGCAGTCTGAGACAAAGGAGAGGTTTTGTAAGTGGAAGAAGGCTGAGTCAGAGGAGCAAAGATAAGTAGCATGACAGCATACATTCATTCAACAAATATTCTTTCAGTGTTTCGTACCTGCCAGATGTCATTCTTATTGGGGTCCAGCATTGGACAAGACAGACAAAGTATCTTCGGTAATGGTGGAGGAGTATGTCAGTAAGGACACTTTCAAGGCAAATAACAAAAACTTGAATATCAGTGGCTTAAAACATAGGGAAATTTATGGCACTCAATCAGGAAGTAATAGTTTTAGGGTTGGTACAGTAGCCATGGTATCATCAAAAACTCAAGCTCCTCCCACTTCCATCTTGCTCAACATTGTTGGCTTCTGTTCCCCTCTAGCAGATCGATTCATGGATGCAAGATGGCTGGTGGAACTCTAGAAATCACATTGAAATTCAGGAGTCAAGAGAGGAGAGAAGAGCTTGCTTTTTGTCTGCTTCTTCAATCAGGAGGAAAGTCTTTCCAGAAAGCCCAAGGGCTTCCCCTTGCATCCCATTGACCAGAACCTGGCCACATTCCCACTCCAACAGTAATCTCTGCAAAGGGAAGCACAATTGTCATGACTAGTCTGACCCAATCACGATCCACGCCCTGGAGCTGGGTGCATGGCAGACTAGACATAGTCAGATTCTTAGTGATGAAAGAGGATGAATAGTACGAGTAGATAACCAGTAGTATCTGCCACAGTGAGAGAGACAATATAAACACCAGGTGACTTCAGAGTGTGACAAATGCTATGAGGAAAATGAAATAGTAACGAGCTAGAGAGTAAATGAAGTAGTGCAGGAAGAGGGGTGAGTTAATAGCGCGACCAGAGTTGGTTTCTCTGTGGACATGACATTTGCAAGTAAGTGCTAAGGGCAAAGTTGGCAAGCAGAAATGCCAAGGTGGCTGGAACAGAGTGAGATGGGCAAGTGGTAGGAGATGTGGTCAGAGATGAAAGCAAGGGCCATATATATTATGTAAAGCTTGATTGTAGGGAGTTTGGGTTTTTGTTCCTGGTTGAATCGTCTCGCCCAAATAAAATATTTTGAAGTCCTAACCCCCAGTACCTTAGAACGCAACCTCACTTGAAAATAGGGTTTTTATAGAGATAAATTAGTGAGGTCATTAAGGTGGGTCCTAATCTGATATGACCGGTGTTCTTATAAAAAGGGGAACTTTAGACACAGAAACAGACATACACAGAGGGAAGATGTGAAGACACACAGGGAGAAGATGGCCGTGTGACTGGAGTAATGCATCATAAGCCAAGGAAGACCAAAGTTTGCCAACAAACCCCAGAAGCTAGAAGAGACAAGGAAGGATTCTCCCCTGAAGCCATCAGAGAAAACATGGCCCTGCTGACACCTTGATTTCAGACTTATGGCCCCCAGAACTGTGGGACAACACATTTCTGTTGTTTAACCCACCCAGGTTTTGGTACTTTGATATGGCAGCCCTTGGAAACAAACACAGTTTTGTTTGCAAAAGGATGACAATTCATTGGTGGGTTTTAAAGCAATGATTTACATTTTTTTAGAAATTCACTCTGGTTCACATGTAGAGATGGATCACGGGCAGATGAGGAAGTGGGAAGTGGCAAAGTATGGAAGTAGGGAGGTCACTGAAGTCTCCCAGGGAAGAGAAGGCGGTGGCTTGCACTATGGTTGAAGTAGTTCAGGAGGAGTGGAGTGGACAGATTTTGGATGTACTTGGGTGTGTGTGTAGACTATACAAGACTTACTTCTGAATTGTTTGTGGGAGAAGACAAAAAGAGGAAACTTCAGTCTGATCCTTGCCCCATGGTGGACTAAGGGAAGCATAGACACAACCTTTAGTGAAGGTTGGGGCTGGAAGCATAGAATTCAGTTTGGAACAGGTTCAGTTTAACATTCTTATAAGACATCCAAGTTGGAATGCAGAAAAGATAATGTGATATACAAGTTTGGATTTCAGGGGCCATTTCAGAGCTGGAGAAAAGACATTTGGACATTGTCAACCTATGGAGGGTATTTATAGCTATGTAGCTGATGGAGATGCTGAGGAAGAGAATCTAGCTAAAGAGAGATGGGGAGCTAGGATAGAGCTCTGGAGGTCACCTATGTTGAGTGAGATTGAAAAGAAGAGATCAGAGCAGTAAGCGGAAAATTAGGATATTGGGCCATCTCCAGAAAAACAAATAATAAGTTTCGTTTGTCTGTTTTTTTAATTAAAGAAAGTTGTTACCTAAAAGTAGAGAAAGGAAACTATGGCATTAGACCTCTGCTTCTCAAATTTAGAATTAACTAGAGAGGGTTAAAATGCTGATGTCCAGGCCTCACTCAGGTTAACCAAAACAGACTCTTTAGGGCTGGAGACTGGGCATTTGATATTTTTAAAAGCTCTCCTCTCTTCCTCAAAAAATTAAAAATAGGACTACCATATGATCTGGCAACCCCACTCTTGGGTATTTATCCAAAGGAAATAAAAACAGGACCTTCAAAGAGATATGTGTACCCTCATGTTCACTGTAGCATTATTCACAATAGCCAAGATATGGAAGCACCTTAAAAGTCCACCAATAGATGAATGGATAAAGAAGATGTGAGATATATATATATATATATATATATATATATAGTTATATAGTTATATAGTTATATAGTTATATATATAGTTATATATATAGTTATATACTCACACACGCACACACACAATGGAATATTACTCAGCTGTGAGAAAGAAAGAAATCTTGCCATTTGGGATGACATTGATGAAACTTAAGGGCATTATGCTAAGTGAAATAAGTCTGACATAGAAAGACAAATAGTGTATAATCTCATGTATATGTGGAACCTAAAAGAGCCAAACTCTTAGAAACAGAGAATAGAGTGGTGGTTATCAGAGGCTGAGGGTTTGGGGAAATAAAAAGATATTGGTCAGACAGTACAAACTTCCACTTATAAAATGAATAAGTTCTGGGGATCTAATGTAGAGCATGGTGATTATAGTTAACAATATTGTATTATATACTTGAAAGTGGCAAGGAGAGTAGACCTTAAA
Organism: Delphinapterus leucas; assembly: GCF_059928025.1. Classification (NCBI taxonomy): domain Eukaryota; kingdom Metazoa; phylum Chordata; class Mammalia; order Artiodactyla; family Monodontidae; genus Delphinapterus; species Delphinapterus leucas. The sequence continues at coordinate 93,867,487 of NC_143150.1, read as the reverse complement.
CATTCTCACCATGAAAAAGAAATGGTAATTATGTGACAGGATGGAGATGTTAGCTAATGCTATGGTGATAATCATTTTGAAATATATATCATATCAAATCAACATATTGTACACCTTAAACTTACACAATGTTATATGTGAATTATATCTCAATAAAGCTGGGGAAAAAAACAAAAGGAAGATGCAGAATATAAATAAATACATAAATAAAGCTCCTCTTACAACATCAAAGGCACAATCCATTAAATAATTAATTTATGAGTTGGACTTCATTAAAATTAAAACTCCTGCTCTGCAAAGGCAATGTTAAGAGAATAAAAAAAAAAAAAGCCACGGACTGGGAGAAAATATATGCAAAAGGCACATCAGATAAAGGACGATTACCCAGAATATACAAAGAAATCTTAAACTCAACAATAAGAAAACAAACCACCTGATTAAAAAATGGTCAAAAGACCTGAACAGACACCTCATTAAAGAAGATACACAGATGGCAAATAAGTATATGAAAAGATGCTCCACATTATGTGTCATCAGGGAAATGGAAATTAAACAATGAGATACCATTACATGTCTGTTAAAATAGCCACAATCCAGAACACTGACAACACCAAATATTGGTGAGAGCAATAGAAACTCTGATTTATTATGGGTGGGAATGCAGGATAGTACAGCCACTTTGCAAGGCAGCGTGGCAGTTTCTTACAAAACGAAACATACCCTAACCATATGATCCAGCAATTGCGATCCTTGGTATTTATCCAAAGGAGCTGCAAACTTATGTCCACACAGATATTTATAGCAGCTTAATTCATAATTGCCCAAAACTTGGAATCAGCCAAGACGTCCTTCAGTAGGTGAATAGATAAACTGCGGTACATCCAAACAATGGAATATTATTCACTGCTAAAAGGAAATGAGCTATCAAGCTTTGAAAAGATATGGAGAATCTTAAGTGTGTATTTCTTTACAATTTTATATGTCAATTACATCTCAGTAAAGCTGAATTTTTAAAAAATGCATCTTACTAAGTGAAAGAAGTCAAACTAAAAGGTTACATACTGTATGATTCCAAAAATATATGACATTCTTTAAAAGGCACAACTATGGAGACAGAAAAAAGATAAGTATTTGCCAGGGGTTGGGGAGGGGAAGGGATGAATAGGTGGAGCACAGAGGATTTTTAGGGCTGTCAAAATACTCTGTATGATATTATAATGATAGACACATGTCATTATACATTTGTCTAAATCCATAGAATGTACAACTCCAAAAGTGAACCCTAATGTACACTATAGACTTTGAATGATAATGGTGTCCATGTTGGTTCATCAGTTGTAACAGATGTACCCTCTAGTGCAGGATATTGATACTGGGGGATGTTCTGCATGTGTAGGGACAGGGAAAATATGGGAACTCTCTGTACTTTCCACTTAATTTTGCTGTGAACTTAAAACTGCTCTAAAAATTGTCTGTTTTTATAAAAAACAACAATATGGCATGCTCCCTTCTTTCTGCAAAAATATTACCCAATTAAAGGAGACAGCTTCAGGAAAAGAAAAACAACAACTCCCCAGGCAATTCTAAAGCACAGAGTCAAGAACCAGTCTTTAGCCATTATAAAAGTACCCAGTCAATCAATTCAATAAACCATTTTATAATGTAAATTCAAGCTAATGAACCACTAGATATATGCTAATTTTAGTGAATAATCTTTTTTGGCATCTTTTCCACCATTTTATGAGCATCTTCAAAGCATTGAGAGGACATCTTTTCTTACAACATACTGTACATCTCATCAAAGGCATAACTCGAGACAATCCTTGGTTTATAAAAAGACGACGAGAGAAAAAAGACTCTCAGCTCTAAATTTAAGCACCTTTTGAACTTTATAAAAATCACTTTAAGAGCCACATAGTTAGTGTCATAGAAAAACTAAGATCTTTATCTAGCCTTTTTCTTTTAAAATACATCTTTCTGTCCATGAGTTACTCCATAAGGATAATGAAAAATTATTTTATACCCAAAATTAAAAACGCAAGGATTCAAAGCAGTCCAAAGAACATTTGAGAAAAAAAGGACTTATATTTAAGGAGGCAACAAATCCTCTAACAAAATGTGTTGTCTTGCTTCATTATGGTTCTAAAATTAGCCCTTCTTTAATTAGGTGATAAATAGGGTTATTAAAATCATCAGTACCCTGCCAAATCGCTGGGGGCTCCTTGTTAGAGGTAAGGACCTCAATGTCCATTTTATTTCAAAGGTCTTATTCCTCACCCCATAGAACCCCTCAATAGTATCTGACACAAATGAGCAACTCTTCCTTAAAATTCATCCTTCTCTTAGTCTTCATCCTGTGATAGGATCCACTCCTACCATGGCATCCTTTCGTTCATGGCCTCAATTCTCTTCTAACTAACCCACCTGAGTGATTTATCTAGTTCATGGCTCAAATATTACCTCGAGGTCCATTTCTGTTCTTAGTCTACTTTCTGAACTTCAAAACAAGAATTTCCACTTATTCCCGAGAACTCACCATTTAAATATTTTATTGGCACCTCTCACTGGGTTACTAAGTCCAATTGATTATTGTCTCCTTTCATGTTGCTCCATGTTTTGCATCCTTAACTCAATTGCACCACAGTTGCCCCAGCCTGGAAAATCTTACTAGCTTTGCAATTTGGAGAAAGTTGTTAGCTTCTTACAAACTCAGTTACTTCATCTGTTTTATGGGCAAAGAAAAACAATTTAAGAGGCTCGGTGTGAAGGTTATTTGAGACATTGAACTGACACTGCTTTAGATTTCAAAGATTATTGCTCTGTGTAGTTGTTAGGCAAGGCCCTGCTGGAGAACACCTAAGGAAATGGTGAACTCAGTCCCAGCTATAAACAGGACCAAGGTCTTTGACTCCCATATTATGATGCTTATAAAACTACTGGCAGGCTGGGAAGTAATAACTTTCTCCATAGTGAAACAGAATGGTTTCAGTCATACTGGAACTTCAATTTCTTATGTTCTTGCTATAAAATAATAGACTCTACTGTCAAATCTTAACTTTCTCAAGTTCTTAAATTTCACAGGACTGAAAAATATTCCCTTCCTTTTGTATAAAATGTGACCTTCATTTAGAAATAAGGGATTTTTCATTAACTTTGCATGTCTCAGTGATCATGGACAAACTACATTCACTAGTAGCTCAACAAATTCATGTTAGGTCAGTTTTAATCCTATTTAAGGTCAATTTCACAGAGAAAGAATTATTATAAGAGTTTGTACTGACAGCTTGCAATTAATGTTTGCTTTTGAAAGGATGAACAGTCATTGACTAGATGTTCAAAGAAAGATTTTTTGATCTTCCCCCACACACAAATACATGATACTACTTATCATATTTGACACTTCTTTATCTTTCCCAAAAGAATTTTTTCACATATTGAACAGTTTGTCTTCCCCAAAAGTATGACTTTTTCAATTAAAACTTAATTTAAAAAACATATTTGGTGGTTTGAGTCTAGAAAAAATAACAAGCTTAGAGGTATTCCATAGTTGTTCTATGCAATGAATAAAGGCAGCTTCATTTTATCCATTTACTTATTCAATCTGTATTTATTAAACACTTACTGAGTACAGAAAACCCTGCCTTTCCTTACCTAATTGATGAATCATTATATTTTCAGAAAGATCCTCCGATTTTCCCAGATATCTGAGAAATGATTTTCAGAACTTTTTTAGTCCCACTCATTCATTTATTCAACAAATAATTTTTGAGCAGTGCCAAGCCCTGTCTTAGGCCTTGAAGATAGAGTAGCAAACAAGATGGACAAGGTCCCAGCTCTCATGAAGCTGAAAATCTATTAGGGAGACAGGCAATCTCATAAAGAAATATATAATATACTTTCAGGTGATGATAAGTGCAAGGACAAAAATCAGACAGGATAAGGGGATCTAGCATGAAGGAGAATGCTACTTTAGATTGGGTGGTCAGGAAATGCACCCAGGAGGAAGTGGTATTTGAACTCAGAGATATGGGTGAAGTAAGTCATGCAAGGGCTAGGAGAAGACCATTCCAGGCAGAGGGACAGCCTTGGGATGGGAGCAAGCTTAGCATGTTCATGATGAAGAAAGGAGGCCACTGTGGCTGGAGCAGAGTGAACAAGAGCAAGAGTAGAAGAAAATGAGATAAAGGCCAAATCATGTAGAGCCCCGTAGCCATGATAGGACATGTAGAGTGTATTCTAAATGGAATGGGAGGCCACTGGGGAGGTTAGAACTAGATGGTGACATGACCTGATTCAAGTGTATAAAAGATGACCTTGGGTCTTTTGTGGAAATAGGCAGTCTGACTAGAAGGCCAATGCAGTGAAACATGGTTGAATTCTGACTATAATCTGAACATAGAGCTCTTGCAGAACTTGATAATGGATTGGATTTATGGTACGGATATAAAAGAGGAACCGACGATGACACTTAGGTTTTTGGTATGAACTGATGATTGATTGAGGTTCTCACTTAATTGAAATAGGGAAGATTAGAGAAGGAATACAGTGGATGGGGGTGCAGAATCAGGAGCTCTGATTTGGACATTATAGAGCACCTATTGTGCAACAAGTACAAATGATCTGCTGGCATGTAGATCAGACCTGTAGGAACATCATTCATCAGGAAAAACTCAAGAAGACAGGACCAGGGCAGTTATGTGAATTCCCTGCTGCCCCTCACACTCTGGGGTAGCTTCACCACAGATGCCAGATGTGGGAGAGGGGTGTGACTTTTGGGATGTGGGGCTTTTAAGTTGAATGATTAAGGAAGAAACAGGTTCTTCCCTGATATAATGAGGGGCCAGGATGTAACAGCAATATAACACAGTAGGACCGTGCTCCATCCCTATCCTGCCAGTCCCTCCTTTGGGGTGAGCAGGGACCAGGATACAGTGGCAATTGGATACAGCAGAACTTTTTTCCATCCCTATCCTGCCAGCTCCTCTTCTGATGTTGTTGAAGTAAGAGAAGGATCCAAGGTACTTGTTGCAGCTGTATGATAAAGACAGCTAACAGCGGGATTTGCCTCATCATTGCTCATGATTGGAAAAGTACCAGCCTCTTTCAGGACATGCAGGGAGGGCTGTGGTCCAAGGCCTGTTGTTGACCAGGATTGATTGCCTTAAGCACTAGTCTTAGCCAATTTCTATGGAGATTTTCAGGAGGCCAATTCCTTCTCTACAGGGGATAATTCATGAGCAAATTAACACTTACCTCTTCATAGAAACTTGGATTGAGTTGGTAGTAGTGGAGTGGTGAAATGTGATTGGACTCTAGAAATACTCTGAGTTTAGATTTCCCAAAGAACTTGCTGGTGGATTGACTTTATGATTCAAAGAGAAAAAGAGCAATCAAGAAGGATGTATAGGTTTTTATCCTGAACAACGGAACACTGACAGAAATAAGGAAGGTTGAAGGAACGGGTAGTGGGGTGGAAGTGAAATCAAGAGTTCTGATTTGGAAATGCCTAATAGACAGCCAAGCAGAGAGGCAGAAAACACTTGGAGTTCGGGGAAGAGATCTGGATGGAGGATATAAATTTTGGAGTCGCCAGGATGTAGGTGCCTTTTAAAGCTGTTACTGAGTCCAAGCTCATATTACTCACTGCACAACAGGCCAATAAGTCAAAAGATGAGTTGTCGGGGCAAGGAATAGTGACTTTATTTGGAAAGCCAGCAGACGGAGATGGTGGACTAGTGTCCCAAAGTCAGCATTCAGGCTTCTTTTGTACTAAAAGGGGAGGGGGTGTGGTTGGTTGCTGCAAACTTCTTGGTACAGGAATCCTTTGTTCTGGCAGCTGTCCATGTAGGTCTGATCACAATGTTTCTATAAACCTCCAACAAGACAATTGTTATTTTCTGTTCTGCAACTTTTTATCTCTGTATGAATGAAAAATTGTTATACCTTTAAAGGTCAGAGCCCCGAGAATGGGCTATCCTGTACATTTCAGGCTCTAGGCAACATTCTTTTACAATGGTATAAAGCCAGCACAGGTAACATAGCACAAGGGTTAGAGCTGAAGGAATAGATCCAATATGGAGTCAGGTTCGTTCTCTGTTACAAAGCCATGGGACTGGATCAATTTAGGAGCAAATGTAAGAGAAAAAAGGAATGCAAACTGGCAAACTGAACCCTGCCTGGGTTACGTCAATGTTTAGAAGCCTGGAGCAGGCCTAATGTCTGCTTCTCCAGGCAGACTCCTGGTTGCCTACAGCAAAAAAAAAAAAAAAAAAAAAAAGAAGGAACATTCAAGCACAATGTAATCTCAAAATAATACCTGTGATTTACTGCATAAGGCAGGTCTGAGATAGATCTGAAGTGTCATTTTCCAAGGTAAAGGGGGAATATTTCTACACATACAAAACATGATGAACATAAAATTTTAAAAGCATGGTTTCCCCCTCACTCAGCTAAGGAGAATTACCTGTCATTTAAATATAAAATTGACAAAATTCCATACTTTGCTTACTCTTTCAGAGACTTCAATTAAAATTATATAACGATTCCAAAGCTTTTGGAGCAAGGTTTGTTTTTCTTTTGAATGCAACATTTTATCCTATCTTTAATAGGGCTGTATTTTACTCTCTTCTCCCCCAAAGCTATAGAACTATTAAATTATTGGGCATTCCCCTCACATGATATGTGTATTTTCTGTTTCAAGTCTAGGTTTCTAAGACCAGTGTTTCAGTTACTCAGCAAATCATCAAGGAAATTTGAAAATGGCATTGACCTTTCCTCAACTTTTGGATCTAGAACCAGGAATTGGTTATGGTCTATGCTAAATGAACTAGACATTAAACCATGATTAGTAATGTTTAATCAGGAACCAAAAGAGTCTTGGTTGGTAGGAAGGGAGCAACAAATGTCCAACAGTAAAAATAAGGAAACTTTCTTGTCCCTCTTTGTTTTAGCTTATTCCTTCCCCCCAAAATAGAAAGAGCTGATTTTTTATAAAAACAATTACAACCTAATATATCAGATTTCAAAATTTGTCAGGAACTATATATGCGTGAGAATAGCCAAGAAATTTCTGGAAAAATAAACAATGAATAATAAAGGGTGTGGCAAAACATCTATTACTCACCCCATATTCATGTAATCTCCCACATTTCTCAGCCCCCTTGCTGTGGATGGGACTGTGTGACTAGTTCTGGCCAATGGACAGAAAAGGTGTCACTTCTTGGTCAAACCATTTAACATCCTGATACACACTCTTCACTTCTGTCTTCCCATGCTTCAGTGACCTGGAGGCCATATATTGAGATTGTGGCATCACAACAGGGAAGCAGCCTGTGCCACTGAATCTCCAAATGGAAGACAACTGGCCTAGAGAGTTGCCTGGCCCACGGTGGAATTCGTGTGTATGTGAAATAAGTCTTTGATATATTAAACCATAGAGATTTGGGGGGTTTTGTTTTTCCATAGCATTATATACGTATACACTGATACAAAAAGAAACTTTCCTTAAAAATATGACTAAACAGATCAGTGAACTATAAAAGGGTTCATAAATAGACCCATGTCTATTTGGAAGGTTAATATGTGACATGATGGATTACCGGTGCATGTCTCAGTTAACAAAATTAACCCAAAATTTAGTGGTTTAAAACGACAACAATCATTTGTCATCTCTTGTAGATTTGGTGGGTCAGGAATTCCGACAGAACATCACAGAAAAAGCTTGTCTCCGCATCATGCATGATGTCTAGGGCCTCAGCTGGGCAGCTCAAAGGCTGAGGGTTGGAGTCCTCTAAAGGTTCACTCACTTGCATGTCTGAGGCTGACGACGGTGGCCATGGGCTGGGGGCCTAGTTGGGACTGTCAGCTGGAACACCCACATGTGGCCTCTCACATAGCCTGGACATCCCCACAACATGATGGCTGGGTTTAAGCGTAAATGCAGCAAGAAAAAGAGCTATATTGCCTATTGTGACCTAGACTCTGAAGCCACACAGCATCACTTCTGCCATATTCTGTTGAACAAGGCAGTTACAAAGTTTTACCCGTGAGAACACAGGTAAAGCTTGAGGGAGGGAACACAGATGTCACCTCTTGATGGAGAAGTGTCAATAGCATATTGTAGAAGGGCACAACGAATGGGATATAGATATAGATATAATAGATATGAATATAGATACAGATAAAGATATAGATGTATAATGTATATATACACATAAATAGCAGCCATCTTTGGAAAATATAATCTGCCACAGTGCAAATGGTTGTTTGTTAAGGCTCAGATGGACCACTTTTGGACAAGCTGTATGCCCTCCTACTATAGAGGTGAGAATAACAAATATATTCTCATATACAGATATTATGGTTTGAACAGATTGCTGAAACTCTAGCTAATAATCGTATAAAGAAGAGATGCAGCAGATAATCTTTTCTAAAGTTAAAGACATGATTTTTGGTAGACTTTCCTCAAATTACAAACTAGTATATAGATTAAATTTCCATAACCATTATTTTACTTAGTTATCTTGTTGGAAATAATTTGGGTCCTTTACTGAGATATTTTTAATGTCCAAAGCCTTGAAAAATTCCAGGCTAAAGATATTTTTGTTAAATTATATGAAGTAGAGCTTCAGGTTCTTATTTTCCATGTGTCTATGCACCAGAGTAAATGAAAAACAATTTTCTAGGAGAATCTTGGCCTTGCCCATGGTTTTCCCATGTCTCACCTTAAAGCAAAGTTACCATGGCTTTCCAGGCAGGCACACATTCTTGTTAGATGGTTCCTTGTTTTTCACAGAAGGATATCAACCCTACTCCCAGGCGATTGATCAATTGATCTCTGCCAAAGTATTCCAGCATGGGAGGACCAAGCGTCACAACTAATCAGAGAGCACAGTCTTAAACTCTCTGTTGCTCTGTTTTAAACTGAATATTTGTCTGAAATAAACAGTGTCTAGCAGGATTACTTGAGGGATACAGAATCCACCCTGTAACAAGCCAGTACTGTCATTGCTCTGCCCACATCCCCTTGGATACCTCTTAACAGTGTGTAACCCCTCCCACAACTTTTGCAACTCTTTTTGTGAGGACTGACCTCAGGCCACCCGAACCACTTTGCCCACAGCCATCAGAGCAGGAATTACCGGGAAGTTTACATCACTCCCACCTTACCCTTGGACCCCACAGCCCTTAGCCGGTGCAGGAGAACAAAGCACAGTTCCTTTGCCCGGAGTCCGGACAAACTTGTAATTCCCCCTCCAGAGCTCCCTGCGGGATCAAGCTGAGGCTGGGACATCTCCTAAACACACACCCTTGCTCAGCTTCTTTCTCTCCTCTACCCTGTTCCCCTCACTCCCATGCCAGTCTCTCCTGGGAGCACTTTTAAAATAAATCATATGTACATGAGTCCTCAAATTAGCGTCTCCTGCTAGAGGACAAGACCTAAGACATAATCCTTCTCCTTAGATATTCTTCTATCTTTCTGTGAATTAAAGTGACTCTCTAGAGAGTGGGCTACTTGAACTACCTGGTACAGTTTTAATGAATCAGAATCTACATACCAATGAGATCCCTAGGAGATCTGTATGCACATTAACGTTCCAGAAGCACTTTTCTGAGAAAGAGCCCTGTGAACTGGTTCAAGACGTAAGACGTTGGAATAGACCAGAAACTGGAAGAAATCACAAACCTTGTCGCAATGAATTCTCGTGTTATTTTCATTTTTATAATATTCCAACGCTATTTAAATAATTCCGAAGTAGGGAAAATGATGGAAAGCTTCCAATTCATTTTATGAAGCTAGCAAAACCCAGTATTAAAACCTGATAAAGATTAAACACTCAGAGAGAAAGCTTATTAAATAATCTAGTGAATATGTAGAAACAAAAATCTTTAAACAGAGCATTGGCAAACTGAATCCAGCATGAAAATAATAGTACACCACAATGAAAAAGAGTTTATACCAGGAATGCAAGGATTATTTAATATTTTTAAATCTACTAACATAATTTATCACATCAAGAAGAGAAAACCCAGAATTTCAATAGATGTCCCCAATTAATTAATAGATAATAAAATTAAATATCCGTTAATTATATAAACATGTGTAGTAAACTGGGATTAGAAGAAAACTTTCTTAAAATGATAAATGGCATATTTTGCAAACCAACACTTTATATAATTCTGACAGGCTGTTCAACTGAGGTCAGGAATAAGATAAAGATGCTTAAAATAATCACTATTCTTTTTTATTTCTTGTGAGTTCCAAACAATATAATAAAACAAGAAGAGGAATAGGAGGTATAAATATTAGAAAGGGAACAAAACTAATGCTATTTTCATTTTTTTTAACCTACCTTGAAATCTCAAGAAAATCATTCATGAAAATGTTAAAACTACTAGGAAGTGGTGGATAAGAACATAAGTATACAAGTATCAATGACTTTTACATATTAAAAAATAAATATTTCATCTACAAAAGAAGCAAAAAATATACCATAGTTTCAAAATGTGCTATACTGTGTAAAGAAAATCAAAAAATACTTTAACAAGAGTTTAAAATGGAGAAAGACACTGTATTTCTGGATAGGAAAATTCATTATTATTAAAGTGTTAATTCTTCCCAATTTGCTTTATAAATGTGATACATTTCTAATCTAATCCAATACCAACTGAACATTCTTGCAACTTGACAAAATGCTTTCAAAGTTTATCCAGAAGAATAAACATGAAAGAATAACCAAGAAAAGTTTTAAAAGAAAAATGAGAAGGAATCTGAAACCAAATGTTGAAATATATTATAAAGCCACAACAATTTGAGCAATGTGGTACGGGCACAGGACTAGACGAACAATTCAAGGTAAGAAAAATAGAAAGTCCAGAACAAATGCAGGAATGTTTAAGAATTTAGCATAGGATAGTAGTGTCATTTAAATCATATTTGTTATATAATTTGACTAAATACTTGTGGAAAAATTAAGTTAACTTTATTATATTCCAGAATAGATTTCAGCTGGGCTAAAAATGTAAATTTTTAAGAAAAAAACATGAACGTTCCAGAAGGAAATATAGGTACACGTTTATCTAACCTTGGAGTGCAGTAAGCTTTTCTAATCATGACACTGAAAGCAACATCATTTTAAAAAATGGTCTATTTGACTATATAAAAATGTTACACTCCTATGCATAAAGGAAAAACAGTACATATTAAAAGTTTAAGCATATTGTGCTTTTCTATTGGAATAGCATAAACAAAACTGGGAACACATCACTACTACACATGAAGTTTAAAAATAAATATATACAATAAAAAGCTTTCACAAATCAAAAAAAATTAAAATTGGCAAAGGCCATGAAAGTGTAATTCACAAAATTGCAGAGCTAATCATTTTATTTTTAAGAAAATTTTAGCTTCTTTAATAATAAAGTACAAATTAAAACAATGGGGTATATATCACCTTTTGTGTATCAAGCTGACAAGAATTAAATAAAATTATAGTACACAAAGTTGTTACGTGTGTAAGCAACTGGTACCCTTGAACACAGCTGGCCAGAGTATAAATTTTATGAAGTTCATACAGAAAAGTGGTCAGTTATGTTTAAAAACTTTTAAATGTTGACCACTGGTCTTCTGGGAATTTGTCCTAAGGAAATAATTATAAATTTTTGCAATGACTTACCTATAAGTATGTCCACAGCATCATTTCTTATGGTAGCCAATCTTGGAAACCAATTAATTATCCAACAATAGAAGATTGGCTCAATAAATAAATGCCTTTATTTAGTGAAATACAAAAAAGCTATTAAAAATATTTTTAAAGAATATTTAATGGCTTGGGAAAATGTGTATGAAATATAGTTTAATTAAAAACAGATTGAAAAGTAATATGCAGTTTGAAACGTTTGTTAAAAATTTTATTCATGCATAACATAAAACATGAAAACACGCGCCAGAATGTTAACAGTGGTTTTTTCCTAGATGCTGGGACTTTGGGTTATTTATAATGCCTTTTTTGTGCTTACCTGCAAGTTTCATATTTTCTTCAATGAAAATGTACTCTAATATAATCAGAAATTATAAATACCATTTGCAGCAACATAAATGGACCTAGAGATGATCATACTAAGTGAAGTAAGTCAGACGGAGAAAGACAAATATCATATGATATCACTTATATGTGGAATCTAAAAAAAAAAAGATACAAATGAACTTATTTACAAAACAGAAACAGGCTCACAGACTTCGAAAACAAACTTAAGGTTACCAAAAGGGAAATGTGGAGGGGAGGAGGGATAAATTAGGAGTTTGAGATTAGCATATACACATTACTATATATAAAATGGTTAATCAACAAGGGCCTATTGTATAGCACAGAAAACTCTACTCGGTATTCTGTAATAATCTATATGGGAAAAGAATCTGAAAAAGAATGGATATATGTATTTGTATGACTGAATTACTTAGCTGTACACCTGACACTAACACTACATTGTAAATCAACCATACTCCAATATAAAATAAAAATTAAAGAAAAAAAACCCAAACAGAAGAAAAAAGAAATTATAAATACATTAAAGTTTGTCATGATACACAATGCCACCTTCAGGGTATCACCCAGTAGAAATTCTTGTCCATTCTTAATACCAACAACCAGTGATAATTGCTCTTGTCCTGAGCAGTTGACCTGTTTTTATCTGATGGACCCTATGAACCATGTAAACTAGGAAGCTTGGAGACAGCCTATGTCCACCTCTGTAAACAAGGGTATGAATCTATGTGACATGTAATTGTTCCACTTAAAACATTGTCATCTTGTAGTTTGTGTATTCCAATAAGTCAGATGACGTGTTTCCAGGAAAGATGCAGGGTCTGTATAAAGTAATGACTATACCCACTGAGGACCCTGAAGCAATAAGATAATTCCCCAGCATACAAGAACCACAGGGTCCAGAAGAGAAAGTTCAGTGCTAGACCTGCAAGGTAACTCATCTCTTAAACAACTGGGAAGAGTAGGTCATTCGTTCAATCAACTAACATTAGCTGAGGTCTATTATGTGCCAGATACTGTTCTAGGTGCTGAGCAGCTATACAGTGAATAATGAGAAAATTACACAATTCCTGCCTTATGGGCTGAATTGTGTTTCCTCACCCCCTCCCCCAAATTCATATGTTGGAGTCCTAATTCCCCAGTACCTCAGAATGTGACTGTATTTGGAGATAGGGTCTTTACAGAAATAATCAAATTAAAATGAGGTCATTAGTGTGGGCCCTGATCCAATATGACTGGTGTTCATAGAAAAGGGGGAAATTTGGACACAGACATCCATAGAAGGAAAACAATGTGAAGCCACAGGGAGAAGAAGGTCATCTACAAGCCAAGGAGAGAGTTCTGGAACAGATCCTCCCCTCATAATCCTGAGAAGAAACCAGCCTTGCCTATACCTAGATATAGGACTTCCAGCCTCCAGAACTGTGAGACAATAAGCTTTTGTTGCTGATGTTATCCAGTCTGTGGTACTTTGCTGCAGCACTCCTAGCAAAGAAACCACCTGCCATCAAGAGGATAAGGAGCAAATAAGCACAAACAAAAAATAGTTACAAATTGTGGACCGTCCAGATTGAGTCCTCAGGAAAGACTGCTGTGGGGAAGCCCAGTTTAAGCTATAACCTGAAGGATGAGAAGGAAGTGGCCTGCGAAGAGGGGAAAGCATCCCAGGTAGAGGGACAACACACATGCAGGTCCAGGGCAGAGAGGGACTGAGCTGGTTTGAGAATTCAAGAATCAAGTGAGGGTGAATGGGTCCTATAAGGAGGCACTGGCAACAGACATCAGAACCCACTGAGATTCTTCTGTCACTTGTGTTCGAACAGGTGTGGTGAAGTGTAATGAGTCCTCAGTCCCAATATGGACTCTGTCACTTATAACTGACCTGACTTCTTAATCGAGTCCTCCATTATAAAAAATCTTTTCAAGGGAACCCTCCTATACTGTTGGTGGGAATGTAAATTGGTACAGCCACTATGGAGAATAGTATGAAGGTTCCTTAAAAAACTAAAAGTAGAGCTACCACATGATCCAGAAATCCCACTCCTGAGCATATATCCAGAAAAGATGGAACTCTAATTCAAAAAGATACATGCACCCCAATATTCATAGCAGCACTATTTACAATAGCCAAGACATGGAAGCAACCTAAATGTCCATTGACAGATGAATGGATAAAGAAGATATGGCATATATATATATGTACACACACACACACACTGGAATATTACTCAGCCATAAAAAAGAATGAAATAATGCCATTTGCAGCAACATGGATGGAGCTAGAGATTATCATACTAAGTGAAGTAAGTCGGACAGAGAAAAACAAATGCCATATGATAGCACTTATATGTGGAATCTAAAATATGATACAAATGAACTTAGTTACAAAAGAGAAATAGACTCACAGACATAGAAAACAAACTTATGGTTACCAAAGGGGAAGGGGGGAGGGATAAATTGGGAATTTGGGATTAACAGATACACACTACTATATATAACATAGATAACCAACAAAGACCTACTGTACAGCACAGGGAACTATATTCAATATCTTGTAATAACCTATAGTGGAAAAGAATCTAAAAGAATATATACATACATATATATATATATATATAATCTGAATTACTTTGCTGTACACCTGGAACATTGTGAATCAACTATACTTCAATAAAAAAATTCTTCAATCACAGATGCATGAATCCAGAAAGCCTGGTGATGAGAATAGAAAAAACTTTCAGAATTCATACTTTATTTTGGTAAAGATGTGCTTCATGATACTCATTCTCTGTACTTTTAAAACTCTTTTCCCCTTCCTGAAAATTCCTGATGCCTCTCAAACTCCTAGGTCACTGCCTGATCTTGGTGAGATGTATGAAGGAGTGCAGCCACCAAGTCAGTGCTTAGCATAGGGAAAGTAAGCAGAAAGACTATGACCCCCATGGTCATGTGTAGATGGAAGTTTGTACCTGAGAACTTCTCTAAATAAATTTCATTCTCTTCATGTCTCCACAGTCATCCATCAATCATTCGAGTTCACTCATTCAATTACACACTCCTTTTTCTGTCACTGAGGACACACCGCCTCATTTTGCCATGAAGTCTAACTCCCAATCACCCCATGGAGCTGTTATCCAGCTCTTGGGCAGGCAGGCACTTAACTCAGCTCTAATAGTGTCCTGACTCAGAGGAAGATTTTATTCTTATCACTAAGTCCCCAAAATGATTATTTGGCTAGCAGAAAATGTCCACCATGTAGTTACTTCAAAATGGGTGTTATTTACAGTTCCATCACATATCCAGCTGGTCATTCAGTAAGTAAATTAAAATAGATTGGCCCTTTAAAGCTATAGATTTTTCAAACTCGTGATTTTGAGCAGATTTCTGTATTCACTTTATATACAGTACAAAGGCAAGACTAAAATGGCTTCAAGATATTCATTCTAGTTAAACCAAAGCTCATTTTAAAATAATCTAGTGAAAGTCATTTTTCTTTTCAAATGAGTTGAACAGAAAGGAATTCTTTAAAAAGAAAAAAGGAGATCCAAGAATATTATGAATATACCATGCAATTTAAAATTTAATACTGCAGCTTGATTCTCTGCTAATCCTTTTGTGCATTTCTGCTGTAGACATATGGCTTTGAGAGCCCATCTAGAATACTAATAAATAAATAATGATTGAGCACAGCTGATAGAACTCCCAGTTATAAGCATAGATTAAAGTAAGGTTGATTTTACACATACTACCTTGCCAGTTTGTATTCAGACACTAATATTATTACTCCTTTCTTTTCATTTGCATGCTTATTAAAAGTCAAATGGATCCCTTCCCTGCCAGGGTATGTGATTATGTGTACAGAGCCCCAGGGACCAGTGGAAGTGTGCTCTGGCAGTTTTCTGGGTCAGGGACCATTTTCCAACATGACTCCAACATGTCTTACCCTTCTTTGTCCATTACTACAATCTCTATATATCCAGCTCTGTTGAGAATTCAATAACTTTGAAATATCAGGGAATGTTACCGGATGCCCTTCCAACACCAATGCATGGGAACTTTCCAACTAACACCATTGCTTTTTCTCAATAAGTATTTTCTTTTACTCCCCTATAGCTTTTAATACAGTTGACCATTTCCTCCCTGAAATCTTCTTCTCCCCCAGCTTCTGTAACACCACACTTTGTATATTTCCATTTCTGTGGTTCAACATGGAATCCACTAGATGTTCCTTTCCACTGATTTACATATCACAAACCAATCAATCCTCCTCTCCTCTTTGAAAACCCCCGAGACCATCCCATATTGATTTGACCTGCCACTGACTGCACAGTATTTATACCATTTTGGTCAATAACCAAATACAGCTCTGTGACATCTTTTGTAATGTAGCCTTATATTTTAGTTAATCTTTACACTCTTCTTAGAGAGAGAAACACACTCTGCTGAGACACAGAGAGAGAAACAAGTTAACAATTTGAAATACGATCTGAGGGTCCTTCCCCTTGTCCTTCCAGTGACAGGCATCATCAATTCAGGAAAGAATGAATTGTTAGAGCAGAGTAAAGGGGCAAAATGTACTCAGTTTTGGTTTTTAATTTAAAAATCAGCTTTTGAAACTTGTGGCAGAGACAATAGTTTGAGAGCAAATGATTTGACTTCCAAGAGTATGGTCTTTTTCTGTTTTAAAAGCCAAGGCGTCTCAGGGCACGAAGTCTATGCTAAACAAAAGAAGTGGACGGTAGAACAAGCCTGGAGAAGAGATCACAATGACCTGGGCTGGGCAAAGCAAAGAGATTCAGATCAGGGGAGGGGCTTTTGCAGGGAGTGAGAGATGAGTATGGGAACCTGCACTCCCTTTCCAGTTGGAGTAAACTCTTGCAAGGAGGCTCCCCAAGCCCTCCTCTGTGGAGTGAGGATAGACAAGTGGCAGTGGCTCTTGAAGGTTGAGAGGTCCAGGCAGAAGGACCTAAGGGAGACTTAGGGGCCCCCCTGCACTCCAGCATGGCACAAGAAGCCATGCTAGGTCTTCCCAAGGGTAGGGGTTAGCTGAGAGAATAATGGTGGAACTTCAGTATTCCCAGTTTGGATAAAGATGAAAACAAGTGACCAGCAGAGACCATTGACCAGAGGCCAGATGGAAATATCTGGGCAGGTGCCAGTGAGTGCAAATGCCAATGATGTGCAGAGAGCAGTAAGAGCAGGCCCACACTGGTTCCTCAGCTGAAGTTCTTTCCCCCAACCTGGCCTCCTACTGAGCCTGTTGGAACTTAGCTATTACCCCAAAGACAAGGACAGAGAGGGAAAGCTTTGAAATGATCAAGAAAACCCTCGATTGACTAAATTTATGCAAAACTAACTACAGTTTTTTTTTTTACCAAGAAGGGTGAAAGCTAGAGAGAGCAGTTTTAGAAAAGAGGTTTGGAAAACTACAGTAAATCAATACAAGTTGCAATTTTTGGGTACTTGGGCTTAATCAAGCCTAAAGAATTTTATTAACTACTATGCAACACCTCTCAAACTAAGACAGGTATCTTCTTTAAAATTTTATTTTGTTTGTTTTCCTAGAAAGCATCTAGAAGACTTGGTGATGGCTGCCAAATAACCTTTGAATGGCTGAATGATCAATTAAATAATCTGAAATTTTCAGTTAGTGGCTATTTTAAGATGAAAACAACAACGGCCTGAAGTTTTGCATTTCACACAAACATAAAGAGGACTACGTTTTAAAATTAGATGTTCTCCCTTTTCTTACAACCCATTCATTATTCTACTCAAAAAGCAGACTTCTTGTTTCAGGCAGGTGAGGAGGTATAGCATATGCTTAGTCTTCTACTTTTATGGAAGCCATAATGTCAACCTTGGAGAGATGAAGCGACCCAACAACAAAGGTTTATCTGAGCACCTGTAAGGAAATATCTTTTCAGTTCATCTTCACAGTCATGAACTAGAATGTTGTGACGCAGATGAGTAGGGAAAAAAAACTCATGTAGTCATCATTAGGGGAATAGAGGACAATAGCATTAAAAGTGGAACTATAGAACAATTCTGTAGAAATTTGTCATGCATATATGCTGATAAAAATATCTGAGCTGTGAAAACAAGGCTTAAAATATCTGATTAATTGCAGCAACATGGATGGACCTAGAGATTATTATACCAAGCGAAGTAAGTCAGGAAGAGAAAGACAAATACCATATGACATCACTTAGATATGGAACCTAAAATACAACACATATGAACCTACCTACAAATCAGAAACAAACTAACAGACATAGAGAACAGACTTGTGGTTGCCGAGGGGAGGTGGGAGGGATGGATTGGGAGTTTGGGGTTAGCAGATGCAAACTATTATATGTAGGATGGATAAACAACAAGGTCCCCCTGTATAGCACAGGGAAATATATTCAATATCCTGTGATAAACCATAATGGAAAAGAATGTGAAAAAGAATAAATATATGTATAACTAAGTCACTTTGCTGTACAGCAGAAACTAACACCACATTGTAATTCAACTATACTTCAACAAAATTTTTAAAAGAACAAACAAAAAAATAAATTAAAAAAATCCCATTAAAAAGCCGACATATGATTGTGACAAAGGTACCACTTGGTGGAGGGTGTTGATAGTCGTGCATGTGTGGGGACAGGGGGTGTATGGGAACTCTCTCTGTTCCTTCTGCTCAATTTTGCTGTGAACCTAAAACCTCTTTAAAAAATAAAGTCTATTAAAAAATAAAGCCACCATATTAAACCTGTAGAAATAACAGATTGGTTGTTGCCAGAGGCTTGGGGGAGGCGGGAATAGGGAAAGGTTGCTTAATGGGTACAGGGTTTTCTTTGGGGAATGTTGAAAATGTTTTGGAACTAGATGAAAGTGGTGGTGGCACAACAATGTGAATGTACTAAATGCCACTGAATTGTTCAGTTGAAAATGGTTTATGTTATGTGAATTTCACCTCAATTATTGAAAAAGCCACCATACAATAGATGAGCTTCTTCAAACTTACATCTCATGGAATTAGAGTTTCCCAGCATGGTCCTCAAAAAGGACTTCTGTGATCCAATTTGTTTTGAAGCAGTGCATGTGTGTCCTCTTCTTGGCTATCCTTCTCTGCATTAGTGTATTAAAGCCTCTGAATTGTCCTGTGGTAAAGCTCTTAGTGTTTGCTTGCACAAGGACCCTCGTCCCCTGCTCTCTGCATCGTATCTGATAACACCACACAGAACCCGTTTTGGGAAATAATACTCTAGACCTTTGCAAGAAGAGAACACCCCAACGCGTTCTTGTTTTAATTGTTCTAGGAAAGAGATTTTTACACAACTTTTTGTCCGTATTTGCTGAAGACCACTTAGCCTTCAAGCTGAAATAACATGATTTCTGAAGTCTTTTGATAATACTCAAGGCAACAATAGGTGGCCTTAATAAACCCAATTCTAAATAAATGATGAGATGTTAGAATAATAAAGACAATGATGCTCTTGACTACCCACTTGGTTTGTAGGCGGGAGTACCATACTAGGAATACTTATTATCCCACCACATATAGATCAGCTAGCCATATAATTTGAGATTTTATTCATTTGCACAAACTGCATTTTATATATACATCAGAAAATATGACACAGTGTGTGGGCATATCTCAAATAGCTGACTTTTTAACAGCAGATATAAAAATGTCCAATACAAGGGCAATTTAATAAAATGAAATGGCTCAAGGCTATCTCTTCATTGCAAGTAAATGTATCCCCATGAATCTTCACTCTAAGGCCATTTCTTAGATCCCAAAAGTGTTGATTTAATAATAATTACCACGAATAAGAATGTCTGTGGAATGGAATTGACTGTTTTATGATTGAAATCAGTTATTCTCAACCAGTGGTGGGATACAGTTGGTGTGGGGCAGGGGACAGAGCATTCCATTCTCCCAAAGATGCTTCAAAATCTCCTGGAGGGATGTTTATTTAGAAATGAATGATCCCTATAATAATTACAGATTTGATTTTAATCACAATAATTAACTCACTTTGAAGATGTAATCACCATTAAAAAGGTGTGGGAGTTTTGATTCCTCAAATGGAGACACGCGTTAGGAAAGGTGGAGAAACACAGAAGAGCGTGTTGTCTAGAGACAGATTAAACACAGACAGGCTGTCTGTTTCTTCACCACCCACACCACACATTCAGCTTCCTGAATGCCCATGCCCCAGATGTCCCACTGGTCTGGACTTCCCCGAGCTGAGGGTGAGTGGGTGGCGTATGAGAGTTCCAGGAAGCAGCATCCCAGGAGCCCATGCTCTGACTCAGGCTTTCTCTGGACAAGTATCTGTCTCTATACTCCCAGAATTCCTGGCTTTGGCATCTGGGACCACCTGCCCTGCTCTTCTGACTTTCTTTAAAGTTATAGCACCAGGAACAAATAGATTCCTATTGCCTAGACGAGCTGGGTTATAGGAACATCTCTAGCGTGTCTGCCTGCCTCAAAATGCCATCATGCTCATGCATGTGCACACAGCCACACATGTAGGTGCCCCCTCCCTCCCCCCCCCACATACACACACTGGCCCTATTGGCCATGTTTATTCTAGCTGACCCTGCCCTCCTAGCCATTGCTGATTGGACCAGGGCTGCATAATTGACCCACCTGGACCACTTTCTCTCTCCAAGGAATTTAGAATTGAGACTCAGAGGTACTGGTCATTGTACTGGGAGCTAAGACTGCAAACAAAGAAAACGTTGGGCTAGGACTATTCTATTTGACCCAGAATGTCTGAAAAAGCAGAGAAAGTCATCCTGGAGAGGGAGAGAGAGAGAGAGAAAGAGAGACAGAGACAGAGACAAAGCAGATAAAATGAAGTAGGTTTAAGAGAGCATGTGGCCCTGGGGGGATGGAGGAGCACTGCTGTGCTTCTGATGGCTTTTCAGGTCCTGGTTCAAGGGTCTCCTGTACTCTGCCTTCGTTTCTTGGTTTCTGAGATGCCTCTGTATTGTCATAATAAATCCTCCTCATGCATTTTTTCAAACCTAAGATAGTTCATGTAATTTTCTGCTACTTGCCATCAAAAGATCTGTCACAAAAAATTAAAATTTAAATTACTGGGCTTCCCTGGTGGCACAGTGGTTGAGAGTCCGCCTGCCGATGCAGGGGACATGGGTTCGTGCCCCGGTCCAGGAAGATCTCGCATGCCGCGGAGCGGCTGGGCCCGTGAGCCATGGCCGCTGAGCCTGCGCGTCCGGAGCCTGTGCTCCGCAACGGGAGAGGCCACAACAGTGAGAGGCCCGCGTACCCCCCCAAAAAAATTTAAATTACTGATATGAATTTCACCATTTATCTTTATACTGTGCAATACCAGTTTTTAATGCACATACAAGAGCACTTAGTTCATATTCAAAATCAGTAATATTACTCTATTCATATTTTACAGCCTGTTACACATGTATACGTTTTGTTCTTACCAGGACAGTGGATAGGCTGTATGACATTAACATGGAACATAACATGGAACACTGCACGTAGTTTAACATATTCCCGGGTTCCAAAGATTAGGACCTGGACCTCCTCAGGCACCATTATTTTATTTAACACGGTGAGTACCTTGGCTGCTCCACATGGCTCGCTTCAGCTTCCTGACAGCATAGTGATCTCAGACTTCTTGCACGGTGGTCAGTTGGCTCTTAGAGTGAGCTTTCCAAGTAGGGAAGCCTCAGTGTGCAACCGTTTATCAAGCCTCTGCCTGTGTAGAGCTTGACAATATCCTACTGACCAAAGCAAGTCATATGCTGAAGCCCAGTGTCAATGTGAAAGGGACTACACAAAGCAAGAGTACAGGGAGGCGTGGTTTATTCGGGGCCACTACTGCAATCACAATCACGATCAGAATGTTCTGTCCGATAAGCTTTGCACATCGTCCTCAAATGTCCAAAATTACGAAAGAGGGAGCATTGTAAATAGTACAAAATGTTTGCTAATTCAGGAAATGATTGTTCCTTTGAAATACAAATGAGAATAGACATATCGTGACACCACTGACTCGTGCACCTAACACAGATTCCCTGAGCACCTCTTGTGTCTCCGGTCTTGTTGGATGCTAAGCTCTTGACCAGCCACTGAGGGCTTCAGTGGGAAAGGCTCTTTTATTCCTTTTACTTGTTTTTTAATTATTGTGATAAAATATGCGTAACATAAAATTTACCATGTTAACCATTTTTAAGTATATAGTTAAGTACATTGCATTAAGTGCATTAGCATTAAGTACATTCAGTGTTCTGCAGTCATGACGACCATCCGTCTCCAGAACTTTTTCCAAATTGAAACGCTACCCATTAAACACTAAGTCCCTATTATCCCCTCCCATAGCCCCTGGCAACCACCATTCTACTTTCTGTTTCTATGAATTTGACTATTCTAGGTGCCTCATAAGTGGAATCATACAGTATTTGTCCTTTGTAACTGGCTTATTTCACTCAGCATAACGTCTTCAAGGTTCATCTATGTGGCGGCATGTGTCAGAATTTCATTCCTTTGAAAGGCTGAATAATATTCCATTGCCTGTATATACCACATTTTGTTTATCTGTTCATTCATTGATGGACATCTCTTTCCTCCCTTTGGCTATTGTGAATAATGCTGCTATGAATATTATTCTGCTGCATTCTTTTTTAAAAACTTGAAGTATAGTTGATTTACAATATTAGTTGCAGGTGTACAGCATAGTGATTCAGTATTTTTGCAGATTATATTGCATTATAAGTTACTACAAGATAATGGCTGTAATTCCCTGTGCTATACAGTATATTCCTCTTGCTTATCTATTTTATACGTAGTATTTTGTATCTCTTAATCCCATACCCCTAATTTGTCTCTCCCTGCTTTCCCTCTCCCCTTTGGTAACCACAAGTTTGTTTTCTTTATCCGTGAGTCTGTTTCTGTTTTGCGTATACATTTATTTGTATTATTTTTTAGATTCCACATATAAGTGACATCATACACTATTTGTCTTTATCTGACTTACGTTACTAAGCATAATATTCTCTAGTTCCATCCATGTTGCTGCAAATGGCATTATTTTACTCTTCTTTTTATGGCTGAGTACCATTCCATTGTATATATATGCCTCATCTTCTTTATCCATTCATCTGTTGATGGGCACTTAGGTTGCTTCCATGTCTTTGCTATTATAAATAGTGCTGCTATGAACATTGGGATGCATGTACTTTTTTTTTTTTTTTTTGGGGTACGCGGGCCTCTCACTGTTGTGGCCTCTCCCGTTGCGGAGCACAGGCTCCGGACGCACAGGTTCAGCGGCCATGGCTCACGGGCCCAGCCGCTCCACGGCATGTGGGACCTTCCCGGACGGGGGCACGAACCCGTGTCCCCTGCATCGGCAGGCGGACTCTCAACCACTGCGCCACCAGGGAAGCCTGCATGTACTTTTTGAATTAGTGTTTTCAGTTTTTCTGGATAGATACCCAGGAGTGGTATTGCTGGATCATATGGTAGTTCTATTTTTAGTTTTTTGAGGAACCTCCATGTCATTTTCCATCATGGCTGCACCAATTTACACTCCCACCAACAGTGTATAAGGGTTCCCTTTTCTCCACATTCTCACCAACATTTCTTACTTGTAGACTTTTTAGTGACAGCCATTCTGACAGGTGTGAGATAATAGCTCACTGTTGTTTTGATTTGTGTTTCTTTAATAATTAGCAATGTTGAGCATTTTTTCATGTGCCAGTTAAACATCTGTATGTCTTCTTTGGAAAAGATATCTACTCAGGTCTTCTGCTCATTTTCTGATCGGGTTGTTTGGTTTTTTAATATTGAGTTGTATATGAGCTGTTTGAATATTTTGGATCATTTGTCAGTGGCAACATTTGCAAATATTTTGTCCCATTCCATAGGTTATCTTTTCCTTTTGTTGATGATTTCCTTTGCTATGCAAAAGCTTGTAAGTTTAATTAGGTCCCATTTGTTTATTTTTGCTTTTATTTCTTTTGCCTTAGGAGGCTGATACAAAAAAATATTGCTATGATTTATGTCAAAGAATGTTCTGCCTATGTTCTATTCTAGGAGTTTTATGGTTTCCATTCTTGCAGTTAGGTCTTTAAACCATTTTGAGTTAATTTTTTTATATAGTGTGAGGAAATATTCTAATCTCATTGTTTTACATGTGGCTGTCCAGTTTTCCCAGTATGACTTGTCAAAGACAATGTCTTTTCTCCACTGTATATTCTTGCCTCCTTTGTCATAGATTAATGGACCATAGGTGTGTGGGTTTATATCTGGACTCTCTATTCTGTTCCATTGATCTGTGTCTGTTGTTGTGCCAGCACCGTGATGTTTTGATTACTGCAGCTTTGTAGTACAGTCTGAAGTCTGGGAGGGTTATACCTCCAACATTGTTCTTTTTTCTCAAGATTGCTTTGGCATTTGGGGGCATTTTGTCATTCCATGTGAATTTTAGGATTATTTGCTCTCGTTTTGTGAAAAATGTCATGGGCATTTTGATTGATAGGGATTGCATTAAATCTGTAGATTGCTTTGGGTTCAGGATAGGGCCAGGTTACCAGAAAAACCAAGCCATGATTAGAAGCTTGAGACTTCCAACCCCACCCTCCATCTTCTGGGAAGGTGAGAGGGGCTGGAGATGATTGAGTTAATGATCTATCATGCCTATGAGATGAAGCCTCCATAAAAACTCCAAAAGTATGGAGTCAGGTGAGCTTCCGGGTTGGTGAACACGTTCATGTGCTAGGAGAGTGGCATACCTCTACTCCACAGGCACAGAAGCTCCTGTGCTTGGGACCCTTCTGGACCTCACTCTATGTATCTTTTCATCCGGCTGCTCTTTTCATCCTTTAAAATATCCTTTGTAACAAATTGGCAGTAGTAAGTAAACAGTTTTCCTGAATTCTCTGAGCCAATCTAGCAAGTTATCAAACCCGAGAAGGGGTCATGGCAACCTCTGATTTGTAGCTGGTTAGTCAGCAGTACAGGTGACGAGCTGGGACTATCAATTGGCATCTGAAGTGGGGGGCAGTCTTGGGGAACTGAGCCCTTAACCTGCGGGGTCTGTACTAACTCTGATTAGGGTCAGAACTGAATTGAATTTTAGGGCACCCAACTGATGTCAGAGAATTGATCAATGTGGGAAAACCCTCACACATCTGGTGTCAGAAATATTCACTGTGAGAATGAAGGAAAACAGAGAGTTTTTCCTAGACATATGGACACATGGATTCTTATTTTATTTAATAGTTTATAATCCTTTATTATCATTGTTTATTTTAAGCTCAAATTGTCTCAGATTAGCTAATGGTAGGCCTTTTAAGGTAGTTCTTATGTCCTCTTGACCTGTCTCCACAGCTCTTTGAGCACTTTGTTACTTTCTGGCATAATAAGACAATCCAGACTCATCTTGTACTTTCTCTGCTCCACCCTGGAATCACCTATTTCTTCAAGGAGTCCAGACTTCTTTTTTGGAGATAGAAACCAAAGCTCTCATGCAAGGTATACCCAATTGCTACTACAGTGTCATTGCTTCTAGACCCTCTCACTGGACAGAGGAAGCAAATAGATGTATGTATATACATATGAACATACATATATATACATAAAACAGAATTTTTGGAGGTTGGAGAATGCACAGAAGAAAAAAGACCGAGATGGGCAGAATAATGGTCTGCCAAAGATGTCCATGACCTAATCATCAGAAACTAAATCTCGTGGGTCACATGGCAAAGAGGAATTAAAGCTACAAATGGAATTAAGGTTGCTAATCAGCTGACCTTGAGGTGGAGAGATGATCCGGGATTGATAAGTTGGCTTAATGTAATCACAAGAATCCTTCAAAGCAAAGAGGGAGGCAGAAGAGAGATGGAAGCATTGGAGGGATTTAGCCTGACATTGCTGGCTTTGAAAGTAGAGGAAGGGTTCCACAAGCCAAAGAAAGTGGATGGCCTTTAAATGCTGGAAAGGCAAAGACACAGAGTCTCCTCTATAGCCTCCAGAGAGGAATACATCTCTGCCAACATCTTGACTTAGCCCAGTAAGACCCAAGTCGGATGTCTAACCTACATAACTGTAAGGTAATTTATGTGTGTTGCTTTAAGCCACTACTTGTGGTAATTTGTTACAACAGCCATAGAAAACTAACAGTGGCAAAACTCTTTTGTCAAGTCAGAGCCTATGAAAGTCTAAGTTACCTCTGGGCAAAGCAGAGAGAATCACAGTGATTTTTGACTTGAAAGAACCTCAACCCAACTTATCTGGGGAAATATTCAGTATCGTTTAGGGCATGGAAACTGAGACCCACAATAATAGTGGATCCAACAAGAGACAATTTTATTTCTCTCTCATATAAAACCTAAGTACATAGGGGGCTCTCTTTGAGAAGCTGTCAGGGTCCAGGTTTCTTCTGTCTTGTTGCCTCACCATTTCCAGGTGTTGCCCTCATTGAAGGGTCCAAGACAACTCGCCACCACATCCTCGTTTCAGCCAGTGGACAGGAGGAAAAGTGACAGGTACAACTCTTCTTTTTACAAGTGTCCACTTGTCACATCAATTCACATGCCATTGGCTACAACTTAGTCACACGGCTGCACCCCTAAGCAAGTAAGCCTGGGTCACCCTGTGCCAGCTTAAAAACTGTATTAGGATGGAAGAAGAGAAAAACAAATATGGGGGACAGCTAACCATCTCTTCCACACTGTGTAACTGGTACTCCTCAGTTCGTGTTTTTATGCTTGTAAAAGTATATTGTTTCTTGTGTAACTCTTTGGCAAGAGAATATTAAGGTCAGGGCTGTTTCTACTTTGCATGTTGATTCTTAACCAAAGTGAGAGAAAGAAGTGAATTAGTAGCACATAAGAATCATTATATCTGCTGGTTTCCATATCTATTTAGCTGTCCCCTGGTCATTGGAGGTCACTCCTGATTAGGGTCCTTGAATCTCCAAGGGTTGCCCCCTATCCCAAGCTCCTTCTACGTCTCTCCTCCAATTTTTCTAGCCTCATAGCCACCTTTGCCTGTGGGCCCTCAACTCTTGGTATATCTTCCTCAGTTCTCTTGGGGGCAGCAGGCTGCCTGAAACATACCTAAAACAGGAACATCTCCTTCACCCTTACTTTCATCACTTCCATGTTACTTTTCTATCTGTGGCTGTAACAAATTACCACAAACTTAGTGAGTTAAAACAACACAAATTTCTTCTTACAGTTCTACAGGCTAGAAGTCTGACATGGGTCTCACAGCTAAAATCAAGATGTGACCAGCCCTGCATTCATTCTAGAGGTTCTAGGGAAAAAATATATTCCCTTGTCTTTTCTCACTTCTAGAGGCCACCCGCATTCCTAGGTTTATGGCCCCTTCCTCCGGCAACTACAGGTCAGGTCCTTCTCACATCACATCACTCAGACCTCTTCCATGGTCACATCTCCCTGACTCTCCCCTCCTGCCTCCCTCTTCCACTTTTTTTTTTTTAACATCTTTATTGGAGTATAATTGCTTTACAATGGTGTGTTAGTTTCTGCTGTATAACAAAGCGAATCAGCTATACGTATACATATATCGCCATATCCCCTCTCTTGCGTCTCCCTCCCACTTCTTCCACTTTTAAGGACCCTTGTGATTACATTGGGCCAACCAGGATAATCCTTCCACTTTAAGATCAGCCGATTAGCAACCTTTATTCTATTTGCAACCTTAATTCCCCTTTGTCGTCTAACATAACATATTCACAGGTTCTAGGAATTAGGACATGGACATCTTTGGGAGAGGCATTATGCCACCTACCACAACCCCCATTTTTATCCTCCTTCCATTGTGGCCAAAAGCACAAATAAAAGTCTCCTTTCCTTCTACCACTGGGCTTCCTCTATGCCTACTCCTAAATCAGGTCTTTATTCAGCTCAAGGATTGGTACTTGAGAAAGAAGCTTTCTACTAATTATCACCTCACTTTGTACATAATCGCTTGTTCATTTTAAGTTAGTCTATAAATGAATGAGCCACACTTCAATGCCCTAGAAAAAGATAGCAAAAGGAGGAGGCAATCCTAACCACTTTTAAGCTGCCTTGTACTTGACTGCAAGTGTTAACCACTTGACTTTGGGGTTTTGGCACTCTGTACAAAGTTAGTAGCGGCTCTTATGAAATGGAACTCAACATCATTCAGATGGATCTGTCAGGCCTGTGAAATAGAAGCAGTAATGTCATTTGTGATTTGGGAAGTTATGCCTGAGGCCTCAAAGCTGTTCCTGAACAGAGGAACAAGTGAGGAGAGTGTGGATGGAATGAGAATGTCCTTGAAATGTTTTTACATTCAAATCATTTTAATAAGATTAGCTAAACTGCAAAAGCATCTTCAAGGCCTGGAGCAGTGGGATTTGGTAGCAAGAACATGGAAAGAGAAGGAGAAGGGCTGAGTTCCCACGCAGCTTTTATCACTAACTTGTAGGCACTAACCATGATGCCTTCAAGTTTTATCTTCAGGACAAGGAGGAAGACACTTGGCGCCAACTACCTGCATGCTAATTAAGGCCAGGAAAGCAATTCTTGCTCCTCCTAGAGTTAATAGTAGGTTTGAGAGAATGGTCTCTTGCTTGTAACTCTGTAATAGTCTGCATCTGATGGGACTGAATTATGGAATGAGTTGGCCTGGATGATCTCCAAGGCCCTGTTAGGCTGTGTCCATCTGGGGTTCAGTGACACAGTCTTACTCAACTGACAACCACTGCTCTGCCCTTGGATGGCCCCAACCTCTGCTGCTCTCCAGGACCAAGTCTTCTCTGCGGCCTTGCTTGTGGCTTTACACTGCACTTCCCTCTTCCTTCCTGAAAGATGAATCAGATTGGCATGACTCTTGCCACTCTCTGTGGGAACTAAGCAAATGTGAGTGTGCATGTGGGTGTGTCTTTTTCCAAGAGTTAGACAGTGACATTTATGATGAATCAATCTTATCAGGCAAATACAGTCCATGCTTTATTTCCTCGGTTAGAAAGTGACAAGCTAGTGTACTGCCTATTTTATTTTGTATGTTTTAATAATGCAATATGGTGTCTTAATCTGTTTGGGCTACTATAATGAAAATACCATAAACCGGATGGCTTATAAGCAGCAAACATTTATTTCTCACAGTTCTGGAAGCTGAAGAGTCCAAGATCAAGGCACCAGAAGATTTGGTATCTGTTGAGGGCCTGCTTCCTCACAGACAGCACCATCTCACTGTGCCCTCACATGGCGAAAGGGGCAAGGGAGCTGTCTGGAGTCTCTTTTATAAGAGCACTAATCTCATTCATGAGGGCTCCACCCTCATGACCTAATCACTTCCCAAAGGCCCCATCTCAAAGTACTATCATATGGGGGACTAGGTTTTCAACATATGAATTGGGGGTGGTGGTGGTACAAAAACATTCAGTCTCTAGCATATGGAATTTATGAGTAAGGAGTTCTCAAATGAGATTCAGGGACAAAACCCCATCTACAATTTTGTATGTGTGTGTGTGAATGTACATCTTTCTTAGAAGAGGATCTATAACTCATCAGGTTTCCAACAGAATTCATGAGCCAAAAAAGAACAAGACTAACTAGTGTAAAAGAATGTTCTAGTACCATAGAGTCAGCATCAATCACTGTCCGCCTCTAATGGAGGCAGCTCAGGGAGCCAAAGGAACTACAGAAGTAATATCGTTAATAATTTTTTTTCGGTCACGCCACGTGGCTTGCGGGATCTTAGTTCCCCAACCAGGGATTGAATCCACACCCTTGGCAATGAAAGCACAGAGTCCTAACCACTGGACCGCCAGGGAATTCCCCATTAAAAATTTAAAGCATTTTATATCAAGCATCATGTAGTAAAAGTCCTCTTGATCGACCACTCCTTAGTGAACTTTCCAAATTAACCAATGCTCTCTGTTTCATCTATAAAAGACACTCATTGCTGCCTCAGCCTTGAGCCCAGCACTATCCCACACTTTTGGTCCCACCCATGGTGTTGATTCATACCAAGATTCAGTGATGGTTCTTGCCCATCCTATTCATGTCAGGATATTATATTTCTGTGATTTGGTCAAAAACATGAAAACATTTGATTAAATATGAGCATAAAAAGAAAGTTGCAAAGTTGGAGTCTCTTCAGATTCTTAATTAAGGCAACGTGATTTTTTTATATAACTTTAGAAATTTAAGGAAAATATGAAAAGGTTTTGCGCTCTGATTGCATGACAGGTATCTTTTAGTTCCTGCTTCACTTTAAAGAAACAAGTGGAGATTAAAGAAGAATGTGTTTGTGCAAGGAGAGAGACACTCAAGAAAAAGCCTTGGTCCTTCATCAAAGGATTGGGGGATTAATGCAAATTTATATGTTTTGAGTTAAAATAAAAAGCTTCAGAAATGTACAAATCATTTTTAGGATTCCCAGATTGAGTCAATTTTTTCTATTAGCTGAACAACCACTGATTCTCACTGAATTAATTTAGAGCAATTCTACCATACTGGGATCCCAGATAGGAGAAAAAATGGGTTTCAGGACCCCTGATTTTCAAGGATCTTAATATTAGTATACTTTCATTGATGCAGATAAAGAAAGCGAATGGATATTTTCAGCTCTACAGATGATTCCATACGCAGGATCAATACGTTCTTTCCATAAGGTTTAGGCTTTCTATGACAGTTTGAGTCCTTCAGGAATCAGCTGCTCGGGTAAGATTCGATGTGCAGGAGATTTATTGAGGGAAATTTGTGTGAAAGCAAAAAGGGAAAGGGAACAGGAGTAGGTGGAGAGAGGCTTAGACCAAGAGGCGGGTTTTATACCTATGAAGGGAGAGCGGGAAGGAAGGAATATTGGGTAGAAGGAGCCACAGACTGCAGCACAGCTCTGAGAAAGTCTCAGCAGATGGAGAGAGTTAGAATAAGGTTTTCCTGTAAGAGATGCCCCATGTTAGGCTGAAACGGCCCAACGGTAGTACCCCTGCTGCGCTCAGTCATGCCAAAGTGTGAATGTGGCAGTGGATTCTAAAGATGTGGCAGCCGCAGCCTGTTGGCTGACTCTACTCAGCTACATGACTGTGGACACCTTTCCTATTACAGAGCGTGACCATTGGAAATAAACACCATTCTCTAGGTAGGCTCAGGCCAGCAGGGTGTGTGGAAGTTGGTGAATCCAATTATGTCCAGTTACCTTTGTCAAAAGACTTCTAAGAAGGACTCATCCTTCTTTATCTACCTGCATCTGAAATGCTGCGGTAAAAATGATTTCTCACAGATTTGATGATAAAGCTTGTGAAATCTTTGTCCAGGCCTGGAAATAAATGCTTCTTTGGTAGCCTGACTTCAGATTTAGCGAGTATTTCATGAGCACCTATTATAGCTGTGCCAGGCACGACTATAGAGGTCTACAGACCTTGTGCAGACCAGGGCCCCTGGAGCTTACACTCTGGCCAGGGGGGCAGACAATAAACAACGAATCCATGGGCAAGCTAGCAGTAAGTTCTGTGAAGCAAATCAAACAGTGTAACATGTTCGAAGGGGGCTGGACAGAGGTAGTGGTCAAAGGATTATGGAGAACTACCTCTCTGAGGAGGGGACATCTGAGGTGAAACCAAATTGGAGAAAGAGGATGAGAGTTCGGGACAGAGGAAATAGCAAAGGCAGAGAGTCGGGTGAGAGGGAGTTTGGCACATTAGTGGAAGGGAAAAAACACCACTTGGACAGGAGCCACACGACCAGGTTTACATTTTAACTTTGGTGATTCCAGAATTTCTACATGGAAAGAATTTGAAAGTGGTAAGATGCTTACAAGGGGGGTTATTTGGAGGGAGGTGAGGAGGGTTGGTGGGCATGGGGAGATGAGAGGTGCCATAAAGCTGCATACCACTGCATAAAGTTGAGAAAACGTCCACTGTGTCTACCAAAGGACGTGGAGAGGGGGCAGGTTTAGTGATGATTATGGGCTGATTAAAATGTCTCAAACTCAACTCACTCTCACCCCCAGGCATCACCACTGCATTTTTAAAATCAGCGTGTCTATCGTGTAGAGCATGAACATAGGGGAGCAAGAGTAGATGCCTGGCAGCTAGGTAGGGTGAGAGATGACAGTGGCTTGCATTAAGGTGGTAGTGATGGCAGTGGAGCAAAGTGGATTGACTTGAAAATATTTGTTTTTCTGTGAGGACATGATTGACACAGCACAAGTTCTGTAGCACCCTGGGCATTGTAGAACACTCCTTAAAGCTGTGCCCTTTTCCTTTTTCTTTATGGTGTATTTCTGAATTCAGATGTGTAGCAGACACTGTGGGTAATCAGAGATCCCCTCAAGCCCTTTTTCTTATGCCCATGTGCCTATCTACTGGCTGTGCTGTGCTTTTGCCAATAATGGCCTTGTGACTCTTCTTCAAAGGACTATCCTCCAGCTACTGAAGGGCTTTGCCCAAATATGACAGCTGGAAGTGTCTAGGAGTTTCCATCCCTCCCAGCTTCAACCCACACCCTGCCCAAACGGACCTTAGCCAAAGACTAACAGGTATGGGAGTACCTGCCTCTCTGCCCTGAGTTGAGCCGACTTTGAGGCATAACCTACTCGTCAGACCTCCCCACAGGATCAAGGGCGGCTGTTCTCCACGGGACTTTGCCCACAAACCCACCTCGCTTGGCTTCTCCACTGTTCTATTTCCTCCACTTCCTCACTGACTTCTTCTGGGAGTTTCCTGAAAAATCCACTTGCGCACAAATCCTTCTGGCAGAGTCTACTTCTGGAGACTTCAATCCAAGCCTCTTTGCTCCATTCCCATCTCTCTCTTCTTAATGCAAACCACCATCATACTTATATCTCTGACACTGTACCACTGGGGCAAGCATCATACTGTTTCCAAGATTATTCTGCCATAACTCTTATCATATGAGGGTCACACGTGTGACTCTCTACCATGGGCATCACTCCGCGGGTAGCCTTTTCTCCTTCACTCACGAAAGGCCTATTGTGCAATTGGTTGAGACTATCATCATTATAGGCATGACATTAATTCTGGTTTATTTTATTAAAAATAAAAAAGTTAAAAATCCACAGATGTCAGCACTTTAGCTATTATTAACAATAAATTATTCGCGATATATCCTACAACTGATCATTACATACCAGAATGGCCTGAAAGGGTGACACAGAACCATATGAGACTTAGGATAAGACTGTATGAGAAAAACTACTCACCTTACCGCCAGCACAATTAACACAGGGGGAGCAGAAATAGAGTACAATCCAAATACATTTCCCTTTTCAGCATAAAGGTATCCTTTTGCGAAAATAGCAAGTAGAAAGTAGCAAGTAGAAATGTTTAAGTATTAAGTTGAACCATATGAGACCTCCATTAGCATTTTCATATGGTTTAACCTAACACTAATTATGAACATTGGCTGGATTTTATAGATACAATACAGATTTAAAGAGGCCCTGCCTCACTCTTAACCTTGGCCAGATACCTTCTTAAATAAACTGCACCTAATCTCAAACACACTTATCTGGGAATGTCCACTCCAGGGCTGAGTAAATGGATTGCAATTATTTTCATAGATTCAAAGCCTTCCTGGAAATTGCAGTGAGCCCAGGTCTTTTTTCACCCTTTAGGCACCACCTCACTACTAATGGGAATGAGACTGCAGGGCATTTCTTAGCATTCCCCAGGGAGTGTTAGCCTCTACTTGAACCCTTCTCGTTGTTTATCTTGGCACCCATCTCTTAAGACAAGCATTGGGCACAAGACAGAAGACCTAAGCATGAATCAGACTCAACTATGTTCCGACTCCATGACCGTAGACTTCTTTTCTATTACAAACCTCTTCCCAATTTAAATGCAAACATTGCCTTATTCTTTTAATTAATGGCTTCAATCTATGTTGTCTTTCCTTCCTTCATATTGAGAGAAAAAATGAGCTATTACCTTTCAACGTGATTGATTTTCAAGTTATTTTTTTTAATACTAAAAGTAGAAACCAAGAAAAAAATAAAAATAAAAAGCAAGAAAAACCAAGGCTGCAGGTGCCTGCCTATCCTCGAAATGGTATATTCAAATGACTATATATTTATTTACGACTGTTATAGAAACAGAGAGCCTCATGTGTTAGTTGCATTCCCAGTGTTGTACATGGCATTGTAAGATTTGATCTCTCCCAGGAGTCACCAACTTATTTTATACCTCACTGTCTACAAAACGGGTGCAGGGGATGTGTCCTCATTCACGTTTTTTCAGGAGATTTACTCTGCTGGGGTTGCCCAGCTTGAATCAAAGATGCTTTGAGTCAAGTTGCTTTTTCCTTAACTGAGAAACCAAAGACAGACCAAAGTTAACAACAGTCTTAAAAATAACATCTTGGGAATAATCATCACATGTTTCTTTATTACAGGAAATGCATACCAAATGTCGCCTTGTATTTAAACCTGAAAAGTGGGCAGAGTGTGGGCAGACAATTACACCGGAGGCTATTTAAGGAGGGCAGGTTTTCCATGACTGGCCACAGCTGGCCTTAGAACTCCATCTGTTCCTGACTTAATTTCACACGTAACTATTAGCACAGGTGCCATTGGTAAATATTACAGAAACAAAAGTGATTGTCATTGTAACCTTTAAGGATGTGAGTGGTTCATTCAAATCCCTCAGGCCTGACCACACATCCAGTATGGGTGAGGAACAAAAACAAAGAAGAAACTTGCAAGGACTATGTCTTGTGGTTTTGTTTTTAGTCCTTGGAACCAGAGACATGAATTTAATTTCAAGACCCCTTGAACACAGAGGCCCTTTGACAATTCTACCCACTTCCCTGAAACACACTCTAGCCAAATGCCGTAGGGGACATCAGAGCCAGCTACATAATTTGCGGGGCCCAGCGCAGAATGAAAGCACAGGTCCCCTTGTTTAAAAAGCAGGAAGAAAGGTGCCATTCAAGGTACCAAAATATAAAACCTTTTCCTTTCTTCTGCAGTCTCTCTCTTGCCTTGTCCTGATGTTTTTCATTTGCTGTTTAATGTCATTCTAAGTAAAGAAAAATTAAAATTTTAAATTATTAGCATGAATTTACCATTAATCTTATACTGCACAATGCCAGTTATAAATGCAAATATAAGACCATTTAACCCACAGGTGAAATTACTGAAATTCAGATTCTCTAGCTCATACATACATGGGTATTTTGTCCTCACCAGAACAGTAGAAATAGTGCACAAAACGAACCTAACTGTTTTTATTTCACTTCTTCATATGCACACATTCTATTAGTATGCTAAGTGAAATAAGTCAGAGAAAGACAAATACTGTATTATCTCACTTATATGTGGAATCTAAAAAAATACAACACACTAGTGAACATAGCAAAAAAGAAGCAGAGTCACAGATATAGAGAACAAACTAGTGATTACCAGTGGGGAGAGGGAAGTGGGGAGGGGCAATACAGGGGTAGGGGATTAACAGATACAAACTGTTAGGTATAAAATAAGCTACAAGGGTACATTGTACAACATGGGGAATACAGCCAATATTTTATAATAACTATAAATAGAGTATAACCTTTAAAATTTGTGAATCACTGTGTTGTACACCTGTAATTTGTGTAAATATTATATTCAACTATACTTCAGTAAGAAAAGGAAAGAAAAAAACACTCTCAATCTTGGCTTCTGATGAGTAAGGAAGCACTGGAAGGAGAAGGAATTATGGGTTGCCCTATTTTTCTCTTTCCTTCTAGCTCATCTTTTTCTGTGTGAGTGGTTGGCTAATACAAGGAAGTAACACGAGTAAGAAAGAACCTGATAGGTTTCCTTGTTCCTTCATGTTTCTTAGAACACCATTGCCCTCATCCTGCAATCGAACACAGTTCTGGTCCAAATGGAAAGCATCACCTCACAGAGCTAGCAGCTACCCCACTTACTCAGTTATAGATTGAACACACTTTGCATCTCCCTGAACTCACATCATGGTCCACTGGAATTCTGTGCTCGTGGGGCATCACGAACAGTATACGCAGGGGCAGCAAGGAACAGCGGATACTCATATCACTAATATCTTCTCTACTCATACTCATGATCCCTTGTTCCATCAGATTTCACTAAAAAAAAGAACCACAAGTTCAAAAGTAAAATTATTAAGAAGGTCAAGAAAGTGACAGCAGGGCATTAAACCAAAGTTCTGGAGCTTTCTGAGTGTGGGTCTCTGTATAACTACACAGATTGCACACCCTTGAAGCTGACCCTGGGGGACATTTCTTTTCATACTTCAAAATTTATTGAGCATCAGATATGTGTGAAAAAAGTGAATGAGACAGGCAGACAAAATGCCATCCTTGAAGTCTCTGAGGGGCAATTTGGGTGATTGCTATGTCCGTGTTTCCAGTAGAAGAGTTACTTGCTTAGCTCCAAAAATGATACTTAAAGTTTCAAGAGAATATCTAGCACTCTTGGGATACGCCTTATCCCCAAAGGTGCAATCCCTTGAGCTAAATAGGGAAAAATACAAGATCTGTACAGCTGAGACTTAACACCGAACTTGTGAGCTCAACTTGACATTCAGAATATATTACCCAGGTGGCTTATCGTAAACAGGCTACCAAGAACAAGGTGACCAGACACAGCTCCCAACAACTTGCCTAAACAGCAAACTCGTGAGCCCTTGTGGCAGAATTATTGAACTTGAAGTAGTCGCAGAAAACAATTAAGTTTTTTGGACTTTAATCTTATTTTTAATTTGGTAAAATACACAAAACATAAAAGTGCCATCTTAACCATTTTAAAGTATACAGTTCAGTAGTGTTAACTATATTCACATGTCGTGCAATCAATCTCTAGAAACTTTTCATCTTGCAAAACTGAAAATCTGTACCCATTAAACAGCAAATCCCCATTTTCCCCTCCCCCCAGCTCTTGGCAACCACTCTTCTACTTTCTACTTCTATGAGCCTGACTACTCTAAATACCTTATATAAGTAAGTGGAATTATACAGCATTTGTCTTTTTGTGACTGGTTTATTTCGCTTAGTATAATGTCCTCATACATCCATGCTGTAGCATGTGTCAGAATTTCCTTTTTTTAAGGCTGAAGAATATTCCATTGTCTGGATATAGCACATTTTGTTTATCCATTCATTCATAGGTGAACACTTATGTTGTTTCCACCTCTTGGCTATCGTGAATAAAGCTGCTATGAACCTGGGTGTACGATATCTCTTCAAGACCCTGCTTTCAATTCTTTTGGCTACAAACCCAGAAGTGGAATTGCTAGAGAAAACAATTGTTTGAAATCACACTTATAGGGGCACGATCCATGTTGGGAGATCCCATGATGTTTGGAATTGTCAGGAGACTACTTACCTTGAGAGTTCCAGGGGTAAGATACATAACATGGAAGGATCGAGTTTGAAAAACTATAAGTGTATATCCCATGCAGTTGTTCAACACTGTGGCTTTCCAAACTGGACAGACAAAGTCACTGGCTAAAGTAAGCATCAAGACAAATATTCTAACCAAAAAAACTTTGGATTATAATCAAGTGAAGCTAAAATAAGTACACTGAAGATGTGTAGAAGAAATACTGAACATCCAATGGTCCTTGGAAAGATAAAACTATTAAGACACTGTTTATAGGTTTGTAACGCAGCACTTGGAGCAATGCAAAAGAACCCTCTGTAGCAAGATATCAATCTTCAGACAAAAAACAATGTCCCCAGTGAGATATTACCACAATGCCCTGAAGTAACCTCACTGAAAATACATCAGCATTCAACACTTAGACAGTCAACACCCTGGCAGACTTCACTGATGGATTTTAGAATTATAGAACTTGCAACCTTATAAGAACATTACAGATCATCTAATCCAACTCTTCTAATTATAAAAAGAAGAAACCAAGGTGCCGAGGTGAAGGGACTCTCCCAGGACCACAAAGCTAGCTGTTGACAGACTAGGGTTGGTTTTCTCAATTCTAGTGGTGAATCTGTTAATATCCTCAAGGCCACCCTTAGAGCAGTAACTCCACAAGTCTCTGACAATATAAATAAAATAGCTCAAGCCTGAAAAGACCGAGCTTCTGAATTATTTTCTGTAGAACTGCCAGGCTATCATTGATGTTGTCCAACCATACCCTCCAATCCAGGGGTGCAACAGATGCTTTTTCTAAGCCAGTGGTCCCCAACCTTCTTGGCACCAGGGACCGGTTTCGTGGAAGACAATTTTTCCACGAACGGGGGTGGGGGATGGCTCAGGCGGTAATGCGAGCGATGGGGAGTGGCAGAGGAAGCTTTGCTCGCCTGCCACTCACCTCCTGCTGTGCAGCCAGCTTCCTAACAGGGGGCTGGGGATCCCTGTTCTAAGACACATCAAGATGTTTGATGGTTGCGGACAATCAGCATCATCAAGGCAATAGTCAGTGCCCCAAATGGATGTACAAATATCTCCCCCCTCATCTAAGTTAATTTAAGACATCAAGACCTCAGAAAGTTCCTGTTAAAATGGAAATATATTCCCTAAGAGTGATTATACACGAATTCATTATGGACATTAACACACTAGCAGGAATTCATTGATTGGATTAGTTAGTCATCAGCTTGCCAAAGTATCTCCTGGCCTTGAGGGACTGGGACTCAGGACCCATATGTTTTTGTGAAGGAAAAAATTCACTTATCTAACAATTTCACCACAAACGGCTGTTAAGAATGCTACATTTGAAGGTAAATGTCCACATGACCCATACTGTGTGCAGCACGAAATAATTTTTGATCATCCAACAACCTCTAAGACAAAAGGTGGATATATAATATGGAACTTTAAAAACTGGACTCCAAACTGTCCATACACCCCCCTGTAATATTCCTGCTTGACAGAGAATAATCTAAACTTAACTAAGATAGCAGCCATATTCCTATAAAAGGAAGGAAAGGGAAAAACCTCTGATATTTCACCAACGGTGGAGTCACCAAGTTTGAGCGAACAGTGTCCCCTCTGTCACTAGACGATTGAGACAAATGGGTATGTGAATAGACCTTTTGGGAATTGGCTAAGATTAAGGCAGACTGAATATTTATTTTCTTTACTTTATCTTTATTTTCCTTATATCCCTGTACTGCGTGTTGATTCAGCCATTGGAGACCGTGAAGTTTCAGATAAGCTCAGGGAAACCCCACAGGAGTGGTGGTTATTTTCCATTCTCTGGTGCATGTGTCTGTTCTGCAGCCAGCCATGCTGGGTGGCTGGTTTGCTGGACCCAATTCGTGGTACCCAGGAAATTCCAGGGCTGCCAGGATCTTTGGGTTCAGTCATGGAGAAATCCATACCATACCTGATCTACATATTTGTGTGAGAATCTGTTTCAGACAATTCTGAGGACATCCAGGAAGGGCAAATTTGTCCTTGGGAAGATCCTAGAGGATTCACTCCTCAGAAAAACTTAGAACTCATAAACTTCAAATAAGAATACTACAACTAAACTGTTCACAAGGACAGAGATTCCTGGGCAAGCCAGTATTCCTTCATTGCCTTATAGGACTTCCGATGTCTTCTGGTTAACCCCTTAACCCCTTTCCTGCTCCCCCCATCCAGTCATTAACATAACAGACACCTTAACTAACATAACAACAGATACCACTTTGAGGACCATTCTAAGTGATTATCTACATTATCTCATTTATTTCCCTTGGAATCTTGTTAGATAAGTGCTATTATCATGTCCCTTTTCCTAGATGAGAAAACTGAGATACAAGAGTGGCAATGATCACCTCAGGTCACAGAATGAACAGGAAGGTAGGACCCAGACCCGGTGCTGTGAACTACAAAGTTCATGGTCTTCAACACATGCTGTTTTGTCTCCTGAGCATCTTGTTTTCTTTGGGAAGTGGGGAGGCCCTTCATTCTTCTAGTTCATTCCCCACTTCCTCAACCCTGTACTTTGGAGCCTCAGCCATGAGGCCTCCCCGGGAAGGGCTGGGCTTTGAGGAAAGAATCCTTTCCCCTCTGCTTACTAAAAGCTGCCAAAGGTTAACAAGGCCCAGGCCCTTCCACAGGCAATGCCCTGCTCTGGGCCCAAAGCTTGGAGCCTGGCTGCCTGCTAAAGACTTTCCATTCCCAAGGGGAAGACTGCCCAGGAGAGATGGCCATCTGGGAACAACCTTCCTGATGTCCGTTTGGCTACACATTTTGTTGATTTCCTTAAGTGTGTTTTCTTATGGGGTTTCTGTTTCTTTTCTGGCTGGGTTTGTGACTTTACTTCATTTCTGTTTATTTCTTATTATTTGGCCCAACACACTTGTTTTCATTTGATTTTTTTTTCCCTCAGACTTCTGGCATATACGACCTGTAGCTCATTTTGCCGTATGATATGCCACCCTGTGTGTATGTTTTGTCTAAAGTTCCTGGAAGCCAAAACTTAAACAACATGAAAATGAGATGGGGGAATTATTCAAACCTTTCGACTTAGGCAAAGATCATCTTGTTAATGAGATGCACAGCCACTATTTAAATCACAGTTTAGATTACTTCAACTGTTCACTACTTTTATAACTGATGAAATATGCCATTGAAAAATGTAGCATCAACAACCTTTAAAAAAACGAAAATGTGAAGTGTTTCTGACCCTTTTCCTTTGGTGTTCCAAGGATGGGGCAGGGAAGGCTGAGAACAAAGAAAGACTTAACTCCTAGCCTCAAAAACTGGAGTGGGCAAGCTAGGATAGGGTAGGGGAAACTGTAAAAAGGCATGTCATATCCCATAGAAAATCATCCATCACACTAAATATGACATATCATGTCTGTGTGTCCAACTTCTAATCCCAGATAATGTTCTGAAATTTTTAAAAAACGAGGCTGGTTTGTAATCTGTCTGGACCTAATTATTTTCCTCACACATCCAAGAATGTGTGTGTGTGAGATTTCCATCAGAAAAGATGGGATACAAAACAATACTACAG
Source organism: Delphinapterus leucas (assembly GCF_059928025.1). NCBI lineage: Eukaryota > Metazoa > Chordata > Mammalia > Artiodactyla > Monodontidae > Delphinapterus > Delphinapterus leucas. Next base: position 93,826,512 of record NC_143150.1, on the reverse strand, counting down.
TAAATAGGTCGAGTCAAAGAGATCACAAGTATAACTAAATACATAGGACAGTGAAGAGCTTTATAACAAGGCTGTAGTAGTCTTGGATTTATTTAGAAGTCTTGAGGGCTTGCTATGTCCTAAGGTTTTGGTGTCAGTGAGATATGAGTTCAAATCTTGGCTGTGCAGCATCCTAACTGGGTGACAATGGGCATTCAGTAACTTTATCTGTGAAACAGAAATAATAATATCTATCATTTACAGTTCCTATCAGGCTCAGCTGAGATAATGCTTAGTAGAATGGTGGCATATATTAACTTTTCAATAAGTGGTTATTCTCATACATTATTCTAACATTGCATGTATTTCCTGTTAGCATTTGTTGAACCCTTTACGCATACAGCATAGCACCATATGGAATCACAAATATTGTTTCATGTATATTTACAGTAAATCTTGGAGAAAGGTTGGCTTATTACCTAATTGTATATTTATAGAAACTAGAGAGAAGGCTGACTCGGCCAAAAGCAAATGGCAAAGCATAGGGCAAGAATCAAAGCTAAAACTGAAAGATCTAGCAGCTCCTCTCCAACCATTACTCCCAGAAGTATAGTGGAGAGGACTTAACACAAGCTCAGAGGGACTAGGAGTCTTCTGAGGAAAAGATCCCAAGACTTGAAATAGCTAGATGTGGAGAAGGGAGAAGAAATAGAATGTTAGATTTGGAAGACTAGGGCAGGCAGAGCTCACATGGGGCGTTCCCTCTTCCCTCTACTTTCTCTCACAAAGAGTGTTTATGTCCAAGGTCTCTTGTAAAGTCCCCACAACCACTTCAATTGGGGAGGTGGGCACGGTGACCCTCAGGGACTAAAGAATATGCCCAAGAAAAAATGAGTCCATCCATACCAGTCACTGTGTCAATAAACAATGGATGTTTGTTGTTTATAGACCTCACCGAACAAGAATGTTCTTTATAATTAACAACTGCACTTTGGGTTACTAAGATAAACAAAATACTAAAATTCATGAAGAGTGCTCAATTTTGCTGGGCATGATGATCAACAATTCTGTAAATTCGGGAGCCAGGGTCAACTTGACACTTAATTCTAGGTCCAGGCTCTTGCAGGACACCCAGCTCTGCTATGCTCTTTTTTCTGAGTCAGAAAGGAAAAAGGATTGCCTCTGCTGGCTAAAGTCATTGCAGTGGTAGATCTTAGATGTAAATATTTGTGGACCCATCTCCACCTTTTTTCCCATGAATAGTATGGCTTTTCCTTGGGGGTCTGCTCCTTTCTGACCCCATCCATGTGATTCTTTGGGAGCCACCCTTCATGATATCCCACCTAGCTAGTCAGAGGCAAGAGCATGTAAATGAGGCTTGGACATCCATGGTACCACTTTTCCCTGGACACGGTGATTACTAAAGGGATAGGTGCATAATTCCAGTCAGGCTAATCAGTCTCGCCCTTGGATTTTTCTAAATAGAGCTGAGAAGGAAGAACTCTCTTTCTTTCTCTGGCCCCAAGACTGTGAGTGTGTAAACCTAAAACAGTTACGGCTAGGCTACTGCCACATGGAAAAAGCCCATCTGTGGTGGGAGACAATGAAGTGGACACACAGAGAGAAGATAACCAGGGTCTTGATAGAGTTCAGGTCCCTGGTTTGAGGTCCCTGCTAGCAGCTCCACCTTTCCTGGGCCTTAACCTGATGTGAATTGTATTTCTATCACTTGCAACCAAGAGTCCTGATTAATAGGGAGAGAAAACTCAGCCCGGTACACTCAGGACAAAACAATTGATAAAACTAAAGGGATAATACAACTCATCCATCTGCTAGAGAAACTTTTAGGAGGAACTATGGGGGCTATGCGTCAAGCACTGAAACCAAAAAGGGTGGAGGGTAGATTAGCGCCACCTTGACTCTTTGTTATATATAAATAATCAACATTTCCTAGACTACAGATAAATGCCGAGCTTCTTAACCAGACAGCAAATTTGGACCTTTCATTTCTGCATTTTTTGTGTGTATTTCAGGAAGTCCACAAACCTCTCAAAGCTAATTAGGAACTGTCTTCCAAGGGCTATAACTGCAACTGGTATTGATAATGCTAGTGATTCATATTTCTACTTAACCACTTGCTAGCTGTGTGTCATTATTTAACCTCTCAAAGTCTTAGATTCTTCATTTGTAATATTGAGATTATAAAAACACTGAACATAAAAGGGAGTTGAGGCTATTAATTTGGATGATATATGTAAAGCACCTGGTATGGTGAGTGACACATCATTGCCACTGAATAAGTGCGACTATTATCAGCATCATCACCAGGTTAATTAATAGATGCTTATAGGTTGATTCACTGAGGATGCACAGACATCAAATATTTAACTTTCATAATCTGTATTTAATTTTGAACATGTCATTCTAATTATGTTTCATTGTATAAATACAGGAGCCCTCTGGTGGTCAAGACCACTTCTAGGACATGCTTAAAACACTAACTGTAAAAAGGAGACATGTAAGGATATTGTCATTTCCATCCCATTAAAATTAACTAGAGCTAATGGGCTTAGGTATGGTGTTATGGGCTGAGTTGTGCCCTCTCAAAATTCATATGTTGAAGTCCTAACCCCGTAGTTCCTCAGAATGTGACAATATTTGGAAACAGGGTCTTTAAAAAGGTAATTAAGTTAAAACGGGGTCAACAGGTTGGGGCCTACTCCAATATGACTGACATCCTTATAAAAAGAGGAGATTTGGAGAGAGACGCATACAGAGGGAAGCTGATGTGAGGACACAAGGAGAAGGTGGTTGTCTGCAAGCCAAAGAGAGAGGCTTCAGAAGAAAGCAACTCTCCCGACATCTTGATCTGGGACTCCCGGCCTCCAGAGCTGTGGGAAAATAAATTTCTGTTGTTTAAGCCACTCAGTCTGCACTACTTTGTTATAGAAGCCTTGGCAAACTAATATATATTGGATTGTGATTCCAGTCAATAGACAACATTGGTTTTCCTTTCAGTGTAAATTGTGCCTTTAGACATAATTGAGGTCCATTTGGTTGCAACGTGGGATGATGTATGCCATAAAGTGTGGCATTAAGGAGGTTAAGGTGAAGGGTTTCTCTCTGGGTTTAGGGCACATGAGATTTACCTTGTTTCATGGTCAAATACTAGTCATTGAAAACCAAGCCAAGAGGACCTACTGAATATTGCAGAAAGCTAGGAACAGTCCAAAAATTATCAGTCAAAAATAATAGATATGTCATCTTCATTGACACGGTCCAACACATATAATGAAACTTAATACTATAAATAATTGCTATTTGTGAGAGCATTTTCATAATTTGCTGTAGTTTTAGCTTAAATTTTTGTTCAAACTTTATAAGAACCCCCTTATTATAGCTATTTTTCTTATTTCTAATTTTAAAGATAATAAAGGAAAATATCAGAGAAAGTAGGTAAAGAAGGTTAGTTTCAAATCTAGGCTCTTGGACTCCATATCCCATGTTCCTTTCACTACCTGCTGCCTCTCCACATTTTCCATTTCCCATGAGCCCCATTGCTGAGATCTTCTTAAAGCGTTGTCATTAAATACGAGATTTTATTTTCACAAAGAGATTGGCAGCCATTTGTTCTACAGGCTTGTGTTTATGGATTGAACACATGAAGAAAATGGATATAAAGCAATGGAACTGGATATAAAGATGGACGTGAGCTCCTCTTTCCAGAGCATCAGATTGATTGGAGATGTACAGATCTGAGAAGGTTTCTATACCAGGAAGGGAGATGAGAATAAAGTAAAAGATCTTTTCCTCCTTTTAATTTCATGTTATTCTGTGCAGTCAGTATTTAATGAGAACTGATGTAATCTTTCCATGTGCAAGGAAGCATACTTTTATTAGAGTAGGGATTCCAACGTTGCCTTTTTTAGTTTGAATCTAATCTCGTGAATAACTGACCCTTGGTCCCATTTTAACATGGAACATCTAAGAGAGTGTAAATAAGGATTGATGGGAAAATTATTTAATTAGTAAGAACTAGCAAAGTGCTCCCACATCAGATAACCAAATTCAAATGTACGAAGTTTCTTCATTAAATGCAGTAAGGTTTTATTGATTTGGAGTCCATTAATTCATGATGATTGAATCTAGGTCAGGCTGACGTTTACCTCTGCACTTTCTCAAAGAAAGAATGTGCTAAGGAAAATACTACAGTAAAAACAAGAATAAGTGAAAGCATTTTTATCTTACCTAAGCAAAATATTTGTTTTAAGGAACTTTGGCACATTCATTATAAACAAGTCGTATCTAACTCATGGTGTGGGCATAGAGTGAGCTATGTGTTCAGTTTGTTGAATCAATCAGTGAATATATGAATGCAAAGTATGCAGCTTTTTTACCCCTTAAAGGAGGCCCAAGTGTGTGTCTGCCCACCAGGACAGTGGTCCTCCCTTGTGGTCCATAGACCAGAAACATGAGCATCACCTGGGAATTTGTTAGACATGCAAATTCTCAGGCCCAACCTCAGACCTACTGAATCCAAAACTCTGGGGGTGGGGCTCAGCTGTTTGTGTTTTAACAAGTCCTCCAGGGGGTTCTGATGTGTGCTCAAGTGTGAGAACACTGCACAAGAAAACAATTGTTTGTTAGATACGTGAGTGTTCTTAATTACACTCAAAAGAAATAGAACTGTCTTTCTTTCTGAGTATTCTGTTTATGAACTCTTTCACTAATTCTGAGACACTGTCTCCCCAACGAGTCTGAATCAAGGGAGAGGAGCCATAACTGGGTGTCTGTTTATAGTGAGGCTAAGAAGCCAAACTGATGCCCATTGTCCTGACAGAGGACTGAAGGCTCAGCTGCTGGCCCTGGTGGGCCTCCTGCTGATGGAGGATAATGGAAATTGACCAGGATCTGGAGCTCTCAAATGGTTGCAATAATTTTCAAATCTATTTTTTTTCTTTCTCTTATTTAAGTCGTGTTTCAAATGAAATCCAATCCATATTTCCCCTCATTTACATTTAAAATTGTTCAAATGTGATGTTGGTAGGAGATGAGTGAGTCCCCAGGAGAGCTTATGAACCTACTAAACCTTTTCTTCAAAACAGGAAGTTGCACTTTACCCAGTGCAAACAAAGTTTAGCTTGAAAAGGCCTGATTTGTACTTAGCATTTTTAGCCAAAAAAGTTGGAATATATTTTAATTTTCAAAACACATCTTCTCCCATTCTTCTTACCATCATCAATCTCTTGATATAGCATCCCCAATCAGATATGCTGCCTTTCCTTCTTCTCATCTAAGCTAAGATATGAGAGATCTAACCTCATTTTCATAATCACATGTTTGTCTCTTAAGGGATTGTATAACTCAGTAAATGTACTAGTTACACTTAAATTTAATCCAGTTCAACAACCATTTATTATTGCCTGTGCAAGGAAATAGGACTGCTTGTGGGGAGGGAGGAGATAAAAAAAAAATTTCAGAAATGAGTTGATTTCAGCTGAGGAATGCCTGAGCCTTTGTTGCACTAAATATATTTCGATCATCATATGTTCCCTAAATTGCCTGAGAATTAGATATAGCATTCGTAGCAGATTTCTGAAATTTATTAGAGATTCTAAAGAGGTCCTCCATATTTGGGAACAAACAATTTAACTTGCTGTCTGAAGAGGAGAAGAGGGAGAGAGAATTGTGGCAACCTGCCTGGACCAGGAGAGAGTATCGTCAGCTATCTTGTGTCTGAGTCCTCTGTGTTCCCATAACACTTTGCACGTACCTCCATCTAGTGCTTTTCCTCAAGGTACTACTGATTTCTGTGTCTATTTCTCTTATGAGGACTATGAGCCGCCTGAGGGCAGGGACTGTTCCTTTCCCCAGCAAGTCATTTGGAGTTGCCCTAGCTGCTTGGTAAAGCGTGTATTCTTCAACTGGTTCTCTTAGCTAGTTTGCCACTTCATACCTCATGGAGGATTACAGAGATATTGTCACTTTGGTCTTACACATATAGAAGAGGTTCCCAGCCAGTGGAGGGCAGGGACTTTCTCATCGAAGGAAGCCAGATGGGAGGAGTAAAGAAGACTGCCTGGTAACCAGATGTGGAGGCAGAAGAGCCCTGAGGAAATATGGTGAAAATAGGGAAGACAGAGATGTGAACCTCCCTCCCTCACTCCCCAACTCCCCCACCTGCCTCCATCCCCACTCCATTCAGGTGCCCTATCCTGAGCCAGTGTACTCATATTCTAGTCACTACTGCTGCAAAACAAATCATCCCCCCCTCTCCCCAAGAAAACCTCTGGCTTAAAACAACAATCATTTTATTATCTTTCCTAGTTTCTGCAAGTCAGGAAGTCGGGAAGGGCTCTGCTGGTTGGTTCTGGCGTGAAATGTTGGCCAGTGACCTCAGATGGAACAATGAGGGGCCCAGAGCAGCTGGGGCTTGACTGGGCATCTCTTTCTCTCTCCATGAAGTCTCAGGGCCTCTCTACATGGTCCCTCCATGTGACCTAGTCTGGGCTTCCCTAAAGCATGGGGACTTCAGGGTAGTCAGTCTGCTTCAATCAAGGCTCAGGACAGTGAACATTAATGTTGAAGTGAGCAAGGTGGCAGTTGAGTTGCCTTTTATGATCTAACTTCAGAAGCCTCACAGTGTTACTTCTGTCATACTTTATTGGTTGAAGTAGTTCCAACAGTCCACCCAGCTTTGTACTCCCACCTCGTGATGGGAGGAGTGTCAAAGCCACACTGTAGAAGAGTGTGTGAGATGGAAGTTACTGGTTTGGGCCATCTTTGGGGAACATATATGGTTTGCCACGGACAGGAAGAGAGCTAACAGCTGTGGGGTCGCTTTCCTTCCCACCAAATTTTTTTCCCTATACCCCTCACTCACCCATCCACACATACACCATACTTGTTATTCTGGTTATATTTTTCTTTTTGTTTTACACTAAGGGAATCTGGCACAACGTTAATCTTAAATACCTTAAGGTTTCTGTCTAATGCATCTGAGTTTAGATTTCTTAAGACTTAAAAATACCACAGGTTTGATTGTTCACACACATTCCCAAGTAATTTTCCCAAGGAAATACTATTTCAAATTCTCCATTAGGGGGAAAAAAACGTTAAATGAAAATCAATACTGATGGGTAGTGCTGTACGAAAAATGTGTGTTGTAAGTTATTTTACCACAGAGGTAGTTTCCTGTGGAAACTGTGACTGGTGGTAAACTCAGTTTTAAAATATTTTGAGACACAAGCCAAAATCTTGGGTGGGGAAAAATAATTTGCTATTACCCAAAGAAAAGTCAATTACTTAGTACTAACATCTTAAAAGATATGATTCAAGTACGTATCGTTTCGAAAAGTAATTTGTAGCATGTTCAACAGTAGCAAGGATGTACTGGCAATTAATTACTAATAAATTCAATTCACAACTTGTACACAATTTTCTCCTTCTAGTAATTATAGTTTTCTTAATAAAGAGTTACCATGTTTTTAAATTTCACTGAAAATATCTAAAGCAAGCAGCAAATGGGTATTGAGTTTGGTGAGATAATGACTATTATCCTTAATTACCTCAGTAGCAAAAGCTGGCACCATTCAATATATTCTATATATAAATTATTGCAAAGGGAAGATTCAAGCCATCACAGATTTGTATTTCAAAAAGGAATATAAGTTACCCTTGTCTCTGTTTTCCACATTGATGACCTGTGTAATGAGCTGGAGAAGTAAAATTCAGGAAACCATCTTCATTAACAGTAAACTAAGGACAATTCATAATATTTTTAAAAGAAGGGGGAGAAATCATTACCCAGGGCTGGATAATTGAATTGTAGAAACATGTTGAACCTTCACTCTAACCATAAATGCATTTGCAAGTAATTATTACCCACAGCATAAATAACTTCATAAAATCTACCTGAGTCAACATTAGTCAGATTTGCAAAGCACCAAGGAAAATAAGCAATTAGTTGATTCCTTATCCAAGAAAAACATATTACTTAGTTACAAATAATTCTAAAATTTCCAAAGGAATGAGTGGGTGGAGGCTGGTTCTGTACAGCCAATGACCCAGTTTCAGGAGATGTGGCAGGGGACCTGCTGATCAGAAGGCCACCTTCTGGTAATCTGTGGCTCAAGCTTCCTTTACTTTTGTGAAAGGCCATAATAATAACACAGAGCTGTAAGATGTTGAAGTCTGAGGGCTATTACTACGTAACCTGCCCATAAATAGTACCTGAAGCACATCTCTTGATGAGCCCCAGAACCAAGTTTTCCAAAGACCCTCTGCCAAGAGCTTCAGGTCTGTGAGAAAAAGGCCTCAAAGTGAACCATGTAATCAGACTGTGAAATTCCTGGACTATACTATACCAGAAACTATCTGAATAGTATCGTGACATAATTTTTAGTACAAATGTATTCATCTTCCCCCTCCCTACCAAAACTTCTGGCTGCTCTGCTGAATCCTATCAAATAATTATTGGGGACTTGTTTTTCTAGAATAAACAAAGGGCAGGACCAACCTTTTAAAAGCTAAAGTTCAGAAGAACATCCGTGTTTGAAATCTCACTTGTATACTCTCAGCCGCCAGATTGCCCATGGTTCTTGTGGACAAGGAACCAGCCAAGGCAGGTGCTGGAATAATTCTGGTCTCTTAGCTCTAGCTTCAGACTGATAAATTGCTGGGCACTGACTCCTCACCGAAAGCATTTCTGCCCAGCTCAGTCTGAGTTGTCACAGCTGTTTCTTTGAGGTACATATGGGACGTGGTGTCCTAACACATCTTAGGAATGAGCTCCTGTGAATGAAGGAAACATGTTACCTGCTTCCTATCTGATTATTTGTTTATAAACACATACCTACCTCTAACCTTGTCCACATGCCAGTTCTGGATCAGCCCAAGGCACTCATTTGTTGTCTGAACTTTAGAAATTCTATCCCAATAATCTAAGAAAGCCTAAATCAGTAAAAGCCATCAAATTTCTAGGGAAAATATTTTATAATACACAAGGTATTATTTAGCAGAGTAACTGAGTCTGCACTTCTTTCCTTTTATTCCCCATCTAAAAATCTCCATTCACAACTGAGAGTGGACTGTAGTAATATAAATCGTCAACATATACACCGTTTTATTTCTCCCTAGATTCTCTGCGTGACAGTCCTCCAGGAAACTGAGGACTTTTCCTCCCTTGTTGCCAATGAAGATGCTCTATGATCTTGAGAGCTCTGCTGTCAGTGGAGAGTGACCATTTAACCCAGAAAGATCCCCACGTGTAGTAAAAGACCCTACACATGGGTATAGTTATATCGTCCTGGATTGTTTATTTGCAAAGATCATTTTATACTCAAAGTTTCAGACCTTTGAACTCACTCACTCAGGTTAAAGAGCCAGAATTCATCAAAGTCATATGCAAAAGACAGCAATATTTTTCTTTGTGTTTCATTTAAAATGTTCTATCCTTTAAAACAATGCATATGTATAATAGCCATCCATCTTTAGCTTTTAAATTATAGAGTTTTATTATTATTTGTACCTAGTTTTCAAAGTAAAAAAGCTGTTTTCATACTTGCTTCAAGGCCCACTCATGAGGTATTAAAGACACGAGAAGCCGGAGGTCTGTGAACCAGCCACCCTCGGGCCGGCACTTTGGTGGTACTCTCTGAGTAACATTTGGATATGCTCTTCTTTAAAAATTGGATTCAGAGGAAAATCAGATTTAGGACTTTGTGGCTGGCATAGGGGTAAGTGTTGAGAAATGTTTCCCTGGCTTGCATGAAGGAAAGAATATGGCCACCCAGAACCCTTTTTAAAAAAGCAAACAACCCCTTAATCTTCCTGTTATACTCAATTTCCTTTTATATGAGGAGTGTGGGACTAGAATTGCCTATTTGAATGAACTGTAAGGAAATAGTAAAGAAGAATGGGAAAGGGGGCAGCTCTCGGTTCCCTCTGTTAGGTCCTATTCTTTTTAAAAAATATATATGTATTTTATTGAAGTATAGTTAAGTTACACTGTTGTGTTACTTTCAAATGTACAGCAAAGTGATTCAGTTACACACACATATATATATACATATATGTTTTTTTATACTCTTTTCCATTGTAGGTTATTACAAGATATTGAGTAGAGTTCCCTGTGCTGTACAGTAGGTCCTTGTTGCTTATCTATTTTATATATGGTAGTGTGTGTATGGTAATCCCAAACTCCTAATTTATCCCTCCCCACCTCTTTCCCATTTGGTAACCATAAGTTTGTTTTATATGTCTGTGAGTCTATTTCTGTTTTGTAAATAAGTTCATTTTAGATCATATTCTTTACATAATGTGTACAAAGACACACACACACACACACACACATTTTCTTGTCACACCTCCCCACCCACGTACATCGTGTTCATCAATATCCACTGATCCCAATACCTTTTCTTGGCTTAGTTCATTCACACCGACTTTGCATTTCTGAGGTAGGAACAACTACATATCCCACATGCGTTCCTGTCCTCGATCTGTTTTCTAAATATGTTTCCTGACCACAACCTCTCCTTTGTCTCCTTAGGGCAAGCATGGAGTCTGCTTCTTTGGCATCTCCCATTGCATGATAGGACAATGCTGGGGACAAACGTCCGTGAGACATACTTAAAGAATGTCAGTGACAATGAACACATTTCCTACTTGTCATGAAACACATTTTCCTACTTGTCAGATTCATTTTGAATCTGAATGTCCCACAATCATTTCCTAGATGATGCCTGACATCTTCTATGGACATCACACCTACATAGAGTGACTTAGGACCGTCTGTACGTGCAGAGTGTGATCCTTGCACATTTTTACTTTCATCCAGTTTAATCCTACCCTAACTCCAATTTCGCATATGATACTTGATTCTGTCTGCTGAAGTCAACATCTAGCAATCCTGAAGCTCTGCAACAGGAAGACAAGGGACAGTCCCCTTTCGATAGCATATTTATCACAGTAGAAGAGGAATCAGGCAGTGTTTGCCCTGTTGTATTTTCCAGGGAAGATTCGTGGGTGCTGCTGTATTAGTGTAGTTCAGCGGGTGAAGGCGACAGAGTTAGGTGTCTGCCTGACTCGACTTTGTCCCAGAAAAGAGTGTGAGCTCCTGTTTCCCTGATATCTTTAAGGGCAATTCAGGGCTTTTCTCTCCACGTTTATTAAGACTTCATTGGAAGCAATCGATGAGATATCTAAATGTGTTTTTGTGCTGTTATCTAGAGGAAATATTGACTTCTAGGTACAAAAGCAAAATCTAAACTAAAGAAAGTCTTACACAAATTTTGCATAGTTATTACAAGGCTCAGCAACACAAAATACACATCCCTAGCAGTTTCAGTGAAAATTTTAGTTCATCTAAGGGGCTGACATGGTTCCCTGGGATGTTGGTCAACTTAGAGAACTACATGATGGTCTTGGCAAGGACAGTCATTTTTCACACCATAAGCTACATAATCTTCACCCACTCCCAACTGTAAAATATCTGGGGGGAAAGTGAGGAGATTTGTGAACAAATATATCCGAAAGAGCTATAGAATTAGCCACATGATTTATACTAGCATCTATAATTGAAGAATGAAAAGTCTTACTACCAAGTCTGAGTTATACTTGAGTGGCTTAGAAGCCTTTTATTATTTTATTTTATTTTTTTAATTTTATATTGGAGTATAGTTGATTTACAATGTGTTTGTTTCAGGTGTACAGCAAAGTGATTCAGTTATACATATACATGTATCCACTCTTTTTCAGATTCTTTTCCCATATAGGTTATTACAGAATACTGAGTAGAGTTCCCTGTGCTATACAGTAGGTCCTTAGTGATTACCTATTTTATATATAGTAGTGTGTATATGTTAATCCCAACCTCCTGATTTATCCCTTCCCCCTTTTTCTTTGGTAACCACGTTTGTTTTCAAAGTCTGTGAGTCTGTTTCTGTTTTGTAAATAAGTTCACTTGTATCATTTTTTTTTTAGATTCCACATATAAGCAGTATCATATGACATTTGTCTTTCTCTGTCTGGCTCACTTCACTTAGTATGATAATCTCTAGGCCCATCCATGTTGCTGCAAATGGCATGATTTCATTCTTTTTTATGGCTGAGTAATATTCCGTTGTGTGTGTGAGTGTGTGTGTGTGTGTGTGTGTGTGTATACCACATATTCTTTATCCATTCATCTGTCAATGGACATCTAGGTTGTTAGAAGCCTTTTATGCACTCAAAGGTCTCCAAGGATCTGCGGACAGTCAGGATGCATCAGTGAATCCACTAGTCAGATATCTTCCCTGGGTCCCTTCATCTCCAGACTCCACCGTTCTCTCCCCTGCTCTGTGCCCAGACCCTGCAGGTCTGGACTACATCAACAGGGCTCCCATGTCCTCTGGCCCCAGTTGTGTTTGGCCAATGGAAAGCATCTTCAGATGATCAGAGATAAAGGAGAGTGAGCTCGGGGTATTATGGCCCTGGTTCCCTCCCTGAAGTGTTGCCTTGGGTGGGCTGCATCCCTCAACCACCTTTTCTGGGTAGCTAACTCTCTGACAACTCCAAGACTCACTCATCCCTTCCAAATTCTACTACCCATCCCCTTCCCTCAACCCTTCAGGCCTAGAAGTGGTAACAATTTGGTGTCTACTAGTTACAGGTTACTGCACTATCCTTCGTAGTTCCCCTATACCAATCAACCCTTAAATTATCTTTTTGGAGTATGTCAGCTATTTCCTGTTAGAACTCTGACTGATATACCCATAGACTAGAATGTTTGGATTTTTCAAGCTCTCTGAAGGACACTTACAAGGCAGTGCATACAATGAAAGCGAAGTGTCAACCACTCACAAGTTCAGTGTGGAGTGTGGGAGCTGAGGTCTGGGTGGGTGGGGTTGCCGGTGGGGAGCAGGTGGGAGAGCTAGTCACGTTTTTGTAATTCATCATTTTCCACCATCAGGGTACACTTATCTACTGCTCCACTCACAGGTGGGTGGAGAGAAACTATAGGACACCGAGTCAAGAAAAAGGGTCTCAGTCTCCCACCTCATGTCCCCCTCCGGGGAACTACGTCCTGAGCTTGTAAGACTCTTCATTGACCGACCTCCCCCTGAAGGTCAGCTTAAGCCAGCTTTATAATTAAGAAGTGAGTGTCCTTTGGAACTATTTTTCTTAAATCTTTTAAACTCTGTAGGAAAGAGTCAAGTAATGAAAAGTTATAGCATGATAAGTTTATGGTAGAGAGATGGTATTTAAACACTCTTAGCCCATGTATTTATGAAAATAAAGAGACATCAAATTAGCTGAAAGTACCAGATATTTTCTTAATGACACTGAAATAAAGAATTGTGAAAAATCATCCGAGTCAACTTGCTACCCCCAGGTGGGATCGATCATGTTTATTCCATCCAATTCTGCCTATTGCAGAAGATCTTTAGAGAAATGGTAAGGTAACCATCTTTCTTACTATCCAGCTCTACAATGAAACAGAAATGAAGAGTTAACAGTTATGTTTGTAACTGAGGCTGTATGAGTGGGAACTATGGGATAGGCCAGATCAACATTCAATCTCTAATAGAATGTTTTTCTTCCCGTCTCACCCATCCAGCATTGGAATTCAGGAACTAGGCACCTGCTTCATGTTTCTAAAAATATAAATATATATTATGTCTGGGCTGATGATAAAATGTCCTGGGGGGAATTTTTGAAACTAATACACAATCATTATGTTGCCTCCTGGCTTGATCTGCCTATAGATTATCTTGGTTATTTTCTGCTACACTGTATACCCAATGTTTTTTTTATTTATTTATTTTTTCGCTGCGTTGGGTCTTTGGTGCTGCACGTGGGCTTTCTCTAGTTGTGGTGAGTGGGGACTACTCTTCGTTGCTGCGCGGGGGCTTCTCATTGCGGTGCCTTCTCTTGTTGCGGAGCATGGGTTCTAGGAGTGCGGGCTTCAGTAGTTGTGGTGCGTGGGCTAAGTAGTTGTGGCTCGTGGGCTCTAGAGTGCAGGCTCAGTAGTTGTGGCGCAGGGGCTTAGCTGCTCCGTGGCATGTGGGATCTTCCTGGACCAGGGGTTGAACCCATGTCCCTTGCGTTGGCAGGTGGGTTCTTCACCACTGCGCCACCAGGGAAGTCCCTACCCAATGTTTATATGAACATGACACATGATTGCTTGATTGGAAAACTGTTTTCTAAGTAAAATTAAGGATTTATTTTATCATGACATGGGAATATAAAGATTTGAGGTCAGGCCCTGACTCTGCTACCTAACACCTGTACCTCAAGAGTTTGTCACCTTACTGCCAGGGGCTTGTCGTCTCAGTGACATGGCTTTGGTGCTCATGGGGGGTAGGGGTAGATGATAACTAATGACCTCTTCAGATGGAATTAAAATCCTACTACTTGAACATGGGAAGACTGAGGCGCCCAAGTGTATTAATCAGGATTCTGCTGAAATAGTTCTGTGTAACAAATGACTCTAAAACTTGATGACTTTTAACAATAAGCATTTATTTCTAGTTCAGGGATCTGAAGATTAGCTGTAGTTCAGCTGGGCTCTGCCCCAAGATTCAACTTGGGTTCCGGTTTGCTCCACATTTTTCTTCATTCTGGGGCCAGCAGCTACCTGGGGCATCTTCTTCTCATGGTTGATGGCAGAAGTACAAAAAATAAACAAAGAAATGAGTGGAAATACACAATGCCTTTTAAGATCTCAGCAGGAAATTGACACCGTTTCACTTCTACTAACATTCCATTGGTCAAAGCAAGTCACATGGCCAAGACCAAAGTCAATGGGTCAGGGATAATCTTTCTCTCCTGAGGGACACTGCAAACTCACATGGCAAAGGGCGTGGAAGTGCACTTCCATTGCAAGAAAGGAATAAGGAATTAGAAAAACAAATTAAATCTACTACCCATTAGCCACTAGGCACAGCCTATAATCTCTAAATTTTCTAGTTCTGATGCATGTGCTTGTTCATGCCCTCACGTACAGCAGTAAACCCACACATCATCAGTGAACTTTACCAACCAAGCAGAGTTCCAGTTCTTAGAGAGGGGGCCACTGGTTGTCTGAGACAAGGCACCCTGCTATTGGCCAACCACCCCAAGACAATGCTGAGTTGACACCAGTGGTCTAAATCAGATGGCCATTTCTTGAGGGCCCACATTCATCTAAATTCAGGACAGGACAGAGCTGTCTTCAGGTCCCAGAGACGTTTTATTCACATTGATGCTTCTCCAAATGATTCCACAACAGTCTTTAGGTTCTCCAGTACAGTATATTTCTTAGCTGTTCTCAAAAGTTCTCATATAAGCAATTCAATAGAAAACTGTGGAAGTTTCCCACAGTGGCCAGCCCAGAAGGCCTGACAGTGTTGTTGACTGCCAGAAATGCAAATCACCAGACTTGCATCAACAGAAATCAGGAGTTTCATCTCTCACTCAAAATTGATTCAGTCCTCTTGAAATCTGATCTTTATTCTTGCATGAGTGAAGATGTACATCTAAGTCTGAGTCAGGAAAATCACCAACCTACGCTTCTCAGACCCCTGTAGGGTATTCTCTTCCTTTGTACCCATTTGACCCTTAGAATTATGGGTTGTAGTGGAAATGGCGCAATCTGAACTCTAGCTGCAGACTGTACAAGGGCGCCTCATGTTTATAATTTTCTTTACATGTAAGCTGCCAAGACATATACCCGTAATGTAAACTTCCTTGGTTTGGGTTTATGAATTGGATGTTTTTTTACAAACTCTAAGATCTGCAGGGAAATCACTCTGTCATTAACAACTCTGTTTATTTAATGAGCCATTAGTGAAAGAAAGTGTGGGAGAGAAGCTCAACTTGTATCTATGTTCCAAGCCTCAACTGAAGAAATACAATTCCTTTCAAATGGGGAGACCTCCCTTCTATGGACAGTCATTCACCAAACCTGTGAGAAACCATCATGGGCTGTTTCCAGGCTGAATCACAGCCATGACTTCATCCAGCTGCTTCACTGTTAGACCAGACAGCTTCAGTTGGATGAACTTGCTGGCCAGAGAGGGAGAGAAAGGATCCTACAAACAAGCTACTGGCCATGGGCCAACATGGTCATCTCCCAATAGTGACGCAAGCTTAGAGCTACTCCTGGAAAAGAGGCTGTCTCCAAAGGATGTGGAAATGAGCTCAAGCATGAAATAAGACTTGCTCAGAGAAGATATGATTCTGTTTATATGATTGCTTTAATTAATATCCTCTCTGGAGGCCATTCCAGCATATTCTGTTGATGAAAATTGATTTTTTTAAAATGTCGTTAAGATCAAGTTAGTGAAAGATAACTTTCCCTTCAAGAGGAAGTGGAGATTTAAAAAAGGAAATACGGAATAAAAATTGGCCTTTGATCAAAGATGAATTTTAACATTCTATAGTACTAACAAGGGGCATTGCTGTGGCTGACCATTATATTCAGTTTACCAGAACTTCCTGGGAGAATTGTTCCTGCTGATTAGCTAGTCCCTTCAGGAGATTTCTTCACTGATGTTTTAGAATCTTTAACTACGTAAAAATCTCAGTTTTTAAAATTTTATATAGATAAATTGAAATAATGTTCTTTATAGGCAGAGAGCAGCAGAAAGAAATGATTTTTTCTTTGATCATTCCATACTAGTGATCCTGTGTTAACTATTTATTACTGTGTAACAAATTACCCCCAAAATTGGTGTCTTAAAATTTAAATTTATTATCATTTACATTAATTATTTCTTCTAAACAAATTTATTATGTGACAGTTTCTGTGGGTCAGGAATCTAGGTGTGGTTTACCTGGATCCTTTGTGTCAGGGTCTCTCACTAAGCTACAGTCAAGGTATTCACAGGGCTGTGCTTTCATCTGAAGGCTGTACTGGGGAAGATCTGCTTCCAAGCTCACTCACATGGTTGTTGACCAAATTCAGGTCCTCACAGGTTATTGGACAGAGAATCTCACTGGTTGTTACCTGGAGGGCTTCCTCTGTCCCTTCGTCCCTTGCTGAATGGGCCTCTCCACAGGGTAGCTTACAACATGATAGCTTACTTCCTCCAGAGCAAGGGCTCCAAAAGAGAAAGGGTGTTTAAGAGATCACAAGCAAGAAGGAAGTCAGTCTTTTTGTAACCCAGTCTCAAAGTGACATCCCATCAACTTTGCTGATATCTATTTATTAGAAGCAAGGCACTAGGTCCAGCCCCCACTCAAGGATGCGAATACTAACAGGCAGAGAGCACTGTGAGGCTTTTAGAGACTGCTTGACACTGATCTTTTAGCCATTTAATAAAATATTGCTTAAGGTAAAGAAAAATATGTTTACACAAACATATCAGAACTTGAAACTTAAATGTATGTTGTCCCTATTGAACTAGACAACTTATAAGGCTCTAACTATTCCAGCAATGATACCCTTACTCAAGTATTTTCTGATCAATATTTTAAATTCTTTTTCAGAGTTTCCTTTAGTATCTGTGGCACATTCCATTCTTTGCAGTCCCCCAACTTCACCCCAGCCCAAAGTTATGGCTTTGCAGGTAGATTTGAATGATAGGAAGAGTTAAGAGTTATTCAGATAAATAAGGTTAGTGATCAATGCCAGTAATGCTGTTTTTCGTCTTGGCTTTTGTAAATATGAAATAAAAAAGACTGATTTCTGTATGTGGCTCATAAATTGGCCCAGAAGGCAGAGCCTGAAAAGGATTATTTTGATTTAACCTTCATTTGAGTGTTTAAAATATGGTACTCATCTGAAGACTTTCGATCTGCATCCTTCTTAGCTATGGTTTATGTGTTTACACATCTTACTCTGCATCTGATACTCCAGGGCAAATAGAAAGCATAAGGCCATGTTGGCGCATGTTGAAACAGAAGGAGACACTAGGGAGAGACTCAGAGTTCCCTAAGTGGGTTCCAGCGTGCACCTCCACCCCACAAACAGACAGTGCTTTTACAGTGGTACACACGGGGATCACCCATGTGTGCATCAAGACCGCCTTCGGGTTTGTAGTTAGTGAGTCAGTATGAGACTGACATGTCCCACCCGCACCCTGGGACCCCTTCAGGGCTGAGGGAAATCTGAGAACACCCACAGCTACCACCCTTAACCTGGTTGGGAGGAGAGAAGCAGAGTAACATTACGTCACAAATGAGGGGGGATTCTTTTCTGGGGATCCCTTCCAAACTCAAAATCTTCAGGACTACAAACTATTTACAAACAGAATGCATCCTATTTGTTCAATAAACATCTCAGATTTTGTCAAGCTTAACAAAACAAACAAAGCTCATTTCCATTAAGCTCCATTTTCCTAGGTCCAGGGCTGGAGGTGAGAAGCTGGGCTCTAGTTCTGTGCTGACTCCTTAGCCTGTGCAAAACGACCTTGAGCTTCATCCTCCTGTTCCCTCTGATCACTCCTCCTCCCTCCCCAAGACACCTCTTTCCCTTTCTCTAAACCTAAAGAGTAAACCTGTTACCCCAAGAACTCCAATAATGACTTTCCTGGATGAAGAATTGCATTATTACTGTATGTTAAACAAACCCTCATAAAGCCCAGAAGCAGTGCTGCCCACGCTCACAGCAACAAACTTTTGAGCATGTCATATATTTACCTTCATAAAACTAAGGTAGCAGGATGATCCTGGCAAGTTTTGATTTCTTGATTCTTTTCTGCATCATTTCACTTTGGTGATGACCTCTCATGCACTTCGGTGACCAGATTCTCTCACTTTTTGTGGTGGGCTTACATTCCTGGCTCCTGATGGATTGACTATACCTCCCTGTATCTGTGCCCTTCTGTAGGACCCTCCCACAATGCCTTTGAGTTTGGTCATGTGCCATGTGGCCTGCTTTGGCCAATGAGACATTAGCAAGCACGATGCAAGGACTCATCTTCTTAGAACACCCCTTGGAAGATCGTTGCCATGCTGTAAAGAAGCCCAGGGTAGATGACTGAAAGGATTTGGGGAGGCCACGCACAGAGAAACCCTGGATGATGAGAGGCCAGCTTAGATGCTGCTACCCCAACCAAGCTCCCAGCTGAACGCAGTCAAGTGAGTGATCTCGACTATGTGACATGAAGCATAAGATGACCCCAGCTGAGCGCTGTCCACACAGAGAATTGTGAGAAATAATAAATCATTGGTTTTTTTGTTGTTTAATTTAATTTTTATTTTATATTGGTGTATAGTTGATTTACAATGTGTTAGTTTTCAGGTGTATGACAAAGTGATTCAGTTATACATACATACATACATATATATATATATATATATATATATATCCATTCTTTTTCAGGCTTTTTTCCCATATAGGTTATTACACCAAGCTTTGGAGTGATTTGTGGTGCAGTAGAAGATAACTGAAGACTCCTCCTTCCCTTCCCCAATCTTAAAACCTGAAAGTATAATACATTAGTCTTTACATTTGGGGATTGATGATCTGGTTAGAGGTGGTCTGAAGGTATCTCAGTCAGTAACTGAGGTCTGTATTTCTAATTATGGATTGGAAGGTGAGGTCTCTTGTGGAAAGGTCTCTTCTCTACGTGGGTATAATGAAAAGACTTATTAGGCTGCAACTTCTAGGATTCCACTCTGGGAAGCAGCCAGGAAGAGAGGATCCCTTGACCCTCATGGCTCAATCCATCCCTTCCTCTCTTACCTTTTCCACTGACCAGCACCCAAATTTATTTCCCTTCATGCTCAATCTTTTCATCCATTTCATATTTTCTATTTCATTAAAAGATGTTCATCTGGCGAGCTCCTCAGTTTGCTATTCCATACCCATGTTCCTCCCCTCTCCGTGCCCTGAGGCTGACCTCTACGGTGCTGCATCAGTTGGGCTCACCAGACCTATGGTTTCTGATTGGTTGGGCCATTGTGAGGCACTGACAGGAAGTCAGAGGGGTGGAGGAGAGAGGCCAGGAAATGTATCTCACCCCTACCCTACCTCCTTGCCAAGCCACAGTTTCCTCTATCAACAAGGCAGCATCAGTCAGGTAGCCCCTCTCCCAAAGCCATACTTCTTTCTGGGTTCCAGGAACAGTGCCCACCACTTGCCCCTTTAATTCTAGGGTGGTAATGGCCTCCTACTTTTGTTAGTACCTGGGGTGCATCACCAACCTTGTTGGTTCCCTTAACCCTGTCCACAACTTGATTAATAGTCCCTTTCTCTTCAGTCACTCCTGGAGTGTGTCATCTGTTTTCTGCAGGATCCTGACTGATAAAGACGTTAACTGAAAAACAAATCGTACTCATTTTAAAGCAATTTTAAAATTTCTTATTAATTAGAGATATGCATAACTGTTAATATCTTCTCACCTACATCAAGCCAAGAGCTCCCGTGATGAATTGGTATCATTCCAGCCAAAAACTAAGTTGCATGGGGAAGTAGGAGGAGCAAAATGACCACTTTGGTATTTTTAAAATTTATTTTCTTATTGAAGTATAGTTGATTTACAATGTTGTGTTAATTTCTGCTGTACAGCAAAGTGGCTCAATTATACATATATATACATTTTTAAAAAATATTCTTTTCCATTATGGTTTATCCCAGGATATTGAATATAGTTCCCTGGGCTATACAGTAGGACCTTGTTGTTTATCCATTCTGCATATAATGGTTTGCATCTGCTAACTCCAACCTCCCAATCCATCCCTCCACCACGCCCCTCCCCCTTGGCAACCACAATTCTGTTCTGTATATCTGTGAGTCTGTTTCTGTTTCGTACATAAGTTCATTTGTGTCATATATTAGATTCCACATATAAGTGATATCATATGGTATTTGTCTTTCACTTAGAATGATAATCTCTAGTTGCATCCATGTTGCCGCAAATGGCATTATTTCGTTCTTTTTTATGGCTGAGTAGTATTTCATTTTACAGTATATAGGTACCACATCTTCTTTATCCATTCATCTGTGGATGGACATTTAGGTTGTTTCCATGTTTTGGCTATTGTGAATAGTGCTGCTATGAACATAGGGGTTTGTGTATCTTTTTGAATTATAGTTTTGTCTGGATATATGCCCAGAAGTGGGATTTCTGGAACATATGGTAGTTCTATTTTTAGTTTTCTGAGGAACCTCCATACTGTTTTCCATAGTGGCTGTACCAATTTACATTCCTACCAACAGTGTAGGAAGTTTCCCTTTTCTCCACACTCTCTAGCATTTGTTATTTGTAGACATTTTTTTTTCCACACTGCTTGGCATGTGGGATTTTAGTTCCCCGACCAGGGATCGAATCCACACCCCCTGCAGTGGAAGCACGAAGCCTTAACCACGGGACCACCAGGGAAGTCCCTGTAGTCTTTTTAATGATGGCCATTCTGACCGGTGTGAGGTGGTACTTCATTGTAGTTTTGATTTGCATTTCTCTAATAATTAGCGATGTTGAGCATCGTTTCATGTAGCTATTGGTCATCTGTAAGAAAATGACCACTTTGTGTTTCAAGGGGTAAAAAGAGGCTGTACTCCCATCCCTGAGATGGAGTCCCCGGGACTGGAAAAAGGAGTGGTGTATGTAGTTCTGCCGGGAGTGGATGCCTGAACTCCATCTGGCTGGGAGACTGTGCTCTCCTAATGGGCCACAGTGGCCTGGGGCCAGCAAGATTTCACTGTAACGAAACCAGCAACAGCAGGCAGATGGAGGGGACCATGGCCCTCAGAAAATTCTGAGGCGTTGAGGAGGGATGGCAGCCATGCAGCAGCAGGCTGACCAACACCAGGAGGGGCTTTCGGGTGTCCAAGAGCACAGACCCTAAGCAACTGGTGGGGTACGGGAGATGGTTGACACAAATGGAAGAGGCTGGGCCCCTTGCCAATCTGGCTCTTAAGTCATTGTAAATTTAATTTGAAGAAACTTGATGTGCTGGAACTGGATCCCTGAAGGTTATGGAATGGAGTTTGGAGAACTGCTTTGTATAGACTATTTTTTCGATTATGGAGATGTTTACGGTAAAAATTTCTTTCATGTGAAATAAGATTCTATAAATATACAGAAAATCACCTAAAATCTCTGTTGCGAGTCACAAGCCAATCTAGAACAGGAGGGTATCTGTTGTAAAACTCACTTGAGATCTATGGTCTAATCAGGTCCAGCCATGGCTTAGGGTTAGGTGGTTAATGGGAAAAAGTCAAGTTCAATTCCTAGAGACTTGTTTTTGCTATGACTTTCATATGTAACACACGGAGTCGCAGGACAGATAATTTGAAAGGATACAGTTAAATGTTGGGACAACAAGGAAGGAAGGAAGAAGGAAGGAAAGAAGGAGAAAGAAGCTGTTGAAACAATAGAAAACATTTTGTATAGAGAGGTTACCAAAAAATCTCTCTAGAAACATGGCCACATCTTCCCCATGTGCATCACAGAAAAAAAAAAAAAAAAAAAAAAAGGCTTGCATATCTGCTATGATGACTCTACTCCACTACTCCCCTCATCCCACAATCACTTCTGCAAAGTCTTGAATTATGCATTTTTTCTTTATTTCCATCTTACAAATTAGAACTCCCAAACTGGACACAAGGAATGAGACTTTAAATGTATAGAGATATTATTACAGAACAGGTGCTATATAAACATTATCTCCTGGAATCCTCGCAGCAATTCTAAGCAATAGATATCGTTGCCTCAGTTTTGCAAATAAGGACACAGGCATAAAGAGGATCAGTGAAACGCTCAAAACCTCATGACCAGAAAGCAGTGGGGCTGGGGTTTGAGCCCAAGTTCGTGTTTTTACCACTACGCTGTCTTCTAAATTGGAAGTGGGAAAAAAGATTGGTGGGGGGTGGTGGCGGGGAATGGGATCAAGTAATTGGCATTTTTGGAAAGTTGATTTATGGAAACTTTTAAATATCTCCTTTTAAAAAAATCCTACTATTTTGTTCATTATTATTAACACCAACTCTGTATTGGTTTTAATAGTGGTTTTTGACTACAGACAAAAAATTTAATTAGGAGGGAAAACAGTAGGTTTGGGGGAGGGCGTCTTATCCCACCAAGTTGGGTGGGTAATCCAACCACTTCTCTCTGTTTCACCTTCTCGTTCCTTGATGGGCTCTTAGAAGGGGACAGCCTTCTCCCTTTCAATTAGTTTTGAGATGTGTTTTTAGTGCCTGTTCATCAAGGCATAAACATCTAAATCTGCAGAAATAAAATGATTTAGATATTCATGTAATTCTCCAGAACATTTGGTATGAATTCCAGGACAAAAAGCTCCTCTTTCTGCAGAAAAAGTATATGGATAAATTTGAAGATGCTCATTTGCATTGAATATGAAAAATAAACTCCCAGCATGCAGTGAGTTGGATCGAATTTTCTCCTCTGCCTCTCAGATGGAGCGAGTCCACTTCTCACCTGCTACAGCTCACCATGTCAATATGAGTTGATCTCTCTTGGCTGCCTTTCTTTCCAGGGACAGAGAGAGACACCATCCACAGGACACAAGGGTATTTGCCCAGTCTGCTCTGGGCATATAAATCTGTGTCAGATCAATAAAGAGAGAGGAAAAAAAGGGAGGTCAAACGACCGAAAATGACAAAGTGTCATATGCTCGACCTAGTTGACCTCTGATCTATTCCTTATTTCCTATAAGATCATAACCCATGTGACCTTTGCCATGGAAACTGGGTCTGTGTGGCAAGGTGGATTTTGAACATATCATTCATCTCTGATAATATTCTGAGCAGGTTGCTGATATCTGTGCAGCAGGAATCTGCTTCTGAAAGTGAAATGTTAGTTTCTTCTGGATCACTCCAAGCCGATATAAGCAAAGCCTTAGTTATTCATGTAAATCAAATTACAGGTGTGGAAATGAAGCTGTGGGAGTCTAGGTGTGTGTTAATGAGCATTAATGTCTGAGGAAAACAGTGTCAGTTTATTTTTTACCATATGTTTGACTTTCAAAGCTGCAAATGTGGGAAAACTCACAGGATGCTAGCATGTGTGAATGTGGCAAGATTCACAGTCAAAAGGAGACCGGGGTGATGAAACCATTGCAGCGGCAGCATCCTCTTGCTCATCTCCATCACACTTTCAGCTCAGAAGCAGCTGCCTGTGGGTGATGCAGAAGATCAAGAAAAATATGTTTGGTCCTAGGTGAAAAGCAGAATTAAAGCTGATCACAGACGTATTTGCAGTAGGATGGTCTCCGGAACCAGTGTCCAGTGGTGTGCTGGTTAAATGTTTAATAACCAGATTTCCAGGAAATAAAAATCCCTGATCTGTAGGGATGCCAATTTCCACAGCATCATTACTTCTACCATAGTCAATTTCAAGCTATCAACCTGACCTCACTCAATGCAGAATTGGGAGGAAATGTGGAGCTGGTTCCAAGACACCAGAGTATGACCCTTCCCTTCTCCAACTCCAAGCGCTCCACTTGAACGGGGCACTCCACTGAGTGATATGAAATTGACCGGTTTCTGTTTCAGAAGAAAAATGACAGAACAATCCTCAAGGTTTTTGCTCACGCTGCCTCCTCTACATCAAACACTCTTCTCTATCCATCTGCAGCGGGGACTACTCATCCTTCAGGTTAGTGTAGAAATCTTACTTGGCTCTCCACCCCCAAACCAGGTGAGGGTCCCTTCCTACAACCCTGGGGTTCCTACCCAGCGAACATTCGTTTTAAGAGTCTTTTTAGTGCTTTGGGAGCTCCTTGAGAGCAGGACCTGATCCCCTTCACCTTTAAGACTCCAGAGTTTGGAACAGTACCTCGCACAGAATAAAAGCTTATTTATTTACTAAACATCTTTATTGGAGTATAATTGCTTTACAATGGTATGTTAGTTTCTGCTTTATAACGAAGTGAATCAGTTATACATATACACATATCCCCATCTCTCCTCCCTCTTGCATCTCCCTCCCACCCTCCCTATCCCACCCCTCTAGGTGGTCAGAAAGCACCGAGCTGATCTCCCTGTGCTATGTGGCCGCTTCCCACTAGCTATCGGTTTTACATTTGGTAGCGTATATATGTCCATGCCACTCTCTCACTTCGTCCCAGCTTACCCTTCCCCCTCCCCGTGTCCTCAAGTCCATTATGTCATACAGAGTGAAGTAAGTCAGAAAGAGAAAAACAAATACCGTATGCTAACACATATATATGGAATCTAAAAAAAAAAAAAAGGTCATGAAGAACCTAGGGGCAAGATGAAAAGCTTATTTATTGATTGAAGCTGAGAGGAAGGGAGACAAAGAGTGAGGGACAGACCTTGAATTACCATCCTCTCGCTGCTTCCTCCGAGAAACACAGCTAAACAATTGATAGAGTCACGAAAACAATCTGTGGTTTGAAATGTGCTCATTTACTTGATCACTTTGATTACAAATCATTTATTTAGCTATCTAGCATTTCCATGCGGGTTGCATAATGTGGCTTTGGACTGAGACTCCCTGGTTTGAACTCAGTTCCTTCACTTACAAGCTCTGTAACTTGGGGACCAGCTCCGTATTTTTTTCTGTGCCTTAATTTCCTCCTCTGCAAAACGGGGAGAATTATTCATAGCATGTAGCTCATAGAGAGGTTGCAAGAAACGAGGAAGCAGCGTGTTCAGCACTTAGCTGAATATCTGGTTCATTTGACTCATAACTAATACTGATAAATTGTTCTCCATATTTTCTGTCAATTGATTTAACCAGGACAAAAAGTCTTCCCCAAGCCATAAACACCCAGCTCAAGAATGTCATTTGCATACAGACAGCCAGCGATTGGTTCCTTACCTTTGCCTTTGTCTGCCCACCCCGTGACTGCTCCTGTTAACAGATGCAGTGGCAGGCACCAGGGCCAATGGTGCTTGGCCCCCACCTCCTTCCTTGTCTCTTAGATTATGTACATCTTACTTCATTCCATCTTGGGCTATCCTGCTCTTCCTCTTCGCTCCTCTTTGCCTTGTCTCTGTTACTACACATGCTCTCTGTTTATTCCCCCATCCCTCTTCCACCTTTTCTCCCTCCCCCATTTGTGAGCTCCAAATAGGCATCAACATGAGGGAGACAGAAAGTGAAATAAGGCAAAATAGAAAATCATCGTAAGTAACCTCTACAGACCTTTAAAGAAACCTGGAAGATTCCCCCAGTCACATTTTATCTTTTCAAATGCTTCCAAGCATGCTTTTATCCCAAACCCCAGCATTCTAAATCGTTAAGAACAAAACACGTATTTTTTTTCATTCCAATTTTATCAAGATATAATTGACATACAGCACTGTATAAGTTGAAGGTGTACAGCGTAATGATTTGACTTACATACATCATGAAATGATTACCACAGTAACTTTAGTGAACATCTATCATCTCCTATAGATACAAAATTAAAGACATAGAAAAAAATTATTTTCCGCTTGATGAGAACTCAGGATTTACTCCCTAACAATGTTCATATATAGCATAGGGTAACGTTTATTATATTTATCGTGTTGTACATTATGTCCCTAGTACTTATTTATCTCCTAACTGGAAGTTTGTACCTTTTGACTGCCCTCATCCCCGAACAAAACACATATATAAAAAATTTTTTTCCTTAATAACTCATTTTGCCAAAGCTTCCTTTCCAACTAAATGTACATTATTTGTGCTAATAATATCCCAACTAAAACTTTTCTGCTAAAGATATTCTACAATGATTCCAACTCAAATGTACATTCTGATTAGTGTTGTTTTTCTTGGGGGGCGGGTGATACAGACTAACCTGGGAACCTGAATACCCCAATAACGTTGCTTCTATAGGAAAATATTGTAGAGCACGAACTGTAAATGGAGAACTCCTTGTCTATGCTGTTGGTTACAAATAGTTGAAATTATGGGCTTCTTTTGTCACTCAGCGTCTTTTTAGGCCCAGGGAGGCCCGGGCAAGGAGAGATTACCCCAAGCACCACATACGCACCAACAAAGACGCACTCGGGGTACAGCCTCTTCAAGGGACATGCGCTTTGCTACAAGGAAACAATCCTTTGCTTTTGTAAGACAGTCTGTTCAGAATGTGTGGAGCGTGAGCACAGCAGGACCCAGCAGGATGCGTGTTTTGCTGAATATCAGCATGTTGATCCTAGACACAAAGCTTATCTGCTTTGCTCAGAAAAACATTACTTCTGCAATTCTGTAGAACTGGATAGCAATCAACATGGGGACTCTACACCGGCTCACCACGAGCGCTGTTTAACTGGAAAGCTAGGGTGTTAGGGAACCTGCCCTTTAGAAGTCCAAACTGAGTTCAACTATTTCTTATCCAGTGACCTTTAACCTTGTTTTGAAAAACTCCTCTTAGTGCAGGAATAACCATTTTATGACTCCAAATATATAGTTACTATATAGTCGTGATATTAAATTAAGATATACCGGTAGGCTAGCAAGAAAGTCTTTATAAGGAGTAGAATACTGGGGTGTGCTCCCTAATGGCAGTTATCTGGAGAAGAAGTATTCCTTTAAACCAAAGCCAGACCTGAAAATAAGGTTTTGGGTAGGTAGAGGAAACTTGGTAAGTGAAATCAAGTTATGTCGAAAAGCCCTGGGTGATGGGCAGGGCCACTAAGTACAGT
This sequence comes from Delphinapterus leucas, assembly GCF_059928025.1. Lineage (NCBI taxonomy): Eukaryota > Metazoa > Chordata > Mammalia > Artiodactyla > Monodontidae > Delphinapterus > Delphinapterus leucas. The sequence goes on along the minus strand of NC_143150.1, from coordinate 93,799,001 downwards.
TGGGCAGGTTGTTCACTGTGCAAAAGTGCCTGGTTGGGGAGTAAGTTGAGGCTTCAATTCAGGACACCCTCTGCTCCCCAAGAGAAGAAACTACAGAGCATCTGCCCAGAGGGGGCACCTTTGTCAAATTCACGCAAAGATGCCTTATAGGCTAACCAAGACCCTGGGTGACAGGCTTCATGATGGCACAGTCAGATGGCAACAGAAGCAGAGACACAAAGGGGTCAGGTAAGAGCCTGACAATTTGGGCTTCAGTACACAAATCCAACACAGCACATGAAAGGGCCTATGGGCTAAAAGCCCTGGAAACACCCTGACCAAATCAGGGTCAAAAAAACTATCTGTGAATCTTGTACCTCTATCTGTGTTTATTTCCCTTTGCTTTTCCTTAGAACTGTACAAAACTTTTGGAGTTCCAGTCTGTCTTGACTGTGTTTACAGGAACCTTGGGAAAGGTTCTGCTTGACGTTTGGGTCACAGTATTAGAGAGTCATCTGCCCCCAGGGCCCAGAAATGTGATTACGGAAGAAATTAGAACTGCCTACCTTCCCTCCACCCCTCCCTCTCAGGGGGTCTTATAGAGTTCAGCCTATTTGGGAACCCTTTGGTCTGATTTTCTTTTTAATTCATTGACGTTAGGGAACTTAGTAGAATTTCTTTATGTCTCTTATGGGGGAGGAGGGTAAAGGCTGAGGGCCTTCCAGCCGTTCCCATAGTTGATTTTCTTTGGGGGGAACAAAGGAAATTGTCCAGAAAGAGAGTGATGAAATACTACTTTCTGCTTTTTGTGAGAATCTTCAAGGAATGCCACAAGATTGTAACTTTCATCTCAGCCTCTCCAAAGGAGACTCAGGCACTCACTCTAGCAACCATCTGAGTAGGAAGCCATCTGTTTGGGTGTCTTCTCCTCATAAAGTTGTGAAAAAAAATTTTTGCTCTTTCTAGCACTGTCGAGGCTTCCAGCAGGGCCTGAAATCATCACGCAGTTGGCAAGCAAGTGAACAGAATCAACTGTTGATTCCTTCAGCCCTTAGAGTGAGGACTTGTCTTGTTTCTTCCCATTAGGACAGGATAGCTCTGGGTTATCTTAAGATGGCACATAAGAATGGGAATTTTAGAGATGAAGCTGGATTGCCTGTGTTGTCAAAAATGCCTTCCATGGCCCTGGACTCAGTAAGAGCTGCCTTTCATTCTCAGTATGTAGCTCTAAGGCCAGAGAAAGGACAATGTCTTGGACTGTACTGGATGCACACTTAATGTGCACCATGGCCTGGGGAAATCTGAAAGCTCACCAGTGCTATCAGTTTCCAGTTTTTAATTTTTTTATTTTTTTGGCTGCACCATATGGCTTGTGGGATCTTAGTTCCCTGACCAGGGACTGAACTCGGACCCCGGCAGTGAAAGCACCGAGTCCTAACCACAGGACCGCCAGGGAATTCCCACTTTCCAATTACTCTTTTTTCTTTTTCTGTTTTTAATTTTTAAAATGAAAACATTTTGTAAATTGTAGGAAAATACACATAATATAAAATTTACTATCGTAACCATTTTTAAGTGTATGGTTCAGGGGTATTAAGTACATTTACATTATTGTGCAACCATTGCCACCATCCTTTTCCAGAATTCTTTTTGTCTTCCCAAACTGAAATTTTGGACCCATTAAACAACAATTTCCCATTCCTCCCTCCCCTCAGCCCCTGGAAAACATCACCCTACTTTCTGTCTCTATGAGTCTGAGTAGGTACTTGAGTGGAATTCAACAGTGTTTTTCCTTTTGTACCTGGCTTATTTCACTTAGCATAACGTCATCTAGGTTCATCCATGAGGTAGGATGTGTCAGAATTCTTTTTTACGGCTGAATATTATTCCATTGTGTGTATATACCACCTTTGTTTATTCACTCATCTGTCAATGGACACTTGGGTGGTTTCCACCTTTTGGCTATTGTGAATAACGCTGGTATAAACATTGGGGTACAAATATCTCTTCAAGACTCTGCTTCAAATTCTTTTGGATATATACCAATAAGTGGGGTTGCTGGATCATATGGTAATTCTATTTTTAATTTCTTGAGGAACCATGGTATTTTCCATGGTGGGTGCACAACACAGCTTTTCACTTAGACCCATGCATCCTCTGGGTCCTTTTTAGGAGTTTCTACTCATAAGGATGAAAAGGACCAACTTGGTCATTTGCAACAGTCTTTCCCCTGTCCCTCATCCTCCACCAAAAGCAGGACACCTAAGCGGAAGAGACTCTTCCGATTAGCCTCAAGGACAGTTTTGTTTCTTGAATTGGGAAAAAGACATTAAAGTTCCCATAATGGTATAGGTCAACCCATGTTCTCTTTTCTTGGGGATATTCTGACCAAGACTAGTCACAGAATTATTGGTAATAATCCCTTGGTCTTTATATGGCTTTGTACTTCCAATCATTCCTTTCATCTCAGGATCACAACAGACTTCTCTCCCAAGTAACTATGATTGAGAACTATCATTTTATGATTGTGGAAGAAATGAAGAGCAGAACGTTTAAATGACTTGCCCAGGGTGACTGGGGGTGGCAGGGGCGTCCCCTGTCTGAATCCCCGACACGCACTCATTCTAAGCCGCACTGGTGGATCCAGAGAGGGCCGTGGTTTCCAGAAGCTGCCCTCCGAGGGGCTGACAGGTTAGCCAGATCCAGCTGAAGAGAACAAGCAGCATTTGCCACTGGGTTTACCCTACCAAGGACGGGAGAGTGTGACCTCGGACAGTAGCAAAACAGCTCGAGGAAGGTTATTTTCTAGTGGGAGGTGTAAGGAAGAAGTTACTCTCTTGAGACTATTATAAACACATAAGAAAGCAAGTCATCAAGTTCAGTTTGGCAAAAGGATGCTGTTTAAAGCATCTGCTTCCCCAGTTAAAATGCATGTCTGAGGGTTCACAGAATACTACCAACCAATGAAAAATTAGGGCGCATCTTGGCTTATCGAAGCATTCCGGTCTAGTAAAAGTAAACATGGGTGATATGGGTCAGCGAGGCAGCCAAACACCTCTGGGGTCCAGTGAGCACAGACCCTGGTTCTAATAGAAGACTTCGTCCTGCTGTTTGACAGGGTATACACAGCTCCCTAAGGGATTCTGTAAAATTCCTTTGACTTGCCTACAACCTCCCTATATTCGAGTGTTTTGTATTTTCTAGATTATGTAACAAGGGGGAAAAAAATATGTGCCCAACTGCATTGAATTTTGCTTATTTTCTGTGACATGATGGTTATTGTGTATAATTTACAGTGATGCAGAGGAGAAAACACACTCCTTTCTCACAGAAACACTGCATAAACAGAGCTGTTAATCTTCCAAAACGAACATATCGTTCTTTGTATTGTATGTCTCTGGAAAATGTTCAACCCGGTTGGGGTCATGTGGGTTCTGTAAAAGTTACAAACCAGTTAGACCTTGCCCTTTCAGCAGCCATGCAGAAGTTAGAGACTGAGGAAAACGGATGGGCTCTTCCAGAATTTTCCTGTTGCCTATTCCCTACACATGCAAACAACAAGAGAATGTTTTAAGTGATTAATTTCGATAAGGGCATTGGGGACGCATGAGTCTATTTCTGGTACGTAAATCATCCATAAAAGATAGACTCCAATCGGAGAACTTTCTTTCTTTTTAAGAGATTTTAGGAGACGTTTCTCTAATCATGAGAGCCTAGACAGAGCCAGTCTTAGGGCACTGGGGACAATGGTGCCTCATGCTAGAGTGACTCAGGAGGCATGAGAGGGGAGAAGGACATGGCTCTATCAACTGGTGCTAAAAATAGCTGGAGACATAGGCAATTGTGCCATCTCCCCAGGACTCATGCCCAAGGCCAGGTGGGCAGTACTACCCCTTCTCCCCCGGTGCATCCCTTCAAGCTACAGACCTTTGTGTGGTTTTAATCTGCTTCAAGGCTGTCTGAGGTTTATTTTAGCTTCATTTTAAGCTAACAAGAATGCTGTGTTTAGAAGATAGGGAAAGAAGGGAGGGAAGGAATGTATACTTTGTCCCAAGGTTTGAACACCCTGCCTCTGAGTCACCTTTATTTTGTTTTTTTAGGTCATAGTCTATCATGTGTTGCAAATCACATCCACAAAGACTATCCAAATGGCTTCAAATCTTACTCTGTGTGAAAATTTTGCACTGGCAGGTTACCTCACTGACCAGAGAGTAGTAAATCTACAGTAGTAAATTGGTTAGCCTCAATCTACAAAAGCCTTTAGCAAAATGTACAGCCATGTGAATGATGGTGGCCTTGTCCAGAATTTGTCACAAGCCTGCAATGCATTATTAATTGCCTCCCAGCTTGGGGTAAACCAGGCTTTCCATATTTATTATTTATTTTTTCATCGAAGCCAAAAGAACAAAGCAAAATGCATTCAGTGCCAGAGACAAGATGAGACATCCAGGACTGTAAAAGCCTGAGCAAGTGCCGATCGGTCACTAAAATGTACCGAAGCCTCTTCCTTTGCCTTCTTGTTTTAAAGAAGTCCCCCAGCTATGTGGTGATTGCGTTTGATTTATGCTCACCGAGCTCAAAGAGAAAAGCAGCCATTTTCCCCAAATGACTTTCATAGTTTTTCCCCTTCCAAAGCATTTTTACATCTCTTTGGCTTCACAAAATCCTTGGAACTCTAAGTAGGACAGGAATTCGTACTGACTCAGCTTGGCAGGGGGCTGAGGGTGTTCTCCCAGGTGGTATAACACTTCTGTAAAGCAGGAATTGGACTCTCCCTGGAGTAAGGAAGACCCAGACAAGCCACAAGATCTCCATGCCAGCGTGTCTCAGCTGACGCTTAAAGGTCAACTTCTCTCCTCAGTGACTCTGTTCTCCTTATTGGCCCAGGCTATCCAATGAGAGCCAGCCCAAATCACTTTCCAAGAAGCAAATCACACGAAAGATAGCTACAACAACAGGGAGGGCATGCCTTCTCCTTCCCTTCAATTTCATTGGGACACCGAGAAGCTATTAGTGACCTGAGCTGTCCCCAAATGGGAATCAAAATAACTAACTTGTCAGGGAAGAGAGCCTGACTAGGGGTCAACAGGCTCCTTATACTTTGGTTCCTAAGTGCTCTGCATTTCTTTGTTTTCTGTGCCAATTAGTCCATCGTGGTATGTATCTCACGTAGAGAACACACTCATAAATCTAACTGGAAACCAGAATGTGGCACGACCATTTGATTCTGGGAAAAATCCATTTGATTTATGAGGTATTATGACCCAGTGAGCCGTATTGTACTTTCTTCTCTGCTGCGTGGCTTAACTGTGCTGGCAATCCAGTTGGCCTCTCGGCCTCACAATCCCAGGATTCATGGCCTGCTTCTAGCGGCCACATGGGTCAGGGAGGGAAGGGTGAAGAGAAGGGAGGAAGAGTTGCTCTTTAATTACCGCTTATTTGAATATTAAATTATTCCTCGTGAAAATAGCTAGATTCAGCAGTCTGGGGCTGGGGCCACATTTTTCTGTCAATGTGACCAAGAGCCTCGCTTCAGAAGAACTCTGGGAAAGCCCACACTTGAGTAAATGTCCTGGGAAGTCTTGTGAATCAAAGGCAAGCTGACATTTCCAAAAGGGACACCATTACAAAGGCCTCACAATTCGGTTACTTTAAGGGAATTTGGTCTAGAGAGCACATCAAATAAATGACGATTCCTCTGAGAATACTGCCATGTATATACTTCTGGCACTCCGAATGGCATTTTGATGGAGGCCGGTGATTTCCTTTGCTGCGCGCTTGGGAACAGAAATTGACTTTGCTTCCATCCGTGAGGCTAGCGTAGGTGAACCCAAAGCGGGGGCAATGGCTCGTCCTCCCACACAGGTGCAAAGTAGCCAATTACCGGAGCAGCCCACCAAGGAGCACCGCTTTCAAAGGAAGCACAGCAAAGTGATCTGTGCTTCTTACCTCTGCAGAGGGCCCAGCCCAAGGGCACGCTGGGAACTCCTGGTCACAAAGAAAGCACAAGCCAAGGAGGGCTGGGGTTAGAATGGAGAGTGGGGAGTCCTCTGGGGCCAGCAAATGTTCCTCTCTTGACAGGGAGGGTATGTCGGAGCAAATCTCTAAATCTAAATGGGCACAGCAATCCAGGTCTGTCAAAATATAGGGCAGGGAGGCAACGAGGCTCCCAAGCACCAGTGTGAATGGTGCCTAATTGAGCAGACACGAACGAGTCTGAAAGAAGGAGCCAGGCTGGGGAAGGGGGCAGAACCTACACTATAAGCTCCATGAGAGCAGAGGTCCCATCTGTTTCATGTCCACACTCCCCTGTGCTGAGGACATGGTCAGGTACACATTAGGGGCTCGATAACAATGTGTGGAATGAACGAGATGCTTGGGGCTCCCCAGCTGGTAAAGGTAGAGCACTAATGGGTGTAATAATAGTTGTACCCGCATCAAAGAGTAGTACTTAACAGGTAGCATGATATTCGTTTAGTTAATGCATGCACAATGCTTAGCCCAGTGCCTGACGCATAATGACTCTCCCCGGCGTGTCTACTAATAGAATAAGATGCTATATCCAGTCCTTCGAACTATTGGTGAAGGGGGCTTCCCCCATCAAGCCACGCCTCCACTGATTCCAGAACTTAGTGGGGTCCAGCCCATAGATGGGTGAAGATAAGGCTGGCAGGGACCAATAGACACATTCGGGCCTGAGTGAAGTCCCAACGTGGGTCTTCTTCCTCACTTTTCTATAGCTAAGAGTTGAGGCTTCTGAGTCAGAGAGTCGGGTTCAAGTCCCTGCTCTGCCAGGCAAGTTGCAAAATTCTCTGAGCTTCAGATCCCTCATTTGTAAAATGGGGATGTTACTAGTACTTACTGAAGGGTTGTCGTGAGGACTAAATGAAAAAATGTTAGATTTTAAGCACAGGGGCTGACTGTTGAATACGGCGACCATTACTGACGCACCCAAGAATGGTAGCTATAGCTAGTACTGTTGTTAATCAGACATACTATGATCTAGTGTCTCATTCTTCCCATTGTTCTCATGCTTGGGACCCTGAGACAGTGCCTTACGTAGGGTGAATATTTAAGAGGTGCACGTGCCTAACTCTTCCTCTTTTCTCTACCCCTCTGTTGGGATGCCATTCAACAGAAGAGCTAAGCTCTACTTCAAGCTGCAGGTCCAGCTGGCTCAAGGGAGTCCCAAGTGTGTCTCGTCTTCTTCTCGGGACCAGTAGTTGAGGCATGTTCTTCTCATGGTTGCGTCTAAAGCACAAGAGTGCAAGCCCAACCATACAGGCACATTTTAAGCCCCTGCTTGAGTCATATTTGCAAGCATCCCATTGGCAAAGTATGTCGCATGGCCAAGTCTAAAGTCAAAGTGCGGGGAAATACACTCTAAGGGAAGAATTGCCATTACATGGCAAAAGTCATAGCTATAGGGAGGGGTGAAAAATCAGGATCAACCATCAGAAAGCCTTCCCTGATGGTGCCCCAAGATATTCAATCCCAAGCCTATATATAGTATGCCTCCACACCAGCACCCACCACACCAGCTTCTAGATATGTTTCCTAGGCTCCCTGCAAGACTGGAAGTTTTTCAAAGGGAAGAATGGTGTCTTATTCCTTTCTCTAACCCCAGCACCTAGCACAGTGCTTGGCACACAGTAGGTATCTCATGAATGAATGTTTGTTTTCATTAATGAATACACGTTTGTTCCCATGAATGAATGGATGCTTGTTCTCGTGAATGAATGGATGTTCATTACCCTTGTTTAATCATCTCTCATCAGTCTGTGGACAATCAAGGTTTGGGATAACTGGGGCTTTGGGAGACGGTGATGAGCCCACCCACCATCATTAGGGACCTGTGTCCCAGATAGAACCCTCTTCCATAAGTGGCTCACAGACCTCCTCATTGGTTGTCTTCATTGTTCTCCAAAGCTCCAGTTCACCTTCTCACCCACACTTAGGAACACTTTTAGGGGCAGGTCTCTGTTTTGTTTCATTCCTAAAGAAGGGAAGTGTTTTCCTCTCAAATAAATATAGTTTTTAGCCTTCCTGGGTGCTTTAACCACAACTCTTTTTAGGTCTTCAGAAGTCACCTTTATCTCCCCAATATGAAACGGTTGTTTATCCAGCATCTTGAAGCAAGTTTTAGGGGGATAGGTCCAAAGAGTATTTGAGCAATGACCAACAAATATCTGAAAGCCAAACACCTTTCAGCTCTGTCCCTCTCCAGAATGAGTTCCCAGTGACAATCCTTAACTCCCCACACACAATCCAAAGATTTATGCAGCTCTCTTCCCTTTCTGTCTTTTTTTTTTTTTTTTTTTTTTTGCGGTACGCGGGCCTCTCACCGCCGTGGCCTCTCCCATTGCGGAGCACAGGCTCCGGACGCGCAGGCTCAGCGGCCATGGCTCACGGGCCCAGCCGCTCCGCGGCATGTGGGATCTTCCCGGACCGGGGCACGAACCCGTGTCCCCTGCATCGGCAGGCAGACTCTCAACCACCGCACCACCAGGGAAGCCCTCCCTTTCTGTCTTGATCCTTAATCCCAGTAACCCAGGAGGCCAGGAAGCCTTCATGCAACTAGAACTAAAGTCTTGCCCTGAAAGCTCAAATTTCTGAAGGTAGATAGCAGATTAGGCCCCTTGTACAACTGCATTTGACACGTACTGCAAACAGATCAACCAAGGATGTCAGGAGTTGTTGGCTTTATTATAGAAACATATTTGGAGGGCTCAGTTTACTTTTTATTCTTCATTGGATTTCATAATAGTGGACACTTCTATGCTCTGTCATAGATTATTTGCTTTTCTAAATACACTTTTACAGTAAATTAAGAAGCATTTTACTCAACAAGACACTTTTTGAATTTCCAATGGGAGTATTTTTGCCCAAAAGGGAACTAGTATTGTCAAAGTTGTCTTTGTGATTTGCACTTGAGGTCAAATTAAAAACAGTCTTTGGAGCCCAATTACAGAATCATAGAAATCGTAGGCCTTGAAGGAAAAATATCTCTTTTACTTCCTGGTAAAACAGTCAAACTTGAACTTCTAAAGGTTGAGCTAGAGCGAGAACTATGAAAGGAATATTTTCTCTCTTATTCTAGGGCTGGGTTCAACTAAAAACTGGACCGATCTTACAACAAAAGTACCCCTAACACCTTTTCTGTGCCCAGCTAAGTGCTGTGGGAGGGAGAAAAAAGTTAGAAAACATGGTGACTGCTCTTTGGATTCACCAGTCACACCCTGGAAGCGACCAGAAAGAATACTGTATAGCGTGCTCTAGTCTAGAGCTTCTTAAACTTTAATGTGCATACAGATCACCTCTGATTCAGGAGCTCTGGCATGGGACCCAAGAGTCTGCATTCCTAACAAGCTCCTAGGTGATGCTAATGTTGCTTGTCTGTGGCCCACACTTTGAGTAACAAGGTTCTACTTGTGGAACATTCCAGAATATTGTGGAAGAACTGTTAAGGCGAGAGAGATAATAAAGGTGAAAGTGCTGAGGAATTCTTCTCAGAGGAGGTATGCAGATCTGAAAACAATGTACATCTAGCAGAGTCAAATTCCCACCAAAGATTCTCACTTACAAAGGCCCCCGTGAGGAGCCCAAAACAATCCTAGAGTTAATTATAAACATGGTGCCCATTAACTCAGGTTTGCTCATGCATATTCTCACTCAATTGGTGAAACGTAAAATTGATGCTGCTCCCACCTAAGAAGACAGAGCCCTAATAATATATATATATATATATATTATATACTTATATATATACTTACATATTATATATGTGTAAATTCATATTCCTTGCTGATCTATTTCCATTGAATGTTTTGTGACACAAACACGCAAGTACAACCTCCAAAGATCTTACTACCCACCTAAGACTAATTACAGTCAACTGAACTTCTGAACCTGAGTAAAATTTGGTGGGAAGTGCCTACCAGAAAAGAGTGATAGACTTAATAAGCTGCCTTTTAAACCTCATAACACGCTTCCACAAAAGTTATGTGACTTCGGAAATGATAAAAGAAAACCGAAGAGAGAGCAGAAACTACTTAAAAGACAAAGAATTTGGTTGATTTTTTTCACGTTTGGAGGTTTTTAATTCACTTTTATGAAACCTGAGCTGTCTGAGAGCATCAGGATACAGGCACAACGCAGAGAACGGTGGGATTATCTGCTGGTCCTCGCCTTCCCAGGTCAGGGAGAAGGAGGTTTCATTACAAGGACTGCAAGTCCTCTCAGCTCCCAGTCAATGCTCTTGGCTCAGACAGGGGGAAGGGGAGAAAACAGGGGATGGGGTAAGTTCCTGAGGCTCAGACACTGCTTGCTTCTCCCTTCTCCTTATTCCCTTCCCTTCCCAGCAGATCGTGGCTGGCCTTGGGCAAAACAGAAGCCCAGGGGCAGTTGGAGGGAGGGGGATGGGACAGAGCATCAAGGGGAACGGCCCTTGGCCCAAGGCCGGGGTTGGGGGTAGGACCCAGCCCTCCCCCCTACAGTTCCCCACTGAGTTCACAGCACAGCAAATACCTCTAGTACAACAACTCTACTTGGAGGTATACTGAGTCCAGGGTCCAAAGGGGCAGGTGTGTGTTGAGCATTTGGAAGGGAATTAGAAAGTGAATCTGTTTCTTTATGTTATTTTTATTAATTAAAAAAAACTGTTGGGAGTTTGGGATTAGCAGATGCAAACTGGTATATATAGGATGGATAAATGGCAAGGTCCTGCTGTATAGCACAGGGAACTATATTCCATATCCTGTGATAAACCATAATGGAAAAGAATGTATATATATATATATATATGTATAACTAAGTCACTTTGTTGTACAGCAGTAATTAACACAACACTGTAATTCAACTATACTTCAATAAAAACCAAATTTTGAAAAAGGTAGCTTTTTCCTCCATCATACCTACTAAAAATGTTGAATAAACATTTATAGAATATCAGTGTGAAAAAGCACACAGCTATTATCCCAGTGTCCCCATCACCTCTCTCTAAAGGAAAACGGTTTAGCCTGGTTGAAGAGTATTTTAGGCAGGAAGAGAGTTCAGACAACGGTGGCAGTACTGTTTGCTTAGAGCTGGAAAGAAGGTTGTGGAAAGTCAGGTCGCCAAGGCAGGTTGTGGCCAGATGGTGGGGAACCAGCTGAATGCCAAGCTGAGAGTCTGGGCACTCTTCTTTTAGGTAAGCATGTTTTTGACCCAGAGATGAAATAAAATCTGAAATTGGCCGTATTGAAGTACTTGGTAATTGGCACTTGGAGCTGCTTGCTGTAGGCCATTCACCCACTTGACAGCTCCTCAGGGAGTTCTAAGTGTGGTTCAGTAGGGAGGGGCGTCCAAGTTCAAGGTAAATGCAACAGCAGACCTCTGAAAACAACAGGCCAATCCCCAGCACCTTGGGCCCAGACTCAAACCAGAGACTTCTCAGTGAGCTCCAAAAGACATAGAGAGTAACTGGTCCTCAGACGGGCACAGTGCCCAGCAGGTCCCCCAGAGAATGGGGGGGCATCCATATTTTTCTCATTAACTTCTTCGTGGCATGAAGTATTATGTCTTGCTGAGGATGGTGGAAAATATTTCACTGAAGTCTTAAGTTGGAAAAAAGAAAGAAAAAAGTTAAAGAGTTTTTTTCTTTCTCTTTATGACCCCAGGCCAAAGAAAAAGTTTGTCACTCTTCTGGCTTACCCCTCTCATGTTTATGAGAGGGGTAAGCCAGAAGACCAGACATAGCCAAATCCCTCTGACTCATTATGAACAGTAGGAGTGGAAGGCTCAATTAGTAGGCAATATAATTTACCGAGCCCCCAGGGTTGGACGTGGTGGGACATGGGGTTGGGGGGGGGCGGAGTGAGGTGGAAATTAGAATTTTCAAAGTTATAAATTTACCCAAGTGAATGAGATAGCAGGTGACCCCTCTGAGTGAAGCCAGGGCTACCTGGCCGTCAGTCACTTGTGAGCTCCAATAGGTCACTTGTTTGACCCTGCTGTCTATATTGCTAAAATGAGTAATGGATTAGCAATGTGAGAAGCCTTGGATCATAAAACCAAAGGAGAATAAATCCGCCAAGACTGTCAGGTTGTGGAAGAGGCAGAAATTTAGAGCTGGGACCCGCTAGGCTGGGTGATGCTCTTCTCGCCCTGAGGATGCCAATTTCTTCCTCCCATGGTCAGGTCAGCTCCAGGGTTGCCCTGTATGAGAACCAGCCCAGGACTGAATTTTCTGCTGCTCCTGGTGAGGGAGGGCTGTTGGTGATAAATAGCATCCCATGGAGATTTTCTTGATTGGTGTGGTTTTTAACACACCTTTTTTTTTTTTTTTTTTGCGGTACGCGGGCCTCTCACTGTTGTGTCCTCTCCCGTTGAGGAGCACAGGCTCCGGATGCGCAGGCTCAGCGGCCATGGCTCACGGGCCCAGCCGCTCCGTGGCATGTGGGATCTTCCTGGACCGGGGCACGAACCCGTGTCCCCTGCATCGGCAGGTGGACTCCCAACCACTGTGCCACCAGGGAAGCCCCTTTAACACACTTTTGCTCTCTGTTTCACCCTTGCGTGCTCGTTCATTATTTTCTTCATTTGTTCATTCAGCTAAGACCGTTTGCACACCAGCTATGTGCCAAGTGCTGTGCAAAGCATGGGTGACTACAGTGCTGGCCAAGACCCAGGCCTGCCTTCAAAGGGCTTTCAGTAAAGAGAGGCATGATAGTCTGAAAGTTTTGGGTTCTAGATTATTCCAGAATGGCCCGTGCAAGAGGCCGCTCCAGACCACAGGGCAGTATAAGTCCACAGGGAAAGCTGAATCTGGCTTGGACTGAACAAGAAAGATTTCTCTGACTGCCTCGTGGTTTGAGAGGGAAAGAGGTTTGGTGGAAATTAGTCTAGAACTTTTTTCTCCCTGTCATCCTGTGTGAGTGATAAGATCTCTACCTGGATTCCCAGACTCAAACCCGGACCAACGTACATGAGGCTTCACTTCCTCTTTGGCCCAAGCCTGAGTGTTACACACCCCCAGCCCCAGTGTCATTCTCACACTCAAAGCTGCTCTGTCCCATATTGGCAGTTCTGTCAGAATTAAACACTGGCTCCTCCACAGTGGATATAATTGCTCGATGGTGAAACCAGAGAAATCTAAGAGTGATAGACTAATTTTCATACCTGGAGAGTAAAAATAGTATACTTACTACAACATTCCTGAATAGGGATGGGTCTCTCAGGAAGACTATTCTGTTCCATCTTAATGTGACAAGATAATTTTTGAGGTCTTAATTGATGTCCTCCCTCTCCCTATGTATTTTTCCCTTTTCTTTTTCCTGTTTCCAGCTGATAACCGGACTCTGGGCTTCCTCATCTCAGAGAAAACTGGCAGTGGGACAACTGAAGTTGATATTGTGTAGTGCCGCTGGGGCCACAGGAAGAGAGAGGAGATGCCTTGAGGCAGTGAGTCTAGAGGAGAGAGAGCCAGGGAAACCCAGGAGGGGTCGCATTTTGTGGCTTCTGAGAATAGAGGAGATCTGCAGATCTGCACCCTGGGGGCCAAGCAAATGTCATAGGGGAAGGACTGTGAGATACTCCTTAGGGAAGCTTCCACTGGCCACAGGGGCTCCCATTCTAGAGCAGAGCGCTGTGCTCCAAGCACACCTGGGGAGCAGGGGAGCGTATGGGCTGTGAGGAAGGACTTCTCAACAGTAACAAGTGTGGCAGTTGACCTAAAGACTTAAAGATACGTGTATGTGGTCTTGTCACTTGGAAAACCACAGGATGTTTGCATCACCCTAGGAGTCGGGGGAGCTTCTAAAGTTTTGGATTTCCTATCAATCCAGCCTGATGGGATCATAGTATAAATGCAATTGATTTAAGTACAATTAAGAATTGCAATATTCCTACAATCCTGAGAGTATCTACTGAGTCATACCTGTTACTCTCCCCAGATATTTCTTTCTTTACCTGTTTTGGCCAGAGTGGGGATATCAGGCCTAGTATTCAGATTGATCTCAGCGTAAAGCCTGCCCCTCTGAGGTAGACAGCCTCACCTGAATAAAAGCTTTTCTGGAGTAGAATCCTCCAGGATGTACATATACATTTTATGCTCCTACATGCACATTCTATGCTCCATGCCTCCCTTCTCTCTCTCTCTTTCTCTCTCTCTTCTCCACCTTTCCTCCCTCCCTCCCTTCTCCCCTCCTTCTCTCCCTGCTTTGGCTTCAGGGTTTATGCTCTTAACCATTACACTATACCCCTTGTCTGTCACTTTGCAAATACCAAGAAAGGATGGTCAGTTCTATCTGGGTTACTTTGAAAATATATCTCCAAGAATCAAGGTGCAGAAGAATGTGTATGGAATGATTTTTTGTGTGTAAATAAAGGTAGAAATTTGAATGGATAGACAGATAGACTGATTGATTTCTTGGTATATACCTAAATAATTTGGGGGGTGGGGCAGGAGAGACGAAATGTATTAACAGTAGTTGCCTTTGGGGAGAGAGACTAGAGGTGCAAGGAGAGAAATGTTTACCTTCAATTTTGTTCATTTATGTACTATTTGAATTTTCCAACCACGTATATGCTTTACTTTTTAAAACTATCTACCAAGATCATATAAAAAGTGAGATTTATATAAAGTTTTTTTAAACTTTCTTCCCCAGACATCTTTTTGTACAAACAACTCATAAATACAAGTTACCAAAAAATAATAATAATTGCACTATGCTTGTCAAATAATTCTAATATTCTTATGCTTCGCCCTATAGGCCAGGAGAATTCTGAGGTGATCCTTAAGACACCCCCCGTCATGGCTGGTTTTGTCAGGGGGTCGGATTCTAGATTGCTCTGGATGTGAAGAGGCTTGTGTAACAGATGGAGAAGGTACCTCTGCTTTCCCCACCCCCAAACCCTCAAAGACCCTGTGAGGAATCTAGAAACTGCTAGGAGGATGAAGCTGACATAGCCAAAAGCATTTTTTTAAACATCTTTATTGGAGTATTGCTTTACAGTGTTGTGTTAGTTTCTGCTGTATAACAAAGTGAATCAGCTATACATATACATATATCCCCATACCTCCTCCCTCTTGCGTCTCCCTCCCACCCTCCCTATCCCACCCCTCTAGGTGGTCACAAAGCACCGAGCTGATCTCCCTGTGCTATGCGGCTGCTTCCCACTAGCTATCTATTTTACATTTGGTAGTGTATATATGTCCGTGCCACTCTCTCACTTCATCCCAGCTTCCACTTCCCCATGTCCTCAAGTCCATTCTCTATGTTTGCGTCCTTATTCCTGTCCTGCTCCGAGGTCCTTCAGAACCTTTTTTTTTTTTTTTAGATTCCATATATATGTGTTAGCACACGGTATTTGTTTTTCTCTTTCTGACTTACTTCACTCTGTATGACAGGTTGTAGGTCCATCCACCTCATTACAAATAACTCAATTTCATTTCTTTATATGGCTGAGTAACATTCCATTGTATATATGTGCCACATCTTCTTTTTTTCTTTTTTAACATCTTCATTGGAGTATAATTCCTTTACAATGGTGTGTTAGTTTCTGCTTTATAACAAAGTGAATCAGTTATACATATACATATGTTCCCATATCTCTTCTCTCTTGCGTCTCCCTCCCTCCCACACTCCCTATCCCACCCCTCTAGGTGCTCACAAAGCACCGAGCTGATCTCCCTGTGCTATGCAGCTGCTTCCCACTAGCTATCTATTTTACGTTTGGTAGTGTATATATGTCCATGCCACTCTCTCACTTTGTCACAGCTTACCCTTCCCCCTCCCCATATCCTCAAGTCCATTCTCTAGTAGGTCTCTGTCTTTATTCCTGTCTTGCCCCTAGGTTCTTCATGACCTTTTTTTTTTCCTTAGATTCCATATATATGTGTTAGCATACGGTATTTGTTCTTCTCTTTCTGACTTACTTCACTCTGTATGACAGACTCTAGGTCCATCCACCTCAATACAAATAACTCCATTTCGTTTCTTTTTATGGCTGAGTAATATTCCATTGTATATATGTGCCACATCTTCTTTATCCATTCATCCATTGATGGACACTTGGGTTGCTTCCATGTCCTGGCTATTGTAAATAGAGCTGCAATGAACATTTTGGTACATGACTCTTTTTGAATTATGGTTTTCTCAGGGTATATGCCCAGTAGTGGGATTGCTGGGTCGTATGGTAGTTCCGTTTTTAGTTTACTAAGGAACCTCCATACTGTTCTCCATAGTGGCTGTATCAATTTACATTCCCATCAACAGTGCAAGAGGGTTCCCTTTTCTGCACACCCTCTCCAGCATTTATTGTTTGTAGATGTTTTGATGATGGCCATTCTGACCGGTGTGAGGTGATACCTCATTGTAGTTTTGATTTGCATTTCTCTAATGATTAGTGATGTTGAGCATTCTTTCATATGTTTGTTGGCAATCTGTATATCTTTGGAGAAAAGTCTATTTAGGTCTTCTGCCCATTTTTGTATTGGGTTGTTTGTTTTTTTGATATTGAGCTGCATGAGCTGCTTGTAAATTTTGCAGATTAATCCTTTGTCAGTTGCTTCATTTGCAAATATTTTCTCCCATTCTGAGGGTTGTCTTTTGGTCTTGTTTATGGTTTCCTTTGCTGTGCAAAAGCTTTGAAGTTTCATTAGGTCCCATTTGTTTACTTTTGTTTTTATTTCCATTTCTCTAGGAGGTAGGTCAAAAGGGATCTTGCTGTGATGTATGTCATAGAATGTTCTGCCTATGATTTCCTCTAAGAGTTTTATAGTGTCTGGCCTTACATTTAGGTCTTTAATCCATTTTGAGCTTATTTTTGTATATGGTGTTAGGGAGTGTTCTAATTTCATTCTTTTACATATAGCTGTCCAGTTTTCCCAGCACCACTTATTGAAGAGGCTGTCTTTTCTGCATTGTATATTCTTGCCTCCTTTATCAAAGATAAGGTGACCATAGGTGCATGGGTTTATCTCTGCACATTCTATCTTGTTCCATTGATCTATATTTCTTTTTTTGTGCCAGTACCATACTGTCTTGATTACTGTAGCTCTGTAGCATAGTCTGAAGTCAGGGAGCCTGATTCCTCCAGCTCCGCTTTTCTTTCTCAAGATTTCTTTGACTATTTGGGGTCTTTTGTGTTTCCATACAAATTGTGAAATTTTTTTGTTCTAGTTCTGTGAAAAATGCCATTGGTAGTTTGATAGGGATTGCTCTGAATCTGTAGATTGCTTTGGGTAGTAGAGTCATTTTCACAATGTTGATTCTTCCAATCCAAGAACATGGTATATCTCTCCATCTGTTTGTATCATCTTTTATTTCTTTCATCAGTGTCTTATAGTTTTCTGCATACAGGTCTTTTGTCTCCTTAGGTAGGTTTATTCCTAGGTATTTTATTCTTTTTGTTGCAATGGTAAATGGGAGTGTTTCCTTAATTTCTCTTTCAGATTTTTCATCATTAGTGTATAGGAATGCCAGAGATTTCTGTGCATTAATTTTGTATCCTGCTACTTTACCAAATTCATTGATTAGCTCTAGTAGTTTTCTGGTAGCGTCTTTAGGATTCTCTATGTATGGTATCATGTCATCTGCAAACAGTGACAGCTTTACTTCTTCTTTTCCAATTTGGATTCTTTTTATTTCTTTTTCTTCTCTGCTGTGGCTGAAACTTCCAAAACTATGTTGACTAATTGTGGTGAGAGTGGGCAACCTTGTCTTGTTCCTGATCTTAGTGGAAATGGTTTCAATTTTTCACCATGGAGAATGATGTTAGCTGTGGGTTTGTCATATATGGCCTTTATTATGTTGAGGTAAGCTCCCTCCATGCCTACTTTCTGGAGTTTTTATCATAAATGGGTGTTGAATTTTGTCAAAAGCTTTTTCTGCATCTATTGAGACTATCACATGGTTTTTATCCTTCAATTTGTTAATATGGTATATCACATTGATTGATTTGTGTATATTGAAGAATCCTTGCATTCCTGGGATAAACCCCACTTGATCATGGTGTATGATCCTTTTAATGTGCTGTTGGATTCCGTTTGCTAGAATTTTGTTGAGGATTTTTGCATCTATGTTCATCAGTGATATTGGTCTGTAGTTTTCTTTCTTTGTGACATCCTTGTCTGGTTTTGGTATCAGGGTGATGGTGGCCTTGTAGAATGAGTTTGGGAGTGTTCCTCCCTCTACTATACTTTGGAAGAGTTTGAGAAGGATAGGTGTTAGCTCTTCTCTAAATGTTTGATGGAATTTGCCTGTGAATCCATCTGGTCCTGGGCTTTTGTTTGCTGGAAGATTTTTAATCACAGTTTCAATTTCAGTGCTTGTGATTGGTCTGTTTATATTTTCTATTTCTTCCTGCTTCAGTCTTGGAAGGTTGTGCTCTTCTAAGGATTTGTCCATTTCTTCCAGGTAGTCCATTTTATTGGCATATAGTTGCTTGTAGTAATCTCTCATGATCCTTTGTGTTTCTGCAGGGTCAGTTGTTACTTCTCCTTTTTCACTTCTAATTCTACTGATTTTAGTCTTCTCCCTTTTTTTCTTGGTGCATCTGGCTAGTGGTTTATCAATTTTGTTAATCTTCTCAAAGAACCAGCTTTTAGTTTCGTTGATCTTAGCTATTGTTTCCTTCATTTCTCTTTCATTTATTTCTGATCTGATCTTTATGATTTCTTTCCTTCTGCTAACTTTGGGGTTTTTTTTTTTGTTCTTCCTCTAATTGCTTTAGCTGTAAGGTTAGGTTGTTTATTTAAGATTTTCTTGTTTCTTGAGGTAGGACCGTATTGCTATAAACTTCCCTCTTAGAACTGCTTTTGCTGCAACCCATAGGTTTTGGGTCGTCGTGTTTTCATTGTCATTTGTTTCTAGGTATTTTTTGATTTCCTCTTTGAATTCTTCAGTGATCTCTTGGTTATTTAGTAGTGTATTGTTTCGCCTCCATGTGCTTGTATTTTTTACAGTTTTCTTCCTGCAACTGGTATCTAGTCTCATAGCGTTGTGGTTGGAAAAGATACTTGATACAATTTCAATTTTCTTAAATTTACCAAGGCTTGTTTTGTGACCCAAGATATGATCTATTCTGGAGAATGTTCCATGAGCACTTGAGAGGAAAGTGTATTTTTGGATGGAATGTCCTATAAATATGAATTAAGTCCATCTTGTTTAATGTGTCATTTAAAGCTTTTGTTTCCTTATTTATATTTTGAGATGTCCAAGCAATATTAGAATGCAAATATCTGGCCAGCAGTTGAATGGGCAAGTCTAAAGTACATGATAATAAATTAGGTCAGCGGTACAGATTTAAGATACATGACATACAGAATAAATGTCAAAGATATATATATATACACAATGGACTACTACTCGGCCACAAAAAAGAATGAAATTTTGCCATTTGCAACAACATGGATGGACCTGGAGGGGATCATGCTTAGTGAAATAAGTCAGACAGAGAAAGACACAAACTATATGCTTTACTTATATGTGGAATCTAAAAAATAAAACAGAAGAATAAATATAACAAAACAGAAACAGACTCACAGATACAGAGAAGAAACTAGTGGTTTCCAGTGGGGAAGTGGGGCTAGGGAAGGGGGAGGGACAAGGTACAGGTAGGGAATTAAGAGGTACAAACCAGGTATAAAATAAATAAGATACAAGGATGTAATGTACAGCACAAGCAATATAACCAATAGTTTATAATAACTTTAAACAGAGTATAATCTCTATAAAAATATTGAATCACTATGCTGTACACCTGAAACTAATATAATATTGTAAGTCAACTATACCTCAATTTAAGAAAAGAAACAATTGTGAGATTTTGATAATATTTGGCCAGGAAGCCAGGAGTGCCCAAATCCTGTTTATGATAACTGTCCCTGGCTCCCACAAGTAGGACTCGGCTCCAGGAGCAGTGTCTGTGAGTAGGGGAATGCAGCAAGTCTGGTAGCTGGAGCTTCAGGCCCACATCCGCAAGACAGAGGCTCTGGTAAGAGGGGCTACATGATGGCATCCAGCAAATATATAGATGCTCAGGGGGCAAAGGGCACAACCCATCTTGGTTTGCCCCAGACTGCCCCCATATCCCGGGAAATCCCTCAATTCCAGGCAAACAGGATGATTGCTGTTCATTCTACCAGTTGGTGTCCTCACAGAATTCTAGACCCAGAAGGGATCTTGGTGACTAATTCAATTTTCTGTCTACCCGAAATTTAAGTAACAAAGGTTATTATTTGATTCAATTTGCTTTATATGTAAAAGTTGTGTGTGTGTGTGTGTGTGTGTGTGTGTATGTGAGAGAGAGAGAGAGAGAGAGAGAGAGAAAGGGATGTGAGAGAGAGAAGAGAGGGAGAGATTCAAAGTGGGGAAGGAAATTGCTTTGTTCATCCAACAGTGATTTACTGAACACCTACAGCGTTCTAGGAACTGTGTTCAGTAAAGGTTTGGTGCAGTCTTCAGAAAGAAATAACTAGAATTTCCATAATATTTTTAATTTTAAACAATAAGAAATTAAATAGACTTTGATGATATTTAGTATGCTGGTTGAACTGGCATCCTCTCAGAGGTCACAGGAGACACACAGTAGGCACCTTATTCTGAGAAAAAGGAGGGAGCTTCAAAACACAATGGGGACCAAAAGCAGATGGGGGGATTGCCAGGGGCTGGGGAGAGGGTAGAATGGGGAGTGACTGTTTTAAAGTACAAAATTTCTTTTTGAGGTGATGAAAACATTCTGGAATTAGATAGTGTTGATGGTTGTACAACAATGTAAATATGCCCAAAATCACTGAATTCTACATTTTTAAATGATTAAAATGGTAAATTTTATGTTATGTGAATTTTATCTCGATTAAAAGAAAAAAAATTAAATACAATGGGATGGCCAAGGCATCCTTACAAGTTCACTTGCCACCTGCCTTGTGAGGGATTGAAGTTTGAATGCTCATGTAGGTAGATTTATGGTTTATGGATTATATTATCTTAAATACCAGAATCTGTATAAAACTTCCTGGTGGGATGGGTAATAATCATCTTCCGCTTGCACCATACGGGGAAGGTCTTGTCGGAAAGAAATTTTAAAAGTAGTGAAACTTAAAGATGACTACTGCATTTTTTTTTTTTTACTCTAAATAAGGGTTCCAAATTTTCTAACCTTTACTAGGATGTCAAGTGATCCTAACTTTTGTTATTTAGCATAAACTAAAGAAAGCACACGATCTATCCCTTTGAGATTAAAAAATTGAAATTTTTTAAATGAATGAGAAATTAACTACTTTTTGAAAGAAATCTACGCTATGGAGAGAGCATAGATATTTGGAAGATTGCTTCATTGTGTTATTTTTGTTGCAGAAAACAATGTGTATGGGTGACACTTATAAAAACTTTCATATCTTCACGCATTAAAAAAATAGAAATGAAATTTTCAATCCTGTTTACCTATCTTCCAAATGAGGATATCTTCCAAATGTTGCATCTTCTACTTCTTTTATTAGAACAATGTGACATTAAAAGATAGAAATTCACTAGTCAATTTTCAACAAAAATCTTTGCAGAGTTGGTATATGGCTTGAAAAAAAGATTGTTGCAATTAGTCAGTGCAGCCAATGATCCACTTCTTCCTTTTGAATTTACATCTTTGTCAATGTCTTTTCCAGTCATGTCAAGCCATTACAACCAAGTTTCATCAAAATAAATGAAACTTAGAACCAGACATTCAAATCACATTTTTACAAAGTGTTAAACTGAGATTTTGCAAAAGTACAAAGCATATTCAATCACATTGCTTTCACTTACAAAGGAATTTTAGTAAGATCAAAAAGACGTTTTGCTCCTCTAGTTAATAATAATAATAAAAATTTTTTTAACCAAGCGGGATTTATTCCAGGTATGCGAGACTAGGTCAATGTTCAAAAATCAATTAATGTAATCCGTCACATCAATAGGCTAAAGGAGAAAAATCGCATGATCATATCAATAGATGCAGAAAAAGCATTTGACAAAACCCAACATCCGTTCATAATTAAAAACTCTCGGTGAACTAGGAATAGGGGGAAACTTCCTCAACTTGATAAAATCAGAACATTTACAAAAATCCTACAGCTAATATCATACTTAATGGTGAGAAACTTGAAGCTTTCCAACTAAGATCAGGAACAAGGCAAGGATGTCCCCTCTTACCACTCCTCTTCAACACTGTACTGGAAGTCCTAACTAATGCAATAAGAAAAGAAAAGTAAGTAAAATGTATACCGATTGGGATAGAAGAAATAAAACTGTCTTTGTTCATAGAAAACATGACTGTCTATGTAGAAAATCTGAAAGCATAAACAAACAAAAAAACTCCTGGAACTAATAAGTGATTTTAGCAAGGTTGCAGAATACAAGGTTACTATACAAAAATTAATCACCTTCCTAAATGCCAGCAGTGAACAAGTGGAATTTGAAATTAAAATAAAGTTTATTAAAAAAAATAGAATGACTACAGTCTATAGCAGTGGTCTATATAATGTTTTACATGCATCGCGTCAGTAAAATATTTAGCATATGCTTCCTCAGTGAATGCCCATTTATATTTTATAAATTTTGTAAGTAGTGACTATGATTATACTAACACATTGTGCACACTATAACAAACTGAAAATAGACATTCAAAAATTATTTTTAGGGGGCTTCCCTGGTGGCGCAGTGGTTGAGAGTCCGCCTGCCGATGCAGGGGACGCGGGTTCGTGCCCCGGTCCGGGAAGATCCCACATGCCGCGGAGCGGCTGGGCCCGTGAGCCATGGCCGCTGAGCCTGCGCGTCTGGAGCCTGTGCTCCGCAACGGGAGAGGCCATAACAGTGAGAGGCCCGCGTACTGCAAAAAATATATATATATTTTTTATAATAATTGTTTATGTTTATTTCATCCTTTCAGAACTTCTTAGTGTATATTTTACAGTATATATAATAAAATAATCATGAATATAATTTATAAATAAACAAATATGCATACATTAGGGGTGGACTCAGAATTTTTTTATTAAAAGGGATTCAAGTTCCACCAGAAACAGAGCTAAGACAAAACCTTGGCGCAGGGATTTCATCTGGTAGGTGATCCTGGAAGCAAGAGTGAAGGAACAGGGAACATGAGACAGGGAAGCTGGCAAAGCCAATACATGGTTGAGCTGGTTACCTCTGTGGGCAACTGAAGCTCAGTCCTACTAGGAACCCCCTGAAGAACTACCAAGTGTACCTTGGAATTGGAAGTGTTCCTTCAAAGATGGGAAGCTGGAGCATTTATCTGCTGACTCCCATCTCTCACTGATGAAAGGTCCCTCCCACTCACTAGTGTTAACTCCACCCACACATGCTTCCATTAAACTCCAGCCCACTGCCCTGTGTGGGCTGAATGAGTTCCTGAAAGCAGACAGAAGTGACTAACACTTGGGGTGGGACTCTAAATGTGTATGGAAGCTGTCCACCACAAGCGATGTGGTGTGGAACACCAAAAGCATTTGCTACAAGGACTATGTTAAAACAAAAGTTTGGAGAATCCCTAGTTTGTTGAAATGAAGATAGGATCCCCCTTCACCCTGTAAAGGAAGCACATCCACGCAAACGTCAATGACATTATTACACTAATTATTATTGCTGTTTACACATATATTTCTTTCCACTGTCCTGAAAGGGGTTCCATGAGGTTCTGACATCAGACTGAACTCGGTGAATATCTCTGATCCTTTTCTTACTGGCTATGTGACTCTGAGAAAGTTACTTTCTTTTTCTCAGTCTCAGTTTCACCAGCTGTACACTAGAGATAATAATGCCTACCTCAAGGTTTAAAGTTAGGATTAAAAGCAGATATATGTGTAAAGTGCCTGGCACAAAGACACCACCAATAAATAAGATTTGTGGTTTTCTTTTTTCATTCTTTGCCTCTCCCATACCCCGATGCAGTAGTCATATAGCTTGGGGGTTAACAGTATAAATCTTAAGACACAAACACTTCAGAGCCAGGCTCGGTCAAGTACCAATTTCAGAAACTTGAACAAGATCTTTCAAGTCTTGTTGAATCTCTTTCTAGCTAATTAATCCACCTCTTTATCTAAGCATATATAGAATATTGAACATAATTTAAATAGGGTACCTATCACTGTACTTCACACTTGCATCATGCATCTATTTCTTGATTTTATTTTCTCTCTTGAGATTGAGGATCTCACAGTGTCTTGGATTATCTTTTCTTAAATTATGGGAAAGTTTAAATGGATACAAAAGAAAGAGAATAGTATAATGAGCCCCTATTACCCAACTTCAACAACTACTGCTTTTCTTTCATCTATAGCCTCACTCACTTCTTCCTCTCCCATATTATTTTGCAACAAATCACAAACATAAGATCACCTTATCCAAAAAGATTTCAATACGCATCTCCAAATGATAAGGACTCTTTAAAAAAACATAAAGACAATACTATTATCACACCTTAAAAAATTAATAATTCCTTAAGATTATCAAACACCCAGTCAGGGCTCAAATTTCCATTTATCTCATATATCTTTTTTAAGCATTTATTTGTTTGAACTAGTATCTAAATAAAGTCATCACATTGTGATGGAATAATCTGCCTTTTAAATATCTTTAATTCTGTAGATACCCCTTGTATCTCTTTTTTTCTTTCAATTTGTGAAGACACTGGATTGTTTGTCCTGTAGACTCCCTAAAGTTTAGATTTTGTGGATTGCATCTTCATGGTGTCAATTAATAGGTTTTCTGTCTTTGTATTTCCTGTACATTGGTCGCAGGATCTAGAGATTTGATCAGATTCAGGTTTGCTCTTTTTGAGAAGAATGCTTCATAAATGGCAGTGTGTCCTTCCATCAGGAAGTACATAATATATGATTGTCTCTTTGTGATGTTACCCGCCATTGATGATCAATGCCTAGATCCATTAATTTCCTAGGGGTGGCACACTGACACTCTAGGTCCTTAATAAAGATGTTAGATAAGGACTCATCTGAAAGTGACCCCCAGCAGCTCTGTTAGATGTCTCTTTCATAAATTGGAAAGCCGTGGAAGGGTGAACTTAAGCAGGATACTTTGCATTATCCCAACATCCCTTTGTTCATGATGTTTCAATCTGCTTGAATTCGTTTGAAGTCCAGATTCAAATCAAATTTAGCGTGTTGCCTACAAACATCTCCTTAGGCTCTGGAACAAACTCATCAATCATTAAATACCAAACATGTGACATGCTCCACACTCTCTGAATGTACCATTTCTGTAAGTTACTGAAAGGGAATAGTTCATTGTGATAACATAAAGTGTCCTTTTTCACCATTCTGGGGCTTTCTAACTGAGCCAGCTGTGGCAGTGGGGCGGTGGGGGGAGGGGGGTTCTGCTATCAGCTAAGTCCTTATTTAACATCTTTACTAATGACCTAGAGTACATCAAACTACCCATGAGTGAGTGACCACTGACCTGGAAATAAGGACAGGTCACACCTGAAATGGAGAGGAAAATAGCAATGTGTTGTGACGTCGTGTATGAACAAGTCCTTTGTATAATGGTCCGGGGAATGGGCCAGACCTGTTTCTTCACTCCGGGATATGTAGGAAAGCAACTGGTCTGCCACCTGGGAGGAGATCTGGACTGAAAAAGGTGTGTGAGAATGATAAAAATAAATGCCTGTGCAAATCTTACATAACAAAAACTGAAGAGGAATGGCCCCAGAAATTACAGAACAACACATGTCATTTCTGTTTTTTGGAAAATACAGGAATAACTGAAGCAAGATAAAGTGTTAAGTTCTAAGCATAAAATGGATTCAGGAAAGTAATCTTCATAGCTTTGTAAGGAATTAACTCAACAGAATTTCCCATCTTAAATCACTGCATAGACAATATGCGTACTTGCTCTTGACGTTAAAGAGCCTTTGATTTTGTTTGGAACAACAGATTCACTAGCAAACTAGAAAAATCCATGCAGTCCAAACCACACAGTTTTGGGGAAGGGCAGAAGTTCATACCCAGAGACTCATTATGAATGGAGCGGTCACCAAACAGCAATCTCTTGGCTATGCCAAGCGCTTTACAAACTCCAATAATCCTGACAACTTTGGGAGGTTGCTATTATTATCTCTACTTTATTGACGAGGAAATTGAGGCTCAAAGAGGCTAAGTGGCTTGTCCAAGGTCCCTCAGCCAGTAAGTGGCAGAGCCTGCTTTTAAACCCTAGGTCTGTCCGTCCAAGCCTCATACTACTCTGCCTCATGACATTTTGGAAACAGCACAAGGACATGACATTTATAGAGCGTCTTCATCTAAATTGCCCATCAAGGGCCACCACTTAGCTTGCCCAAAGATCAACAAATAAACACAGTGCTCTTAACAGCTATACTCTACCACCAACGGGAAGGTAGTATGAGACCTCACACTTGAACGATGACCCTGTAGGTCAGTCTTAAGTCCATTACAAAAGTGACCTGGGGGACAGAACAAGTCTGATCAACATGTTTACACATAATGGCATTCTGGACATGGGGAATCCCAGGGAAGAAGCTGCCCTGGAATCTAGGGACTACAGTATTTAAAACCCCTAGTAAAACTCAGGAAACAGCTATAAAGCAAGAGGAAAGAGATCAGTAAAGGTAATCGCTAGGATTCAATACAATAAAATTCAACAGCCATGCCCATATATGACTAAAATACCTGCAGACTTAATTCCTAAACATGTTAGCTAAGTAGCTCTATTATTTAACAAAGATCCAAGAGAGACATATAAGCAGGAATATTGCATACAGGGGCTAAAAGAATTTTGTCACTGTAGGGTATCCCCTTCTGATTTCCACCATTTGAAAATTCAGAAAGTCTGCATGAAAAGTTGTAGAGATGATTGAACAGTCCTACTATAAAATCTACAAAAGAAAGTGAAAGAAACTAGGAGTTTTACAATAGCCAAAAAAGAAAAATAGGAATAATTTAATCATGGGCTCTAAGGAAATTACAGATTTAATCTTGCTGGAGATATTCAACTGTAGCAAACTGAAAAAATTTGCTAGGCATGATCTTAATATGAATCCATTGTAATGAAATAATTAGCTCTATCAGGGAAGTTTTTCTTCTACTCAACCCAAATTCCAGATTTTCTTATTCCTTTCTTTCCCTGGAATGGTGTGAGAAAGCAACTTTTGTGTAGCTAATTCTTTAATAATTATTTTAATATAATCTGGCCTTTCCATTTTAAATGTTCAAAGAAAAACCTGAAACTAACTAATTGGCTAGGCCATCTTGGGGGAGAGTTCTGTAGGAACTAAAAGTAATAAAATGTGGGTATTTCTATTCATAAAAGAAAGGCCCAAGAGTAAAATCAATCACACAGCACCAGCACTGTAGTCAAATTGTTCTTTCCAGATGGGTGATTGGTTCTAATTTATCCTTTCGGCTTAAGTTTCACTTTGAAGCAACCCAGAGTGAAGAAGTGCAACAGTTTAGTTTTATAAAGAACTTTACAGTTTATAAATCATTTTTGCATTCTTTTCCCATTTGATCAGCCAGCAAACTCTGTGAGAGAGATGGTGTGGGAATTTTGGTTCTCTTCTGGCAGAGAAAGGCCCTCTCGTCTCAGAAACTGTTGGCAAAATGGTTGGGATAGAACTAATAAGACATTCAATTGTCCCCTGCATTAGGATTCTCCAGAGAAGCAGAACCAATAGGAAATAGGAGATATATCTATACCTATACCTATACCTATTGATATAGAGATAAAAGGAGATTTATTTTAAAGGATTGGTTCATTAGATTATGGAGGCTGAGAAGTCCCAAGATCTACAGTTGGTAAGCTGGAGGCCCATGAGGGCTGATGGCATAAGTTCCTGCCCAGGTCTGAAGGCCTGACAGACAGCCAATGGTATAATCCCAATTTGAGGGCAAGAAGACTGATGTCTGAACTCAGACAGAAGAGGTGAATACTCCCTTCCTCCACCTTTTTGTTTTTTTCGGACCCTCAACAGATTGGGTGAGGCCCACCCACAATGGGGAGGGCAATCCGCTTTACTCAGTCTACAGATTCAAATGTTGGTCTCTACCAGAAACACCCTCACAGACATACTCAGAAATCATGTTTAGCCAAATATCTGAGTACCC
Source organism: Delphinapterus leucas (assembly GCF_059928025.1). Taxonomy (NCBI): domain Eukaryota; kingdom Metazoa; phylum Chordata; class Mammalia; order Artiodactyla; family Monodontidae; genus Delphinapterus; species Delphinapterus leucas. The sequence goes on along the minus strand of NC_143150.1, from coordinate 93,770,911 downwards.
TACGGCCCAGTCAAGTTGGCATATAACATTAATCATCACGTCCCCTAATCTCATCTCAAGGAGGTAGTTTCCACCTCTGAGGGGCTCCACATTTGCTCTACCCTGCTGGCCACCTCAAGACATTTCCTCCCAAGGAGGCCTGGATGAAATCCCCTCTGAAGATCTCATGCAATGCTGGACACCAGAAACCTAACCATGTGAAAACAGAGACCCATTAACAAAAGTCAGGACAGGGTAGCCATCAGTGAGAATTAAAGAGACTCTCCAAATGCAGAGATTCTACTACCAGCTCTGACCCTTCTCATATGACCAGGGCAAGTTCGCTAATCTCTCCAATCTTCCGTTTACTCACAGGTAGCATGGGGATTAAAATATCTCACCAGGAACTGCTAATAAACACAATAACAGCCTCCCACAGACCTCATGTGGAGTGAAAAAAGACAGACACAAAACAATAACACACTGCATAATTCCATTTATATGAACTCTCAGAAGAGCCAAAATGAACCTATGGGGATAGAAGTCAGAATAGTACTAGCCTCTGGAGTGGAGAGAATTGACTGAAAAGGAGCAGAAGAGAACCCACTGTGGTGATGAAAATGGCCTGCATCTTGACTGTGGTGCGGGCTACACAGGTGTATATGTGCATCAAAATTCATTTACCTGGATGCTTAAAACCTATGCATTTTACTATATAGTATATTTCAATAAAATTTCCAAAAAATGCATATCTCGTTGGGCTGTTGTGAGGGATGAATGAGATAATATAAGAAAAATATCTTCTGGTGGAGTACTTAAACACACATCAAGAAATGATGGCTAAAACATCTTTCTTAAAAGTAACCAACTAAATGTCCATCAACAGATGAATGGATAAAGATGTGGAATATATACACAATGGAATATTACTCAGCCATAAAAAAGAGTGAAATAATGTCATTTGCAGCAACCTGGATGGACCTAGAGATTATCCTATACTGTTGGTGGGCTCCTCGTACACTGTTGGTGGGAATGTATGTAAGTTGGTGCAGTCACTATGGAGAATAGTATGGAGGTTCCTTAAAAAACTAAAAGTAGAGCTACCATATGATCCAGCAATCCCAGTCTTGGGCATGTATCTGGAAAAGATGAAAACTCTAATTCAAAAAGATACATGCACCCCAGTGTTCATAGCAGCACTATTTACAATAGCCAAGACATGGAAGCAACCTAAATGTCCACCGACAGAGGAATGGATAACAAAGATGTGGTATACACACACACACACACACACACACACACACTGGAATATTACTCAGCCATAAAAAAGAATGAAATAATGCCATTTGCAGTAACATGGATGGACCTAGACATTATCATACTAAGTGAAGTAAGCCAGAGAAAGACAAATGTCATATGATATCACTTATATGTGGAATCTAAAAAAATGGTACAAATGAACTTATTTACAAAACAGATATAGACTCACAGACATAGAAAACAAAGTTATGGTTACCAAAGGGGAAAGGGGGGAGAGATAAATTAAGAGTTTGGGATTAACAGATACACACTACCATATATAAAATAGATAAACAACAAAGACGTACTGTATAGCACAGGGAACCATATTCAATATCTTGTAATAACCTACAATGGAAAAGAATCTGAAAAAAATATATGTACATATATATGTATGTATAACTGAATCAAGTTGCTGTACACTTGAAACTAACACAACATTGTAAATTAACTATACTTTGATTAAAAAATAATGTGATGGTATAAATATGAAAAAAAGAGTAACTGACCTCAGAAATCTTAATTAGTCTGCATAATCCAGAAATCCCAGAGGATTCCAGAGTGGGGTGGATATTAGAGATTTTCTCCCTCCTATAGCCTATTGTGGTCTCCCAGCAGCACAGCACCTTGGCCTCACCGAGCAGGCAGGTGAGTACTGTTCAAGGAAGCTGACAGCAGGCAAGGACCCGTAGGTGCATGGGTCTGAGATGGCCCTGGGCAGGGCTGCAGTCCCAGGAGGCTAAGGAGGGGACTGGCGAGGGAGGGATTCCCAATCCAGAGGAAATGAATCCCAGTCTGGGGCCCCAGAGACTGAACTAGGGAGTAGGAACGAAGGGGCAGGGCAAGGACCTGGCTTCTGGAACTCAGTGTCAAGACAGGGCCTGGGCAGGAGGCTGGGTCCACCTTCTAGGACAAGCGAGGAGGAAAATAAAGGTCTTTCTGAGGATTAGGCTTACCCTGGAGCCTGCGGTGAAATCAATCCTGGGTGAATCCAGTTGACTCTGCTACCACTCAAGTTGTCTAGAACTGTCCTGGGATGAACGCTAGAGCAACACTTCTCAAAGGTTAACGTGCACATGAATCACCTGGGGATCCTGTTGAAATGCAGATTCTGATTCAGTAGATCTAGGATGACGCCTGAAATTCTGCATTTCTAACAAGTTCCCAGGTGATATCCATGGATTACTGGGATTACCAAGAACCTCCTAGGAGATGCACTGTGTGGCAGCACCCAGGTGACCGGGATGACTCCCGGAACTCTTCAATTATCTGTTTCCTCTGACTCTGAGCTCAGATGAAGAGAGAGGGGAACAACCCCCAAGACACACACACACACGTACGCGCACACACACCTTTAAAACCATGGAAGTCAATATTCTATGAGCCATTCTAAGAACCTCACTTCTGTTTACTCTGGGTTTAAAACACTGCCATAGATGGTGTTGCAAAGAGATTTATAGCTTTTAATCTTCTCATATGGCACAACTGCTAAATACAGTATAATATATGTGACAGGAATTAGTCCGGAATTTATTTAAGACTTTATCCCCTCAGTTCATATGTCAAAAGATTGCCATTTCCAATTATTTATTAGGAACGTGATGTTTTTCAAGGTGGATGCATTACTGTTGTTATCTGCTTTCAATTAGCTGAGAATTTACTATGCTCAGCCAAACGTCCATTCAGCAGCAAATTCCAGATTCCTGGCAGTCTGATTAACTTCCCAGGGCTCTTCCTTTATAGTTACAATAAATGAGGCTGTCTATATCCTTTGCTTTCTTGCTTATGGAAGGAAAAAGAGTAGGTTTTGGAATTGAAGAAGAGAAGGGCGGGGGGAAGAAAATAAAGCTTCCTCAAGCAATCAGGAAATATTATAGATAGTGATAAATGCTTACCTTAGACCAAAAGCTACTCCACGCTAGAGTTTTTTCAGCCCTATGAAAGCTACCAGTTCGGTAGTATTATACAATGCCTTCAGTGAAGGGTTGAAGGACTTGAACTTGGCACATTATTCATTGCTATGGGGCCTGGTGTAATGGGAGAAGCATAAGCTTTGGAACCAATGGGGCCTGGCTCTTAAAACTGGGGTGCGTGGGCTAAGTTTTCTAACCTCCATTTTAAACGCTTTAAGCTTCATTTTCTGTAAAATCACGGCAATAATGGCTAACTTGCAGATTTACCATGAATGTAAATGAAATCGGGTTTATGAAAAAAAACATGTCAACTAAGGTAACCCGGAACTTGAGTTTCAAACATTTGTTCAAACTGCATCCACTGTTTGCATCCAATCTCTCCCAGTCTCTCTGGGGACTTGAGGAGGGATTGGGGATACAGGGATGGGGATGGTTAATGTTTGTCCTGGCCATGGCTGGCCACAAGCTCTTCTACCTTCTGAATTAGTCCTGTTCTGGATTCCCCACTCTATGTACGACATAGGTCACCCCTGCTCTTGCCAGTGTATTAGCACCCATCCCTAAATCAAGCCACTCATGCAAGGTCATGTGTGTGTAGCAGATTTTATTACTGGGGATAAAGGGGAGGTTTACCTTGCAGCAATCACACACTTAGAATCAAATATTTACCACCCTGCATTTACAAGCTTACAACGCCATTTGTGTTAACTATGACTCCTGTTGTCGAACACGTGACTTGGCCCTCTTTTGGCCTTCTCTCTGTCTCTTTCTCTTCCCCTTCTTCTTGGGTCAGTGGGAGGAGGCAATAAAACGAAACCTAGAATCTCTAGCATCCCCTTACTCATATCGGTTTAGCTCCCGATTGGCACTGACCTTACTTTTGGGAGCCCACCTTGAACCTGAGTCTTGACATCTCATTGACTCTTCAATGTGCTCTTCTAGGGAAGCACAATTCCTCACTCTCAGGGATTTCTGTCTCAGTGGTTCAGATCACTGTATTAGAGCCCTACATCAGTCAGACACATACAGTGCAAGCTTGATGCATGGCACATATAGGCACTGGACAAAGGTCGCTCTCACCTTAAAGTTTGCTGAATACCAGGCCTGCCTTGGGGGAAAGTGGCAAGGCTGGTGAAATGTGTCTTCCATCTGATTTTCTAATTTTTCTCCCCTGTGTTTCATTTCTTAGTCTTTTTTTGTATTTTCTGGGAAAATTATTTTCTTTTTTTCGGCCACAGTGCATGGCTTGTGGGGCCTTAGTTCCCCTACCAGGGATCAAACCCAGGCCCTCAGCAGTGAAAGTGTAGAGTCTCAACTACTGGACCACCAGGGAATTCCCTGGGAAAAGTATTTTCAACATTATCTTGCAACCCTCTACCCAAACTTGTAAACACCCTATTTTAACTTCCAAGAATTTGTACTTATCTTCCATTTGTTCTGCTTTATCATGTCATGTTCTTGATTCACGAATTCAGTGTCTTCTCTTACAAATTTAGGAGGATTAATTATTATTGGATTTCTTCTTTGCTGTTATTGTTGAAGTTTTCTCTGTCCCCTGAATTTTCTCTAGGTCCCTTCATTTCATGAATTTACTTGTTTGATCTCTGTCTTTTGTGTGATGGCTTTCTCCAAATGTCTGCTGACCTTTGGCTGTCTATCATATTTAACAGAGCTAAGCTGATTGGAGGTTGTGTGTGTGAGGGTAACCCTTGTCAACTGGTAGCCTTCACTGAAGGGAAACCTGGCAAAAAAACGAGCTGTTTCATTGGTTTTACTAAAGAACTTTGCTCTAGGATCACTCGGTTTCCTGAGAAAGAATATTTTCATTTTCCACCCTTAAGGCAAAGGTAGTAAAGAGTGGGAAAAAGAGTGGAGAAACATAAGCCTGGAGGGCAGCACTCTTGGTGTGGGATACAGAGAGAAAAGAGGTGGGGGTCTCACGACGGAGCATGGGATCTTCAATTCTTCAGCCTTTCTGGAGTTCTATGCTGTAGAGCATAATGTGTTTCTCAAACTTTAGCTCACATAAAAATTACCTGGAGGGCTTGTTAAAATACACATTGCTGGGTCTCACCTCCAGAATTCTGATTCACCTGAAGAAGTGACACAAGCCGTGAGGTGTTTTCCTCTACCAGTCAAATCTATTGGACAGTTGAAAGTGGCTGATGGGTATGACGTGAGACACTAAAAAACGAACAGACAAACCAACCCCTCTCTTCCAGCAACTATAGCAAGTAAATGTCCGGAGTTAAAGAGTCCTTCCCCTTGGTTAATAAACTTCCCCTTTAAACTATGACTATTCATGGAATGCAACTCATTGAGGAGTGACATCTATGGCCCCCTCCCCTTGAGTCTGGCTAGGCTGATGACTGTCTAGACCAATGGACTAGGTGAATGTAAGACTGGGTAATTTCCAACTCTGGGTCAAAAAGGCAACACAGCTTGTGTTTAGTTCTCCTGAAGCATTCACTCTTTGATGGCCCTCTTGGAATGCTCCCTCTTGGAATTGAGCTGCCCTGATCTGTTGAGCCCGAGCCACATGGAGAGGCCACACGTAGGGGCCTCGGTTAACAGACCCTGCTGAGCCCAGCCTTCAAGGCATCCCAGCCCAGGCTCCAACTGGATGAGTCATCTCCAGATGTCTGCAGCCCCAGGCTTGAAGCCATCCCAGGTGAAGCCCAGACATCAGGGAGCAGAGACAAGCCATTCTCGCCATGCCTTGTCTAAACTCCCAGCCTTCCTCATCCAGAAAAGACTCTGTGCTTCACACCTGCTCAGAGCAGCACGAACGGGAGCTGCAGGTTCACATGGATGCATGCGGTGATGTGCTTCCTGCCTTTCTCCTTAAGGCCTGTGAACAACTTGAGGTCAGAGACACACTGCTTTGTTCATTTCTATATATCCAGGGCTTAAAACAGCGCCTGGCATATGTAGAAGCCCAATTATTTCACCTTACTTATTTATAAATGGAGCACTCTAAGCAAAGCCTTTCAATTACTGTGTTAATAAATCCAAATTCTGCTCTTCACTTGGCTCAGAAGAACAAGTATTGTCTAGTGCAAGGCTCGGTGGTCACACAGGTGGGCTTTGAGGCTGGTCTGCCAGAATGTGAAGCCCAGCTCTGCTTCTTTCTGGCTGTGTGATCTTAGGTGAGCTAAATGCCTTTCTGGGCCTCATTTTTCTCATCTGTAAAATGGAGATAATAGTTGTACCTACCTTTTAGAAGCATTGGGAGGATTAAATACATGTATGTGTAATATGCTTAGTACATCATTTAACATTTAGTAGGCACTCAATGGCTGCTAGCTATTTGATTATTGTTGTTGTTACTGCTATTATTATTATTACAAGGCAATTCCTCCAGGAACCAAACTGCAAATTCCCCCTTCTCATAAAAGCAGCTCCAAAAGGATGCTCCTGGCTCTGAGCCAGCTGTTGACAGTGCCCATGGCACTTCTCTCCACTAGGCTTTTTTTTTATTGGCCTTAGTTACAAGGGGTCTTATTGAGTTTGCTACTCACCACGCATCTGCACATATCATGTGTGCCATTGGGGACTTGTAAAATCTGTTGCTTTTTACACAATGACTCTTGGGTGCAAAAGGATCACCAGGGAAGCTTGCTAAAAATGAAGATGCTAAGGCTCTGCTTTAGCCAGTCTGGAGTAGGGCCCAGAAACATGCTCTTTTAATAAGCCTCCCCAGGAAGCTCCAATGCAGGGGTCCCTGGAAGATCTGTTTCAGCAGGTGGTCTCCTTAAGACAAACACCACCCAAACCTTGACATCACCACTGATTACTCAAATAACTGGAGTGGATTTTTTTCTAATTCTTTGACACAGAATATCCAAAAAAATCAAGAACCTCCAGGATAAATGTATATTTAAACAATAATGTTAGTTTCTATTTCAAATAATATGCTCTGTACATTTTTTTCCAACTTCAGAAATCTCCTAAGGTGAAATACCTCTAAATTTAAAGCAATGGGTCCAAGAGTTAATATGAAAAAAAGTTCTATATAATATATTAAATATAGGACAATCACTATATTACAGAAAGCCTAAAATGTCTGGAAACACAGAGAAAAGAGTGTATTTATAAATACACATTTGTCATTTATAAATAAATACACTCCAGAGTGTCCATAAAGTCTAGAAACATCTGAAAATGTAGCTAACATACTGCTTGATAATAAATGTATCCTGTGTTTCCCGGACATTCAGACACCTTGTAGAACGTCAATACATCACTGTAGTTACATGATTCTGATATATCAGGGCCCACATCAAGCCTCCTTCCCTCGCTTCCCTCCTTCCTTCCTTCCCTCCCTCCCCCTTTCCCTCCTTCCCTTCCTTGCTTCCTCCTTCTCTCCATGTCTTTCTCTTTCCTTCTACCATCATTTCCCGAGCTCCTAAAATATGGAGGAGGCAGAATCCCTACTCTTAAGGAACATTCTCCTTGGGGTGTAAAATATAAACATGTGACACATTTAAATGTTATTATAAGCCACATCTCAATCAGGTGAGTGATTCAAAGGCTGTGTGCTATAAAATTCTGGGGCAGAGGTGTCAGGCTGTCCGGGACAGTCCAGATCACTTTCAAGGCATTTCATTATGCTGTGTGTAGACCTTCTTCACTACCTCTCTATCTAGGAAACAGTCACACAAAAGTCCAACAGCAGGTCATAAATGAGCCCTATGATACAGTGAGAATAAAAATGTTTTTCAAATTTTATATGAAAGGAGATCTTGATTCAAGGGGATTATGCTTAATTTTCCACGCTGTGGGACCTGACCCCAACTCAGGGATGAGGACAATGGCATGTCACCCAGTTTCTATTCTAAGGTTCTGACACAGGTTGGACATCGACATAGGTAGCGAAGTGAATTTCCTTTTTTTAATTTTGACTGAAATAACGTTTATTTGTTTTTAATATTGTTTATGCATAATATTCATCATTTACATAATGTTACGATTTTATGAGGTTGATTTACATTCAATTTTTTTGAGGCTATGGAAACTTTCTTTTTCTTTTTTTTTTTATTGAAGTACAGTTGATTTACAAAGTCGTGTTAGTTTCAAGGAAGTAAATTTTTCCATCTCATTTCTTCTGGTTCCTTTCATGCAGGTTACTTCTCTGGGGAGGTGAAGAGATGAAGGAGATATCATTGTCAGTCTCCAGAAGGTAGGAGAGAGGGGAAATTTCCTTGCTCAAAATTATCATTCATCATCCTGATCAAGAGAGTCTGCTGAGACAAAGCCTCAGACTTCTACAGAGATCATCCATGAGAATTTGCCCAGAGTAGAGTTTCTCAACTTAGGCATGATCACCACTTGGGGCTGGATAATTCTTTGCTGTGGGGGGCTGTTCTGTGCACTGGAGGAAGTCTAGCAGCATCCCTGGCCTCTACCCAATAAATACCAGTAGCACCCGCCCCCAGTTGTGACAACCAAAATATGTCTCCAGATGTTGCCAAATGTCCTCTGGCGGAAGTGGTCAACAATTATCCTGGGGAACAAAATCACATCTGGGCTGCACACTGGAACCACCAGAGGAGATTTAGAAAGTACTGGTGCCTGGGACTCTCCCCCAGAGTGTCTTATTTGATTGGTCTGGGGGTGGCCTGCATTGTAGGGTTTTTAAACACTTCCCAAGGAATTTCATTGTGGACCAGGGTTCATCTCAGATTTACCCACAAATTCTGACTCTGACACGGACCCCCTCGCAAATCGCATGTCCAATGCCATGTTGGCCTCGTGATTACCGCAGCCTGCATCCTCCTGGCTTATTGGCTCAGTGTTGGCTTTGGTTTTTCAGGTTAGAACATTGCCTTTTCCACAACTATTTGTCTTCCATTTATATGTTTTACCAAGGAAATTCAGACATCGACATCAGGCCAATGGGGGACATTTTGGGGTCAAGGGGTCTTTGTGACATTCCCACAAAACACCTCAATAAGAAGGCTTCTCTTTGCAACCCATCTTGTGAGAACGGAGGCCACGTGTGCGTGCCCGGGTATGTGCTCAGGAGAAAGCACACGAAGTAAAGCAAAGGGGGAAAGACCACAATTTCTCCTCTTGGAATTTTCTCAGACTAGCCCTGGAATGGCAACACACCAAAATAATGAGCATCCGTGCTTCCACTGCTTTCAACCAAACTTCTCCTGAATGAATTAGGACAGCTACAACCTACTGACCCATATCCTCCGATCTAGGAACTCTGCTCCTAGCTCTCCATCCAACAGAAATGTTTACTTATATTACCAAAAGATAAGTACTATAATGTTCATAGCAGCACTCGCCATAATAGTCACAACTAGGAATTATCCAGATGCCCATCAACAGTGGGATGGATAAATAAATTGTGATGTATTCACACAAGGGAATACTACACAGCCATGAGAATGAACGGGCTATAACTTCACACAACACACTGATGAATTTCACAGATAAAATGTCGAGCCATAGAAACCAGACCCCAAAAAGGGTTTATATTGATGATTTAATTTATATAAGTTCCCCCAAAACAGACGAAACTTATTGGTACTGTTAGATGTTAGGATAGGGGCCACCCTCAGGAATGGGGATAACAAGTGGAGAGCATAAAGGGGCTTCTGGGATGTTTCAGGTCACACTTCGTTTCTTGATCTGGGTATTGGTTATGTGAGTGTGTTTGGTTTGAGAAAATGTATCGATGTGTACATTTATAATTTATGTACTTTTCTGCTTGTCTATACTTCAATAAAAATATTTAGAATTTAAAAATTACCTTCTGTTTCTCAGCTGCTGCCTCTTCCCTCCCAAGCTGGGAGATTGGGGGCTTTGACACAACACTGGTGAGTCGGGAGCTGGGCAAGTCCCAGATAACCCCTCTTATCCTTGTCATCATCCCCACCCCTACACTGCTGCCCTCCACTCAGGTAGTCATGCATAGGCTGGAAGCAGATAGCCTAGAAGTGAGGGGACTCAGTGTCCCATGGCCTGTCTGCTGGAACCAAGACAGTTCTACTGACGATCAACCTCCTGAGACCACAAACAGAGTCCAGCTCCAAACTGGGCAGAGAGCTGTGCGATTTTTTTTTCTTTTAGTCTAGATTGTTTATCCCTAAATCAACAATCTTGCAGCAATGACAGAATCGGGCTGCAGCTCGAGGGTGGGATCCACTGGTGTGGCCTTTTGGCATGCACCACCCCAGCGCGTCACACTCCAGGCTGCACATCAACTCTGTCCAGGGCCTCTGCCCCTCGCGGCAGCGAATGTGTTTTTCCCACAGATGATACCATTGTATTTGTCCCAACATCTGGATAATATTCTGGACCGCTCGCATATGTGAATCAGGTGTTTATTTTACTAGTGAACTACACCTGCAGCCTAAATAGCGTGTGCTGAGCAGCTGTTGGTGACTCTGAATTGAGACCTAGGTGAGGAGTCGTAAACCCGGGAGGTTCATCCTTAGCCAGAAGGATCCAAGACTTTCCAATTCAATAAATCTGGACACTATTGAGAGAAGAGAGACATCATTACAGACAGATAATGGTCCAAAATCCCAGCCAGTGATGACTGGGGAAGCAGATGTAAGCCAGGATGATTTTTATATGTTCCGATAGCCCCTGCCGGGTGGGAGATGAAATAAGCAAAAGGTCTGATTGGTAACTACATTTGGGCCACTGAGCAATTGCAGAGGTAGAAGCAATCACATTGCCTGTGCTTGCCAGAAGGAAAAGGATGGGGTTGACCTGCTAAAGGCAATCGACTTGTCACATAGCTTTATGTACTCAGACACTCTCAAACCCAGTTACATAATCCACCTAAGATGCTGCCCATCTGGGACAGTTACTGTCCCCCACCCCAATGTATTCAGTTGTTCAGCCAGTCCTTCTGATGTCTGAAAATTAAAAAAAAAAGAATATTTATGCATGGAGTGAAGAACTGGGAATATAATAATGGAAAACGTGACCCCTCCCCTCAAGGAGTTCATCATCAGGGTGGCCTGGTTATTGGCTGTTACATAAGAAGCCACCCCAAAACTTAGGGTTTCAATATAATAACAGCCAGGGTGACTATCTTAGTCAGCTCAGGCTGCCCTAACGAATACCATACACTGGGAGGCTTAAACAACAGAAATTTCTTTCTCATAGTTCTAGAAACTGGAAGTTCAAGATCAAAGTGCCAGTAGATTTGGTTCCTGATGAGGACCCTCTTACTGGCTTGCACTGTGTCCTCACATGGCTTTTCTTCTGTGTGTGTTCGGAAAAAGAGATCTCACCCTCTTCATCTTCTTATAAGGGGACTAATCTCATCATAAGGGCCCCACCCTCATGACCCCATCTAAACCTAATTACCTCCCAAAGGCCCCACCTCCAAATACCATCACATTGGGTGGTTATGGCTTCAACATATGAATTGGGGTGGGGAGACTCAAACATTTAGTCCACAACAATGACCAGCTATACTAGTTTGCTCCGGCTGCCATAACAAATATCACAGGCCAGGTGGCTTAAGCAACAGAAATTTATTTTCTCACAGTTCTGGAGATAAGTCTGAGATCAATGTGTCAGCAAGCTTGGTTTCTTCTCATCCTCTCTCCTTGTCTTGCAGATGGCTGTCCTCTTACTGCGTCCCCACATAGTCACCCCTCAGTCTGTGTGTTGTTTGTGTCCTAATCTCCTCTTCTTAGAAGGATACCAGTCAGAATGGATTAGGGTCCACCCTAACGATCTCATTTTACCTTAATCATATTTTTAAAGACCCTGTCGTCAAATACAGCCACATTCTGAGGTCCTGAGGGTTAGGACTTCAACAGATGAATTTGGGGGGACACAACTCAGCCCGTTAACACCAACCATCTTGGTTTGCCCAGGACTGAGGGGATTCCTGGGATGCAAGACCTTCAGTGCTAAACTCAGGAAAGACCCAGGCAAGCTGGGACACATTTGTCATCCTAAAAAAATATTTCTTTTGCTCTGTAACATGGGTAGGGCTCAGAGGAGACAGCTCATATCTGCTCTACTCATTGGCCGGGGCACCTGAAAAGCTGGGGGTTGGACCCATCCTAGGTTCATTCAAAATCTGGCAGTTGACGCTGGGGAGACTCACACAGCTGTGGGCTGGGTCAGCTGTTGCTTCTTGGGCATCTCTCTATCTTCTGTGGTCTCTCTTTGTGGCCTCTCTGGCATGGTGGCCCCCAGGTAGCCAGACTTCCTACATGGTAGCTCCAGAATCCCAAAGCCCCTTTCCCAAGAAAGCCAGGCAGAAGCTGTGTTCTCTTTGATGACCCAGCCTCTTAAAGCAATGTAGCAGCACCTCTTCCACATTCTATGTTACCATGGCAGTTAACGCGGGCCTTCCCAGGTTCCGAGGGAATAGAGAGAGACTCCGTCATGTGGTGGTGGATTGACCAGAACATATGCGCGTACAACGTATTGTTGTAGCCCCTTTTAAAGTTTTTTAATTGTGGTAAAATACACAAAACATAAAATTTATTATCTTAGCCATTTTTAAGTGTATAGTTTAATGGCATTAATTACGTTCACATTGTTGTACAACCAATCTCCAGAACTCCTTTCATGTTGCAAAACTGAAATTCTATGCCAGTTAAACACTAACTCCCCATTCCTCTTCCCCTCAGGCCCTGGCAACCACCATTCGACTTTCTGTTTCTATGAATTTGACTCCACTAGGTACCTCGGATAATTGGAACCACACAGTATTCGTCCTTTTGTGACTGACTTATTTCACTTAGCACAATGTCCTCAAGGTTCATCCATGTTGTAGCACGTGTCAGAATCCCCTTCCTTTTTCAGGCTGAATAATATTCCGTTGTATGCATTGACCATGTGTTGTGGCCATTTCTGAGCCAATCTACCACACTAGAGGACGACAGAGCCCGGTCAACTCAGTTATAGGACAGTGGGGTGGGTATTATGATTAGAATACCATAGAATGCTATGAGGCACAGGGGAGGGGGAAAGGCTTCCTGGAGGAGGTGATGGGTTTTAGGTAGGCAAACACTGTCAACTCTGCCTTCCGGGCAGAGAGAGCAGGAAGCATAAGGTCCCTGGGGACAAAAGTGAGCAGGGTGTTTTGGAGAGCTGCTGACAAGGGTAGGGCAGGGCTGCCTGGTTCAGGCTGTGCACTCTGAGCTCTAGAGGACACCACTCACAAGACGGCAATGGCGCCCTCCACAATGGCGCTGTGTCCGACCCGCTCATCCATCTTCAGCGGTTCTGTGAAAGAACAGGGCGGGGGCAGGGAGTGGGGGGAAAAAGCAGGGAGATGAAGTGCTCAGAGACTAGGTCGTCAGAGCTCAGATCAAGAACAGTCTTCTACAAGATCCTGAGGGCTTGGGAATTGATCCTGGAGACAATGGGAAACTGCCATAGGATTTTAAATGGGGAGGAGGAGTAACCAAATTCAGGAATTACTATGATTAATGGAAATAAAGGTACCATCATGGACTGGGGGAAGGGGGCAGATCTCTTCTAGCTCTCTCTTTTTATCTCCAATGACAGATTCACCAATCAATACCTGGAAGCCTCAGGAAGCCTGGTCATGAGGTGAGATAAGAACATACATTTTCTTCCTGAGTCCAGCATTCAGAACTCCCAGCTCTAAGCCTACATGGCATTTCCATTCTAGTCAAGGGAGAAAGACAATAGGAAGTGAAGGAGTGACTGGGGTCATTATGGATGGAGATTAGTGTATGGGGAAATAAAGCCAAGTGAGCTGGTAGAGAGTGACTGGGTAGAGGTAGGTGATCACTGAAGGGCTCTCTGAAGAGGGGACCTTTTTTTTGCCTCTCAGACATCACTTAAGATCTTCTCAGCCTCACCTGCTGATGGTGCCTTTGGCAAGGTTGTCTGCCCTGGTACGATGGTGACCAGCTCTGTATGAGTTTGTGATTAACTTCAAATAGACAGAATCCAACATCACTTCACCTCCTATCTCTTCCCTGTGCCTCTCACCTCCCCTTGGGATTTTCCCCCGGAGGCATGTATACCCCTAAGTGCAGGGAGTTGATGTCTTATGTGGAGTTGATGTCTTTTGACCCACAGGAGACAGAAGTTGGTATATTCCTCCACCTTTCTCCCCTTGGACAGACTGTCTTGAGATGCAATCCTTACATGGCTTCTTGGAAGCCAGCCCATCAGCTCAAGCAATCGGTTTCACTTGATACTAAATCTGTAATACACGCTCCATTGGCTCACCACCCTTTTCTGCCTCACTTCCCTCGTCCCTCACCCCAGTTTCCTGGGATTGCACATCCTAATGTCATAGGACCACGTGAGCTTTCCCACAGACTCTATTTTCTGGGAGTATCTGGGGCTAAAATAGACATATGCAGATTTGCCTTTTACAAAGGTCGCTCTGATTTCTGTGTGGGTGGTGATTATGCAGAGACTAGTGTGGAAGTCGGGAGAGACACATGAAGAGGTTCTTGCAGTTGTCCAGGCAAAAGATGATGGCTCCTGAGAGGAAGGGATGGTACTGGAGATGGAGGAGTGGATAGGTTCATGGTATATCTTGGAGGCAGAGCTGACGAGAACAGCTACTGAATTGGATGTGGCACAAGAGACAAATCAAGGCTGAATTCTAGGTTTAGGGCTTGGGCAAACTAGCCAGTGATGGTGCCTTTTACTGAGAAGGAGAACATTGGAAAAGGAGCAAGTTTGGAATACTTAATTTGCTCATCAAATGTTTTTGGAGCATCTACCATGTGCCAATGAAGGGGTTCAGAATATGCCACAGTGACATAAGGGTTATTTTGAACTGAAGATATTCAAGATTCAACAGCGGCAGGAAGAGACTTTTTCTAGCCTTCCCCTTATCTTCCTAAAAGCAAAGCCTCCCCAAATAATTCAACACTCATAAATATCCTCCCAGGAGTTTCACAACCAGGGACAACTGACTCTTATCAATGAAGAGGAGAAGTAAACACAAGTCAGCATTTGGATAAGAAGTCACTTCAAACAGATATTGTCATAAAACTATCATATCTCCCATCTATTCTCTTAAGTGCCCATTTGTCTTTCCTAAAAGTCATTTGTTCTCCCAGAAGTACTCCTCTGCCCCTCCCCATCTCCTATTAAGGTGATATGTAAAAACTGTAACCACCTCCTTGGGTCACACTTTTTTCTGAACTTCTGAGCATAGGTACTTAATTAAATCTGTTTTTCCCCCCTCTTGCTAATCTGTCTTTTGTCACTTTAATTTGCAGACCTCCAATTACTGAACCTAAGAGGATAGAGGAAAAGTTTTTCCTCCTCAACACTAGGCAATGTATTAAGTGCTTTGGACACAGGTCTGAGAGGCCCAGTCTTTGCCACAAGGGGCTCAGCAATGACAGTATTGTGGAACCATGAAAATACCAAGGGACATGAAATGTCACCTCTGGGGAGGATAGGAGTCAGGGAGGGAATCCTGGAAAAGCTTAGGAGGAGTTTAAAGGGTGAGAGACTTACTCAGAAAAAGGGAGCAGGGAAAAGGTGATTAAGGTAGCAAATGCAAATATGCAGCAATGTGAGAAGGCTTGGTCCAAGGAATTAAGAATGCTTAGGGAGGGGCTCCCCTGGTGGCGCAGTGGTTGAGAGTCCGCCTGCCGATGCAGGGGACACGGGTTCGTGCCCCGGTCTGGGAAGATCCCACATGCCGCGGAGCGGCTGGGCCCGTGAGCCATGGCCGCTGAGCCTGCGCGTCTGGAGCCTGTGCTCCGCAACGGGAGAGGCCACAACAGTGAGAGGCCCGAGTACCGCAAAAAAAAAAAAAAAAAAAAAAAGAATGCTTAGGGAGAAGGTAAAGGAAGGGAAAGAATGAAAGAAAAATTTCAGAGGCAGAAAGGCCAGCCAAGTGAAGGGCTTTGTAGGAATGCTGCCATGTTTGCCCTTTAGCATAACAGCTAAGGGGAGCCACTGAAGGGATTCCCCAAACCATACAAATATTTGACTATTTTGTGCTTTTGTACATGGGGTTTCCTCAGCCTGGAACATTCTCCCCCGTCCCCAACTCCTGACAAAGTCCTACTCATCTTTTAAGGTCTTAGTCTTTGGCTATCCTCTCTCTGTTGGATCCCTCTTGAAACCGAGCAGGACCCTGTGGGGTTCCTGGGCATGGGAGCCTTTCTGTTCAGCCTCCATGACCTTCCCTGAGTTCCAAAGGGCATGTTCAAACAGCCACTAATTAGGGAAGGGAGGGGATGCAGAGACAAGGGAGGAGCAGTCAAGAAACAATAGCACAGCCTTGAGGCAGGGTCCTGGTTCGGCCTCAAGGGATACACATCACAATATCTTTGAGCTTTTCTGCAGAACTAAAACCTCCAACAAATGGAAGATGTTAACTACTTGATGAAGCATTCTTCGTTCCAGAGAGAACATCAGGAGACCAACTGAGGCCAGATTAAAGGAATGCAGGCCCTGCACACACCCTGATCCTTATCAGCAACCCCACCCTTGAACCACTGCTGTAAAACTCCTTACCAAGCCCCACCCCCCACCCCCGGGTAGGGACACACAGTTTTGGAGAAAGCCTCATGGAGAAGGCTTCCTTTTTATTTTTTTAAATTTGGCCGCACCTTGTGGGTTGTGGGGATCTTAGTTCCCTGACCAGGGATTGAACCTGGGCCCCTTGCAGTGGAAGCGCAGAGTCCTAACCACTGGACCACCAGGGAATTCCCAGGGTCACACAGTTTTGAAGGGCACAAGCCCACTGTGTCCCCCTTTGCCTGGCAAAGCAATAAAGCTATTCTATTCTACTTCACCCAAAACTCCGACTCTGAGATTCAGTTTGGCACCAGTGCACAAAGGCCAAGTTTTGGTATCATTCTCTGCCCCCCAAGCCATAGTTGACTGCAACTCATTGCCGCTCAGCTCCAGGATGCCATGAGCTGGCTATGGCCTTGGCTTCCCCCTTTCCTGCCAGGCTATGAGCTCCTTAAGGCTTGGACTCTCTCTTTCAGGTTAGAGCCCAACCCAGGTTCCAGAGAATGTAGAATCTGCTCAGTAATTGGCTGAATTGAATGCCTTTAAAATTCAGAGTGAGAGAAGCTTGAAGCCATAGAGAAGAGACACCACCCACACCCTTGGGAAGAAGAGCTGTCTATACAGTCAGATGAGAGGAGGCACTGAAAAGCCATCAAAGATTGTCTAAGAATGTCTCACATCAGCCTCAACCCAGAGACATGGGAGACGCTTTCCATTGGGACCAACCACTCTTCAGCTTCTGTGCCCTGGAGTCAGATCTGTTGGGCTCAGGCCAGTGATGTAGGCAGTTACCCACATAGACCCACCAGACCAAGACCACCAACCTTTTTTACACAGCACAAGACATGGCATTCATTGAAAGGCTGGTATGTTCTGCCAGTGCAGACCCGGGTCGGCCCTGAACAAATGGCTGGAGGGAGAAGGTGAAAATTCCCATGTCTCCTTTTCTGCCGTTGTTCCCTCTTGCACATATGGGAATTATTCTTTACAGGTTTAAATGTTACACTGAAAATAAACTCAAATGACCAAAATGTTTCACTGAACAATCCATAATAAAGATAAAGCCACCTGCATTGGGGGAAGCACCGACAGCCAACTCTAAATTGCTCTAGTGTTTGGAACTTCCTGAATGGAATTCTCAAGCGCTTTCTGAGCAATTTAAAGAACTCATCTGTCCAGGGTTGATTAGAACCGTCCCAAACTGGGCTCATCATACCTCAATCAAACAAAAAATGGAGGAAAACAAAACTTCCTGGGAAGACAGAAACAAAATAAAATAAAATAAAAAAGTCACAACTGCCCCCAGTGGATCTGAATAGCATGGAGTCTCCTTATTCTTGTACAGAATCCAGTATATATATGTATATATGTGCATGTGTGTATATATGTATGTGTTTATTTACACACACACACACACACACACACACACATATATATATACGTATATACACATATACACAGACACACATATAATTTTCCTTTTATCCCACTATGGAATCTCAGTCTAAGATGGTAATGTAATGAAGAGACTTTTATGGTCATCTCTACTTTTATGGTCATCTTTATGATTGACCTCACAAAATAATGTGAGTTATATACATGCATGTACACATAGGCCAGATTCTCAACTGATGTAATTCTATGGGAATTCACAGAGTTATATTGGTTGAGAATTTGGCTTCAGCTTCACTTATTGTAGAAATTCCCATCAACTAGCCTGAGATGAGGCTCCACACACATTGCCACAAAGCTTCATAGGCTGAGAATCTGGCTGACGGAGCACAGAATAATGTCCATCCAAACATCGGCTTGGATTTTATCTGGCCTTGCTTTCCAGAGCAGCTTGCATGATGGAATGAGCAAATGCCTTTGGCCTCTGGAGCTTTATGAATCAGTGTGACCCACTATGGGAAGCCCCAGGCTGTCCATCCATCCTGGAGGGGCAGAGTCCCTTCCCACCTCAGTCTCCCTACCTGGGAATTGGGTGGGGCAATCACTTGCCTCTCCCTTCTCCCTCTGAACATTCTCTGCTATTTATGAAAGTACAGTTTGTAAATAGAACTCCCAGAAAATAAGCATTAAGAGCTGGAAACCAGCGTTGGGTGCCAGGGAAAATGCATTTATTTGCTAAGTTAGCAAGTGCCAATACCATTAACTGAATTTGTGCCAAAACATGCATTTTTGCAAATGTTGTTCTGTTCCATTCATTATTTATAGAACATCACCTAAGGGCAGTGCATACTACAAGCCAAAAATCTCATCCTGCATTTTATCAGAAACCCATTGCAGGGAAGGGGAGAAGGGAGATGGAGGGAAACTATAAAATGAGATTTCTGGAAAAAGCTAAAAGAACTTGTCTGGCATGTTTTGTCTGGACAAGTAATGCCCACAGGGCGACTTAATAATAATCTCCAAATGCAAGGGGACTGGAAAGAGCAGCTGCTCTCTCTTGCCACTCAGGACAGAAGAAGAAATGAACCTCCACTGCCACATGAAAGAGTTAGGCTAGTTAGAAGGGAAAACTTCTTTAACAGGGAATGTTATTGAGAGAAACGGAGAGCAGAAAAGACCTTTAGATGTGGGAAGTACTTCATGTGTTCCAGATAGTCGAAGGGTAAGAAGTCAATTCAATATTTCCTCAACCCTGAGAAAATAGATGTCCCTGGAGGTCACTGCCACAGTAGGAAATTGTCCTGGTCTTGATGGTTTGTCATCACATTAGAGGCATGGGTTTTGGTGTGAGAAACCTGCTTTGACATGCCACATTTGGACAAATTACTTGGTCTCTCTATGCCTGCTTAAGCATTTGTAAAATAGGGATAATTACTCATTCAACACTATTACTGCAGCAGGCACTGTTCTAGGGGATGGGGGTACAGCAGTGAATACAATAGATTTAAGAACCCTTGCTGATTCTAATGGAGAGGGAGGCTTAATATAATAATAAAGAATAAAGAAGTAAAATATACAACATATCAGATGGTGATAAGTGCTATGGAGATAAATTAAGGAGGGAAGGGGATGGCAGTAGGGAAGTTTTCCACTTTAAGTAGGGTTGGGGGTGGGGAGGTCGTACACTGAGGAAAGATTTGAAGGAAGTGAAGGAGTGAGCTAACAGGGTGGAGTGGGTTGAATGGTGGCCCCCAAAATGTTATGTCCATGTTCTAATCCAGGAACCTATGAATGTGACTTTATTTGGAAAAATGGTCTTTGCAGATGTGATTAAGTTAAAGTTCTTGAGATGAGATCATCCTGGATTATCCGGGTGGGCCCTAAATCTAATGGCATGTGTCCTTGTAAGAGAGAAGGGGGGAAGACAGACACAGAGAAGCCATGAGAAGATGGAGGCAAAGATTGGAGTGATACAGCCACAAGCCAAGAAACACCTGGACCAAAGAAGCTGGAACAGGCAAGGAAGGATTCTCTCTTAGAGCCTTCAGAGGGACCATGGCCTTGTGGCACCTGGATTTCAGACTTCTGGCTCCAGAACTATGAGAGAATCAATTTCTTTTGTTTTAAGCCACCAAGCTCGTGGCGTTTTTCATGGCAGCCCTAGGAGATTAATACAGAGGGTATCGAAGAAGTGGTTAAGCAAGAGAACAGCAGGTGCAAAGGCTCTGAGGCAGGTCTTTTGCCTGTCTGCTTGGAAAAGAGCCAGGAAGCTTGTGTCTTTGGGGTGGCAGGAGTGATGGGAGTCTGCAGCTGAAGCCGACTCTGAAGGAGTTAACAGCTGAAGGCTCTCTGCTGATGGCGCTTCCCACAGAGGAACAGCAAGTCTTTCCTGGAAGAGGCAACTGGGTGGCACATCTCTGTGCCCAACACAAGCAGTGAGTCTAGGGGTAATGTCATTGTAAAACAATGATGGCTTGGACCAGGCTGATAGGAGTGGAAGAAATGAGATTCTGAATATGTTTTTGAGGCATGGAAACAAGTGGATTTATGGTAGATTGGATATGGGATATAAGATAAAGAGGGAGGTCAAGAATGGCTCTGAGCATTTTGGCCTGAGCAACTAGAAGAATGGAACTGCCATCAACTGAGTTGGGGAAGGCTGTAGATGGAACCGGTTTTGGGGAAAAGATCAAGAGTTTGCTTTAGGACACGTTAGATTTAAGATGCTTGTTAAACATCCAAGTGCAGATATCAGATAGATATATGACTGAAGGGGACATTTCTGATCTGGAGATATACATATGGAAAAATTTTTTACTTTATTTCTTAACTTACAGAAAAATTCTTGCTTTCTGTTGTACAGTTTTATGAGCTTCGAAAAATACATAGTCATATAACCACCACCACAGTTAAGATACAGAACTGTTCCATTATCCTAATAAAATCCCTTATGTCACCCTTTTGTACTCAGACTCACCCCTCATCTCCAGCCCTTGGCAACCACTGATCTATTCTCCAAACCTAGAGTTTTGCCTCTTCCATAATTCATATAAATAAAATCATACGGTATGTAGCATTTTGAATCTGGTTTCTTTTTTCAGCACGATGTATTTGAGATGCATCCATGTCGTGTTTATCAATTCCACTGTATGGATGTACCATAGTTTGTTCATCCATTGACCCGTTGAAGGACATCTGGGTTGTCTCCCCTTATTAGCATTTATGATAAAGCTAGTATAAACATTCATGGTCTTTTGTGTAAACGAAAGTTTTCAAATTTCTTGAGTATATAATGAGGAG
Source organism: Delphinapterus leucas (assembly GCF_059928025.1). Classification (NCBI taxonomy): domain Eukaryota; kingdom Metazoa; phylum Chordata; class Mammalia; order Artiodactyla; family Monodontidae; genus Delphinapterus; species Delphinapterus leucas. Next base: position 93,749,555 of record NC_143150.1, on the reverse strand, counting down.
TAGGATTGCTGGGTCATCCAGTAAGTATATGTTTTCAAAACTGCCTACTGTTTTCCAAAGTGGTTGTACCATTTTGTGTTTCCCGCAGCAATATCGGATTTCAAATTATTTTTTAAATTTATTTTTAACCACTCTAACAGGTGTGTAATAGTATCTCATTGTGGTTTTCATTTGCCTTTCCCTAATGAATAATGATGTTGAGTGTCTTTTCATGTGCTTATTTTCCATACAAATTTCTTCTTTGGTGAGGTATCCATTAAAATCTGTGCCCATTTTTAATTGGGTTATTTGTTTTCATACTGTTGAGTATGGAAAATTCTTTATATAATTTGCTTACAAGTCCTTTGTCAGATATGTGATTTGTAAATATATTTTCCAAGTCTGTAGCTCGTTTTTTTATTCTCTTAAAAGTGTTTTTGGCAGAGCAAAATTTTAAATAGTTTTTAAGATTTTTAAAAAATGTGGACCATTTTTAAAGTCTTTATTGAATTTGTTACAATATTGCTTCTGTTTTATGTTTTGGTTTTTTGGCCACGAGCCATGTGGGATCTTAGGTCCCCGACCAGGGATCGAACCTGCACCCCCTGAGTTTGAAGGTGAAGTCTTAACCACTGGACCACCAGGGAAGTCCCAAAAGTTTTAAATGTTGATGAATCCCAGTTTATCATTTTTTTTCTTTTACAGATCATGATTTCGGTTTCATATCCAAGAACTCATTGCCTAAATCAAGGTCACAAAGATATTCTCCTTTATCTCCTTTTAAAAGTCTGATGGATTTATGTTTTATATTTAGGTCTCTGAACCATTTTTAGTTAATTTTTTACAAGCCTTGAGGTACAGTCAAGGTACATTCTCTTTTGCATATTGGGTGCCCAATTTTTCCAACAGCATTTGTTGAATCTCTACTTTCTTTTAAATTTTAATCCTCTTTTAGTTCTCCAGATTGGATAATTTCTAATTACCTATATTTAAGTCCACTTACTTTTTCCTCTATGAAGTTATCCAGTGATTTTCTTTTAATTTTAAGGTATAATATTTTTCAGTCCTAAATTTCAATTTGGTTCCTTCCTTAATAGTTTCTATTTCCTTCTTGAGAGTTTTTATCTTTCCATTCATTTCAAGAATGTTCACCCTTACTTCATGGAACATGGTTATGATAGCTGCTTGAAAGTCTTTGCTAATTCAAACATCTGGATCATCACGGTGTTGGCATCTGTTTATTGTTCTTTCTCTTGAGAATTGGTCAGATTTTTCTGGCTCTTTGTATGTTAAATAATTTTAGATTTCTTTCTGGACATATTGACTATTATATTCTGAGACTGGATCCTGCTAAAATCCTCTTGAGAATGGAATGTCAATAGATTTGTTGTTGTTTTAGCAGGAAGTAAACACCTTAGGTTAAGACCATAAGTTTTGTCCTGCTTTCTGTGGGCAGTGGTTCAAATATCATTTCAGGATTCAATGCCATTGTTTCTACTGCCCAGTATATGTGACTCAGGAGTGTGTTTGGGACTTGGGAGTGGTTTGTATCACAGCTCAGTTCTCAGAGATTTTACTCTGCTCCTTTTGGGTCTGTGCTGCTCATGCACAGCTTGGTGGTGAGCCCAGGATTTGTGTTAGTTCATACACAGAATTAGAGGGATTCCTTTTTCCAATTCTTTCCTCTCTGGGATTTTCTCCACATTCTCTGGCTCCCAAGATCCCCCTTTTCCAATTCCTTTGGCCAGAAAAATGGATTTTTCTCAGACTTTTAGCCCGCCCTCCCCCACCACACTGTCTTACAATTCTATGTCACTGGAGCCACCCTCAGGGTGAAGCAGCAAGAAAAAAAATAATGGGGTTTCCTCCTACACCCTTCACACACAGGGATTCCTTTTTCTGGTTCCACTAGTCAGACAGACAAGGTTCAGGTATCTGCACCACCTGTTGGTGCACCACCACAATGTGGTGACCAACATTGTCACCACAGCAGTACAGATCCACAACTGGGGTTGGCATCCAAGACAAAGCCAGGAGAGACAAAAAGAGAAAAAAGCAAAAAATGAGGATTCCCGCCCCCCCAACTTACTGTTGGCTCTCAGGGATCTCTTTCTCCAATCCTCTGGCCAGAAAGAGTGGGATTTCTATCGGAGTTTTGGGTGCCCACCCGCATTTCAAAATTCTGTGACTCAGATCTCCAGGCCACCCTCATATCAAGTCCAGAGACACAAGAAGAAAAAAAGAAAAGGAATATCCCTGGTACTGGTCGTTCTTCCAGTTTTGATTGCTATTGTTTACTTACCAGAGTCATCAGGTAGTTGCTTTGTATATTCTGCCCAGAGTTTTCAGTTGTCATTAGTGGGAGCGATAGACTAAGTAAGCTTACTCTATCTTGGTCGGCCCTGGAAGTTCTGGGAATTTTATGTGTGTGTGCATGCATGATATTTATGATATTTCAACCATTTAGATTGGATAGTTATGATATTGAAACAGTTATTCAGATTAAATGAGATCACCAAAGGAGTGGGTTTAGATTGAAAAGAGAAGGGGTCCAAGAACTGAGGCCTGGGGCACTCCAACAATTAGAAGTCAGGTAAATGAGGAAGAATGAGAAGACCAGAGATAAGATGAAAACTCAGAGAACCGAGTGTCCTGGATGCTAATAACAGTGTTTCAAGTAGGAGGAAGTGATCCATTGGGTCAATTACTGGCAATAAGTAATATGAAGACTGAGAATTTGCCTTTGGATAATTCCTATGGTTGTGGGGGGAATTAAGTGAGATGCTAAGTAGAACAAATTCAATGCAATCCCTTTCAAAATACCAAGGCCATTTTTCAGAGAACTAGAACAAATAATTTTAAAATTTATATGGAAACACAAAAGACACCAAATAACCAAAACAATCTTGAGAAAGAATGGAGCTGGAGGACTCATGCTCCTTGACTTCAGACTATACTACAAAGCTATAGTAATCAAAATAGTATGGTACTGGCATAAAAACAGACACATAGGTCATCGAACAAGACAGAAAGCCCAGAAATAAACCCATGCTTACATGGTTAATTAATTGATGGCAAAGGAGGCAAGAATATACATTGGGGAAAAGACAGCCTCTTCAATAAATGGTGTTGGGAAAACTGGACAGCCAAATGCAGAAGAATCATACTGGACTACTTTCTCAAACCATATACAAAAATAAACTCAAATTGAGCTGGTTATTTTTTAAAAACCAGCAGACATGGGAGAAGCTTTGAAAACCAATAAAAGTTACTATTTTGTAAGAGATATTTATAAGGCAAATCTCCATTTGTAGGGGTGTCTCCCTCTATGTACCAGGAAGAGAAGGATGACTAAATCTCTAGAAACTCTTATCAATGAAGATGGCAACTGACTTGAATGTGTATAACAACCTTACCCTCGTTTACTATGCTTTTCCTGATAACCACCCATACCTGGCCCCTGCACCCCCCCTCCCCCCACACCCCCAAACACACAACGTCTTCTTTTGCTTTAGCTGGAGATGGTATTTAAGGTGGTGGCTTGGGCCATTTTGGAGAGTTACTCAGTTCTCCTGGGTATCTTCTATTTATATAAGAGGTATACATGTTATTAAACTTGTTTGTTTTTCTCCTGTTAATCTGTCTTTTAATAAAACGATGGTCTTATCCAAGAACTAAAAGGGTAGAGGGAAAATTACTTTTCCTCCCTTACAATTCCATATATGATATCCTCTCAATTAAGATAAGGAAATCAATGATCAGTCAAGATTGTTTCCTATTTCAACCATTGATCCTACAGTAGCCAACTTCCTGCATGACCAATACAAAATTGCAATGAATTTGAAGGAACAGACTCCTTCTTACCTATTCTTCCTCTCACTTGGAGAAAACCACCCTCTATGTTGAATTACCTGTGAAAGACACGACACCATCCTGTATTTCTTGGGGTCACAAATGGTGGCTTACTAGCTTATTTATGGTCCTGATCCCATTTTCTGAAAACTGTGTCACGGTTGTTCTAATAAAAGGGAGATGCCTTCGGAGAGACGTTGACGATTTTTAGGAAGAAATTAATTTATAGTAAACAAGCTGTATGCTTTGTTTTTATCCTACATCAGCCTCACCTCTGGACTGGACCAAGCTTTGGTGCATCGGCCATTACTGTGATTTATCATTAGCTGATTACCTAGTCAATTGTTCTCTTATTGAAATGATGTGAGAAAAATCAAACTAACTTTCCATTCAATGGAAGGTATTACAAATGGCAGTTCCTTCTACACTCAAGAGACTCCAGGCAGCCCAGATGATCACCTGGTATGATGTGATACACACAGCTGCCTAGCAGGTACAATGTGGCTCTCCAAGGGCACATCCACCTCCAATCATTCAGTGCTTGTCTTTGGCCATGAGAGTGTGTGTGTGTGTGTGTGTGTGTGTGTGTGTGTAAGCAGGCAACGAGAGTTATTTGGGAGGCCAGGACTGATGCAATAAGTCAAAATTCTTAACACCAGATGCATGTTCATCCTTCTGTGTTAAATTATTGTGGGATACTATTATTATTATTATTCACACAAAGGGAGGCTACATTTACTTTCCTAGGTGTGGAAAGGCAGGACTGGACATTTAAACCTAAAAAGTACTAAAGAAGAGTGAAGCTACGCTAGGGTTGGGGATGGCGGTGGGGGATGGAGGCTTTGAAGTCAGCAGCTCACCCAGGTATGGCTTGCCCAGAGATTGATTCAGTATGCAGGAAAAGAGCACGCATATTCAGTCCTCAGACGTGCGGTGACCTTGCTTTTCTGAGTCCATAAAGCCATTGTAAGTCTAAGATTTGGTCTTGGTTTTTCAGTGTCAATGTGATTACGTTTCTAACGAGAAATCTGTAGGGGCATGAGGTTTGTCTTTTATCTCAAGCCTCTCCCAGTAAATTGCTAAACTCCCTCAATCCTCTCTCAGCAACCTTGTATGCCTGTACAAGGGAGAAAAACAAAACTGATATATTGTTTCAACTAATGCTATTACCCCCAAAACTCCCCAGATTTTACTTTGTTGCACCCGGAGTTAGAAAGTTTCTGAGGCTCTCTTATATTTCTGAAAGGGAAACTTTGGGGGTATGCTCATAATGGGTAGCCAGCCTGCAAATACGTTAGCTTTTCTTCTCATTAGTACATAGTCTCAGCTGGGAATTTAGACTTTCCAAGAGGGAAGAGCCAAGTGTCAGCACAGAGCATTCACCCAGATTGGCTTAAGATGGGCCTATACAGCTCCTTGATACCTATACCAAAACTCCTCTGGATAAAGCGACATGGGAACATGCTTATAGAGGAAAGAAAATTTTTCTTTTAAGTGGCTGGGTTTATTTATTAGAAATTAATATGCCTCTGTGGGGACTAGTTTTGTGACACGTTGTGTCATTTGCAGAACTGGTTGGGGGTCCATACACCACAGCTGTTCATTTTCTCAGGTGCTGCATATTCCCCATGAGCTAGTCTTCATCCACCATTAGCCTCATCCCTAATGGCCTATATTAATTTATAACTGAGGGGAATTGCAGAAATGCACTATGTTTCACAGAAGCAAGGCGAGCTCTTGCAACCCTTTTAAAGTCACAATAAATTAAGCTGCAAAGTATGCCCATATTTATCTTGCATCATTTTTAGAGTTATTGTTGCTATTTTTCTTATGCTACCTTAATTAAGATGTCTTTGGAGGATTAACTTCTGTTGGAAAAAAAGCGCAGAATTTTAAAAAATAGCTTTGTTTTGTTTCTGTGAATAAAGAGTAGGTGCTTTGGGTTGACCAGATGGTAGAAAGAGGTGGGGCGCTCTGGCCTGGGAGTCTCATTCTGTTTCTACCTTATACTAGCCAGGTGACCTGGGTGTTACTTGACCCCCTCTGGGCCTCAGTTCTGGAAAAAGAAGAAGTTGGACTAGCCAATCTCTGGGGCCCTTTCCTTGGTTCTTTGACCGGCCCCTCCCGTTGATAACTAAGCAATCAAGCCAATGTCTGTCAGATTTGTTCATGTCTGTCATGAAACTCACTGAAATAGTTAAAACCTGAGTTAGCTTTTAATGACTGAACTGAGTAGGCTACTCAGTATCCAGATAGATCATTCCACAGCTGGTTGTTATGACAACCAGAAACAATGCTGCAAAAGCCAAGGACTCAGTGGAGAGAAATGGTCACAACCAGTGGCCCCTCTGCTATGGGAGCTTTCAAAGGGCCAAGTTGGCCCTGTGGATTTGTTCTCTCCAGCCCAGGGCCAACACTGGCCCCATTAGTCTTTCTATCTGATATGAGGTTTTGCACTTAGTCATTTTACAACAGCTTTGTATTTAATCTACAAAGCAACCCTGAAAAATCCCTTGGTGTAGCCAACCGTAGCCTGCTCTTTAAGCTAATTATTTTTCTTTGTTAATGAAAAAGTATCCATATGCCTGGTAAATTCTTGTCCGCATACATCTTTATTTTCATTAATTTTATGAAACATAGCTCAAGCAATAAGTCAATCTGTCTGGTTAAGAAGGGCATACAATGCCCTTTTAAGGTTTTACAATCGCAAAAGATTTCCCCTCTATAGTTCCTCTTGAAGAGGCATACTTTTTTTCCAGGTCAAAGAGAAATAACACAGCAATCCTTCCAGCCAGGCTCTCCTTCAACAGGCCACACTCCACCAAGCAGGAGGTTGGCCGTTACCACTTATGGTAAATCACTAGACAGTGGAGCCATCTTTGCCAGTCAGAAATATTTCCTCACCACACTGGTTCTGTTTGATTGGTCTTGGGTTCATGCAGTTCCTGGCACAGGGAGGGCCTTTTCCTCCTCTGCCAGGTTTCTTTCAGCCTTGCTACAGCCTAGTTTTAACTCTGGCTTAGAATCCAACCCACAAAACTACCTTTCCAATTGCTCCTTTTGGCCCAAAGAATGTCATCCAGTTTCCAGTGAAGGCCTCAGTCAAAGGCCTTGTTGTTCTGGGAGGTGGTACCCCAGTGGGATGGGCCATTGCCAGCCACGTCTCCCTCACCCACCCCAGCCCTGGGGACTACTGGGGGACTTTGAGTTCCCACAGCTCCATAAGCAGGCACTGAGGGTCTGGGATGCCTTTGGACAAGGTGGCAGGGCATAATTAAGGGGTTCTGAAACTCATATGACTTATAAAGACACTGGTCAAGCTGACTCTGAAAATAAAAGAAAAAAAAAAGGTTTTCAAGCAATAACAAATAATAATAATATGGATTAGGTCTCAAACTAACACAAACTAGTTTAGGATTTGAGGCCACTTAGCAGGAAACCTCCCATTCATGTTCCCAGAACTCTATCCCTCCCTGTTGTCCACACACAATGTTCCCTTTCTCAGGAAGTAATTTCTGTTAAAAAACTTTTATTGCTCAGTTTATGGGGATTTCATACTCGGATTTACAATACTTCTCAGGCTGCATACATACAAGTCATGGGATCTTGATTTCTGAAGAGGGAGTAGCTACTGATATCTTAAAGAAGACATCAGCTTTGGCCAATGCCCCAACTTCTTTAGGGGAAGACTTTGTCCCTAGAACTGAGAAAGGGATAATGCTGGAAATGCCATGTGGTCAGTGGTGGTTGAACCTCATATGAACCACACATCACCTGACCCCCCCTCTCTCCATCCTTGCCCCTCTCATTGTTGCTCCCACTTATTTGATAATCGGATGGGAGACATCAGACCAAAATATTTATTAAGCACACTCTGAATGCAGAACAAAGTCCAAGGCAAAAAGAATGGGGAGAAGGGAATCAAAACTTATAGTTCAGGCCTTAACAGTCTTTCAGTAGGACTCTCACTTCAGCCTGATACATGGTCTTCATGCTGCTAGCTTCTCCTCCAGACTCTAATCCAGGGGTTCTCAAACTTTAGGGGCACCAGATTTACCTGGGGGGGATGATTATTAAAGCACAGGTTTCTGGGCCTCACTCTCAGATTGTATGATACAGCAGGTCTGAGGCGGAAGCAAGAATTTGCAGTATCAAAAGTTTCCAGATGATTCTTATATTCATGAACCAGGGACCACACTTTGAGAACCACTGCTCTTATCCATTCTTCTCCCTGTTTCCAGAATGATCCTCTAGCATAGGAGTCTGATCAAGCACTCACCACCCAGTCACCATGGAATAAAGTCTCAACTCAACATGACATTTAGGGCCTCCCCACCGGGGTCCCAGCTGATGTGTGCAGTCACAACCTCACACATCCCATGTTTTAGCTTTTATCTTGGGTTCCCTCAGAAGCAAACCCAGAGACAAGGATTTGAAGGGTAATGCCAGGAAGCAATAGCGTAGGAGGCAGTAAGTAAGACAGGGAAAAAAAGGAAACCAATACAGAGTTAGTTAAAGAGAAGATTACTGCTGTGGGCAACTGGGGTCCAATCTCACTGGGGGCCTCTGGAGGACTGCATAGAGAACACCTCAGAGCTATCCTGCCCAAGAGCTGAAGTACCTGGGGAATTATCCACCAATTTCTGTCGGTCTTTCGTTGAGGGCTACCTCTAGACCCATCAACTGCCTGTCACTTCCGGCGCGCCCCTAGGCAAATCTAGGTCACTGTGGAGGCCAGAGAAAGCACTCAGGCAGAGCCCTAGGTACTTGAAGTAGGAAGCCATCAGGTCAGAGTACATGCAAATGGTGACTGCTGAGTGTTCTTTGATGAGCCACCATCAGCTTCTACTCTACAAGTCCTCTTCATGCCCAGTTCTTTCACACATCTCTTCTCCTGTGCAGAAGGGCCCAAGCCTGCCTTCTCCTGCTCTGGCTCTCTGGAAGACAGAGTTTGGGATGGGGCTGAGATGACCCTTCAGGGCTTAGGTTGGCAGTAGGCTGGGTGATCATCAGCCCAGTAGCACACAAGTCTGTATGAGCAGACAAAGTTAAGGAGCCCAGGGGCAGGTGGTGAGTAGAAACAGCAACACCAAGAGGGCCATGAGCACTAAGGAAAGACGCTGCAGGGTGGGGTGGTGGCATGGGGTGCTGACAAAGCAGCTGAGGGGGTGTCCGCAGGCAGTATTTTGAAGTCATCCTTTGGGACAAATTTTGAGCCTTTTGGCCTTTAGGCCTGTGGTGGCCACCTGCCCTGCAGTGATTATGAAACACAATCGAATGCAAGACGAAATAGTGGAATTACATCATCCTGTTGCCCAAATGGTAAGTCTTAGAGCACAGGCTGGTAAAGAAGGGTTTGCACAGCACTCGTGGGTGTGGTTACTGTGACCATACCCTGGCACTTAGGTGACATGCTGCCCCTTCCAAGTGCTGTTAGAACCCCCTCCTTCTCAGTCAGTCTTTGCCTCAGGCACTGAGCCTCAGATATTGTTAATTTCTTGAGTACCCAACAAGGTGAGAATATTCTCTCCCTTGATTTTCAGACTTCTTGTTCGGCCATTGGGGTTATGGGAGTGCAGAGTTATGGATGGCTTAAAGTGATTCCGGGCAACAAGGATCTGTAACACTGGTGTGTGTGGGTGGGCAAGAAAGACAAGAATAATAAACAATCAAAAATTCCCATTTAATGTTATATAGTAACTTAATATTCACTATATAAAAATAAAATGTCTTCTGTAAAAAAAAAAAAAAATAGAAATTTTTTCCTAAGGAAATCTTCTGACCGAAACAGTCTTAAGCTCATGAAATGTTATTGAGTGGCTGGTTCATATCCTTTTTTTTTTTAACCCCTTTATCCTTTTTAAGCACAGTTGAAGTGATATATGCATGAACTTTGCAAGGCATAAGAAAACATAATTTACTTGACATGATTTGGGGAGGGAAAAACTGAAATATATTAAACATCACTCAACCACGTTATTTAGAGAGAATAAAGTCAGAGACACTAATTGCCCATGATGGCTATTTATACAATGCACCACTGGAGTGAAGGGATCCTGGCTGCTCTTGAAATAGGCAGTTTAAATTTGATCCAGAAGGCAACCAGTGGAGCCAGTAAAGACACATAATCTGGGAGGTGACATGTTTTCTCTGTTAAAGTACAGCTATTGAGACGGTAAAGAAACAAGAACAGGCCCTAGTCTAGTCTCAAGTGAGACTGCAGCGTGGAAAAACTTTGCCCCCTCTCCTACCTCATTCTCCTGCTTGATGTCCTTCCTTCAGATGTCCTGAAGATGACCCCTAAGTGTCCCAAACTCAACTGGGCAATGACTTCTGCTTTAGAATGATCCTTTCTTTCCTCCACATCCACCAAAATGTACCTGTTCTATGTCTTAATCTTCAAAAGTTTGCTATGTGATTAATTAGCTGTCATCTATAACCTAATACACAAATTCCCATAGAGACTCAAGGACAAATGGTGGCACAGGGAGAATCCATCAATTTCCCATGTCAATTTGGGGATCACACAGAGAGGTCTTCTTTTTCTTAATGCGTCCTGTTAGTGTGAACAATAAAATTCAAATGAATAAATGCACCCGAATAAAAACACCTCAGGGTTTTAAGAATTCTAGTACTTCCCAAAGAAGTTGTGATGGGGATGCATAGGTTCAGTTGCCAAATCATTTTGGTCATGGTGTTGACATTTGAGGATCCCTATTAGAGAAAGGAGAAAGGTCTACATTCACATTCTTCCAAATACATAGGCTTGCTTGAATTTCCTAAAAATAAAAAGGTCTAAGGAAGTTACCTTAGAATTTTCAGTTCTAATAAGCTAGAAATAGATTTTTACCTTTCCCTGGTGAAATGTAAGTTCTAGTTTCCAATTTCTCAAATCATTCCTTTAGGCACTGTACTACCTGGAATGGCACTGGTCTCTCTAAGTCCTGACATATCTTCGTTTTTACGCACTGCCAGGCAATATGAATGCCATCAGAGTAACAGACAGCCAGAACAGCCACACAAAAGACACTAACCAATTTGTGCCAGTGGTATAAAGGCTCACCCCCAGGTTCTCCACAAAGGGCATGTGCCCACTGCCAGGTGCCCTTCACACCCAAAACACTATTCCTGGGGCTTCCCTGGTGGCGCAGTGGTTGAGAGTCCGCCTGCCGATGCAGGGGACACGGGTTCGTGCCCCGGTCCGGGAAGATCCCACATGCCGCGGAGCGGCTGGGCCCGTGAGCCATGGCCGCTGAGCCTGCGTGTCCGGAGCCTGTGCTCCGCAACGGGAGGGGCCCCGACAGTGAGAGGTCCGCCTACCACAAAACAAACAAACAAAAAACCCCACTATTCCTTTGCTCCCAAAGATGTTGCAGTTAACACCATCAATTAAGATTACTTTGGGGAAGGGAATGGAAACTAAGTTAAACTAGTAGTACCTGCAATATACCAGGCAATGTATTAAGGTGCTTTCATAGACCTTTACTTCCTTTACTTGCCCCAAACACTTGTAAAATCGGCATTATAATTCTCTACTCAAAGAGAAACCTGAAAAAGAAAAAGTTACTTGCCACCTAAATTAAGTAGCAGAACAAAAACTGGCTCCAAGACCCATGCTATTTCCTCCAAATTAGTGGTTCTCAAATGTGTCATTCCCCAGACCAGCAGCATCAGCATCACCTGAGAACTTGTTAGAAATACACATTCTCGGGCCTTGCTCTAGATCCACTGGATGAGAAACTCAGACAATTTGAGAAGCTCAGGAATTTGTGTCTTAACAAGCCCTCCAGTGAGGCTGATACTCCTCAAAATTGGAGAACCCCTGTCCTAGAGCACAAATCCACATGACGATACCCAGAAATGAGCTGATCACAGTGTGGCCCCTCACCAGGGGCATTTAATCGTTACAAGCCCAGATACAAGCTCACTCCTCTGTAACCTCCCTGTTCTCAGAAGATCTCTTAGTCTTAACAGCCATCGTTGTCCATATCATCTTTTTTCCATTTATCACTTATGTCTCACAACAACTCTTCCACTGGGGCCTGAAACTCTTAGATCTTTACAGCGATTTAATTTTTCACATCTGTCTTCCACTTAACAGTGCCTGACAACAGTGGCTTGCATAAAGCTACAAGCTCTATAAATATTGGTTTCCATGATGAATGGACATATCAGAAGAGCTAACAATCACTTTGTATGCCTCAAAAATATTGGAATATTCTTCAGTCTGGAGAGAACCTATTAAATGAAATGCTGACAAATGAGAATGTGTTCTCCTCAAGGTCAGTGCTTCTTCAAGTCCGATGTGACCACAAACCACTTGAGGATCTTGTTAAGATGCAGATTTCATTCAGAAGTCTAACTTCCTACAAGCTTCCAAGTGATGTCCATGCTGCTGGTCCACAGACCACACTTTGAGTCGTGTGGATAGGGTGTCCATGATCTCAAAGGGTCTGAAAACTGGGACACAGGAAGAATAGTTGCGGTGGAGTCCTCTATGGTCGGGTTTGGATATTTGGAGGTGAAGGGTAGTACACTGACTCTTAGCTGGCCCCAGGGCAGTGAGGGGACGTTATATTACATTTAGAAGATTTTGATTTCAGCTCAATAGAGAGGGACTCCCAAACCATCAGAATTGTTTATGCAGTTAAGTGGGTTGCCTGAAATGATCTGTGCCCTCCCCACCTTCCCCAGCCCGGGAAGTGTTCCGTGGCAGATGAGGGATCAATGGGCAGGGGTACCACAGAAGGGAATCCTGAATGGGACAAGTTGGACAAGATGGCCCCAGGGCCGATCCAGCAAGGTTTAGGTACAGTCTTTCCTTCTCCAACTGAGAGCAGAAACCACGTCTCTTCTTATTAATAATGTTGTCAGTGTTCCTAATATAGGTCAAACACATAGTCTGAAGAAAATATGAATTTATAAAAGTGCAAAGGAAAAATCAGTTAAGTCCTATTACCCAGAAATAACTACTACGAACATTATAGACTATTTCCTTCAAACTCTTTTCTAAGCATATATTTTTAAACGGTTGAGATTTTCTTGATATAAAATTTTGAACTCTGATTTTTTTCCCTTAGTATTTATATCTTAAGTAATTCCTCATGTCATTAAAAAATGTTTCATAATGCTTCTTAATCACTGCATCATATTGTTTTCTTGTACGTACTGAAATGGATTTAACCAACCCCTAATCACAAGCCATTCCTGCTACTGCCATATCCTCACTACTTTATATAATGTTACAAAGATTAACTTAGTGCATAAATCTTGGTCTGCGTCTCTGATTATTTCCTTAGGTTGTCTTACTAGAGTATGGATATTTTAAGGCTCTAAATAGATATTCTCCAATTGCTTTTTAGAAAACTTGTACCACCAGAAATGAGAGAAAGTATGGATTCCCCATTTTCCTCAGCAATAGGGAAATTACCACTTTTTAAAAATTTATGACATTGATTTCATAGAAACAGACTCATTATAGTATTCCAGTTATATTTCTCTGACTCCATTTAAGGTTAAATACAATTTTAGGTTTGTCAGCTGTTTTTATTTCTGTTTTGTGACTGAATTCTTGGCTTATTTTCCATTAGTCCTAGAATATTCCTTATCAAATGTGTATATTTATTTTTACATATTGGAGATAAATCTGATAAGCCATCATTTGTTGTATCTGCTTAAACTATTTATTGTCTAATGTTATGTTTTCAATGTTCCAAAAGTTTTAATTTCATTATCAAATCTATTAATCTTTTTCTGCTCCCTTCAATGTCTTTTATACTTGGAAAGTCTTCTCCAAGTACAAAGGATATACTTAGTCAATAAATGTTCAATTTTTATGGTTTGAATTTTGACAGTGAACTTTAATCCACGTATAATTAATGTTCAGGTGGGCTATATAGGTTTCTTTTCCAAAGAGCTGTTCTTCTAACGAATGTATTGAATAATGTGTATCTTCTCCCACTGAATTTTTCTACATTGAAAACTTTTGTTTGCTAAAGGTACAAAAACACTTTGTTCTGTTAGTTTATTAATATTTCTAGCGAGAGCATATGACTGAGCATGCATCATTTTTTTAAAATCTTGATTTAAAATTTGCAATCTCAAAGTCTCAAACCAAGTTTATTTCTCAAATTTTCACTTTGAAAAATTTCAAAACTACAGAAAAATTAAAAGAATAATACAATGAATACCCATATACTCTCCACCTATATTCACCAATTGTTTATAGTTCCTTTAACTTTTTATACGTTCTCCCTCCCCTCCCTTCCCCTTCCCCCTCTCTGTTTTGTTTTGTTTTCCTGAACCGCTTGATAGATGCAATCATTTTGACACTTGAACTTCACCCCAAAATCTTCACCATGTATCTCCTAAAAACAAGAGCATCTTCTTACATAAACAAAATACTTGGGAAACAACATTCATACAGTAGTACTATTAACTAATAAATTGTCCATACTCAAATTTCCCCAATTGTCCCAATTATATTCTTTATAGTTTTCCTTTTCCTAATACAGAATTCAATCAAGGATTACACATTGTTATTTAGTTCTTGTGGCCCTTTAGTCTCCTTCTTTTGTCTCTCATGATACTGACAGTTTTTCAGTATTTCAGGCCGGTTGTCTTATAGACTGTCTCATAATCTGGCTAGCCTGAGAGTTTATTCAAGAGTAGATCCTAGTTAAATACTTTTGTTAGAAAAACTTCATAGGTAGTGTTGTGTCTTCTCAGAGCATCACATCAGGAGACTCCTATTGATTTTTTTTTAAATCAGCTTAATTGACATATAATGTACATGCACTAAAATTAGCCAATTTTAAGTGTAAAATTGAATGGATATTGACAAATTTATAGTCATGTAACCACCACTTCAGTCATGATTTAGAACACCTGCAACATCCCAAAAGGCTCCCATGTGGCCCTTTGCAATCAGTCTCCTGCCCACAATCTTGGCATCCACTGACCTGCTTTCTGTCACTATAGTTTTGACTTTTCTAGAATGTCATACGAATATATCACACAGACTTCTCTTGTCTGTCTTCTTTCGCTTAACATAATACTTTTGGATTCATCCATGTTGTTGTATGTATCAATACATCATAGTTTGTTTATTCATTCACCAGTTGATTGACATTTGGAGTCTCTTCTTTTTCCTTTCTTTTTTTTTGGCTGCACCCATGGCTTGCGGGATCTGAGTTCCCTGACCAGGGATCGAACCTGTGCCTCCTGCAGTGGAAGCGTGGGGTCTTAACCACTGGACCACTAGGGAAGTCCCTGACGTCTTTTCAATTTGGGGATATTATTAACAAAGCTGCTATGAACACTTGAATACAAGTCTTTGGACACATGTTTTCATTTCTCTGGGGTATATACCTAGGCATGGGATCAATGGGTCATATGGTAGGTATGCTTAACTTTATAAGAGACTCCCAAGCTATTTTGCAAAGTGAGTGGACCATTTTGCATTCCCACCAATTGCTCTGCACCCTAGCCAGCACTTGGTATTATTAATATTTTTTTTAAATGCTAGCCATTCTAATGGGTGTGTAATGGTGGCACATTGTGGCTTTGATTTGCATTCCCTTAACAGCAAATAATGTTGAACTCCTTTTTGTGTGTTTCTTCGCCATTTGAATACCTTCACTGGTGAAGTGTCTCTTCAAATCTTTCGCCCATTTTTTAAATTGGGTTGTTTGTTTTCCTAATCTTGAGTTTTGAAAGTTCTTTATATATTCTGGATACAAGTCTTTTGTTGGATATGCTATTTACAAATATTTTTTCTCCCAGTCTGTGGCTTCCCTTTTAATTTTCTTACTATATCTTTTGAAGAACAGAAGTTTTACAGTTTGATCAAGTTCAATTAGTCAATTTATATGCTATAAATATCCATATATAGGTTTTTGTATGAACATATGTTTGCATTTCTCTGGATTAAATGCCCAGGAGTGAAGTTGCTGGGTCATATGAAAGGTACATGTTTAGTTTTTTTTTTTTAAACATCTTTATTAGAGTATAATTGCTTTACAATGGTGTGTTAGTTTCTGCTTTATAACAAAGTGAATCAGTTATACATATACATATGTCCCCATATCTCTTCCCTCTTGCATCTCCCTCCCTCCCATCCTCTCTATCCCACCCCTCTAGGTGGTCACAAAGCACCGAGCTGATCTCTCTGTGCTATGTGGCTGCTTCCCACTAGCTATCTATTTTACGTTTGGTAGTGTATATATGTCCGTGCCACTCTCTCATTTTGTCCCAGCTTACCCTTCCCCCTCCCCGTATCCTCAAGTCCATTCTCTAGTAGGTCTGCATCTTTATTCCCGTCTTGCCCCTAGGTTCTTCTGACCATTTTCTTTTTTTTTTAGATTCCATATATATGTGTTAGCATACAGTATTTGTTTTCCTCTTTCTGACTTACTTCACTCTGTATGACAGACTCTAGGTCCATCCACCTCACTACAAATAACTCAGTTTTGTTTCTTTTTATGGCTGAGTAATATTCCATTGTATATATGTGCCACATCTTCTTTATCCATTCATCTGTTGATGGACACTTAGGTTGCTTCCATGTCCTGGCTATTGTAAATAGAGCTGCAATGAACATTTTGGTACATGACTCTTTTTGAATTATGGTTTTCTCAGGGTATACACCCAGTAGTGGGATTGCTGGGTTGTATGGTAGTTCTGTTTTTAGTTTGTTAAGGAACCTCCATACTGTTCTCCATAGTGGCTGTATCAATTTACATTCCCATCAACACATGTTTAGTTTTTAAGAAAGTGCCAAGTTGTTTTATAGAGTGGCTATACCATTTTACATCCCCACCAGCAAAGTGCAAGGGATTCAGCTTCTCCACGTCCAGTCAGTATTTGTTGTTGTCACTATTTTTTTTTAGGCACTCTGAGAGATGTGTACTAATATTGCATTGTGACTGTTTGCCTTTCCTTAATGGATAAATGATATTGAGTGTCTTTTTATGTGCTTATTTTTCATTTTTTGGTGAAATTTCTGTTCACGTCTTTTGTTCCTTTTGTAATTGATTGTTTACTATTGAGCTTTGAGATTTCTTTACATGTATCTTTTGTTGGATATATGGTTTGCAAAGATTTTCTCTTGGTCTGTAGCTTGTCTTCTCATCTTCTTATCAGGGCCTTTTGCAAATATTTAAATTTGATGAAGTCCAATTTATCTTTCTTTTTCTTTTATGTATCATGCTTTTGATATCAAGTCTAAGAACTCTTCACTTGCCCCTTGTCCTGAATGTTTTCTCCTGGGTTTTATTTTTCTGAGAGTCTTATGGCTTACCATATTACATGTAAGTCCATGATCCATCTTGAAGTGATAGTATAAAGTGTGAAGTTTAAGTTCTTTTTTTTTTTGACTTATGGATGTTCAATTACTTCAGTATCATTTGTTGAAATGCTACCTTTCCTCCACTGACTTAGTGTTGCTCATTTGTCAAAGATCAGTTTGTACCATTTGTGTGGGTCTATTTCTGGGTTCTCTCTTCCCTTCCATTGATTTATGTGTCTATCATTCCACCAATGACAAACAATCTAGATGATTGTAGATATATAATAAATCTTTAAATCAGACAGACTGATTCTTCCTACTTTGTTCTTCTTTTTCAAGATTGCTACAACTATGCTAGTTCCTTACTTTTCCATATAAATTTTAGAATAATGTTGTCTATATCTCCAAAAGTTCTTACTGAAATTTTGATAGAAATTGCATTAAATCTGTATACCAATTTGGGAGAATTCACACCTTTAGTATATTGAGTTTTCCAGACCATGCTCAATTGATATATTTTTATTGAGGTGAAATTCACATAACATTAACTATTTTAAAGTGTAACTTTTAGGAGCAATTAGTACATTCACAATTTTGTATAACCATCACCTCCACCTAGTTCCAAAACATTTTCATTGGCCCAAAATAAAACTCTCTATCCATTAAGCAATTGCTCCCCATTCCTCTCTCCTTCCAGTCCACTCTGCTTTGTCTCTATAGATTTAGCTATTCTGGACATTTCATGTAAATGAAATCATACAATATGTGAATCTTTTCTGTCTGCCTTCTTTCACACAGCATAATGTTTTTGACGTTCATCCATTGTGTAGCATATATCAGTACCTCATTCCTTTTAACAGCTGTATAACATTCCACTGCATGTTAATACCACAATTTGTTTATCCATTTATCTGTTGATAAACATTTGAGTTGTTTCATTTTTAGTTATTGTGAATAATGCTGCTATGAACATTTGTGCATAAATATTTGTTTGAGTACCTGTTCTGCCTTCATTTTTGAAAGATATTTTTACTGCGCATAACATTCCACATTATCAGTTTACTATTTCAGTACTTTAAAGACGTTGCTCCATTATCTTCTTCCTTGCATTTTTCCTGATGAAAAATCTGCTGAAATCCTTATTTTTGTTCCTCTGTGCATAACATGTCATTTTTCTGTGGCTGGTTTTAAGATTTTCATTCTATATCTAGCTTTGAGATGTTTATGATATTCCTTGGTGTAGTTTTGTTCATATTTCTTGTGCTTGGGTTGAGATTCTTACATCCATATGTTACTTATTTTCATAAAATTTGGAAATTTTTAGGCCATTATTTCCCTGTCTTTCTTCTCCCTCTGTTATAATAATTGCATATTAGAGTGCTTTAAGTTGTCCTGCAGCTCCCCAATGTCCTGTTCACTTTTTTCCAATTTTTTACTCTTTGTGTTTCATTTCAGATAATTTCTATTAGTATGTCTTCAAGTTCATTCATCTTTTTCTTCTGAAAAGTCTAATCTGCCATTAATCCCATTCATTATATTTTTCATCTCACCTCATACATTGTAGTTTTTATCAACAGAAGTTTGAGTTGTATCTTTTTAAATCTTCCATGTCTCTCCTTAACTTTTTGACTATATGGAAAACGGGTTTTTTTTTTTTTTTTTTTTTTGCGGTACGCGGGCCTCTCACTGTTGTGGCCTCTCCCGTTGCGGGACGCACAGGCTCAGCGGCCATGGCTCACGGGCCTAGTCGCTCCGCGGCATGTGGGATCTTCCCGGACCGGGGCACGAACCCATGTCCCCTGCATCGGCAGGCGGACTCTCAACCACTGTGCCACCAGGGAAGCCCTGGAAAACGGTTTTAATAGCTGTTTGATTGTCCATTTCTGCTAATTGTAACATCTGTGTCAGTCTGGGTCCGTTTCTATTGATTTCTTTTTTTTTCCTCATTGTAAGTTGAAGTTTCCTTTTCTTTGCATGCCTGGTAATTTTTTATTGGAGGCAAGACCTTGTGAGTTTTACCTTTTTGGTTGCTGAATATTTATGTATTTCTATCAATATGCTTAAGCTTTTTTTTGGTGAGACATATCTAAATTATTTGGAAACAGTTTGATCCTTTTAGGTATTGCTTTTTAAATGTGTCAAGTGGGATAAGAACCATGTTTAATCTAACGTTCATTATTCCTTATTATCGGGGCAAGAACTTTCTGAGTACAATTCTCCATGAGAGACTTTACAGTCAGGTTGTTGAGAGTAGGCACTATTATCAGCTTTGTGCAGACACTAAGTACCATTCTCTCTAATCCTTTCAGGTGGTTCCCCAGTCTTGGGTAGTTTCCTCACACACATGCACTGCTCAGTACTCCACTGAATACTCAAGGAGCCTTCTGAAGATCTCTGAAGCTCTATCTCTGTGCAGTTCTCTTCTCTCAAGTAATATGTCCTTTTGAACTCTAGCAACCTTGGTATTCCTAGACTCTCAGTCCCATCTCTTCTAGTCAGAGAGGCCACCATATTCTATTTTGTTTCCCTCTTCTTGTGCCATAGGCCAGAAACTTTCTCAAGGCAGTAATCTGCGGCAATAGTGGGGTTCGCCACATATGTTTCCTGTCTCTCATGGATTACTCTCCTTCTCTACCTGAAATCCAGTGTCTTAAAAAGCATTGTTTGATATATTTTGCCTGTTTTTCCAGTTCTTTCAGGGAGAAAGGTAAATCTGGACCCTGTTACTACGTCTTGGCCAGAAGCAGAACTCTAACAGTAATAATTTTTAAAATTATTACTCCAACATAAAAGTGAGATCTCGAAGAGATATCTGTATTCCCACATTCACTGCAGCATTATTCACAATAGCCAATATATGGAAACAACCTAAGTTTCTATCAATGGATGAATGGGTAAAGATATACATATATACAATGGAATATTATTCAGCTATGAGAAAGAAGGAAACCCTGTCATTTTGTAAAAATATGGATGAACCTTGAGGGCATTATGCTAAATGTAATAAGTCAGACAGAGAAAGCAAATACTGTATGATCTCATTTATGTAGAATCTAGAAAGGCTGAACTCAGAAGAACAGAGAGTAGAGTAATGGTTACCAAGGGCTTGGGGTGGAGGAAATGGGAAGATGTTGGTCAAAGGGTACAAACTTCTAGTTATAAGATGAATAAGTTCTGGGGAATCTAGTGTACAGCATGGTGATTATAGTCAAAAATGTTGTATTGTATACTTGAAATTTGCTGAGAGTAGATCTTAAATGTTTTCACCACAAAAAAGAAATGGTAATTACGTGACATGATGGAGGTGTTAGCTAACACTGCAGTGGTAATCATTTTGCAATATATAAATGTATCAAATTAACATGTTGTACACATTAAACTATGCAAAGAAGAGCAAAATCGGACAATGAAAACTACTGATTTCAAGACTTATTATAAAGTTACAGTAATCAAGACAGTGTGGTATTGGTGTAAAGACAAACACACAAATCAATGGAACAGAAGGTCCAGACCTACACATAGATCTACACATATATCAACAACTGACTTTCAGCAAAGGTACAAAGGCAATTCAGTGGAGAAGCAATGATCTTTTCAACAAATGGTACTGTAATAATTGGATACCCATTTGAAAAAAATGAAGTTGGAGCCATACCTCACATCATAACAAAAATTAACTAGAAATGGATTACAAAACTAAGTGAAAAGCCTAACACTATAAAACTTCTAGAAGAAAACATAAAAGAAAACCCTTGTGACCTTGGTTTAGTAAAGATTTATTAGATATAACACCAACAGCACAATCCATTAAAAAATGAATTGATAAAATAGACTCAATCAGAATTTAAAACTTTTGCTCTCCAAAAGGCCCTGTCAAGAGAATGAAAAGACTACCAGAGTTTGGGAGAAAATATTTAGAAATAACAGATCTGATAAAGGGCTTATATCTAGAACATACAAGGTACTCTCAAAACTCAATAATTAGAAAATAGGCAACCATAATAAGATACTACTGTTAGGGGAACCACTGACTGAAACCGCCCGCCCTGGCCAGGCACCATAGTTAACCACTTGCATGAGTTATCTTACAGCAGGAGGTCCTGGTAGGGAATGCGGAACTAACAAGCTACCACCAACTGGAAGAATTCAGGAAAGGTCAAAAGGGGAGAGGAGACGCCAGTCCGTCTGTCCTACCGTCCTCCCAGAATCCTTCTCGCTGGAATCCATCTCGGCTGAGCCATGCACGCGCCACCAGGAAGGACCCTGAGTCAGAATGAGTGGCCAGAGACAACCCGAAAACTAACCCCATTACCATAAAACCCCAGACTGTGAGCCACGTGACAGAGCAGTTCTCCTGGGTTCCCTTACCCTCCTGCTCTTGGCCCGGCGCCCCTTCCCAATAAAGTCTCTTGCTTTGCCAGCACGTAAGTCTCCTTGGACAACTCATTTCCGAGTGTTAGACAAGAACCCACTCTTCGGCCCTGGAAGGGGTCCCCCTTCCTGCAACACTACCACACATCTATTAGAATGGTTAAAATTAAAAGGGTTGGTCATACCAAGTAATTGCAAAAACCTGGAGGAACTAGGACTTCATACAGTGCTGGAAGGGAAAATAAAATGATTCAATCACTTTGGAAAATAGTTTGTCAGTTACTGAAAAAGTTAAATAAACATTGTTAAAAAGGAGACAGCAGGCCCAAAATGATGTGCTAAACCCCATGTCATCAAACCAAGACTTAATACCTAGCCTAATTGCAACCTCAACACCCCCACCCCGCCCAGGAATGTAACATTTAACCGGTCAACCTGGAATTACCTAGTCAGCACTGGTGAGGTAATCTCCCCTGCCCCGTCCCCCAAATAGGCTTCTTCCATTCCCCTTAGGAGGGTGACTGTCCCTGAAACAATGCATCCTTTGCTCATAATTTTCTTTTTCTGCCCCCTTTTCACCTTCAAAAAGTTTACCTTTTCTACAGCTCAGCAGAGCTCCTTTCTATTTTCTAGATGAGATGCTGCCCCATTCATGAGTCATTTAATAAAGCCAATTTGATCTTTAAATTTACTCATTTTGTTGAATTTTTGTTACTTAACAATATATATCAACCATTGGATCCAGCCATTCTACTGCTAGGTATTTACCTAAGAGAAATGAAAGCATATATCCACATATAAACCTGTACACAAATGTTCACAGCAGCTTTATTTGTAATAGGTAATAACTGGAAATAACCCAAATTTCCATCAATGCGTGAATGAATTAAACTGTGGTATATCCATACAATGGAATACTACTGAGCAATAAAATGAAATGAAATACTGGTATATGCAAAAACATGGATGAATCTCAAAATAATTATGCTGAGTGAAAGAGAGCAGACCAAAAAAAAAAAAAAAGTATCTACTGTATAATTCCATTTATATAAAATTCTAGAGAATGCTAACTTTTCTATAGTGACAGAAAGCAGCTAAGTGGCATGGGGGATGTTGAAGACTAGCAGAATATGCCACCCCCAAATACTCCTCTTTGGCATAAGGATTATTCTGAGCTGCCCATTTTGAGGAATAATCACAGCAGACACAGGAGAAGCTCTGAAAACAGAAGCTATCCTTTCATAAGGGACGTTTATATCTATAATGGAAATCTCCATTTGTAAGAATGTCATCCTCTCTGTACCAGGAAGTCAGGATGGCGCAAAATCACAAGAAGCTCCTATTAATGAAGAAGGCGCTGACTTCTACCTGCAAAACAAATCTTACCCTTGCTTACCTTGCGTTTCCTGGTCATCTTCCCTTCCTCCACAACACACACCTTTCTTCTGTCTTCAGCTGAAGATGGCATTCAAGGTGGTGGCTTAGGTCACGTTGGAGAGTTACTGCTTTTTTCTGGATATCTCCCATGTATACCTTCTGGGTTTTTTCTCTTGTTAATCCGTCTTTTATTACAGGGGGTCTCATCCAAGAACTCAGAACGGTAGAGGGAAAATTATTTTTCCTTCCCTACAATGGGGCTGTGTAGAAGGGAGGGATTTCAAAGGAGCATGAGGAAATTTGGGGGGAATAGGTTCATTATATCTTGATTGGGATGACATTTCACGGGTACATAGATGTGTTAGTTTATCAGATTGTACACTTTAATATGTGCAGTTCATTGTATGACACAAAAAAGCTCTTTTTTAAAAAAATTAGTAAGTAATACACAAGGCACTGTGATTCTCAGACAACAGGCTCCCCCTAGCCAATCTTACCTAAGCTCACAATTACCATCAAACGTGCATCTCCAGCGCTGGTCATTCTGCTGAGATTTAGACCTGTTCATCTAGTTGCCTTATCAACATCTCCACTTCTCTGTCCCACAGGCACCCTAATTTTAATTTCGCATGCCCAAGGCAGAATTCTTGATTCCCCCTCAAACCTGATTTTTTCCTGGTATAACCCAGTACAATGAATGGCAACTCCACCTGCCCAGCTGCCAAAATGACCCAATCCTAATTTTGACTTCTTCTTCTCTCTTATCTTCAACATCCTGAACATGTCCTGAATCTATCCACTTCTCAGCAACCTCACAACCTCACTGACGTTACATTAATCCAAACCAGCCATCACTTCTCTGGCAACAGCCTCCTAGTGAGCCTTCTCACTGCCAAACTCACTCTTGTAGTTCACACACACAAAGCAGCCAGAGATTTTTAAATGCAGACGTGATCTTTTCATTCTCCAGATTAAAATCCTTCAGTAACTTCTCATGCCCTTAGGATGAAGTTCGAACGCTTTAACATGTGACGTGACACGCACAAGGTGGTCCCTATTCTCATCTGGCTCCCCTCTGCAGTTGTCATCTCTTGGCCCTCCCCTTCTCTCTCTCCACTCTCTGGTCATAGTTCAGACTAGCGCTATCTGCCGCAGCCTGAAATGGCTTGTCAGCTCCGGTTCTGTATGCAGGGAGTGGCTTCACAACGAGAAGGAAGAACGGTGGTAGCAAGGGAGAAAAACCAGGCAAAAGTAATTTTATCAAGTTCCTTTTTCAGTCAGCTTTTCTTGTACAGGCAAAGTATGAAAAAGTAAAAACAAAGATGACTTTGGTGGAACTATTTCTAAAGGAGAATGTATTTTGTGTTTTTCACCAAGCCATCAGCCCCTCTGGATTTTAATATTATAGTGGGGTCATAACAAGCATTTCCTCTATTGTTGGCTTTATACAGAAGCAAAGCAGTTGCTCAGGAAGCTGGGAGACTGATGAATAGTTGGTTTGATGTGTTTGAACCATTCACCACTTTGAGTTAAATGTGCATATTCTGTTCAAAATAGACAATGGGGAGGGGCGGTCCCCTTTTCCCTCTATAACTTGCATAACATCAGGCCTCACTGCTTAAACTAATGAGTATTTAGAAGTAAAGGCTCCTACTGATTCTAGCCAGTCATTAATTCTCTGCTTGCAGAGCCACTGTGGAGTTTTTCATCAGTCACATTTTTCAGCCGTTTCCAGTTGCTTCTGAGCAGCAGTGCTGACCCTTGGCTTCCTGTGCCATGCACCAGACACATAATGGGCTCGGCAGTCCCCTTGGAAGGAATTTTACTGGCGGCCAGGAACAAATGCAAAGAAGATGCACATTCTAGTGTTAGAACTCTTAGTTTGGGGGAACTTAATTGAACACGAAGTGAAAATGTTTATTTAAACCAATATATAACCTGGTAGAAGAAGGCTAGTGGGCGTGAATTCCAATTTCTTTTAAACTAATTGCACAGTCAGCGTTACCTTTTGTAATAATGATGTCTGCTCCATTATCACTCCAGGTTTATTTGTTAAATAGCTTCACTGAACTTGCCTCAGTAGGTTTTCCATTTTTACACATCACATTCTCTTGGGAACTGAAAAGCACTGTGCTTCTGAAGACGCTCAGTCAACTTGAAGAGACTCATTTTTGAGAAAGTCTTAACCTGCTTTCCACTGGAAGCAATTCAAACTTTGCCCAAACAAGTATTAGGGCAGAGACTCACTACTTGAGTATATGTTTAATATCATCATTTGGAAGCTGTTTTTCTGAAGGACCATTTACAGACCAATTCTAAAGGGTATTCAAAAATTCAGGAATCTATATTCTTAACTAAAAGGAATATACATATAATTGGGAACATGACTATTCATTATTCAGTGGATTCTGAACTATGAAGCAACATAAATATTTTGTGGAAAACCCTACTGTTTCATTAAGCTACTAGTGAAGACTCCAACTGCCAACTTATAGCAAAATCAGAATGTATGGAAGAAGGGGTCGGGGAAATGAGGAACAAGTGGAAAAGGCTATGATGATGAAGCAGTCCTCACTCAAAGTGAGATAAATAAATCCAAGTTGGAAAGGCAAGAGTTTTTGTTTTTTTTTTTAATTTGGAGAGATTTCATTTTGTTCAATAAGTCCCTACTATTTGAAAGAAGGAAGGGCAATTTAAATATCCTAAACTCATGACTGAGGTATCCGTAAAGCCTGGAAGCAATACAACCTCCGAAAAAAGCAACTTCAAACAAAGACCAAGAATGGTATGTTTGACATTAATTGGATCAGAGGCAATACATAGACTAAAGTAGGCCAAATGTCTAAACTACTGTAATACTTAAAAGTACAATGCTCTTTATCTCCTCTCTATTGTCTAAAATTTTAACTACTTAGTAAGCACTCAAGTCAACCAATAGATGCAGCAACTATGGAAAACAATATGGAGGTTCCTCAAGAAAACTAAAAATAGAGTTGCCATATGATCCAGCAATCCCACTCCTGGGCATATACCCGGACAAAACTATAATTCAAAAAGATACGTGCACCCCGCTATGTTCACAGCAGCACGATTCACAATAGCCAAGGCGTGGAAACAACCTAAATGTCCATCGACAGATGAACGGATAAAGGAGGTGTGATATACATACACAATGGAATACTACTCAACCAAAAAAAGAATGACATAACGCCATTAGCAGCAACATGGATGGACCTAGAGATTATCATACTAAATGAAGTCAGAAAGAGAAAGACAAATACCGTATGATATCACTTATATGTGGAAGCTAAAATATGACACAAATGAACTTACCTACGAAACAGAAAGAGAATCACAGACATAGAGAACAGACTTGTGGTTGCCAAGGGGGAGAGGTGGGGGGGGAGGAATGGACTGGGAGTTTGGAGTTAGCAGATGCAAAGCATTATATGCAGAATGGATCAACAACAAGGTCCTACTGCAGAGCACAGGGAGCTATATTCAATATCCTGTGGTAAACCATAATGGAAAAGAATATGAAAAAGAATATATATGTATAACTGAGTTACTTTGCTGTACAGCAGAAACTAACACAACACTGTAAATCAACTATACTTCAATAAAAATAAATAAATAAACTCAACCAATAGACATATCCACATTGCTCTTCAAACGGTTAGGTCCAAACGGTTCAGTTAGGTTAAAAAGGGGGAAAAAGGTAAATAAACACTGAACATGAGTAATCTGCTGACAACATCCATACTTTACAACAGTGACTCAGCAAACCATTTAATGTGAACTTCAACAGCTTTTAATCAGTTCCCTATGCAAAGACATGATTTGATTTGGGCTTTCAAATGACTTTATCAATCATTCCCACGGTTCCAGGAACACTGAAAAACAATGTTCTTAGTACAAAAGGTTTGCCTATATTAACCTTCAACTCACCCAGACATCCACAGGCAGCACCTGCTTTTCCATCAAAATGGGAAATATTAGCAGCTAAAAATACAAGTATATGCAAAGGTTGTGAAACTTCTTTAAAATTTATTACCCAGGAACAATGACAATAGTTGAGATTTCTCTTTTTTAGAGGAAAGAGAAGAGGCAGCTAAAAATCTAAGTGTACGCAAAGGTGGTGAAACGTTTAAAAGTTATTACTCTGGAATAATGGCAATAGTTGGGATTTCTCTTTTTCAGAGGGTAGAGGAGACACAGAAATTATGGCCATCTTCCCCACATCCCCCAAAGATTTGAGTCACAGGGTTTATTTGTGCTGAAAACCAGAGTTATCTACTGCTTGAAACCTAAGCAGACTGCATCAGCATTTCAGGACCACCTGGGACCAAGGAGGTGAGGGCTGGGAGATTTCCAGATGGATTGTAAGACAATTCATTGATATTTACATAACGAGAATAAATGTTTTTCCTAAGATAGCATTTCCCTTCAGTGTCTTGAGACCACCAGCAAAAGAGGGAGGTACAGAAATTCTATTACATTAATAGTCTTTGTTTTTATGGCTTTGGCATTTATTAACTAGTGGGAGCTGTTTATTGGGTCATAAACTTTACTAATGGGCATATTATCTCTAAATTATAAATCTCCTTCAGTATATGGCTTAGTTATAAAAAGAATAATTATTTAAAGTGTCTGTATGACTGCAATGTATCATGTTTATCGGCACGATTCCTATAATGGCCGTTTAATTGCTAATTGTGGGCTTGTACTGTGAATAACCAGGGCAGTGACACACATCTATGTAACAGAACAAGCAGTTGTCATCCTACAAACTCAGGAGCATATCACTGGCTTGCTTCCTTTCCTTTTCTCCTCCTACTTCTCAAATGAACTATATTACGAGCCTATACAAGGGCTAAATTATCTACATATTTAAAATCTTGAGGGAAAGACAACTGACTGAAGAGTTGAATAGGTAACTGACGAATGTGTCAGCCTGAAAAGTTCCAGGAAAGTGTCATCCTTCTTAAAGCTTGCTCTTTGGGGAATGGAAAATCTTAAAGTGACAAAATGCCTTGGCACTGTCAGTTGTCTTTGGAAAAAAAAAATCAAGAAGTCAAAATTAGACTTTATGAGTAAATGGTTCTAGTATATAAATTGAGTATTCTAGTTTATTGGAAAATCCTATGGGATCTATTTTAACAATGGCACATGTGGAATTATCCTAGGTTTATATATAGAAATGGTTTATTGATGAACTTCAAATTTAAAAAATGAAGGAGCCGTTGCTGTCAAGTGAATTGGTACATCTGAGTGCCAAGAAGCCAGCTCATTTCTAGGCAAAACGCTGCAAATGTGGAGTGAAAGAAGAAGAAGATAGAAGGGGCCCTTGAGATGTCATCAGTTCCTCTTCCTCCCCTCAGAGCAGTCCCTGAACGTCAATGTCGAGGACCCTTCTCCATAGGCCTCCGTCGTCTCTGAGAACACCAGACAATCGGATTTATGATACCTAGCACCCAGCACTGAAGAATGGGGTACACTGAGACAAACTTCTCACACTGAATTCCCAGAGGTCCGTGGTTATGACTTGTAATCGAACATACGCTACATGACAAAAGTTCTGCTGAGACTCATAATGTATAGTCCTAGAAGAAAACTAAAAATAGGACTAGAGAAAAGCAAAAGGGAAACATGCTGTAGTCTTAGAATATTAAAACCTCTGGGGTAGGCGGTTATGTATATGTGGAGAATGAACCAAAACAGACCTCTGAAGATCTTCAGCGTTCACATCCTTAAATATTTCAGACATAATACATTTTTGGTCATGCTATAATTATATACACATGCATATATTCCTAAGTTAACAAGCTAACTTCAGAGATTAAAAGAGCATTAAAAACATAAACACTGCATATGTTTTAATTTCTCTCCCCAGTTTTTCGTGTGTGTATGTGTTGTGAGGGAGGGTTTTTTCTTCTCATAGCTTTGCTAATTTCAGAAAATAAATACCTTCACTCTGCAGAGGTTTAAGGATTATTTTGAAAAGGTGAGTTGCTACAAAGTTTAATTATATAAGTAATAAGCGTGTGTCAAAAAGATTTCAAAAAATGTTTAATAGAATCACAACTTATTGCTCTGATATAATTTGATTTTATATTGTCATATATAGCTGTCAAAAGTCATTTTCTTTTTGTGTTGTAATGAACCAAATTATGTTGGATAGAAAATTGCCATAAGATACTTGGTATTAATAAATCATATGTATAATAAGAATGCTCAACGTTTCTTTAAATGGCATTTTTAATAGTGCTGGTACATCAGCAATATAATATGATGTTCTGAAAAACTGAAATGACAAAAGGAGATTAATTTTGGAATATGGATTTTAATTCAATATGAACACCTTGTTCTTTTTGTTTTTAATGGAATCATATCTACTGAAATAAACTTGGCAAAATTAGAGCAGGAAATCAGGAAATCAAAGGGAGTTAACCAACCAAAACTGCATGGTTACTCCTCCTCTAAGCCAAACACATCCTTTAAAAGGTTTAAATAGTAAATGTATTTCACAGGAATAGGTGATGGCATCCCAAGCCACTCATCTTCACATGTCTGGGAAAAAAACCCAAAGATGGATATAATTAGAACTACATTTCAAAGTGCAGCTTTGCAAATGCAACATCAAATTGTTCCTTGTCAAGCTCTTGGCTAAGTAGTTTATTTCCAAAGCAGATGTTTCTACCATCGACTTTCAGATCATAAGGACTCTGTGGTAGATTGGATTCTTGCCCTCAATCCTTCGTCCTGTATTAGAATTATACACTGTGCTCTTTGCCATGTGAATTTGCAGCACCTCCTATGGAGTCCTTTTTCCTGCCCCTTTGACATGAACTTGACCACATGGCTGGCTTTGGTCTATGTAATGTTAGCAGACATACCACAGCCAGAGGCCCTAATGTGCTGGCATGATTTGGCTTGGCCCTCTGTGCCTCTGCCATCACCATGAGAAGAACATGGCCCAAGATGCTGCTGGTTCCAGAATGACACAGGTGGAGAGAGCCCAGCTGGAGCCAAGCCCAGCAGATCTACGGGCCCATGGACAAGAAAAATAAACATCTGCTGTTGTGAACTACTGAAATTTGGGGGGGTTGTTATGCAGCATTATTGCAGTGATAGCTCCTCCTATACTTTATTAAGAACTCAATTTTTAAAATCCAAACTGCTAGCGTATTATACTGGCTGCTTGGTTACTGTTTCTTCAATCTAACAGTGAAATGAGCACTAGGTCATTCAAGGTATGTTCTTGGGGGTAAGCTACTTTAAATACGTGTGTATAAATACATATACACATATGCTTTATATATATATATATAGTATATATGGTACATATATGTGTGTATATATTTGTTAATTTCAGAAAAAATAAATACCTTCACTCTAAAGAGGTTTAAGAATTATTTTGATAAGGTGGGTTGCAACAAAATGTAATTATATGAGTAACATCAAGGAGATTTCAAAAATCTTGTATATATAAATCTATACACATATACGCATACACACTTTTTACTTATGCTGCAGTGGTGAATTAATATTAATATCAATGGTGGTGGGGGGTGAGTCCATAAGTACGGCTGCTTTTATTTTTACTGTCAAGGTTAATTGTTGCATATAAGAGGTGTTAAATCTTTCCTAGTGCCAAATTAGTATCCAGAGTCACAAGATGTCACAGAAACACAGGAAAGGGCTCAATAATTCTATGCGATGGAATTGTGGAAGCAACCTGAGCCAGTGATATCTCACTTGGGCTTTATGGGGTGCGGAGCAGTTCAGCAGGGGGTTAAAGTGATGAAAGGTGTTCTAGGCATAGCGAACAGCATAAGCAAAGGCCTAGAGACCTAAAAATCTGTTTTCAAGAAAGGCTGACCAGCCCAGCGGGTTTGGGGCACACGGTACAAAGTGGAAAGAGAGGCAGTTGGAAGGAAAAGGTGGGGCTGAACTTGAGGGCTTCTATGCTAGTTGATACTTTATGCTGTGGCTAGGGAAAGGCACTGGTGGGTCTCAGTGAAATCGGATTGGAAGTTTATTAGATAACTCATCGGATGTATGAAGAATGAAATGAAGGAGGAAAATCACTCTGGAGGTTACTGCAATAATCCTGGGGAGAGATGACTGTGCCATAACCAGGGCAGCTGAGCCTGGGGTGAACGAGGGCTACATCTGAAAGGTTTTGCTGCAGTAGAACATACAATACCTGGAAGGTGACTGATGTGAAGTGGTGATCAAAGAAGGGGGTCATGTTATGGGTTGAACTGTGTCCCCTCAAAAAAGATATGTTGAAGTCCTAACCCCCTGATATCTCAGAATGTGACCTTATTTGGAAATAAGGTCATTGCAGGTATAATTAGCTAAGATGCAGTCATACTGGAGTAGGGTAGGCCCCCTAACTCAATATGACTGGTGACCTTATAAACTAATACAGATAAGGATGGTTCTAAGACTTCTAAATTTAGTTACAGCTGACGATGTCTGTATTAGTTTCCTAGGGCTGCCATAACAAATTACCACAAACTGAGAGGCTTAAAGCAACAAAATTTATTCTGTCACCGTGCAGGAGGCCAGATGTCCAAAATCCAGGTGTTGGCAGGGCTGGTTCTTTCTGGAGGCTCTAAGGGAGACTGTCCCATGCTCCTCTCCCAGCTTCTGGTGGTTGATGGCTATCCTTTGATTTCTTTGGTTTGTAGATACATCACCCCAATCTCTGCCTATATCTTGTTCTCTCTCTCTCTCTCTCTCTCTCTCTCTCTGTGTGTGTGCGTGCGTGTGTGTGTGTGTGTGTGTGTGTGTGTGTGTGTGTGTGTGTGGCTTCACATGGCCTTCTTATAATAACACCAATTACTGGATTTAGGGGCCACTCTAATCCAGTATGACCTCATTTTAACTTTTAGTAGATGTTTTAATTATATCTGCAAAGACCCTATTTCCAAATAAGTTCACATTCTGAGGTTCTGGGTAGACATGAATCTGTGCGGGATAATGTTCAACCCAGGGCAACATTATAAGCAAAATAAGGAAAGCAAGAAGAAGAAGAGTTTTAAACATTTTTAACTGGGAAAATAAGGATCAGAGGGAGAAACTAAGTTCAATTTGGGGCATTTTTATTTGAGGTACCCATAGGACATCAAAGTAAAGATTCTGGTAAACACCTGTAAATAGGGTTCTGTATAGCACAGACCTAGAGTCCAGAACTGTGCAAAGATGTGGAAGTCACTTAAATATGGGTGATATGTAAAACTATGGTAATTAATAACACTAATGCAGAATCAGAAGAGCACCAAGAACTGGCATCTGTAACTAAAGCATAAAGCCTTAGTTTAAGTGATGATTTATGATGATGATGAACTAACAGCAGACTTTCTCAGGATTATAGGCATCATAATTACCTAGTAGTGGTGATGATGGTAATAATAATAAATTTATTGGATATTTACTATACGACAGGTATTCTTTTAAGCGTTTTACAAATACTGAACTATTTAATTACTGCAGTTTAAAAAATTAATAAACAGAAACTTCAATTAAATAGAGCCAGGAGACCAGAAGGGGAAGCTTTCATGCCCTGCAATGATAGCAGAGCACAACAGGAAGAAAAAGACTCCTCTTCTTTCCTGGTAAGGACTCAGCCAATGAAAAGCCATGGACTCTTTATTATCGCTCTCCCAACTTCCTTTTCCTCTCTATAAAAGTGTTCTCCTTCCTTTGCCATGAAGGAACTTGCACATGGCTTACCATGGTTGCAGACCCCAAAATGCAGTTCTCTGCTGATCCCAAATAAATCCATATCTGCTGGAGAAATATCTGGCAGCCTATTTATTTTTAGGTCAGTAGCAGAAAACCCTAAGAGGTAGGTAGTATTATGATACCCATCCACAGAAAAGGAAACTGAGGCAAGAGAAGGGTTAAGTAGTTTGTCCAAAGTCAAACTGCCGGTAAGTGGAGGAGCCTGGACCGTAACCCCAGTATTAGGGCTCCAGAGCTCTGCTTATCTGCTGGGCTACCCTCCAAAACCCAGGAAAGGAGTGGGCCTATTCAGAAGCAGCTGGCTCTCATCCGACATGGCTACATTTGGTCCTACCACTTTCAACAAGAAAAGTTAAGTAAAAAAAAAAAAAACGTGATTCTTGAAGTGACACTACACTTCTCTTTCAAGAATGCCTCCTGTTGGATGTTGGAGGTTGAGCCCAAACTGCCAACCAGCTGTGTAAAGAAGGAAATGACCATTCAGATGGATGATGGCTAAACCAACTCCTAGGGTGTGTTCTGTGCAATTCATGCTACATGGATCTTAGTGAAATATGCTTCCTATGCCCCAAAGCAGTAAATCGTTGTGCGTCTGTGTGTGTGCATATACAAAATGTGTGTGTATTTCATGTGTGTGTATATATACATGTACACACACACACATATATATTTTTAGCGCAATATCTTTTTAATTTAAAAGATACTATCATCAAAAGGCCATATATTATATATATATATATATATATATATATATATATATATATATATAAAACAAAGTCTCCTTCCTGAAATCCACGTTATTCCATGATAGATTTTCACAGCGACTACTATATATATCAATATATTTTTCAAATCTGTTCAGTTATCTATTGGGTAATGCTTTTAGAATTAAAAGATGCCATTATCATCACAGTCTGAACATTGTACCATTAGGGAGATGTGCTTAGAAATGGTTCAGTGATTTGCTCATTATGATGACTATTTACAAAGATGCCTATTTACATTAGCAATAAATAATCCTGATATCAAAAGAGATAATGGGCATGCACACACCGAGATGCCTGCATGCTCTTAAAATACTTACATGTAGTTTTTCGGTTAGGGCTTTCCCATTAGCAAGTGAAAGTGTGCTCCCTTCAATTTTCTCCACATCGGTCTGGCTTCTGGGGGATGCATCCTTCCATTTCTACAACTTCGGGCCATCCTTCATATTTGTTTGTGTCCTTATTGTTCTTTATGTGCTGCTCAAAAGGGCTTTGTCTTAATGCCTTATCCACCACAGAAGACCCAGTTGTCTCTAAAACCAAGATGAGTAATAGATGTACTCCCCAATTCAGCAATGAGCTGCCGGGCCTCATCATTGAGTTTGATTGCTCCATCACCATATGTTCCCATTAAGACTATTGTTTCATCTTGTATGGCCTTCAGAAACTCAATAAACTGGGCCACATTTCCTCCCCACATGTCAAAATATCTGGTGTCTATTAGATCTCCTGTTTTTCCATTTACCAAGGCAACATTGATCCCTCTTCCAACATTATTCTTAACACCACTCATTAAAACATTGTCCTCCAGGCAGAGGCTGCTCCACTTGCCATTTTAAAAGCAAAATGCTTCTCAGGGCAAGCTTTTGAGATCCCACATTTATATCTGGGAGGTTCTGTAGAACGTGCAACTGCGTCCAATGCTGACCTTGCAAATAGATTTCCTAAACTTGCATCCATTTTTATTTCAAATACTTGAGAAATAACATAGAATGTCAGCAAAAATACTGCCACAGCTACCACCAACTTTGCAGCACCTGCTACCCTCATGTTTGCTTTTTCGGCCTATGGCACTTTTCATTAAATAAGCTCCTCCAACTTAGAAGACACCAAAGCTTTACAAGTGAGCCAAGACCGCCCTCCACAGAGTTCAAATGCAACATACAACTCCATCCCGCCTCTTTAGAGCACTCGGCCCCCATTTCCGACACGAGCTGGAACCCCCGCGTGCCCCACGTGCCAGCCACTGGCCTGAGCGCCAGGCGCCGCGCCACCCCGTCCTCCGCGGAGCCGGAGGACTGCTATATATTTCTTTTTAATCAATGAAGTCTGAGATCAATAGGCATTCAGTTCGACTATTCAACATGTCCTCAAAAATTTCATTATGAAACTTAAAGCAATTTTCACTCTTAAGTAGCACAGTAGTCCCTCAGTATCTTATTGGTTCTGAGACCCCCTGCGCATACAAAAATCTGAGGATGCTCAAGTCCCTCACATAAAATGGTGTAGTATTTGCATATAACTTATGAACATCCTCCTGTATACTTTAAATCATCTCTAGATTACTTATAATACCTAACACAATGTAAATGCTATGTAAATAGTTGTAAATATAAATACTAAATATAATACCTAAATATAAATACTATGTAAATAGTTGGTGTGTGGCAAATTCAAGTTTTGCTTTTTGGAACTCTCTGGAATTTTTTTTCCAAATACTGTTGATCCACGGTTGGTTGAATCTGTGAATGCAGAACCCATGGATATGGAGGGCTGACTTTATTTTTAAATTTTACCATGTTATAGAAGAATATAGAACAAATATATACATTCAGAATCACTATTCCCTGATAGGTGTTTGGGTTTTTTTTTGCGGTACGCGGGCCTCTCACTGTTGTGGCCTCTCCCATTGCGGAGCACAGGCTCCGGACGCACAGGCTCAGCGGCCATGGCTCACGGGCCCAGCAGCTCCGCGGCATGTGGGATCTTCCCGGACCGGGGCACGAACCCGTGTTCCCTGCATCGGCAGGCGGACTCTCAACCACTGTGCCACCAGGGAAGCCCCTGATAGGTTTTTTTAAACACAAGTTTTCAATACAAAAAGAAATACATTATTCAACTCATAACATTACAATGAAATTATTTGGGTAAAGGATTCTCTCATGAAACAGGTCAATACTAGTAGATCCTTCCTCATACCTTATTAGGCAGCAAAACTTTTGGTTTGTCTGGTTTTTTGTTTGTTTGTTTTTTGAGCAAGGAATCATGATTTAAATCCTAACAACAAAAGAAAAAGAAATAGAAGAACTTATACTGGAATAATGATAACTCAAGAATCTGGAGATGAGAATTAAATTTATTAGCAACAAGCCAAACTTGGGTAAATGAAACTCAAGTAAATACCCCGAGATTTGAAATTAAGGATAATTTAAGATGAAAAAATAATGTAGGGGAGCAAAATCTGCCACCCCAAAATGTGTCTCTCTGGCATGAAGATTATTTTAAGTTGATTATTTTTTTTTATTGGGGTATAGTTGTTTTACAATGTTGTGTTAGTTTCTACTGTACAGCGAAGTGGAGTTCCCTGTGCTATACAGCAGGTTCTCATTAGTTATCTATTTTATACATATTAGTGTATATATGTTAATCCCAATCTCCCAATTCATCCCAACCCCCCTTTCCCCTTTGGTGTCCATACGTTTGTTCTCCACATCTGTGTCTCTATTTCTGCCTTGCAAACCAGTTCATCTGTACCTAGAGACTGTCATATAGAGTTGATTATTTTTAAGAAACAAATGACTCAGGAGGCACTTTTACCTCCCCCTTAACTGCCTAAAAGAATTTAGATACAGGGCCCGTACCAAGAAGGGAGCTATCACCGTTAGATAACTACATGTGACGTAGACAGGGAGGAACCTAGCAAAGTCTGTTTGTTAAAATTCCTCACTGTGTCCCATTGTTTCTGCATGGCCCTGCAAACATTTATTTACCGAACATTTGCTCTTTTCATCTTCCTGTGAATTGCTTTCCTTCCCTTTGCAGTCCCAGACCCCTAGCCCCTTCTCCTTAGCCCCTTAGTCAAGAATGACAGATAAACCTCATTTTGCCTGTCTTTGGAATCACCCATGTTTATATGGATTCCCTATACATATGTAACTAAATTTTGTTTTTTTCTCCTGTTAAGCTGTCTTAATCTCATTTTAATTATTCAACCAGCCAAAAGAACCTAGAAGGGTGGGAGGAAATTACGCCCCCCCCAAAAAGTAACAATAATGCATTTCTTTTAACCCTGATCACTTTAAATCCCATGGCTCACACAATACCTTCCTGACTGCTCCAGCCCCCCTATACTCTCTCTCTAAAATCAATACCGCTTCCCTCAAATTTATTTCCCTTTGTCACTTTTCTCCAGGTTCTAGGTGGGAATGACTTTTTCTGCCTAAATATCTGATAAATGCCACAGGTATATTTGCAGTGCTTGAGGAACCCAAGGTCTGTACACTGGCAATATGATATGGTGATTTATAATAAGAAATATATATTTGGTTTTTGTCTCCATTTCTGGCACAGAGTTCTTAAAACTCTTAGAATTTCCTAAGTGATGAGAGCGATAAGGTCTCTTTTGTTACGTTAATGAAACATGATTGAAAAGCACCAGGATGGGGGCTGGTTGCCAGTGGAGCCAACCACGTGATTAGAGGGTTGGAACTTTCAGTCCCCCGCCTCCACTCCCCATTCCCACATCTCCCGGGAGGGGAGAGGGGCGGGAATTTGAGTTTATTCACCAACGGCCAATGATTTAATCAATCGTGTCTCTATAAAGAAGCCCCTGTGAACACCAAAAATGACAGGGTTTGGAGAGCTTCTGAGTTGGCAAACACGTGGAGATGTGGGGAGAATGGTGAGCCCAGAGAGGGCATGGAAGCTCTGTGCCCTTTCCACCATACCTTGCCCTATGCATCTCTACCATCTGGCTGTTCCTGAGTTATAGCCTTTTATAATAAACAGGTTATCTAGTAAGTAAAGTGTTTCTCTGAGTCCTATGAGCAGCCCCTCCCAAGGAGGAGGTCATGGGAACCTCCAATCCACAGCCAGTTGGTCAGAAGCACAGGCGACAATCTGGACTTGCGAATGGCATCTGAAGGAGGGGAGGTAGTCTTGTGGAACTGAGCCCGTAACCTGTGGGGATCTGAGGTTATCTCCAGGTAGATAGTGCCAGAACTGAGTTGACTTGCAGGACACTCAGCTGCTGTTGAGAATTGCTTGGTACGGGGGAAAAAATACACACTGGAATTGACACCAGAATTGTAGCTAGCCCTCAGTTTTAGGGAGATTTTCACAGGTATTCGTTTAAATGAACTAACAGGAATCAAATTGGGATCTAAAGGAAGGAGGAAGCAGGAGATAAGAGTTAAGAAACTCAGGGGGATGGGGCATCGATAAAGTAGAGGGAAAAAGTATCTTCCTCATAATTTTGCCTGTAATTGGGTCCACCTAAAGGAATCACATGGCCAATCTCTTTGTAAGATAAAGAGGTCTTTGCTAACATGAGAAATCCCCTCACTACCACTGCCTAATTGTTCTAATAAATCTGCAAATGCTCCAAACGTTACATAATATTTATGACTGGGCAGTGAGTTAAAATATTCTTTGTCCTCACTGACCTTTTATTCATCCCACACTACAAAATTCGAAGAAAACTCCAGATCATGTTGTTTCCCAGCAGTGCACATAAATTTTAAGTGGAAATAACTGCATGGTGATTTTACAACAGGTGAGCTCATCCACAGCAGTCAGTCCCTCCTGTTTTAGACGAGGACGAGCCTGCTTGTATTTCTGTAAAACACCCCGCCTAAAGGTGCATGATCAGAATCTTAAATATCTGTGTGTATCGGGTTCTGCCTGCACCTCTCCTGATCCTCTCACCCTTTCCACTTTGGCGCACACCAACCTAACTTCCAGCCATCAGCACCTGCACTCCTTCTCCTGAGACCTTCCCTTTGGCCTCTGAGGCCTGATTTGGCTGTCCCTGTAACATGCCACAAGTACCTGGGAATTCATTATTTTCACCCACTTCAGGAGCAGCTCTCAAACAATGACAGGAGTTGATGGATGGGATAACGCTGAGGCACCTATCAGCCACTGGATCCCTGTGTTTCCCAGAGGCATGACGCTCTAGTCATTCACATTTTTACTGGTTTGATAATATGCCCTGTATTAACTCCTTCTCTTCTATTTCTCACTTCCCTACTCCCTTGCTAGTTATTCCCTTCACTTCGTCCAAAAAACCATTTATACTCAAATGCTTGTCTCTGAGTCAGCTTCCAGAGGAAGTCAAAGATACTACGCAACTTTGCATTTTTCAAAATTAATAAAATGTCTATGAAAGTCACAGTATAGCTCGGAACAAAGCAACTTCTTGACAAACGTGGACGGATCCAAAGTCTCCAGTGTGATTTCCAGGTAATTCCAGAGACAGTACCCAAATCTCAAAACAAAATTCAGTTTAATCTGGAGCATAAACAGCATGTGCCACGTAGCATTTTCTGGAAGAAGGAAGAACTATGAAATGCAGAGTGAAATTCAGCAATAATGCAAAATCATGACTCTAAAATGGCTGGAAATCATTGCCTACAAGAGGGCCCCATGACAGCTTTCAATCTGGCTGTCACTAGAGCTACTTAAGATGTCAGAGAAGTTGGCAATAAATTACTTATTCATCAATGGTGAAAAAAAATGTAGCTGCCGATCTGTAAAACCACATATCCTTGAAATGGGAAGCAAAGATGGCACTGGATGGAAACCCAGTAAACAGCAGCTGCCCAGTGAGAACAGCAAAGCTGTGTGTGAGCTCATAGGCCCTGGATTTATTTGCTTTGACATTTTTAAAAGGAAATTTAATTGGATTATGTCTCCTTCTAGTTTAAAATTTTCTACTGTAGTACTGGCCACCAGATGCATGCGGGGAAAAGATTGGGAGCCAATTAAATTCCACGCTTCACTGAAACAAGGTTATTTTTATTCGTCCCAAATGTAAGGCTGATAGAGTCATGTTAGTGATTTCACTCTGTTACTCCCCCTCCGCTCAATCAAAAAAAGGATGTTTTTATCCATGAATCTGTAGAAAAATCCAGTACTGTGTATGGAATTAAAATTGTGGTTTTCTTGGATTTTCTTCCTTCTACTAGGTTGACATGACCTTGGAAATAATCAAATTAAGTTGACAGAAATCATAAAAACAATTAAATTTCAGTAAAATCAAATGGAAATTAATTTGGGGAAGAAATTTTACAGATACTTGTTGAGATAATCAAGAACCTTCTGATGACATAAGGAAAAACTCAAAGCCAGGAGATTTGCGTATATGCCTATCCATTTCTGTCTTTACTGTAATGCCAGTATTTCACGATTGCTTCTCTTTGCCCTAGACAAAGCTTCAGTAGAGTTGTCATCTGTGTGACTGCAGCTAAAACACAGTTGTAACTTTTAAACAAGAAATCTTTCCTTGAAATTGCATTATGGGGCAAGTAAAGTTTTCAAGTAGACATGGATATTTTTTAGCTTTAGTGATAGCCTTATTCATACAATTCAAGTAGACATCATCCAACCCTTTAAATCACAGTAGACTCTGGAAGTTTCCTACTAGGTCACCGCTTTGTGTTACGTAATCAGTATGTGTTTACCAGTTATTTTTTTAAGTCTTATGAGAATGATTAATAATCTTTTATTTCAACTGTTTAATTCAACTTGAAATATTAGAAATAACTTCGGTTACTTAAAGAGTTGGCACTAGCCCCTAACTATATAATCTTGACCTTTAGGAATGCCTTGAGTCTCAGCTTCCTATCTATAAATTGGGAATGATACTTATTCTCACAAAATGGTTGGGACAATAAAGTGTCACAGGGTATTCCACCCTCTAAATACCAAAAGGAGATCCTCGACAAGTGGGGTGCCCAAAGATATATCCCAAGGTGTACGCCACTGTCCTCTACTCCCCAGTGCCCAGGCTATATATCATCCTGTTGTGACAAGAGGAAACTTTAGAGCCAACTGTTAATGCTTCTGCAGCTCTCGTGCTCGTAAAATGAAGCCACATCCAATTTTCCTCAGAAACGTCAAAGGATAAGATGCCAGTCACACAGTGCAAGTTATAAAGTTTATATGAGAACCGATTTCGTGTTATTTTTAAAAACGTGACTTCTGAGATTAACCAGGCAGGCTCTAAACAGCGGGACCTCTTTTGCCAGTTTTACAGCTACCATCTGTGAGCAAGCACAATAGAATGGAACTGGGGTCTCTAGGCCGTGACAGCACCAGGGCGACATGCTGAGACCACAGACAGTCACATAATGGAGTGAGAATTAAATTACAGCCCCAGTGGCTCACCATGGGCTGCTGTGGAGGACAGGCAGAGGCCCAGCCAAGGGAGCTCCTGAGAATCCAGGCTACAGGCCACAGTCAACAATCCTGGTGGGTGACAGTCAGCTTCCACCCATCCACATAGGGAAACCTCTCACCAACTCAAAGCTGGACTCGCTACAACCACAGTCCTCTCTGTGAATTTTGCTTCTTTGTTGTTGGTCCCCAGGCCTACTAGCTGATGCCATGTAGCAATCACATGTAGGTGGAGCCCCATCGGAGTCAGAAGGACCAGTCCTAACATCCAGTAGACCCAGCTTCAGGAGCTGTTAATCTTAAAAGCTGGCTGTGAGGCTTGCTCACTGGAGCCCCAGTCTTTACTCTGGTAACAGACTGTACTGGCTCATCCTCCATTTGCCCCTCAAGATCCATCTTTTGCCCTTCTCACCAAGCTCTCTGCCCTGGGAGACTGACCTCTGTGGACCGCATCACTTCTCGAGCTTCCTTGGTTCTCTGGCTTCCAAATGGGTCCAGCCAATGGGAAGCAGCGAGAGGTCAGGGTATTGATTCCACTTCCCCTCTCCCTGCTTCTTTCCTGCCCAACCACGCTCTTCCACTGGGCTCCAGTAATACAAGTCCCCTCCCTGCTTCTGCAGACCCAGGGATGGTAAAGGCTTCCCACTCTAGCTAGGCCCTGGGCACTCCACTGCCCTGATTGGTTCCCTTAACCCTACCCTCTCCTCTGTCAATAGTCCCTGCATTAAATCCATATCCCGACTCCTCTGAGCGGGTTGTGTGTCTCCTGCTAGAACCTCACTGGTATAGGGACTCAGCCTGCTCTGTCCCCTGGTCGTGGCTGAAGGCTTGGTTCAAGCCTGCTGACTGGCCCCCTCTGGTTGCTGAATAGTGCTAACTTCAGGACTCCCCATCACTGTGCTCCCTGTTTTGGAGAGACTCCCTGCTAGAACTCCCTGTGGCACTGCCCTTCCAATCCCAAGTACTATGTACCAGACCACCCCCCTACTCAGCCTGTGGTTGGCTAAAGCCCACAGCTAAGCGGTCTCTTTTCATTTCTCAGTAAGATCCCTAGTTCAGGGAAGAGAGCCTGCTGAGGACAACATTCAGACCGAGAGTAAGGATACCCAGGTCCCGAGTGGAGGCTGGTGACTCCTGGAACTTCAGCCAGAGACAGCTTGTCCAGCTCATACACTGGAGGAAGCACGCAGCCGCCCCACTGCTGGCTTCCACCTGGGCCATACTTCCACACAGGAGCTCAGCCTGCCATTCCTTGTTCTCAACAGAACTTTAACCTGTCACGTCACATTCAAGGCTGGGTCACTTTCACAACCTGGTGGATCTTGTCCTGAAGTCCCACATATGATTTTTGGGCTACAGCAGAATCCCTAAGTGTTGGCAATCCCCAAAGCTCGAAGTGATAGGTTTTCTTTGCCCAACTGGGCCCCACAGACCTACGCACCTGGTCCAACTCCTCGACCACTTCCTCTTCTGCCATAATCACGGCCTCTTCTGGCATAACCTCTTTCTTGTCAGTTCCCTGCCACGGGTGAAAGCTCAGACAATAATAGAGGAGCAGGTGTGTGGAGAAGGCTGTGCCACAGGCCAGGCCTCCAGTTCATACCAAGAATAATCAAGAGTGGTTGGTTGCCAAGACATGATATACCAGCCAGAATCCCCTTGAGGAAGGACTTGGTGGCCCAGTTGCTGGGAGACCCCTTCAGGGATTACCTCAGCTACAGAGCTGTCTTGGCTGCAAAGAGCCACATTACCGCAGGTCATACCCCTTTCTAAACCAACCCACAGGGATAAAGTCCAGGCCATTTTGGCCCAACTCAGGACAGCTCTGAAAGGCCATTCTAGCTCCAGAGTTCCCTTCGGAACAGCCAAGGCTGTCTTTGGACCTGCATCGAAGCTCAACTTCTCCCTCTGCCCACTCCTATGTCCCTCCCCTCCCTTCCACAGGTATTGATCCCAAGGACACTCCCAAATAAATATACTGCACATTAAACCCCATCTGCTTCCTGGGGAACCCAACCTGTGACAGGCTCTGACCCAGAGTGTCTCAGGGCATTATTAGATACTAACATTTAGGTACACTTACATGGTTCAGGAGATACTATACTTTTCATTACTCATTCTACTCTCTGAACTATGCAATATTACGCTCAACCCATTTACACTAAATATTTTCACAAAGATTACAGACTCACTGATACCATTCCCAAACTATCTTATATCCTCTTTAATGGAACAATAGCAAGCTCAGGAGTACCAGAGTGCTTCAGACTCTGGAATTTAGTTAAATTCTCATTATTGGTTAAATTGATTAGGTACCATTTGATAACTATGTTCTTCCTTTTTTTAAAAAAAAAAACTGGCTGAAAAAGAACAGCCCTATCCAAATGTCTCCCACAGACTGAACTGCTTCTAGACTTGGTCATCAGAATTGACAAGAGGCCCTAAGACTAAAGTTCTTCTCACCATAAATGAGTAACAATTGAAAGAGCTGACTTACTGCTAAAGCACAGGCCCTATCTGATGCTACACTGCTGTTCTAACTCTTTTTTTTTTTGGGGGGTACGCGGGCCTCTCACTGTTGTGGCCTCTCCCGTTGCGGAGCACAGGCTCCGGACACGCAGGCTCAGTGGCCATGGTTCACGGGCCCAGCCGCTCGCGGCATGTGGGATCTTCCCGGACCGGGGCACGAACTCGTGTCCCCTGCATCGGCAGGCGGACTCTCAACCACTGCGCCACCAGGGAAGCCCAGCTGTTCTAACTCTTACGTTTAACGATAGAATCACTGATCTTAGTCCTCAAGGCCCAGCCCACTGACTTGAGGACGTAAGACATCTCCATTTTACGAACAACAGTAATAGCTAACATTTAAGCTGTTACTATGGGACAGGTACTGTGATAAGTGTCTCACGTGTATCAATTCAATCCTTACAAGCAACCTGACAGAAGCACTACTTTTATCTCCATTTTTGAGATGGGGCAATGTGAAAGGTTGAATAACTTACACAGTCACCCAGTGAGTCAATCATAGAGCTAAGGATTTGAGCTCAGCTTCATGTGATTCCAGACCTTCTGCTCTACACTATCTCTCTAAAGAACCTGAGGTCCATGGCTCAGTAACTGCCCCAGTTGACAGAGTAGGTAAGAGATGAAATGGGGGAGGGGTGGCTAAAGGGAAAGTGGATCTCTGGCCTTTCCATGCACTGACTCTTCTTCCAACATGGGTGGTGATCCTTTTGTAGGTCCTTAAGTCAATTTAATGGGTAATGAAGTATATTCAAAAGAAAGAAAGAAGGCGGGAGGAGAGAAGAGAAAAGAGGAAGGAAAGAAAAAAATCATACATCATCACATGCAGTTAGAATAGTATTGTTTCATGAGACGTTTGGGCCATTGTATATGTGCATGCTGGGTTGCTAGGGAAAAATGTCTTTCTTACTGTAGGTTGTAGTACCAAAAGGTAATTAAATTTCATTCAAGCTCAATAGTCATCAGGAAAATAAAAATTCAAGTAACGAGATACCGCATGTTTTCAAAGGCAAAAAATGTAAAAATAACTTGAATGCCTATCAATAGAGAAATGGATGAATAAATGATTCCATATTCATACTACAGTATTAAAGAATGGCTTAGGTCTACACATATTAAACTAGAGAAATGCCCCATGGTGTACTATTAGGAAAAACACACTGCAGATAAACGCCTGTGGTATGATTATATTTTTGTGCATGAAATGATGAAACCCCCAACCCATAGGTAAACATTTGGGTGGTGGATTGGGTGGAATGGAAAAGGAGAGAAGGAGGAAGTAAGGAAAAAAACACAACAAAGGCCGTTGCTAACTAGCAAAAATAAGTATGTGTATCTTTCAGGATCCCAGAAGAAATAGCAGACATATGCAAACTGTGTAAATTGAGAAGAGTTTAATAAAGAGACTATTTACAAAGTTGTGGCAAGTGTTTAGGAAAAGCAACAAGGGATCCTCCAGACCCTCAGGGACTGTTGCCAC
Source organism: Delphinapterus leucas (assembly GCF_059928025.1). Taxonomy (NCBI): domain Eukaryota; kingdom Metazoa; phylum Chordata; class Mammalia; order Artiodactyla; family Monodontidae; genus Delphinapterus; species Delphinapterus leucas. The sequence continues at coordinate 93,704,767 of NC_143150.1, read as the reverse complement.
CACCTGGGGCTGAAGGGGCACGTGAGGGTGGCTGCCAGAGCCCGGAGTAGACAGCTATGTGGAGAGACCCTCCAGACAGGTACTGTGGCCCTGGGCAGGAGGAGGCAGTCAATCTCCTGTGACTGTCAGGGAGGGAGATGACTTCTGTCTCGTCCCACCCTCCACTCTCCTGCTGGTGCGTCCCATTGGCTCCCCCAACTGGAGGCCAGAGGGCTAGGGGCCCCATTGATGAAGCCCACAAAGATCAGCTGTCTAGGATTCAGAGCAGGGTAGATGGGGTTGGAGAGAAGTCCCAATGGGACAAATGGATGATATCCGACACAGAATACTGTAACATTAAATGAAAAGGTGGAATACAAACTCCATCTATCATTGTTCTTTTTACATGTAAAAATTACATATTTGCATGGATAAGAATTAAAAGGTTACCAAATGACAGTATTTATTTGTTTTTGTGATAGTATCTTGGACTTTAGTTAATTAACTCCAATATCTTCAGTACGATTGTACTTAAATGATTTTTTCCTTTTTCATGCTTTGCGGTAAAACAGACCTGAGCTAAGATTCTAACTCTACCATACCCTGGCTGTTCCCCTAACTTCCTCATCTCTAAAATGGGAATGATAAAAGTATCTACTGTGGGCTTCCCTGGTGGCGCAGTGGTTGAGAGTCCGCCTGCCGACGCGGGGAACGCAGGTTCATGCCCCGGTCCGGGAAGATCCCACATGCCGTGGAGCGGCTGGGCCCGTGAGCCATGGCCGCTGGGCCTGCGCGTCCGGAGCCTGTGCTCCGCAACGGGAGAGGCTGCAACAGTGAGAGGCCCGCGTACCGCAACAACAACAACAACAACAACAAAGTATCTACTGTGACAGGGTGGGAGAGTGGCATGGACATATATACACTACCAAACGTGAAATGGATGGCTGGTGGGAGGCAGCCGCATAGCGCAGGGAGAAAGGCTCGGTGCTTTGTGGACGCCTGGAGGGATGGGATAGGGAGGGTGGGAGGGAGGGAGACGCAAGAGGGAAGGGACACGGGAGCATATGTATATGTATAACTGATTCACTTTGTTATAAAGTAGAAACTAACACATCATTGTAAGGCAATTATACTCCAATAAAGATGTTAAAAAAAAAAATCTACCCTCAGAAAGTTGCTCTGAGGATTAAATGAGCGAATAGATTTTGAGGTCTTAGAACAGTGCTTGACACATAGTAACTGCTTTAAAGTGGTTGCTGTTGTTATGGTGACGAAGGGTCGTCAAGAGCCTCCTACGGGGTCTACTTGTCTCTTTGTCCTCTCTCCAATCTACCCACCACCCAACCAGAGCAAGCTCCCTTTAAAGGGCATACCTGATCATGTCACTCTCTTCCTTGAAATTTGTCCACGGTCTGCAGACTTTGTAGGACGATACTCAGACCTCACCTGTGCAGCTGTCTCCAGCTTCATTCATCTCCACTCCTCCCTCTGTGCCTCCATCCCAGCCACACCAATTCTTTCCGGTTCTGCACAAGAGCCGCGTTGTCCCATGCCCTAGAGCCTCTGTTGGGAATGCCTCTGGGCATACCATGCCACTTTTCCTACCTAGCTCTTACTATTCATCACTGAAATTTCAAGCATCACCTCCCCTAACACTTCCTGTGCCCCCCAACCCTCCTTAAGGTAGCAATAATGACTGTCTCTAGACCCCAGCGCAGAGCATAGAAACTGCTGAGAGTGGATACTTAAACATGATTTGTCTGAGAATTAAATTTATAAATGAATGAGTTAAGTAATTGCCCCAAAGTCACTCAGCTACGTAAGTGGCAGAGCCAGAATTCGGCCCCAGCTCTGTTTGACTCCAAAGGCCATCAGTGTCTCCCAATCATCTGGAAGTTCTAAGGCTGCCTGACACTCCAGAGTAGCTGCATGCCTGAGGGAACTCCCCAAGGGCACTAGACCAGTTCAGGCCAGAATGAGCTGGTTATCAGAGACCGGGAGGAATAAATGCCTCCTTTCTGGGAGTATCAACCACATGACATTTGCTTTATCAAGGGACTTTCCCAAGAAAATCAATTTCTGGAGCATGTTAAAATATAAACAAACCACCACCCACCCACCCACTCCTTAAAGACAATTGGTCCAAAGAGATCTTAGAGAATTCAGACAATTCCACAATGTTGAGAGCATCATCCGATCACATGAACTCTGTTTTCCCTAACCAAGCATTTTCCTACTGAATTTTTATTTTAAATTTGGCCCCACTATGAAATATACATGTCCATACTATAATGTTTCACCCAAGGCAAACCTGCGTGCACAGCCGCAAACACACTGGGGATTCTTGACATATGCACGATTTGAGACTTGCTCTTGTAGCTTATGATGATATTACCAGAATCCCTTGATAACAGTGTTTGTATCTATTTATAACTGTAACCTATTATCCTATTTTCCATATAATTGGGTACGACTTGGGTTAAAAAACATTCAGCTGCATAAGAAAAATCACGCTCTTATACAGCAGATGTTCACTCAGTATGGAAAGTGAATTAGGCTTTAACGCAAATACCCAGAAATACATAGTCCTCTTTCCGAAAGCACTGATGTTACTATTTTACATTGAAAAATAATTTTAAGATAAAGGATATTAAAAACGCAAGGGAGGTAGCCACAGCTGGTTTTTAAAACAGGTGTTACTTTTACCTCTTTAATGTACCATACTGCTTCCAATTCGGGCATCGGATTCACTCTCCAGTTCAGGGCACAGAAAAATGACTCGTAATTTATTTGTTTTTCACTGTCTTCAAACCTAAAAATATAATTATAACATTCGATTTGACTCAGTCTGCAGATTTCAGGACCAAACTGTCAGCTTAAATCCACCATGAAAACATACTACTAGATGTGCTTCAATACTGATATTTTTCTTATTTCTTATTACCTTGTTTTCTGTTTCTAACCCTCCAGAATGTAAATTCTTTGAGAGCAGAGACCTCACACATCTAATTCACCGAAGTATCCCCAGGACCTAGATCAATGCTGGCACACAGTAGGTGTTCAACAAATACTTGTTGCAGTTGCCATAGAAACAAATTAATTTATTCAGCAGCTATTGTTATATTTTGTTAACAGTACTGAAGCTCCTCTTAGTTTAACAGGTTGATACTATGTCAGTAAAAATTTTAAAACGTCTCCATTTTTCTTAAATTGTATGCCTTTTAAATCTTTAAAGCAAGCCTAGATTCATTCTGTCTCCTAATATATTTTTAGGAAAAATAAAAGGCACTTTAATCATTTATCATGTAGCCATTAAAAGGGGTTATGTAGATCCATATATGTTGTCATGGAAATGTGTTAATAATATATTGTTGAGTGGAAAGGAGGTTATAAAATAGAATGCAGAGTTATGGTCTCACTTTAGGTTTATATTTGTACAAAACAACATTTAAAAAGTCTAGCAACAATACACGGAATTATTAAGAACAGCTACCTGTAGCAAGAGAGATTATAATTTTTGCTTTTTCTTTAGACTCTTCTGTATCATCTGAATAGTTTTAAATTCATAATCAGAAGATATTAAGCCCATTTTCATTTTGAAAAACAACAACAACAACAAATGATTACCCTGCACCATAAAACTGTAGGTCAAAAATAACTAATCTGTTTGACTGCTATTTCCTAATTATGGAAACTGACATAAATTTATCCTTAACCATAATAGAGTTTTGGCAATTAAGACCCCCAAATTTCAAGACAATTGCTATAATGACCTAAACACAGACAAAATACTTCTTACTGTAATACCTCAATGCTATTTTTCTATTCTGAATTTGACCACCTCTGGCAATTTCTAAGGCTAAATACATACTGGTTATGTAACACGATTTTTTTGAAGAAAAAGACAAAGGTGGTCACTAAGGCACTGTTACAAGCACCCTGCTCCAGGCTCCTGCCCTTCTCTCAGGACCTCTAACTCAACACGCCCCTCCAACCAGCAAGTGAGGTGCGCAAAGTTACTACTGCAAGATGAACAGAGGGTAATTAATTATAAGAAAACTCAGTGATAACAGAAGCAGGAAAAAAAAACCTACTCATAATCAGTCAAAAGGCTTTTCTCTTTTTTTTAATCAAAGCATGAAGAAAATAATAGCTCATATTTATAAACTAATAACAATTAGCAGCAATAAATTAAGTGTTACGTGATGAAGTTACATAGACTCATTAAGCTAAACAAAGTAGAATAAACAGAGTGATCAGAAGAGGGGAAAGGGAATTCAGTCATTCTTTTGTGTACATTTTCTTTGGCCAAGGATTCTGGGATACAACTCCAGTATGCTGCCCCCTACCACTGTTTATCCTTTGAATTTTGGCTCACTCATCATTTGAACTCTTTGAAAGGACATGTTCTGTTTATGGAAATATTTGTAGCCAAAATGCAGGACCATTATGTCTTTTATTTGCATGTGTTTAGGGAGAAGAACTAAAACTCAATCAATTAAAGATATTTTGTAAGAAACTCCTTTAGCATGGTGCCTCGAAGAAAAGTATTCCCTAATACTCTGAATAGGAGCTGAGGTCACAGAATGAGATCATGGAGGGCCTTTGACTTTCATACTAAGGACAGCTAAGAGCCATTGGAGTATATTGTATAGAACAGTTACCAGATCTAAGTTATATTTTCTGAAGATCACTCTAGCTGATATATTGCAACTACAATGTAGGGGCAAGGCCAAAGTGGCAAGGGCAGTTAGCGGTCTTCTGCAGTAATCCGGACAAGAGATAATGGTGGCTTAGGTGACAGTGGTGGCAGTGGAGGGAGGGCAGTGAGGAGTGGTGAAGCCTGAATATATTTTGAGTGTAAGACTCCTGAAGGATTGCATATAGTGTATAGGGGAGGTGAGGGGGAGAATGAATAGGAACGGATTCAGAACAACTCCCAGGGTTTTACTTGAGCAACTGGAAAAACAGAGTTGCCCGAACTGAGATGGGAAGGACTGCAGGAGCTACAGGTTGGGAGGAAAGACTGGGAGTTTGGTTTTGGATGTGTTACATTTTGATGGGAAGCGAGCAGTTGGGTATATGAGTCTGTAGTTCAGGGAAGATGTCTGAGTTAGAGATAGAAACGTGGGAGTCATTAGCATATAGATGATATTTAAAGCCACCAGACTGGAAGACTGAATGAGGTCACCCATGAACAAAATTTCTTCATCTGTTCCTACAATACAGAATTTAATTGTTGGTAAATTCCCATCACATCAATGACAGGAGGCACGTATTGAATCCTAGAGGTTTCAGAAGTATAATATCCCAGTAATTTGGGAACCAGTCAAAAGACCACCAAACAGATTTAGAATTACACCATCCCTCATACACAGTCCACTAACCAGTCCTGAAGGTTCTACCACCATAGCATATCACAAGTCTCTTTCTCTCCATCTTTTCTACGATTCACTAATTCGAAGCCACCATCGTCTCTCACCTGGATTACAGGAATAGCTTTTGTATCTTGGTCTTGCTGCTTCTATTCTTACCTTGCTGCAAACCATCCTCCACCAGAATGATCTTTCTAAAACATAGATGTGATCAATTACTTCCTTGTTTACAACTGTGCAATGGCTTTCCAATCCACTTAGAACGCAAGCTGAACTCCTTACCAGGGTTTATAAAACCGCACATAATCTGGTCCCTGCTGACCTCTCTGACCTCCTCTGAAAACTCTCTCCTGTTCACAATGTTCCAGGTACACCAGCTTTCTTCTTGCTCTCTGAGCATACCAAGATCGTTCCCAGCAATGCAAGGCATTTGCACCTTCTGGTTCCTTTGTCTGGAAAGTCTCAATTCCAAAGTCTCAATTCAAAGGCCTCAGAAAGGCCTTCCTGCAGTTCCCCTTACCTAACCGAGTCCCCATGCCTAAGTCTGCATTTGCCCTGGATGATGGCACTGGATGGTACAGGAAAACTTCTGGAAGTCACCACTGGAAGTCCTATTATCACACCTCCTTAACAATTCGTCTTATATTTACTCATGCTCACCTGTTAACCCTGGGCCCCCAGCACTCTTTCCTGCCCAACTCATGATATGTCAGACTCAACACATCTAACAATTTACCCATCTCAAAAGATATTTGGGAAGGATATTCCTGAATCAAATGATATTCGGGAAGGATCAAAGGCTGTAAATGAAAGAGTACACAGCTTAGAAATGATGTATAAAATCTTTTTGAGGAAAAATGTTTGAAAGATTTAATCTTTCCAAAGTCCCAAAGCCAGGCCTCAGGGAAGAGTTGAGTTAATGTGGTAAAATACTCCAAGTTTCTCTTTTCAGTTCTGTCTTGGAGGATTTCAATGGATATGGGAATCCCCCCAAAAGGAGCAAGGGAGAAAAGAACAAAGAATCTTTCAATTAAAAGGGATAAAATTAGCCAATGCTTCTTGGAAGAATTCTTTGCTCTTGGGAAGTGGATAGAGTTGCAGTAAATCACGATGGGTCACTCACAAATATTTATCTCCCTTTCCCACCAAAATCTCACCAAAATGACAACAAAGAAATAAAAATAGGTGATAACCCCCAATGGCAAAGATAGCTGGAAAACAAGGCAACAGTGGACAAGAGATTTCAAAATCGTTTGCAAGATGGAAATCAGACTAAGGATTGGTAACTGGCTCAGCAGAGCTGAGGAAGGGAAGCTGAACTCGAAATGTCCATGGCAGAGGCAGGGGGCACTTAGAGATTAGCCAGCGTGGCCCACAAAACTTCTGAGAGGCTCAGCGATTACAGACTCCAGGTGCCAATAAAGGCAGGGATACGGTGGGGGCCGGAAAACAGGACTGTTTGAAAGCCTAAATAAAGCAAGAGCAGCTGAACCCTCAAGTATCTCCTTGTACACTGTACTCTTCCCTACAGGGGAGTGAGGCTTGTTCTCCAGAGAAATTCAACGAAAGCAGTTCTAGTCTTGGGGAGAGGAAGCATAATGGAGGGTAGAGAAGAACATTACACACTATACTGAACTTGGGTCTCTCAGCCCCCTTCCTTCTCCTTTTCTGTTTCCAGAACACCAGTGGCCATACTTAAATTCTCTTCCTTTCCCCTATCCCACCCTCCCTCCTAGCCCCACAGGAGAAGATAGGATTCTCCTCTCAATACTCTGAATGGCCCCAAATTGTGGCTTCTGGGGATTACCTAATGAAAATGTGGGCTAGGAGATGACTCATGCAGTGAAACCCACTAATCAACAAGACCCACCCCCCAAAGCTTCCAACATTAAGGACAGAAGTCAAAATGGCAACAGGAAAAAAGAAAAGGTATCAAGCAACAAAGATAATTCAGGTAGCAGAGGGAAAGATGTGAGATAAGAGGATATATTACACCCACAAAAAAAGAACAGAAGACTAAAAATAGGAACCAAAAGTGTGCTCTTGGAATAAAAAACATGATAGTAGTAAATAGATGCAGAAGAAGGGGTGGAATGTAAAGTTGAGGAAACCCCTTAGTAAGGACATCATAATGACAAAGAAAAATTGGGGACAGAACGATCCAAATTCAAGAGAGCCAAAATCTTAATGATAGGAGTTCTCACAAGAGAAAAATAAAAATGGAGGAAAGGAAATTATTTTAAAATTAATGGAAAATTTATCAGAGCCAAAGGACAGAGTCTCCAGACCGGAAGGGCCCATAAACTGTTAAGCACAATGAATCTATATACAGACACACACACACACACACACACACACACACACACACACACACACACACACACACACCACAAGCCCCATCATGAACTTCCAGAGCACCAGGAATAAAAAGACGATCCTAAGAACATCCAGAAAGAACACCAGTAATGGGAATCAATATTATGCTAAATTCTCAAGCATCGTAACAGGAAGTAGTAGCAGTATCTAAAAATGAGAAATCCAGAAATAGCAGTACGTACATGCTATTTAAAGGTCTGCAGAAACAGCTAGAAGGACTGAAAGGCTGTTTCTTGAGAACGGGTCTGGGAGGTGGGGAGAGATGTGGCTGGAAACTGCTGTTGTCGGAATAAGCTTTTTAGAATGATTTTATTTTATTTTTTTTTTACTATAAGCATGTATCCGTTTGGCATAAATAAAAATGTAAGAAGTGTAAAAAGCAGACGAGAGACCTTGAAGCGTGATTTCCAAGGTGGTGAACTCATACAAGTCAGACTTGGCAAGGCAGGAACACCACTCGTTGGGAGCATGTCCCGGTTTTCCTCCATGCTCCAAAACTCAGCACAGAGCTTCCTCCCCTGGACCACTGATACAGTGAGATTTTTCACGCCCTCATTTGCTACTATACACTACATCTACTATACGCTACTGTTAGATCAGGTTGTGAGAGAGAAAAGACTAGGATACAAAGGAGTGTTGCAGCTCTAAAAACAGTCCAGGTTGGAGAAGGAGCTGAGAGGGAGAAGTTTGGAGACGGAGAAACGCTTGACTATTAGGGGAGTGAGGACAAGTAGGTCAATTTCCCCTGAATACTATCTCCCCAGCCGTCCCTCCTGCCTCATGACTACAGGTAATCATTCACCAAATCCTCTCCATCCTTTCAAAGTATTTTGGAAAAGCCCATGAATCGTATAGAAAATGGATCTCCTTACTTCAGGGTCGTGCTGTGCTTCTGATCAAAAATGTTAGCATCCTGGTTTTCCACCTGAATCCCCTACTTCGCTCCTTGCCAAATGACATTTGACTCTTGCTTAGACTCTGATTCATGGTCAAAGGACAAAGACTTGCCACTATGGAGGAAATTCTTTTGAAAAGGCTGTGAAGGCGATTCCAAAGAAGAGCTTTCTATGGCGACATTGTTGGAATCAGCGCACAGCCTTCCAGGGGGACTGCCCTAAAGGGCAACACTAATTCTGGCTTTCAAGTGTGTCGATGCTTGTTAAAAAGTCAGCCTCCTTACTTTAAAGTGCCAGCTCACAGTGCTAAAGTGTTTTCCTAAAACCTCCATAAATTCTTCTTTCCCTTTGATACTTGGGCAAGCCACCATTTCCTTCCCTACACAAACTAAAGGACGTGTTCGTGGAAGAAGAGGGAGGGAAGCCGATTTCTCCGGTTCTCCTCTAGATAATAATGAACCGCAAGCAGGCTTCCCGATGCCTTGCTAGGTGGGAGTTCTAAGAAGTGAGTCTAACGTGTCATTTGACAGGTACTCCTGGTCCCCCTCCCAAAAATGATGAATGGCTTGAAAACCGCAGAAGCCATCCATCTCCTTGCTGTGGGGAATGACCCTGATCTGCTTTATTTCCACCACCTGTGGAGGTAATAGGCGCAGCAGCTGTGTTCTGCTGAAGAGTAACATGGGTCCCCCTCTGCCGCAAAGGCCATCTCATAACTTAGCGGAACGGGCTGGCGGCAGGACCAGGGCTGAAAGGGAGGGAGGGTAGTGAAGACACATTTGACTCACTTGGTTGTGTTTGGTTTCAGTTCGTTACCCAACAAACCCAGGGGTGCACACTGAAACACCTGGTGAGAGTCTTAAAGACCAGACGCTTAAGGCAAAGAAGTGGAGCTCTAGGCCACCCTACCCCGTTGGCCACAAAAACTTAGGAGTCGGCAAGATGGCACTGCCCAAGTTGCCAATGAGTTAACTCCTGTGATCTCAAATCTCCAGACCTCTAAATTCCAATTGTGAGCCCAGCACAGATCTCCTTAGGGACCAAATCACCTTATATTTGAAAAGGTAGAAAGCATCTCTGTGTGTGTGTGTGTGTGTGTGTGTGTGTGTGTGTGAGAGAGAGAGAGAGAGAGAGAGAGAGAGAGAGAGAGAGAGAGAGAGAGAAGGAGAGGGACAGAAGAGGGTTTCTCTCTGAAAACTTCCCAGTGCGCCAAACACTCTGCAACATTAGCAAGCACATGGTTCAACCCTTGCCCCTCAGCTTCACTGCCACGTATTGTTGGGTGAAATCACTTGAGCCCCAACCATGCCTCTGGGAGGGGGGCAGAGGGAGAGGCTGGGTAGAGTATAATGAGATGATTTTAAAGCCCTGTTAACTTTTTCCATTTTAACTGATATTTCTGGATGAGGCACCAGCTCTCTTGGGAGGCCAGTTCTAAGGCATTCCATGGAGCCCAAAGACAGCTGTAAAAGACTAGCTTGGGGCAGAGCTGCTGGGGAAAGAGTCGCACTTGAATTTCCAGCTATTCCAAGTCCCAATTCGGAAGGCTACAATTAGGGGAGGAGGCTGCCTCTTTACTCCCCAGTCCCATCAGGAACACAGTATGGAATGACCTCAGAAAACTCCCTACCTCTTATGGTTTGAGAACGAGGATTTCTTGCTTATTAGTACTGAGGACATATTAATACCCTAATGAAGGCGGAGAGGGGTTGACTCCATTTACAGGGATCACCTGGGCAGAAGGCCGTAGGGCTGGACTTCAGAAGCAGCTCTGCTAGAAATCAAGCCCATGTGTCTCTCCCCGCTGCCCAGTGTACCAGCACAGGACAAGCCTCCGGGATTGCAAAGGTGAATGAGATATCGTTCCTACCCCTAGGAGCTCAGATAGAAACAAAGGTTTAGGGTATCTTAGGGAGCTGTCATTTTAATTCCATTACAGATCCATTCAGGCCTGAAGCAAGCTCTTTGAGTGAGAGAGTCTCCTTATACCTCAACGTTTGCACTCATGAAATGAGGTATCGTGCCTACCATCCACTAAAATGTACCTTTTAATGGGCTCAAGGATTTACAAAACATTCTAGGGCCCTAGGCACTATGTCAATACAGAGTGCTACTCCTATTATGAATGGGTAGTAGCTACCACTACATCGAGCATTTAAGTCTGATGCTCTGTGCATTAGTGAAATGATTTCTGACTTCATTTGGCAAGTAAAGTGACCTCATACCAGCTACCACAGCACAAACTGACAGGGGCGGGGTAACCAGATGTGAAGAGATTTTGAAGTGCTGATTCCAGCAGGACTTGTGCTCATAAGGAAAAGACCTAACTGAATCACAAGAAAAATGGAAATGGAGTAGAGGGGAAATCTTCGTACCCACATGCCGGGTCAGGAGAAATTCACAGGTAACAATCTGGAGTGGGTGAAAGAAATCATCCAATCTTTAGCCACGTAGGTTTTCATCTCCTGATCTGAATTCACACAGCAGCAGGGCTCTACAGATGCTCAACAGCTGCCCAGCTCCATCCCAAGGCAGGTAAAACTGCCCCTGGGCAGAGTGTGTGCTGAACCAAGTCAACAAACTCCGGGCCTGTCTCCCACGGGAGGCTGCAGACGTCAGAGGGGCTCTGGCTTAGCGTGCCACAGGAGGGCTGTGTAGAAAGAGAGTCTGGTCAAGGCTCTGGAAAGCCCTGTGGAGTCTGTGGGGAACAATAAGAATGCAGAATATAAATGTAAGCTGCAGGCTGATGGGCCCATTAGGAATTAGGGCAGTCTTTGAAAGGAATCTGCGGAGATGATGCAAAACACCAAGCATGTGACCCAAATCGTGGCAGGGCATATTGGAGGGAGAGGGGAATGGGAATGAGACATTTTCTAATCTGATTAGTCTGAAGTTTCCCCTGAGTGTGGAGAAGGGTCAGTGCACAATTAGAGGCAAAGTTAGACTGCTTAGCGGCTCAGAGGGATGACCTCCTCAGAGCTAAGCCGGGCTCAGAGGCGGATGTGATCTGAGACTGAACCGGCTTCGCAACGAGTTGGGGAATCGTCTTTCTGCCTTTAATGTCAAATCGTCAAGGCAAAGACAAAACAGTCTGCTGAGAGGATGAGAGGATGATGACTTGGTGGCCTCAGTGCTGGATAGGAAACATCTAGGTCCCCCGGAGGCCAGGCTCCCACATTACTGGACTTTCCAGGACAACTCATCCTCGAGGCCATCAAGAGATAATCTAATAAACATCCGCAGCTTCCTGACTAGAAGACAGCTTAATGTGTGAAAGGCATTCAGATCCAACTGTTTAAAAACAAGGCTTCCTCTATGTGGAAGGATGCAGGTCTCTTCCAGTTCATTTCTAAGTCAGAGTGTGTGGTCTACGGTCCCTGATGGAAACTCCTCTCCTAGTCCCCAGTCAGTACTTAGTACCAGGTGCCATGGCACTGGGGAATTTATGTATGTTATCTCAAGTCACTCTGAGAACCGCGAGGAAGTAGGTAGTGTTATCTCATTCTAGAGGTAAGGAATCTGGGGTTCAGGCAGGTCAAAAATCTTGCACAAGATTACACAGCTAGCAAGCAGATTCAAAGAATATAGGAGACAAGGTAGGGGTAAAACTGTCAAGATGTGACAAGCCACTGCTTATTTTTAGGCAGTAAATCAAACAGGTTAGAAGCAGGTCTCTGTATCTAAGTGGATCAAATGTCTAGTCACAAGTCTTCATTACAAGGTAAGAGACAAAAAAGGAAACATAAATAGTGCGGTGAGAATCCTTAGGAGGAGATAATCACCGCCAGGCAAGCAAATCCAAGAGGGCTTCATGGATACGGTGCTATTTGAAACGGGTCATAAAGAACAAGCTTTCAGCGGGTGAAGAAAATTGGAAGCTAGTTCCTACTGAAGAAACAGCAAGAGAAAAGGCAAAAAAGTGGGAATGCAGGAGGAATACATGTGAAATGCTAAATGAGCCATTTGGCCGGACTGTTGGGAATGAGAAGACGAGCTTTGGGAATGTGATAACTGTGGAGAAACCGGGCTCCTAAGCCTGCCTATTTCATCTCAGGTCCTTTACACTGGGATGGCCTATTTATCCCTCATACTGCTGCTAGCAAATGAAAGCAAATAGAGCTGATAGTCTAGAAGATAACCCCAGGTCAATCCAATGCATATACACACATCCAACTGAATTGGCCTCTTCTTGATTCCCCTCCTGATACCTTGGACTCTAGTTCTCCCACATGGGATTTAGTTTTGTCTGCTTCCTTTTGTTTCTTTTTTTGTCTCAGATGAGGACTCCCCACTCCAGCCCCTGCTTGAGAATAATGCCCTAGTGACAACCCTAAGCCCCACAATGGAGAAGGGGGAGAAGGAGCTCAAAGCTAAGGAGTTTGGTCATTCCTCAGAGAACAAAGAAATGGTACAGAAGGCTTATGAATAGAAGAGTGACACTATGATATTCTTGCTCTTAGAAGGTACTTAGCTGCAAGATGTAAAGATGGATTTAAAAATTTAGAGGCCATTGGAAGAAAGACCAATGTGGAAGCCCTGCCAACAGTCAAGAAGAAAGGTGGGTCAGAACAAGAGTGAAGATGGCGGGAATGGAGGGGAGAGAGTAGATGCAAGTAGTAGAAAGGAGGTAGGACTGTCAAGACATTCTAATCTACTGGCTAGTTGTAGACAATAATTCAAAATGGTTAGAAGCAGAAGATGTGCATTTTAAAGGTTCAGGGGTTAAGTCACAGCTCTTCTTTTTCTAGACTACGTGACTTTAGGCAAAATTTTCTCTCTCTAGACCTCAGCATCCTCTTGTAAGATAGGATAATTGCTCTGACCTCACCAAGTTGTCCTCACAAAGTAAATGAGGTAATGTATTCAAAGCAATGATAACAATGCCTAGAACACAGCCCCAAATGTCAGAATTATCAAGATAAGTATGCTAGAGGGGGGGGCTGGAGTCATGCCATGGTAAGCATAAAAGATGACCAGAGTCTGGGTGGCTAGGAGGGTGGTGCCAGGAAGTCAAGAGTCAGGTTCAGTACAAGAAGTGAGGTGTTTCAGAAAGCAGTTGACTGTGCTTCCCTTTTGCAACATCAGAATCTCTGCACTTTACATCTAGTGTTCTAGCAGGACAGAGCTCTGTGCTAATAACACGAGGTGCTCTTACTGCGTGTCTGTGGCCATTAGAAACTACTGCTTTGAAAAATCTGCCCTAAATTTTACATCTAAGACTCTCATAACCAATGAGTTTGTACATTTTCATTTTGTCCCAGGAATCTGTGTGCATATAAGTATATCTTAATGTTAAAAAGATAAAATGATACTTCATAATAGGCTCCCTAACATTCAAAATCATGACTCAGTTTTCCTTTTTAACACTTAAATGGAGATGTGTCATCGGTAATAAATAAAAAGTCAAGGGTAAATCAAGGGCAATTAAAGGCAGATGTAAAACCAGGAATAGGGCTTCCCTGGTGGTGCAGTGGTTGAGAGTCCGCCTGCCGATGCAGGTGACACGGGTTCGTGCCCCGGTCCGGGAAGATCCCACACGCCACGGAGCGGCTGGGCTTGTGAGCCATGGCCGCCGAGCCTGCGCGTCCGGAGCCTGTGCTCCGCAACGGGAGAGGCCACAACAGTGAGAGGCCCGCGTACCGCAAAAAAAAACAAAAAACAAACAAACAAAAAACCAGGGAATAGTCTCCGAAACAAAAATATGCAGGACATTGCCCATGAGGGTGGAGTTCTCACTTACCTGGAGAGTAAGGATCCCAGAAGATCATCATTCAAAGGTAATCAGGAGGACCTGCACAGCCTTTTGATGTCTTTGCTGGGTAATAATTTTTCCCTGCATTAAAACAAAGTAAGTGGACTTGTATATACTTTGTGTCTCTTGAGTAACAATTACACTCTATAGGAAAGAAAACACAGATGTGTCCTAAAAGCATGCACCTGGAAATAAGTATGAAAACTGGTACTGGAATCACAGTAAGGAAAAAAAACAGTAATACTGCATTTCACCAACTGTTTTTCATTTCACAAGTCACTAGATTCTGTCCTTACAAAGGCCTTTCCATCAAGATTCAGATTCTTGGTTGGAGATAGTACAGCCTATTAAGGCTGTAGCCACGAGTATTGCTCTAAGTAATCGATCTGCATTCTTGACCACTAGTCAAAAATGGTTCTGATATTTGAAAACATCTCTTAATCTGACAGGCATCTAGAGCCTCCAACACAAGTATTATATGACTGGAGGGTGTTTTTCTAGTCTTTTCCTTGGACCCAAACCTTATAACCTAGAAGTCCCAACCGGGACCTTAACGTTCACCTCAATTTTTTCTCCAGACCAGCCCAACAGTCATTTTCCCCAGCCTGCTGAGGGCACAGAAATGCTTGTCCAATGTTCTAACTCAGACAGTGTTCTTCCAGGCATCAGGCAAAATTAGAACCAACAGGAAAGAAAGTGGGCTTCTTTCTTTGCAGTAGTTTATAAAATGATAGGAGAATGTTTATGTCTAGAATTGGAGCTTGTTGGATCTGGAGAACCTCAGAGTTGTCTGATCAACTAGCCCCATTTTCCCAGAAGGTGTTCCTTTAGTGAAGGAGGGTCACAATTCTCACCCTGGGAAGGGGTACCACTAGGGTGGAAGGCAAGGCCAGGGTCATGCAAAGCTCAGGCCACACATCCTCCAGGAGGCTCAGAGAAGCTTAAAGATTCAAGGAAAAATACCATCTTTATAACAACTCAACAAGGGTGTATTATGGATTAGGAAAAAAAACATTCACAACTAAAATAAACTATGGGACCTTCAACGATATTTAGGGTATGTAGGTAGCCACTTGGGGTGCAGACTTCAGGTTTGGGGATGAAGGAAGGGGTCATGGGGAAAAGAGATGGTAGTGGTCTGTAGTAATAAAATCAGAGGCTAGAGTTTGATCTAAGGTTTTCTAACTCCAGTTGAGTATTCCGCCCCCCTCAACTATATCAGTCTGTGGATAAGATGAACACCAAAACATATTAAGATGGAGCTCCAGTTGTTTGTAACAGTGACTTAATAAAGCTCAATGCAAACATGATAAATGTATTCGAAATAGATTATGCTGAGCTTCATTATCTTCAAGGAGAAATAATTTCAAAGAAATTCTATAGAAAGTATACTTGCAAATCCCCTGTTCTGTGTATTATAAAAGTCACACTTATAAATCCCACTTATCACTAAAATAATGTAAAGAGACGACATCTCAGAATTAAACCTTCTAACATTGATTTACTATGTTTCAATTGAAAACCTCTAGAAACCAATTAAAAGAAAATGCAAAGGGGCAATCCTATTATTTTGAAGATACAGGGCCTCCCCTATTCCATCAACAAGCAAAGCTCACCATCCATCACTGTGAAATATCTGTACCCAGATAATCTCCAAAAATGATTTAAGGTGGCTTTGCTACATGGTGGAGTATGAGAAGACATGTCAATTTTCTTTTTGCCCTTTTTGATAAAATACAAATTCCTTCATTAGGTTCACAGAAACGTAAATGATTTATTAGAATCAATAAAATAAAAGCTTACTTTTCCCGATCTTGGTATACACAGGTAGCAATGAGTCTTTCAAAATTCTCAAAAGTATTTTTCTTGAGCTGTTCATGGGCCTGTGCAATTAGGACATTCGTATCTGGACGGGGATCCTCAGGCACCTGGTAGTGATGTGCAATGGTTATGACTTCTTAGTCTGTGAGTTTCCCGACAGACGCATCAGTATTTCTCTGTAAAGAAAATGGAAAAACACTCAAGAAATTATATCTAAGACTATTTTACCTTTCTTTCTATTAAAAATATCCAAATCCCATTTTACAAAACTTTACCAGCTTCCCAGAGACAGGTTATTATTTTTCTTTAATTTAATTTCTCTACCTATGAGCAACAGGAAGGCACTCGTGCTAGAATGGAAAACAATAAGCACAACAACTTATAAATAAAATGGCACTTTGCCCAGAGTCAAACTTCTACCACATAACAGCCTACAACCAGGAAGTAAATTCTTAAAGTCCTCGAATGGTCAAAAATCCTGTGACTAAATACATGATTTCATTCAATACCTATTAATCTTGCTGTATACAAAATAGTAACAGACTTGGGGTTCTGTTTTCCCAGGGTATAAAGCTTATAAATCATAAGTCAGAGAGGTGTTTTGGAGATGGGGAAAGCGATTATGCACATTTCTGTAGTAAAAAGTAAAAACTGACACACCCCTCCAGTGAGAGAAAAAAGTGAAAAGTGAAAAGAACTGTGTAAAGGTACAGTTGTCTGAGTCTTTAGAAGGCAAATGGCACTGATATCATTTGGCAGAGCAAACAAATAACAACAAAAAAACACAAATGACAGCAACACATTCACAATGAGGCCTCAAAGCTTAACAAATTGGCTGACATGTTTTCAATATATTCGCTATATGAAAGCCATAACCCATGCAACAGGCATGAGAAAGAATTACATCAAAATGGTTAAAATGCAAACTGTTATGGTGGTTAAATGAATAAGCTTCCACCATCTAGAAAATCTACTTACTGGAAAAAAATTCAGTTCCCAAGAATCCCAGATAAATGAGGGAATACAAGATTTGTTCTTCTGTTATAGACTGGTCTTTTGGAATAATATGGTTTTTAGTTCTTTTAAATATTTCTTGTCATTTTCACTATCATTTAAGAGATCTATAGGTTCTTCTGGTCAAGAATTTCCTTAGATAAGAGTGTAGGAAAGCCCACAGCTATGATGTTGACCTACCTGAAGGAACTGTATTTCACCTACATCCACTTATTAGGGTCTCTGGGGTTTTTGTTTTGTTTTGCTTTGCTTTTGTTTTTTTAACGGGAAATGGAGGCCAAATTCAACCAAGAGGACCCCACCATTGCAGCAAGTCAGTTTGGATTAGACGATCAATCAGTAACATTGGCCGGGGGCTCACTATCTGGAAAAAACTGTAGTCACTTTGGCATCTGAACTTTTTAGAGTCTATAATCTATTTGGGCTGTCCAGGCATCCAGATGAGCTCCCTAGCTACTAACTGGGAGGGCCACTTGAATGAACTGAGTAATAATAATAACCCTCACTACTTGTTGAGTTCTTGCTGTGTGCCAGGTCCTGTGCTGCTGGGTCCTTTTGGCACGGATCATCTCATCTGGCCCAGAAGGTAGATACTAGTATTAGCCCCATGTTACAGATGAGAACACTGAGGCAGAGAAATGTGAAGTAATATGTCCAGTGTCACGAAGTCAGAATGCAAACCCCTGCAGCCTGGCTCCAGAGCCCATGCTCCTGCATACTATTCTGTCCCTCTTCTGTTGGGACACAGAAGAAAGAGTGACCGCATGGAGTGGGGCTCATTCAGGGAAAGCTGAAGACAGTGGCTTTTGAGCTGATTTTTTTAACAGACCTCTCTATTCCCTTTTCCGTCCATGACCTGTGCTTTGAGGGCTATCACTAACCCGCATAAATAAGTAAGAGAAAGTAATTTCAGAAACCCTGAGTCACCAACCATCTCTGACAGAGAGCCAAGCGACCACGGAGGAACCACTCCAAGGGAAGCCCCTGGCTCATTTACAACACTGGTCATGGAATAATCAGTCATGACACATGCACGGAATTGAACACTATGCAACCATGAAAAGTAGGCTGTTGACTGGTATTAACTGGTATGAAAGACATCCATGCTATGTTGATAAATGTAGTATGACCCCAACGAAACTAAAGATACCGGTACATATTGACATATATATGCACAGAAAAAAAGACTGGAAGGATACATACCAAAACATCTATAGCATCATCCCTGATTGCTGAGCTTTCTTTATATATAGGTATAAAAATGATTTTATACCTATATATAAAATGTCTGCTTTTTCTGAATTTTTATAATTATCAAATATTACTTTTTTTTTTTTTCTTTTTGCGGTACGTGGGCCCCTCACTGTTGTGGCTTCTCCCATTGCAGAGCACAGGCTCCGGACGCGCAGGCTCAGCGGCCATGGCTCACGGGCCTAGCTGCTCCATGGCATGTGGGATCTTCCCGGACTGGGGCACGAACCCGTGTCCCCTGCATTGGCAGGCAGACTCTCAACCACTGCGCCACCAGGGAAGCCCCAAATATTACTTTTATCGTCAGAAAAATACCCATTTGAAATCTTTTTCTTTTTGAGGATAGAAAACGGCATGAAGAAGAAGTTGGCACACTCCCAAGGACGAGGGAAAAGAGCGTCTGCAGCAATAACTAGAAACTTACCACGTACCTTTAACTAAACCTGCTCTAGCCCCACCAGGTCATAAAAGTTTATTTTCCTCTAGAGGAGTGGGATAGGGAGGGTGGGAGGAAGATGCAAGAGGGAGGACGTATGGGGATATATGTATATGCATAGCTGATTCATTTTGTTATAAAGCAGAAACTAACACACCATTGTAAAGCAATTATACTCCAATAAAGATGCTTAAAAAAAAGTTTATTTTCCTTTTCATTGGATAAACTGAAATTATCCTGACCTCACTGCAGTGAAAATTTATATCTGCTGTGTTCTGCATGCCTGGGTTTTAAACACCTCAGTATTCCACTGCTTTCCATGTCTTTTCTTTTTAAATTTTATTATTTTTTAACAACTTTATTGGAGTATAATTGCTTTACAATGGTGTGTTAGTTTCTGCTTTATAACAAAGTGAATCAGCTATACATATACATATATCCCCATATCTCCTCCCTCTTGCGTCTCCCTCCCACTCTCCCTATCCTACCCCTCTAGGTGGCCACAAAGCACGGAGCTGATCTCCCTGTGCTATGTGGCTGCTTCCCACTGGCTGTCTATTTTACATTTGGTAGTATATATGTATGTCCATGCTACTCTCTCACTTCGTGCCAGCTTACCCTTCCCCCTCCCCATGTACTCAAGTCCATTCTCTACATCTGTGTCTTTATTCCTGTCCTGCCCCTAGGTTCTTCAGAACCATTTTTTTTCTTTAGACTCCATATATATGTGTTAGCATATGGTATTGGTTTTTCTCTTTCTGACTTACTTCACTCTGTATGACAGTCTCTAGGTCCATCCACCTCACTACAAATAACTCAATTTCGTTTCTTTTTTATGGCTGAGTAATATTCCATTGTATATATGTGCTACATCTTCTTTAACCATTCAGCTGTTGATGGACACTTAGGTTGCTTCCACGTCCTGGCTATCGTAAATAGAGCTGCAATGAACATTGCTGTACATGACTCTTTTTGAATTATGGTTTTCTCAGGGTATATGCCCAGTAGTGGGATTGCTGGGTCATATGGTAGTTCTATTTTTAGCTTTTTAAGGAAGCTCCATGCTGTTCTCCATAGTGGCTGTATCAATTTACATTCCCACCAACAGTGCAAGACGGCTCCCTTTTCTCCACACCTTCTCCAGCATTTATTGTTTCTAGAGTTTTTGATGGCCATTCTGACCAGTGAGAGGTGATACCTCATTGCAGCTTTGATTTGCATTTCTCTAATGATTAGTGATGTTGAGCATCCTTTCATGTGTTTGTTGGCAATCTGTATATCTTCTTTGGAGAAATGTCTATTTAGGTCTTCGGCCCATTTTTGGATTGGGTTGTTTGTTTTTTTGATATTGAGCTGCATGAGCTGCTTGTATATTTTGGAGATTAACCCTTTGTCAGTTGCTTCATTTGCAAATATTTTCTCCCATTCTGAGGGTTGTCTTTTTGTCTTGTTTATGGTTTCCTTTGCTGTGCAAAAGCTTTGAAGTTTCATTAGGTCCCATTTGTTTATTTTTGTTTTTATTTCCATTTCTATAGGAGGTGGGTCAAAAAGGATCTTGCTGTGATGTATGTCATAGAGTGTTCTGCCTATGCTTTCCTCTAGGAGTTTTAGAGTGTCTGGCATTACATTTAGGTCTTTAATCCATTTTGAGTTTATATTTGTGTATGGTGTTAGGGAGTGTTCTAATTAATTTCATTCTTTTACATGTAGCTGTCCAGTTTTCCCAGCACCACTTACTGAAGAGGCTGTCTTTTCTCCATTGTATATTCTTGCATCCTTTAGCAAAGATAAGGTGACCATATGTGTGTGGGTTCATCTCTAGGCTTTCTATCTTGCTCCACTGATCTATATTTCTGTTTTTGTGCCAGTACCATACTGCCTTAATTACTGGAGCTTTGTAGTATAGTCTGAAGTCAGGGAGCCTGATTCCTCCAGCTCCATTTTTTGCTCTCAAGATTGCTTTGGCTACTCAGGGTCTTTTGTGTTTCCATACAAATTGTGAAATTTTTTGTTCTAGTTCTGTGAAAAATGCCAGTGGTAGTTTGATAGGGATTGCATTGAATCTGTAGATTGCTTTGGGTAGTATAGTCATTTTCAGAATGTTGATTCTTCCAATCCAAGAACATGGTATATCTTTCCAACTGTCTGTATCATCTTTAATTTACTTCATCAGTGTCTTATAATTTTCTGCATACAGGTCTTTTTTCTCCTTAGGTAGGTTTATTCCTAGGTATTTTATTCTTTTTGTTGCAATGGCAAATGGGAGTGTTTCCTTAATTTCTCTTTCAGATGTTTCATCATTAGTGTATAGGACTGCAAGAGATTTCTGTGCATTAATTTTATATCCTGCTACTTTACCAAATTCATTGATTAGCTCTAGTAGTTTTCTGGTAGCATCTTTGGGATACTCTAGGTATAGCATCATGTCATCTGCAAACAGTGACTGTTTACATCTTCTTTTCCAATTTGGATTCCTCTTATTTCTTTGTCTCCTCTGATTGCTGTGGCTAAAACTTCCAAAACTATGTTGAATAATAGTGATGAGAGTGGGCAACTTTGTCTTGTTCCTGATCTTAGTGGAAATGGTTTCAGTTTTTCACCATTGAGAATGATGTTGGCTGTGGGTTTGTCATATATGGCCTTTATTATGTTGAGGTAAGTTCCCTCTATGCCTACTTTCTGGAGGGTTTTTATCATGAGTGTTGAATTTTCTTGAAAGCTTTTTCTGCATCTATTGAGATGATCATATGGTTTTTCTCATTCAACTTGTTAATATGGTTTATCACATTGATTGATTTGCATATATTGAAGAATCCTTGCATTCCTGGGATAAATCCCAGTTGATCATGGTGTATGATCCTTTTACTGTGCTGTTGGATTCTGTTTGCTAGTATTTTGTTGAGGATTTTTGCATCTATGTTCATCAGTGATATTGGTAGGTAGTTTTCTTTTTTTGTGAAATCTTTGCCTGGCTTTGGTATAAGGGTGATGGTGGCCTCGTAGAATGAGTTTGGGAGTGTTCCTCCCTCTGCTATACTTTGGAAGAGTTTGAGAAGGATAGGTGTTAGCTCTTCACTAAATGTTTGATAGAATTCATTTGTGAATCCAGCTGGTCCTGGGTTTTTGTTGGAAGATTTTTAATCACAGTCTCAATTTCAGTGCTTGTGATTGGTCTGTTTATATTTTCTATTTCTTCCTGGTTCAGTCTCAGGAGGTTGTGTTTTTCTAAGAATTTGTCCATTTCTTCCAGGTAGTCCATTTTATTGGCATATACTTGCTTGTAGTAATCTCTCATGATCCTTTGTATTTCTGCAGTGTCAGTTGTTACTTCTTTTTCATTTCTAATTCTATGGATTTGAGTCTTCTCCCTTATTTTCTTGATGAGTCTGGTTAATGGTTTATCAATTTTGTTTATCTTCTCAAAGAACCAGCTTTTAGTTTCATTGATCTTAGCTATTGTTTCCTTCATTTCTCTTTCATTTATTTCTGATCTGATCTTTATGATTTCTTTCCTTCTGCTAACTTTGGGGGTTTTTTGTTCTTCTTTCTCTAATTGCTTTAGCTGTAAGGTTAGGTTGTTTATTTGAGATGTTTCTTGTTTCTTGAGGTAGGATTGTATGGCTATAGACTTCCCTCTTACAACTGCTTTTCCTGCATCCCATAGGTTTTGGGTCATCGTGTTTTCATTGTCATTTGTTTCTGGGTATTTTTTGATTTCCTCTTTGATTTCTTCAGTGATCTCTTGGTTACTTAGTAGTGTTTTGTTTAGCCTCCATGTGTTTGTATTTTTTGCAGATTTTTTCCTGTAATTGATATCTAGTCTCATAGCATTGAGGTCAGAAAAGATACTTGATATGATTTCAATTTTCGTAAATTTACCAAGGCTTAGTTTCTGACCCAAGAGATGATCTATCCTGGAGAAGGTTCCATGAGCACTTGAGAAGAAAGTGTATTCTGTTGTCTTGGATGGAATGTCCTATCAATATCAATTAAGTCCATCTTGTTTAATGTATCATTTAAAGCTTGTGTTTCCTTATTTATTTTCATTTTGGATGATTTGTCCATGGTGAAAGTGGGGTGTTAAAGTCCCCTGCTATGATTTTGTTACTGTTGATTTCCCCTTTTATGGCTGTTAGCATTTGCCTTAAGTATTGAGGTGCTCCTATGTTGGGTGCATAAATATTTACAATTGTCATATCTTCTTCTTGGATTGATCCCTTGATCATTATGTAGTATCCTTCTTTGTCTCTTGTAATAGTCTTTGTTTTAACGTCTATTTTGTCTGATATGAGAATTGCTACTCCAGCTTTCTTTTGATTTACATTTGCATGGAATATCTTTTTCCATCCCTTCACTTTCAGTCTGTATGTGTCCCTCGTTCTGAAGTGGGTCTCTTGTAGATAGCGTATATACGGGTCTTGTTTATTTATTTTTTTTGCGGTACGCGGGCCTCTCACCATTGTGGCCTCGACTGTTGCAGAGCACAGGCTCCGGACGCACAGGCTCAGTGGCCATGGCTCAAAGGCCTAGCCGCTCTCCGGCATGTGTGATCTTCCTGGACCGGGGCACGAACCCGTGTCCCCTGCTTCGGCAGGCGGACTCTCAACCACTGCGCCACCAGGGAAGCCGCGGGTCTTGTTTTTGTATCCATTCAGCCAGTCTGTGTCTTTTGGTTGGAGCATTTAATCCATTTACATTTAAGGTAGTTACTGATATGTGTGTTCCTATTACCATTTTCTTAATTGTTCTGGGTTTGTTATTGTAGGTCTTTTCCTTCTCTTGTGTTTCCTGCCTAGAGAAGTTCCTTTAGCATTTGTTGTAAAGCTGGTTTGGTGGTTCTGAATTCTCTTAGCTTTTGCTTGTCTGTAAAGGTTTTAATTTCTCCATTGAATCTGAATGAGGTCCTTGCTGGGTAGACCAGTCTTGGTTGTAGGTTTTTCTCTTTCATCACTTTAAATATGTCCTGCCACTCCCTTCTGGCTTGCAGAGTGTCTGCTGAAAGATCAGCTGTTAACCTTATGGGGAGTCCCTTGTATGTTATTTGTTACTTTTACCTTGCTGATTTTAATACTTTTTCTTTGCATTTAATTTTTGATAGTTTGGTTAATATGTGTCTTGGTGTGTTTCTCCTTGGATTTATCCTGTATGGGACTCTGTGTTTCCTGGACTTGATTAACTATTTCCATTCCCATATTAGGGAAGTTTTCAACTGTAATCTCTTCAAATATTTTCTCAGTCCCTGTCTTTTTCTCTCCTTCTTCTGGGACACCTATAATTTGAATGTTGGTGTGTTTAATGTTGTCCCAGAGGTCTCTGAGATGGTCCTCAATTCTTTTCATTCTTTTTTCTTTATTCTGCTGCGCAGTAGTTATTTCCACTATTTTACCTTCCAGGTCACTTATCCGTTCTTCTGCCTCAGTTATTCTGCTATTGATTCCTTCTAGAGAATTTTTAATTTCATTTATTTTGTTGTTCATCATTGTTTGCTCTTTAGTTCTTCTAGGTCCTTGTTAAATGTTTCTTGTGTTTTCTCTATTCTATTTCCAATATTTTGCATCATCTTTACTATCATTACTCTGAATTCTTTTTCAGGTAGACTGCCTATTTCTTCTTCATGTGTGTGGTCTGGTGGGTTTTTACCTTGCTCCTTCATCTGCTGTGTGTTTTCCTGTCTTCTCCTTTTGCTTAACTTACTGTGTTTGGGGTCTCCTTTTCTCAGGCTGCAGGTTCATAGTTCCTGTTGTTTTTGGTGTCTACCCCCAGTGGGTAAGGTTCATTCAGTGGGTTGTGTAGGCTTCCTGGTGGAGGGGACTGGTGCCTGAGTTCTGGTGGGTGAGGCTGGATCTTGTCCTTCTGGTGGGCAGGACTGTGTCTGTTGGTGTGTTTTGGGGTGTCTGTGAACTTATTATGATTTTAGGCAGCCTCTCTGCTAATGGGCAGGGTTGTGTCCCTGTCTTGCTAGTTGTTTGGCATAGGGTGTTCAGCACTGTAGCTTGCTGGACGTTGAGTGGAGCTGGGTCATAGCGTTGAGATGGAGATCTCTGAGAGAGCTTTCGCCGTTTGATATTACATGGGGCCGGGAGGTTTTGGTGGGCCAGTGTCCTGAACTCGGCTCTTACCCCCTCAGAGGCTCAGGCCTGATGCCTGGCTGGAGCACCAAGGCTCTGTCAGCCACCAGCTCAGAAGAAAAAGGAGGGAATAAAAAAAGAAAGAAAGAAAGTAAGTAAAATAAAATAATTAAAATAAACAATTAAAACATTAAAAATTATTAAAAATGAAAAATTATAAAAGTAATAAAAAAAAGAAAGAAAGAGAGAGCAATCAAACCAAAACACAAGTCCACCAATGATAAAAAGAGCTGAAAAGTATACTTAAAAAAAAAACAGTGGGGGGTGGGGGTCACGGTGTGATGAATTGGGCGATCGGGATTGACATGTATACACTGATGTGCATAAAATGGATGACTAATAAGAACCTGCGGTATAAAAAATAAATTAAAAAAAATAATACATTATGGAAATAGATAAGTATAAGCAAAATAGCTTTAATCTTGGGATTATATTATAACCTGTCATCACGCAGCATTTTGTTAAGGCACAAGACTTCTAAGAAGTGTTAGTAGAGATAAATAATACCAGAGACTCAACCTCGTTAAGCAGCATTTGTTTCTACATCAAATGACAGGACAGACTTATGTCATCTTCCTTATCAAATGCTGTATTTACTTTTACAATGTTCCAACTTTGTTACTGAAAGATCCCGTACCCATTTTCTTCTTGGGGAATGAATAACCATAAAATAATAATTTGTTTAAGTGTTAGAAGTGTTATAAATAATAAAGTAATTTCAATGATCTGTAAAAAAACTCCAAAAAAAGCAAAAAAAACCGATAGAACCCTAGGAAAAATGGTAAAAGCAAAGGTATACAGACAAAATCACACAAAGAAGCATACACACACATACTCACAAAAGGAGAAAAAGGAAAAAAATATATATATATATTAAAAAAAGGAAGAGAGCAACCAAATCAGTAAACAAATCTACCAATGATAATAAGCTCTAAATACTAAACTAAGATAAACATAAAACCAGAAACAAATTCGATGCAGAAAGCAAATCCCAAGTCTACAGTTGCTCCCAAAGTCCACCTCCTCAATTTGGGATGATACACGTTGTCTATTCAGGTATTCCACAGATGCAGGGTACATCAAGTTGTTTGTGGAGATTTAATCCACTGCTCCTGAGGCTACTGGGAGAGATTTCCATTTCTCTTCTTTGTTCTCACAGCTCCTGCGGTTCAGCTTTGGATTTGGCCCCACCTCTGAGTGTAGGTTGTGGGAGGGCGTCTGTTCTTCACTCAGACAGGACGGGGTTAAAGGAGCAGCTGATTTGGGGGCTCTGGCTCACTCAGGCTGGGGGGAAGGAGGGGTACACATGCGGGGCAAGCCTGCAGCAGCAGAGGTCAGCATGACGTTGCACCAGCCTGAGGCGTGCCGTGTGTTCTCCCGGGGAAGTTGTCCCTGGATCCCGGGACCCTGGCAGTGGCGGGCTGCACAGGCTCCCGGGAGGGGAGTTGCAGAGAGTGACCTGTGCTTGCACACAGGCTTCTTGGTGGCCGCAGCAGCAGCCTTAGCGTCTCACGCCCGTCTCTGGGGTTCGTGCTGATAGCCACAGCTCGTGCCCGTCTCTGGAGCTCATTTAGGCAGTGCTCTGAATCCCCTCTTGTCGCACACCCTGAAACAATAGTCTCTTGCCTCTTAGGCAGGTCCAGACTTTTTCCCAGACTCCCTTCTGGCTAGCTGTGGTGACTAGCCCCCTTCAGGCTGTGTTCACGCCGCCAACCCCAGTCCTCTCCCTGGGATCCGACCAAAACCCAAGCCTCAGCTCCCAGCCCCACCCGCCCCGGCGGGTGAGCAGACAAGCCTCTCGGGCTGATGAGTACCGGTCAGCATCGATCCTCTGTGTGGGAATCTCTCTGCTTTGCCCTCCACACCCCTGTTGCTGCGCTACCATGGCTCCGATGCTTCCCCCCTCCACCACCCGCAGTCTCCGCCCGCGAAGGGGCTTCCTAGTGTGTGGAAACCTTTCCTCTTTCACAGCTTCCTCCCACTGGTGCAGGTCCCATCCCTATTCTTTTGTCTGTTTTTTCTTTTTTCTTTTGCCCTACCCAGGTACGTGGGGAGTTTCTTGCCTGTGTGGAAGTCTGAGGTCTTCTGCCAGTATTCAGTAGGTGTTCTGTAGGAGTTGTTCCACATGTAGATGTGTTTCTGATGTATTTGTAGGGAGGAAGGTGATCTCCACGTCTTACTCCTCCGCCATCTTGAAGCTATCTCGCTTTCCATGTCTTTATGTGAGGATTCCAAACAAGCTGCCCCACACTTAAAGCCGCCCTCAGTCGTGCAGGACACCAGGGGCCCCTGAGTGGCGGCCAGGGTGGCTGCTGCACCCACACGAGCCAGGTCCTGGCACCGGCGAGCCCAGTCAGGCAGTGCAAGCCTCGCCCTACTAAACCCTTTGCCCTGTGTTTGCCACGTGTCCCTTCTTTAGGACCCACCTCACCCTGTCAAACTTTAGTGGGCTTCACCAAGAATGAGGAATCTTTTCAAAAGTAGCACATTCCGTTTCTTTTTATTGTGGTGAAATACACAGAACACAAAATCTGCCATTAGTGGCATTTAGTGCATTCATAACGTCATGCAACCACACCTCTATTTGTTCCAAAATATTTCTATCACCCCAAAGAAGCAATCACTCCAGTTTCTTCCTTCCCCCAGCCCTCTCCCCACCTGGCCACCACTAATCTGCTTTCTATCTCTGCAGACTACCTATCTGGATATTTCATATTAATGGAGTTATGCAGTATGGTCTTTTGGGTGTGGCTTTTCTCGCTTAGCATAATGTATTCATGTTCATACATGTTGCAACAGGTATCAGTACTTCCTTCCTTTTTATGGCTGAATAATAGTCCATTGTTCGAATGTACCACATTTTGCTTATCTATTCATGCATCAGTGGACATCTGGGGTTGTTTCCCCCTTTTGGTTACTGTGAATAGTGCTGCTATGAACATTCATGTACAAGTTTTTGCTTGAACACCTGTTTTCAATTCTTTAGGTATATGCCTAGGAGTAGAATCACTGGGTCATATAGTAATTTTATGTTTAACTTATTGAGGACCCACCAAAATGTTTTCTGCATACTCCATTTTTGCTAGCAGCAGTCACAAAAACAAAGGTCCAACTTCCATCACACATAGCCCTTTCTCACTTAAACCTTCAGAGTGAACCTCAAATACGAGCTGAGAGCAAAGTCTCATCTTGGTACTTCCTGCCCCATCATTTAAGGGAAATAAAAACGCACTTTAAAAAGTAGCCATAATTTTAGTGATCTGGTATTCTGTGATTACTATTGTTCATCTTAAAGACTCAAATGGCAGTCACCTTTGCCTTTACTCAACATTGTACTATGCTTCTGGCACTAATATTTTATACAGATCATTACAGTAATATTTAATTAATCTTATAAGGGATGCTGCCATGATTTTCTCTCCATTTTTTTAATTAAAGCCATAAGACTAAAAGAAAAGCCAAACTGCTCTAAGGTATTGAGGTAACTATGCAGAATTCTGAAACTTGAAATGCTAAACAGTTTTACAAGACATAATTCCATTAAAGTCACCCAGTCAAGTAATGGTGTATCAAAACTTCATTTTTTTTTTTTTCGGTACGCGGGCCTCTCACTGTTGTGGCCTCTCCCGTTGTGGAGCACAGGCTCCGGACGCGCAGGCTCTGCGGCCATGGCTCACGGGCCCAGCCGCTCCGCGGCACGTGGGATCTTCCCAGACCAGGGCACGAACCTGTGTCCCCTGCATCGGCAGGTGGACTCTCAACCACTGCACCACCAGGGAAGCCCCAAAACTTCATTTTAAAGGTCTGAATCTCGGGGTATTTTCTTACATATCGAATTGTTAAAGTGTAAGCAATGTCTTTCAAACAAACTAAAAAAACTAGTTTCAATGTAAACAAGGGCTCAAGAGTCTAAGCCTTGGGCCCTAAGGCTTACAAGAAAATCTGGTTGAGCCTAAATTAAACCAAGCAGCAATTTTAATGACAGTTAGATAGCACCCTATCATCTCCTTCAATTTGATATTCAACAAATAAAATGTGTTTCACTTTGTCTAATCAGAAGCCAGGCACACCTGCTCACATCTTACATTCCCTCAGGTTTTCTGTTACTTGTGGGCCTAAGCTGCCCATACAGAGTAGAACACCCTGCCTTCCTATAACTTACGTCCTAGCCTGCCATAGTGCTGGACTAGTGTGTTGCCAGGCCGCAGACAGTAGTAGGGACAGCTGGTAGAATATGTGTCAGAGGAAGGAGGAATGGAAAGACAGATCAAATGGAGCCAGTACAAACGTCTTACCAGATTTTGCTACCAGCCTAACTATAGCTCAAAACCATTTACAGAGCTCTTCAGTCTCACTGGAGAACAAAGCCGTTACACATGGCCATGTTGGCTGGGTACTGCCCACCTCCAGGGAGAACATTTATAGACTTATGGTGTAAATTGTGTCCCCTGGAGTTGTGTGACATGGTGGCCTCGCCAGAGAAGCCAAGGGACTCCGGAGAAAAAAGAAAAAAAGAGGTCACCACAGACTATAAGAAAATCATCTACCCCAACCTGGGTCACAACCTGTTTGCAATTGGGAGGCAGTGTGGTTTAGTGGGGAAAATGGGAGCTTCCAAATTACACAGACCTGGATTAAAATTGCAGCCCCACAAATTCGCTAATAAATGGGAACTTTGGCAAATTTTTAACTTTTCTGAGGCTCTGTTCCTTATCTGTGAAATTGGACAAGACCACCTGCTTCACAGAATTTTATGTTACCAAAGGAGCCAGGATGATCCTGTGAAAACGTTAAGTCAGATCATATCATGCCTCTGTTCAAAAGCCTCTGAGGGCTTACCATCTCTCCTGAAGTTGCACCCAAAAGCCTCATGATGGCCTACCAGGCCCGACATGATGCGGCCCCTCTTCTACTCTCTCTCTCAGACCTTGTCCCCTCTCTTTCTCTCTGCACCCACCATACTGCACTCCTTGCTCTTCCTCAAACAAGACAGGCACATCTGTTTGGGTGTCATCTTCTCCATGAGGCCTTCTCTAACCATCCTTTTCAAAAGTGTGACCCCTCCCCCTATAAGCCTGGCATTCCCTAACCCCTTCTCTGCTCTCTTTTCCTCAGTGGCATTCATCGTACGCCAACCTAGTATATCATTTATTTTCTTATTCTGTATATCATCTTTATTCCCCTGCCAGAACGTAAACTCCACAGAGGGCAGGGCTATTTGTCTGTTTTGTTCATTGCTGAATCCCCGACACATTCAATAGTCCCTGACACATAGTAAGCACTCTGTAATAAATAGTTTTCTGAATAAATGAAAAATGAGGGTTAAGTTTGCAAGGTATGAAAAGCATTTAGCTTTCTATAGTGCCTGGAACTGTATGAATGCTCAATAAACAATAGCAATTTTTATTCTCATCATCCCAAAATGAGGACAGTTTCATGTTGTATTAAACTGGATGAGTTACCTCCTTTAAGCAAGTTTATCTTGGAAAAATGTGAAATGTCTTTGATGAGTGAAATCATGGAATTTATCACAGAATGTAAATGGAAGATGGTACACTTGTTTTAAATAGTCAAATTCAGGATTTAAGTCTGAAGTGATCAAGTAATAAGCTCCAGGTGTGCCTTCCTTTATATAATGGATAGATTTGAGACACTGCATAAATGCTTAACTCTTAGAATTCAAATTAGATGCCCCCTTTCACTCTCTATTACATATAAAGATACTCTATCTTCATTTTGGTCATTTTTAATTGGCAATGGCACCTAACACCTTAGCTTTAAATTCCTCTAATATCTGTCAAGTTGTTAACGACAAGCAAGCACACTGAACTCTGAAAATAAGTTCTTCAGAAACTAAAGAATCTTTTGACAGTATAATAATTACTGCCAAATTTCTCTGCTTTGTAAATTGATTTTCTGATGTATTTTCTCAAAGAGAAGTACATCTGCATTGAAAATCATTGGGCTTGTTTTCTTATTCCAAATAAATGTAAGCAGCTTCTAGTTTTCTATTACTGCTCTAATCTTCATTTCACATCAAATACTATGGCTTTTCCTGTTTTGACATGTAGTGGAATGTACATGGTAATTTTGATTTATTTAGTTTGAAATCCAGTATGTCTTGGTGCACTCAACTTTGGGGTTGTTTAAGTGTAGCCAAACAAAATGAGATATTCTCATGCAGTTAACAGTAATTGCTGTATATTATTAGCAATATTCTTCATAGGGGTACAATTTTAGAAACCCTTAAAAACGCTCATCTATAATTCTTCTACAATTTGGTACAATATGCATTTAAGCAAGCTAAGACAACAGTGAGGTTTCTTTTGTTTTTTGTTTTTTAAATCATGTCAAGATTTTTGCAAGATTTTTGCATCCAGCAAGTGGACGCAGGGATGATGGTGCTTAACTTGCGATGTGGGCAGAGAAGAATGAATATGCATTTCATTTACAAGCAAAGTGATTCGTTTTCTACCACCTTCCTTTTCATTAACACCCATCCTGTGTTCAGGGATTATTTGTCTCCAAGCAAACCTCACTTGTTTGGCTTTTTGTTTTTAACTCTTTCTCATTGGTGGCCAGATGTGATGTTTTAGAGGCCATGCTAAGCCCTGTGACAACTGTGGGTTCTTACATGGAGGGTGACCTCATATAAGCCCACAGGTTATTTACTAGTCACATGATCGGCTGAACACAAGACCAGATCTGTGCCTTCCGGTACTTAAAATCAACTTCGTAATTTAAGACTTACTAATGTCAAAAACATATCAAACAAAATATAATCAGATTCTTAATTGTTTCTGAGCACACACTTTAAAATATAAAATTTATTGGTTTTACTCCATTGTAAAAGGAACACATTTCTAAATATAGAGAATTTGGATAATATATAAAAGCAGGAAAAAAACCCATACACGCTCCCACCATCCAAATATAACCAAGTAATCATTCTGGTATACTTCCTCACACTCTCTTTTCTATGCATGGGTATCTACTTGTCTTTTTTTTCTTAATAGTTGTGAACATATTCTATAGTCTGCTTTTTTCCTTTAACTAATACATTTCTTATCATCACACATTCTTCTGAAGCCAAAATGCTAATCCATTCTTCTATTATTGGATATTTTGTGCGCTTTTCTCAAATTTTTATATAAATAATGTCATAATGTACATATTTACGCATAAACGTTTGCTTGTATTTAAAATTATTTCTGTTACTGTCCCAGAAGTACAATTAGGTGGGCAAAAGAAAAGGACATTTTAAAGGATCTTGATACATTGTGTTAAATTGCTTTTACCCTCCCACCAGCAACAAGAAAGAGGCCACAGAAATAGATACTATCATTTTTAAAAGTGTTTCCAAACTCATCAGGTAAAAATGATGTCTCATTTTAATCAACAGTGATTTGATTACTAATAAACTTGAACATCTCTTATTTGCTTGGAAATTATATTTCTTCTACAGTGTTCTGTCTGCACATGTCCCTTACCTATGTATTGATTCATTCATTCATTCATTCATTCATTCAACAAACACTAAATGAGTACTTAGTTCATGTCAGGCCACATCAACTGATGGAAAATAAGAGAAGAATGGACTAGATTTGACTCCCAGCCCTCCATGCCTGCACCCTACAGTTAATCACAGACCAAGAGGAAGGCCAAGTCAACAAAGTAGAAAAAGGGCTATAATAAAGATATGTCCAGCTCAGAAAAAGTACTCCTCATCCAGTCTGGCATGTATACACATCAAGGGGGAAACCTAGGAATGCTCCACAGTCGAGGTGTCAATAGAGCAGACGGACCCTGCAGATGAAGGACAATTTGCTAGTCAGAAAAGTAGGGTGGGGAGGGGAAGAAGGTTGGGAGGAATGGGAGAAAACCATATCCTCAAAGATACAAGGAGAGCAAGAGGATGGTACATCTCAGGAGCTGTACAAAGTACTAATAACAGGAGCTACGATTTATCACGTGCTTAGTGTACGCCAGATAGCAATCTAACTGCTTCACATGTATGAACTCATTTAAGCTCACAACAACCCTTTAAGTAGGAACTTGGACTATCCCCATTTTACAGATGAAGAACCAAGGCCCAGAGAGCTCCATCAAATTGCCCAAGGGCACATGGCTAGTACGCGGTGGAGCCACGATTTGAACCCAGACGGTCAGGATTCTTAGGATGACTAGAACATAGGGAAATGAAGCAAGAGATAAGTTAGAGAGTTGGCAGGTGGGGCCCAATCATGAAAGGCACACATGGGGCATCTGGGTTTTCTTCCACAGGTGAAGGGAATCTCTTGAAGGATGTCAAGCAAGCGAGCACTATGAACAGAGAGTTGGACGTCGGGGCACTCAGGAAGCAATGTGAGTGTAGGCATACCAGTAAGGGCTGCTGGGGCAGAGGAAACAGGGCAAGAGGGTGAGCTGAGGCATCAACTAGGGTTGGATGTGCTTGGCTGAGGATGGGTCCCAGTCTCTTTCTTGTTCACTGTCTGGGAAACAGGACCATCATGGAAGCTAGCTTTGGACAGCAGAGGGGACGCCTTTTCTACTGAGGTGAGAAGGGACGAATGCGAAGCTGTGGATGCAGGGGCATGGGGGAGGTTTGTATCTCGGGACCTCTATATTCTCTGTTAACCTGGAGATGAGGTTTTCTGCCATCCATGGTGGAGAATGGGCGAAGGCATAACTATGCCTTTAACCATCCTTAACTGCTTCTTCATCCCTTAACTGCCCACTGATCCATCAACTATCCAGTCTGTCATCTATGCCTTCGATTTCTTGGTCCCTATTGATCCTTTCTCTTCAGCTTGTAGACATGTTCATGTCTCTCCCAACTTAAAACAACAGCAAAACCTAGCCGCTGATCTTCTGGCCAGCGAAGTCATCCCAGTGGCAACCATCAGCCTGGCAGGACCAGTCTCCCACAGCAGCTTTGTGAAGCAAGGAGCCACAGCAGTGGTGTTGGGCAGTGGTCTGACCCTCCTTGGACAAAGCCACCCTCCTGGGGTTCCTGGACAACTAAGGGGGAAGGGGAAGGGAAGAGGCCTCCGGAGGAATATATTGATTATTCCTCAAGAGGAATTCCTGATAATATGGCCCATGGGAGCTCAAGGAATTCAACAGGAAAGTAAAAGAGAGATGATCATATGCCAACCTCAAGAAGACAGAATGTGTCATAATGGCTGCAGGGGCCATCAGGGAGTTCACATTTATGGTCAAGACTTCTCCTAGGACTTTTTTTCCCCCTGTCTTCTGGTTTTGTTTTCAGTTTTTTATGTACTGTTGCCATTACCTTCTATTGCTACTTGTCTTTTGCCATAAAGACTACACTAGGTTTGCTCTTAGATTCTGCAATTTACTTTTCTAGAAAGGAACACTATGCCTTATGCTTGTCTTTGTTTCCTAATAATAGGTTTTAAAATAATAAAATGTCATCAAATTCAAAAAATATAAAAAGTTATATAATGATCTCCTCACCACCTCAAGCTCCAGTCCCACTCCCCAGAATTCTTTTTTCACTCAGCTTTATTGGCATATAAATGACAAAATTATATACATTTAAAGTGTACAATGTGATGATTTGATATACATATACATTGTGAAATGATTATTAGACTCTGCAATTCTATTTGGAATTTTATCTTGGTTAAGTTGAAATTTCCCTAAAATATTTTAAACTTATAACTACATGATTTTCAAAGGTAAGCATGAAATATGATTTTACTCTCAAGATCAAATATGAATAATTCAGCCCTTAGTTTTCCAACTCTCTTTATTTGGCTATTTTATCTGTGGTACAAACCACGTCATCTTCCTTTTCAATTTTTCTAACAATATTCACTTCTTGAAATAATGTTTTATCCTTGAATTTAGCTGTATAACCGTGTGTGTGTGTGTGTGTGTGTGCGTGTGTGTGTGAAACCTGTTTTAGTATTCAATGCTGGTCCAGTCTTTCAAGATAAGATGTCCTCCTTGAGTTCTTAATTTTGATTTTCTCTTCATGTTCTGGAGTAGTTTATGAAAGTAATGGGCTACTTTGAGTAATGTATCAAAGAAACTATATTATAGTCCATTTTCTTGAAGATTTAAAAACATTTCTATTGTCTCCATGTACGAAAAACAACTTGTCCCCAATTTGCTTACTCTCAGAGCACTGAAGATTTGATCCATTTTCTCCTTGCGTTACCTGAAGCCACATCTTTGTGGTTTTTAGGTCACTGGTTCTGCTGGTGGTGGTGGTGTTTTCAAGCTTTATTTTGTGTGTTTGTTTTGCTTTGATGCTCCTTATAAGATTCTTTCCTCATATATGACCTTTAAATTTTCACCAAGGTGTATCTGGTGATCCCTTTTCATATCTTTTGCTTGGAACAGAGTGAAATCTCTCAATTTCCAGACGTTTTTTTTTTTCACTTAGAAAAGGATTTTTCTTTAAAAATTATCATTGATTATTACCATAGTTCCACTTGTCCAGTTCCCTCTCTACCTCCATTTCTGCTCCTTCTTTCTCAACATTTTAATCTCTTTCTTGTTTTGCTGTTTGAGAGTGTTTCTAAAGATAGTTCTCTGGTTTACTACTGAGTTTTCTGCAGTGTCCAGTCTCCTATTAGTGCCTCCTGTTTAATTTTTAATTCAGAAAATATGTGTTTTGCACATTTTAATACAACTCTTTCCCTATTTTGGTCTGTTTGCTTCTCAAAATGGTCTGCTCTTGCTGAGACCATCATACATCTGGTTGTGACCATTAACTAGGTTCTAAAAACAAATAAACAAAAACCAATTTTTCATACGATAAATCACTTTCGGAATCTGCATGGAACCTCCTACACTGCACGGTTTAGTTTCTCTCTGTTTGTGCAACCTTACAAAGAGGTTTATAGAGCAGTCTGGGCATTGGTGTGGGGCTGCACTTAACCAAATTCCATAGGATCTGTCACAGATGGGGCGTATGTGTATCTGTGGGGGGCGCGTTAAGGAAAGGAGGGATCCAATCATGTCCATCCTCAATAAATGTGCCCAAGTCAACATGAAAGACAGAGGGAGAGACAAGCTTTTGATTTGGAGACCAAGAAGCCAAATTTGGGGTGGGGTGTTGGTAGGGAACAAAAGATTAAGTAGCAGAGAAGAGGCTGGGAGCCTTGTCCCGGTACCCCAACCACTGATAGAGGGACTAGAAAAGAGCCTCTCCATGCTTGGTGTCCCCAGAATTGTGCAGTCCACAGTCTGTACAACCCTTACAGTGGCCCTTCCCTAGGACCACTTAATGACATAGAAGCCCCAAGATAGACTCTTTGGCTTACGCTCAATTGACAGATCGTCATTAAGGCAACTGGGTCTCCTATGCCAGGAAATAAATCAGAAGAGGAAGAAATATAAGTCCATTGATGAATACAATGATTTACTTCCTTATCAGAATCTGAAGTAGGAAAATTTATTACATTTTACTGTCATGTCCTATTTTTTTATTTGTTTTGGTCTTCTATGAAGAATTCTGAGCTTGGGAGAGGGCAGCACTGAAATGAGAATTAAATCACTTATCTGAATCAGAAGTCATAGACACAACCTAGGCAATCGACCGGACTACACTCTGACAGTGGCTGGAACTATTAAACTTCACAATGTCAGTGAGAAATCATTTTCAGTCCAGATAATATAATGAGAACTTGTTCCTGGCTCCTTGTTCTAAACACCCTGTGCTTAAATTATGTAATGAATCCTAGCGTGTAACCACAGAACATCAGACCTAAAAACAGCAGTTTTAAAAGTAATTCAGAAATCCATATGCTGATACCTCATCTATAAAGCATAAATGGCTCTAAATCAAAAATAAAGTAAATATGCTCATCTATTAAGAGTTTGACATTTCTATAAAAAATAAAGGGAAAATGAGCAGGAATGAATTAAGATAAAACAAAATAGGGAAGCTGGTTGTCAGTCACAAACCTAACTTCCCTGCCATTTCAGAAGCCATGTTCTCCACTCTGGGAAGGAGGGAGATTCTCTAGCAGGTGCTGGAGCACAGTCCCTCCTAAGCCACACAGTGGTCACTCCCAGGGTCAAGTTTGCCCAGAGCTGACTTGCAGCAACAGTGACTAGTCACGGTCACAGTGACGTCAGGCCTAAGCCTCCTGCAGGCCGAATTAACCCACATGGTGGCAGCAGGTACAACCAGAACAGGGAAGGGTCTCATACCCAGAGAAAACTCAAATTCAAAAAGATACACCCACCCCAATGTTCATAGCAGCACTATTTACAATAGCCAAGACATGGAAGCAACCTAAATGTCCACGGACAGATGAATGGATAAAGAAGATGTGGTACATATATACAATAGAGTATTACTCAGCCATAAAAATGAATGAAATAATGCCATTTGCAGCAACATGGATGGACCTGGACATTATCAGACCAACTGAAGTTAAGTCAGACAGAGAAAGACAAATATCATATGATATTGCTTATATGTGGAATCTAAAAACAGAAAACAAATGAACTTATGTACAAAATAGAAATAGACCCACAAACATAGAAAACAAACTTATGGTTACCAAAGGGGAAAGTAGGGGAGGGATAAATTAGGAGTTTGGGATTAACATATACACACTTCTATACATAAAAAAGATAATCAACAAGGACCTAATGTAATACTCCAATATAAAATAAAAATTAAAGAAAAATAAATTTCACACTGTCAGGAACATCTTCCCTGATCAGAACACCAAAAAGAGCCTAACCCTCCCCTCACTCCTGCACTCTATCCCCTGCCCTTTTTCCTCACAACGCTCAGCTTTAGCTGACCTGTTATATATATTTGTCTATTATCTACCTGCCTCCGCTAGAACGTAAGCTCCACGAGGGCAGCCATTCCTGTCAGTTTAAGTCACAGCTTGTACCCTCAGTGCCTAGAACAGGTCCCGGCGCACAGAGGTGCTCCACAATGTCTGTCCAAAGCGTGACTGTGTAAAACACTTAAAGTGGTGCCTCTGACATGGCAGACGTTCATAAACGGTTGTTGAATGAATCCATCAATGAATCAATGCATGAAGGCATGAATGAGGAGGTGAACCCCATCCCATCTTGAGTCCTAGAGCTGCCCTCTCCCCCATCCCAACCCCAGAAGACCTGGGAGCCAGCCATCGGCACAACCACAGGAACTTTATTTACAAACACAAGGCTGGGGCCGGAAGCGGGTGGGAAGGTGGACAGTGGCATTTCTCTCACTTTTATTATTTGTATATCCATCGTGTGTTATAGAATTGTTTGCATCTTAGTAACTCAACTTAACCCCATTTCTGAAACAAGGCAAAATAGAAATAAGTATAAAACCACATATAATAGAAGAAAAACTGAAGGGGTATATGCCCAGGAAGTTTTTTAAATCCCACCTCAACTGCACTCCTTTCAGAAGAGAGCCATCCAGAAAGGGTAAAGTCAAGAAAGAAAATTTCAATGAGAGCAAAGGTCTCAAGGTTTGTACAGACAGCTGCTGGACCATCTGGAAGCACACACATGCCTTCTAGAACCAGAAAGTATAAGTTCCATGTGGCCAGTGGTGAGGGGACGTGAATGGAATGAATGTAACTGGGCATTTACGGGCTTGGTGTTTAACATATATTAACTTATTTTATCCCCTCAGTCATCTCCTGAATTATTCTCATTTCACAGATGAAGACCATAAGGCATTAGAGAGGCACAATGAGGAGTCAAACTTACCTAGTTTTATTCTAAATCTTAGAACTCGTGATGAAACTGCTAGACTGCCGGGTGCAAATCCCAGCTCTACAACTTAGTATGTGATCTTGGGTAGCTTCCTTAAGCTCTCTGTGCCTCAGTTTCCTCATCTACAAAATGGGTATAAGAATAGTATGTACATTTTAGGATTGCTGTGAGGATTAAGTGAGTTAATATATAGAAAGCATTTAGTACAGCACCCATCACGGGGTAAGTAGCATGTAAGTATTAGCTTTTTTTTTTTTAAGTGAAGTGTAGTTGATTTACAATATTATATTACTTTCAGTTGCACAACAGTGATTAAATATTATTATAGATTATCCTTCATTTAAAGTTATTACGAAATAATGGGTATATTTTCCTATGCAGGACAATATAGCCTTGTTGCTTATTTATTTTATACATACTAGTTTGTGTCTTTTAATCCCATACCCTTATCTCCTCCCGCCTCCCTCTCCCCACTGGTAACCACTAGTTTCTTCTCTGTATCTGAGAGTCTGTTTCTGCTTTTTTATATACATTCCGTTGTTTTATTTTTTATATTCCACACATAAGTGACAGCATAGAGTATTTGTTTTTCTCTATCTGACTTATTTCACTAAGCGTAATACCCTCTAGGTCCACCCACATTGTCACAAATGGCAGAATTTCATTCTTTTTATAGCTGAGTAATATTCCATTGTATATCTATACCACATCTTCTTTATCCATTTATTTATTAGTTCTAATAGTTTTTGGGTGAAGACTTTAGGATTTTCTATATGTAGTATCATGTCATATGCAAATAGTGACAGTTTTACTTTTTACCTTCCAATTTTGATGCCTTTTATTTCTCTTTCTTGTCTGATTACTGTGGTTAGTACTTCCAATACTATTTTAAATAGAAGTGGCAAGAGTGTGCATCCTTGTCTTGTTCCTGACTTTGGAGGAAAAGCTTTCAGTTTTTCACCATTGAGTATGGTGTTAGCTGTGGGTTTGTCATAAATGGCTTTTATTATGTTGAGACATGTTCTCTCTAAATCAACTTTGATGAGAGTTTTTACCATGAATGGATGTTGAATTTTGTCAAATGCTTTTTCTGCATCTATTGAGATTATCATGTGATTTTTAATCCTTCCTTTTAGTAATGTGGTGTATCACACTGGTTGATTTGCAAATAATTGAACCATTTTTGCATCCCTGGAATAAATCTCACTTGATCATGGTATATGAT
Source organism: Delphinapterus leucas (assembly GCF_059928025.1). NCBI lineage: Eukaryota > Metazoa > Chordata > Mammalia > Artiodactyla > Monodontidae > Delphinapterus > Delphinapterus leucas. Next base: position 93,664,795 of record NC_143150.1, on the reverse strand, counting down.
CTTTTTTATATACTGTTGAATTCCATTTACTAATATTGTGTTGAGGAATTTTGCATCTATATTCATCAGAGATGTTGGCATATGATTTTTTTTTATAGTGTCTTTGTCTGGTTTTGGTATCCAGGTAATGGTGGCCTCGTAGAATGAATTTAGGAGTGTTCCATCCTCTTCAATTTTTTGTAATAGTTTAAGAAGAACAGGTATTAGCTCTTGTTTATATGTTCGGTAGAATTCCCCTGTGAAGCTGTCTAGTCCCGGACTTTAATTTGTTGGGAGTTTTTATTATTAAAAATTCAATTTCACTACTAGTATTCGGTCTGTTCAGATTGTCTGTTTGTTCCTGATTCAGTCTTGGAAGGTTGTATGTTTCTAGAAATTTGTCCATTTCTTCTAGGTTGTCCAATTTGTTGGCATGTAACTGTTCATAGTATTCTTTTATGATTTTCTGTATCTCTGTGGTATTGGTTGTTATTTCTCCTCTTTCATTTCTTATCTTTTTATTTGGGTCCTCTCTCTTTTCTTGAGGATTCTGGTTAAAGGTTTATTAATTTTGTTTTTCTTTTCAAAGAACTGGCTCCTGGTTTCATCTTTTCTATTTTTTTTTGGTCTCTATTTTATTTATTTCCTCTCTGATATTTATTATATTTCCTTCCTTCTGCTGACTTTGGGCTTTGTTTATTCTCCTTTTTCTAATTCCTTTAGATGGAAAGCTAAGTTGTTTATATGAGATTTTTCTTGTTTCTTGAGGTAGGCCTGTATTGCTATAAACTTCCCTCTTAGAACTGCTTTTACTGCATCCCATAGATTTTGGAAAGTTATGCTTCCATTTTCATTTGTTGCAAGGTATTTCCTGATTTCTTCTTTGATTTCTTCATGGACGCATTTGTTTTTACTTAAAAAAACCACCAATGTTGTTTAGTCTCCACATGTTTGTGCTTTTCCCATTTTTCTTCCTGTAAGTTATTTCTAGTTTCATACTGTTGTAGTTAGAAAAAATGCTTGATATAATTTTTATCTTCTTAAATTTGTTGAGACTTGTTTTGTGGCCTAGCATGTGATCTATCCTGGAGAACATTCCATGTGCAATTGAGAAGAATGTGCATTCTGTTATTTTTGGATGGAATGTCCTGGAGATATCTATTAAGTCCAACTGGTCTATTTTCATTTAAGATCATTGTTGTCTTGGTGATTTTCTGTCTGGATGATCTGTCTATTGATGTAAGTGGGATGTTTAAGTCCCCTACTATTATTGTATTGTTCTCAATTTCTCTGATTAGGTCTGTTAGTATTTGTTTTATATATTTAGGTGCTCCTATATTGGATGCATACATGTTAACAAGTAAAATATCCTCTTCTTATACTGATCCCTTTATCATTATATAATGCCCTTCTTTGCCTTTTGTTATAGACTTTGTTTTAAAGTCCATTTTGTCTGATATAAATATTGCTTTCTTGTCATTTCCATTTGCATGAAATATCTTTTTCCATCCCCTAACTTTCAGTCTGTGTGTCTTTAGTTCTGAAGTGAGCCTCTTGTAAGCAGCATATAGATGGGTCTTGTTTTTTAACCCAATCAGCCACCCAATGTCTTTTGATTGGAGTATTTAGTCCATTGACACTTAAATAAATTATTGATATGTATGTACTTATTGCCATTTTACTACTTGTTTTCTGGTTGCTTTTGTAGTTCTTCCCTGTTCTTTTCTTCTTCATTTACTTTCTCCCTTTGTGGTCTGATGATTTTCTTTAGTGCTATGCTTATGTTCCTTTCTTTCTTGTTTTTGTGTATTTGTTGTAGGCTTTTGATATGTGGTTACCATGGGGTTCATATAAGTTAATGTATAACTATATCTATTTGTGTGTGTGTGTGTGTGTGTGTATACACACACACACACACACACACACACACACACCACATCTTCATCCATTCATCTCTTGATGGACACTTAGGTGGCTTCCATACTTTAGCAATTGTAAATAATGCTGCTATGAATACTGGGATGCATGTAACTTTTCAAATGAGACTTTTGGGGTTTTTTTGGATATATATACAGGAGTGGAATTGCTGGGTCATATGGTAGCCCTATTTTTAGTTTTTTGAGGAACCTCCATACTGTTTTCCACAGTGGCTGCACCAATTTACATTCCCACCAATGATGTCGAGGGTTCCCTTTTCTCCACATCCTCACCAACACTTATCATTTGTGTTCCTTTCGACTATATATTCTATTTCCTTGTTAAAATTCTCACTGTGTTCATCTATTTTTTTCCCTAATTCATTTAGCATTCTTATTACTAATCCTTTGAATTCTTTATCTGGTAAATTGTTTATTTCTGTTTCAAAAGTTGTTTTTTTCAGAGGTCTTCTCTTGCGCTTCCAATTGAGACAAATTCCTCTGTCTTCTCATTTTGCTTCTCTCTCTGTCTCTATGAAATTAGGTGAAACAGTTACCTATGGTGGTCTTGAAGAGGTAACCTTATGTGGGAGCAACCCTATACAGTCTGTATGTGCCCAGTGGCATTGGTGAGAGAGCTGGATTTGATGTGAACACAAGTCATGTCTTTCCTCAGGGTGTGCTGGCAGGTATCACCTAGGTAGACAATGGGGCTGGAGATGGAGGGGCTAGGGCACAGCAAGGTGTGAGGGGGGCTTCCCCTCTGCTCAGTGGCCATCACCACCCTATGAGGGGTAGAGTCAGGTTCCAAGTTGCTGAAGCAGAAGCCCTGAGGGTCCGGGCTGAGCAGGCTCAGTTCCATTTAAGTGTGTGCTGTTCCTCCTCCCAGCACCAGCACCAGCACCTTCACCCAAGAGGGGAGCAGTGCTGGAGCAAAAAGGGCTGGTGTGGGTACTCGGTGAGAGCCACGGCATGGGCTGTGGTGGTCTGGCCACTGCCAGATATCAGGACCCCCTCTGATGCACCACCTGCATGATCACCAGAAGTGGCTACCCCTTCCTTGATCAGACTCTGCTTAGGGTTTGAGCCACCTCAGTGTCTATTAGCCAGGCTCTCTCCTCAGTCATAACAGCCCTCACTCCAGTGTGGAGCTACAACACAAGGCAAACAGTGCTAGAGTGTTCACTCGGCTCAGGCTGGGGCGTGTGCCAGGGCAGTCACAGGAAACCAATCAGCCACCTGTGTAGTTTCAATCACCCATTCCACCCTGCTTCAGGAGCAAGCAAGCATTAGTGTGCTCCTCATGAGTGGAGTCCAGGCTTCCCACAGCCTTCATATTAGTCCCACTGGCTCTCTAACTAGCCAAGGGGGCTCATCTTCTCTTTGTCAGGCCCCAGGACTGAGGCACTCAATATGTGGCTTGAAATGCTCACTTCCCAAGGAGGGTCTCCACCTGTGTAATCTCCCTTTTCCTCTGAGTCCCCTCCCAGGGGCATAGGTCCCGACCTGATTGCTTCTTTTCCTTTCCTACCCAATTCCGTGTAGATCTTTCTTATAGCCTTGGTTGTACAGGAGTCTTTCTGCTATTTTCAGTTTTCAGTGAGAATTGTTCCACACGTAGATGTATTTTTGATGTGTTTGTGCAGGGAGGTGAGTTCCACATCCTCCTACTCCACCATCTTGATTCAAGTCTCCAAACGCAAGTATTAGCTATTATTATAATTATTAGTAGGTAGTAGAATGAACTTTCCTTCAAGAAAGGCCAAAATCAGTTAAGAATCCCCTTTCTATAGGATCCTAACTACTATGTGAATGAAAGTTGAATCCAAACAAAGGTCATTGCCTTTGTTCATGCCTGTATTCATTCACTTATTCGTCAACTAACATGCATGAGGGAATAAAAAGATGTGCTGAGTGGCACCAGCCATAAATGCAAGGAGATCAAAGAGACAGAGATCACTGTGAGCTGGGGTGTTCAGGAACATCTTAAGAGAAAAAATGTAAACTGGAATATCTTTAAGGGTAGGAGAAAGCTGGACAGCAAAGGAGAGATCCCTTCCAAAATGGTGTGGAAAGAGAATGACATGAATTGGGTGGCCCAGAAACGTGCCAGGTCCTATGGTGATTGACCGAGGTTCAAAGATGAGGCTGGACAGCAAAGGAGAGATCCCTTCCAAAATGCTGTGGAAAGAGAATGACATGAATTGGGTGGCCCAGAAACGTCAGTGCCAGGTCCTATGGTGATTGATCGAGGTTCAAAGATGAGGGCAGCTCATTCATCTCTGAACCCACCATGGGACCTGATACAGGAGTAGGTGCCTAATATATGTTTATTGAATGAATGCTAAATGTACATGGCTAAACAGCACACTGAGAGGCACACCCTCCACACCCAGTACTTTGGGTTGCAAAATTTACTTGAATGAAAAACAGCCAGGTAGGGCTTGCCCTATGGTGGCTTAAGTGTCATTCCCCTCCTGCTCTGTAATATTCTCTCATTTTACATCATAATTGTTACATCATAATTCTCCCTCTTAGGAACTAAAAATTAGCATTCAGTTACTGTTTTCATTTTTTAAAACAAAACTGGGACTCTAATTAAAGGAGAAAGCCTGGGTGGCGCTAACCTGGTCATTTGTTAGCAACTAGTGGCCACACAGCTGCCTTGCTTTTATTCTTCGAAAAGAGACCATTAGAACACTGTATTTTGGATGAAATAGTAGTTTCACTGTTAATGATTTACCCACTCCCACAAGAATATAATCATGGAAAAAGAAATAAGAGAAACACAGTATAAATATACATGTATATATAAAACCTCAGAAAAAGAGTTGGTCATTTTTCCACTCTTTAGAAACATAAGAAATAGTCTATCTGTTTTGGCACAACATTATATGGTTTATTTATTCTAAAATGCCAAGAATTTTTTCTAGCATCCCATAAAACTCAAGGCTATAAGAATGGATATGCTTCAAAAATAGAAAGAGAAAAGCCTGAGAGTTATTAAGATTTTAAATAGTGGAGCTGATTTTAACTAGGTCTACACAAGCAAAGCCAAATCCACTTCAGCATAGGTGTTTATAATGATGTTACATTCCCCAGTAATGTGTCTAGTCTGTATTTTCTCCAGTGTAAGTTGAGAGTCTGTATGGCATGGTAAAGAGATTATGTGTGGCAAAATGGTAGACGAGATAGCAATTGAAACTCAAATTGCTGGCTGAGCTTGTGAAAAAGGAGAGAAAATGTCGCAGGTACCAAGGCAAACAGGTAGCTGGTACAGCCAGAGAGGAAGGTGTACAAACTAACAGGGTGGCACCTAGGGGAGGTGGGAATCGAACACTGTTAACAGGTAAGAGCTTGGATTTTTTTTTTTTTTAGAAGATGTTGGGGGTAGGAGTTTATTAATTAATTAATTTATTTTTGCTGTGTTGGGGCTTCGTTTCTGTGTGAGGGCTTTCTCTAGTTGTGGCAAGCGGGGGCCACTCTTCATTGCGGTGCGCGGGCCTCTCACTGTCGCGGCCTCTCTTATTGCGGAGCACAGGCTCCAGACGCGCAGGCTCAGTAGTTGTGGCTCACGGGCCTAGCTGCTCCGCGGCATGTGGGATCCTCCCAGACCAGGGCTCGAACCCGTGTCCCCTGCATTAGCAGGCAGACTCTCAACCACTGCACCACCAGGGAAGCCCCAAGAGCCTGGATTTTAATGCTCACTCAGGCACAAGAAACAAGGCCTCTGGCCAAGGTGAGTAGCAGTTTGGAACTCCTACATACAAAACCTGTATATAAAGTTAGAACTGTAAAAGGCTGCAATTGAAGTGAAAGAAGGATTAATAAACTCTAACCATTGTCTTAGAGAGATGACAATGGACCTTTTTTCTGAGTCTCTGTATAAAAAGGGAGGGAGAGAGGATAAAAGGGAGGGAGAGAGGAAAAAAGGGAGGTAGGGAGGAAGATGGATAGATTACCTGATAGATCTCAAAGCCAATATTCTGCCTAATAAGAATTTGTAGTACAAATTTATTTTACCCACTAACTATAGAAAGCTCCAAGGCAATAAATTAACATCAAAATTAAGATTAAATTAAGTTCAGTTTATAAGCCCGCCTGGAGAGGCAAAATCAATACTCTGAAAGTTCTACTGCTGGATGCTAAAATTAGTGGGTGAAAGCTTGAGGAAAAGCAGGATTTGCATAGTCTCAAAGTTTCTCTCTCAAGGTATTTATTCACTACAAAAGGAACGATAGTAACTTTACAATGGAGAAATCTGACAAACACCATCTTAATAAAGTGATCAAGGTCAATATCACTAGTAATAAGACATATTGACATTATGAGCTCCTTGATGTGATACACTAAGAAGGATGCATCATTTCTGTACAATTTTTACAGAAAATTGCCAAGATTATGCCAAAAATGCATAATCTTAGACCAACCATGAGAAAACATCAAAAAAAATCCAAATTGAGGGGTATTCTACAAAATAACTGATTCAAAAAACTTATTCAAAAATATCAGGGTCATAAAAGACAAGGATAGACTAAGGATCTGTTATAGATCACAGAAGACTAAGAAGAAAGAACAACTAATGCCGTGTAGGATCCTAAACAGGATCCTGAGAAAGAAAAAAAGACATTGGTGAAATTCAAATAAGATGTTTAGTATATCGTACCAATGTTAATTTCCTGGTTTTGATAATAGCACTATGGTAAGATGCTAACATTAGAAGAAACTGAGTGAGAGGTATATGAGAACTCTCCATTTTATTTTGGAACTGTTTTGTAAGTCTACAATTAGTTCAAAATAAAAGGGCTTAAAACAAAACGAAACAAAAACAACTCTGAAAGGCCAACCCAAGCAGCAAAGGAACACTGCAGTGGGGGAAGAAAGTCCAATTTAAGATGAGCTTAAAAAACATAAAAGGAAATAATCCACCATGAGTGAGAGTCAGCAGATGTAACAGAAGGAGTAGTACCCCATGAATTTGGGACAACAGTACAAAAATCAGTAATGGACTATGACATTATTATGTTTAAAATTACAAAACAGATTAAAAAATAGAGAAACCATAAGAAAAGAACACAGATGCCATGGAAAATAACAGAAACATTTAAAACATACATGAGTGCGTGTACACACACGCACACACAACTAAATAGCACTTAAGGAATTGGAAGGTAAAGTCACTTAATCAATGAACTGGATGACGGATTTAAGGAAAATTCCAAGAATGCAGCACAGAATACAAAATCAATGAAAAGAATGAATGAGAGGTTAAAAGACATGGAAAACAGAGAGAAGTTTGACAAGTAGTTAAGAGGAAAACAGAAAACAGCTTGAGAGTTTGAGAAGAAAGACAGAGAGAATGGACAAGATATTTGAAGAGATAATGGCTGAGAATAATTGTCAAATTGAAGAATTACAAATAGTTCCAAGATACACTGTAATGAAACTGCAGGACACCAAAAACAAAGAAAAAGGCAACCAGAGAGGAAAAAAAAGGCATATGACTACAAAGGAACGACTATATTAATAAGAGACTTACCAACAACCACAGTCGAGGACAGAAGACAACAGAATAATGTCTTCAAAAGGTCAAGGGAAAATAACTATAAATCTAGAATTATTTACCCAGTTAAACTTCAAAAGTAAGAGAAAAAATACATTTCAGAAAATAAATTTATTCATTCCCAGAGTTACAAAGCAAGTCTCAATAAATATCAAAGAATTGGTATCATGCAAACCATATCTCCAACTAAATGTAACAAAAAGAGAAAAAAGAACTATAAAGCTAACATCATACACATCTGGAAATTTAAAAACAAACAAATAATTAATTGGCCAATTTTAGGAAATGTTTACACAGGAAGGACAAAAAACACTAAACACACTAAAGCCAAAGTAGTATTTACAAGGCAAATTAAGCCTCAAGTGCATTTCTTAGAAAATAAAGACTGATAATCAGTGAAACAAATGTCCAAGTCAAGAAATTAGAAAATAAACACAGAGAAAATAGAAAGAAGGACATAATAAAAATAAAAGTAGGAATTAATAAAATAGAAGTTAAAGGTAAAAATTGGGGGGGATTAACAAATTGAAATCTGGTTCTTTTTAAAATTAATCAAATAACTCTAGTAAAATTGACTTAAAAAAACAGAAAAGGCACAAATCAACAGTAATAGGGCTTAAAAAGGTGATAAATTTTAAAAATTAGACGAAATGGAAAAGTTTCTAGAAAATATTTATAATTTTCAAAACCAACTCAAGAAAAAATGGAAATCTAGAATAGCATGTACTCTCCTTAGAGAAAGCAAACCATTAGTTAAAAAATCCACCCACAGAAAAAAAAGGAATGGCTATATGGTTTTACACGCAACTTCTACAAAACCTTCAGAGAACTAATAATACCTACTTTTTATAGAGAGTGAATGTTCTGAAACTTATTTTATAAGACTATTATAAAACACTGATATCTAAACTGGACAAAGACAGTATGAGAAAGTAAAAGTATAGGCCTGTTTCCTATATGAACAAAGATGGGAAAATCCTAAATAGAATACCTTCATCTACCAAAATACCTATGACCTTAATGGTGAAATATTAGAAATAACTCTTTTAAAATCAGGAAGAAGATAAGGATCCCTGCTATTACTACTTATCTTACATATTACATTGCAGCTGTTAGCCAAAATATTATAATAAGAAAAATAGAAAGAAATCATATAGATTAAAAGGGAAGAAGCAGGTCTGTCATTATTTACAGTTTATATGATACGGTCCAAAATAATATCCAAAAGACACTACATATTCTGAGGACTCAAGAGGGAAAATGAGACCAGCATACATAAAATAAAATACAAAAATCAATAGCATTCATATACACCAGCAACAACCAACTGGAAAATGTAATTCTAAAATTAAAAGGCAATATTTGCAATGACAACAAAACTGTACAGTATTATAAAACAAGATACACTATATTCAAAGATGGGAAATCTCTATTTCATAGTGACAGCAGTTCTGCCCCCTAGTTAGTCTATAAATTCAACACAATTCCAGTCAAAATCCAATCTGGCTTTTTAAAGAACTAGAAAGTGGTCATAAAATTGATATGGAAAATTAAAAGCCTAAGAATAGTCAGAAGAAGAAAAATTAGAACCCTGCTCTATATCACAACTTATGATGCCATAGTAACAAATTAAAACAAGTGGTACTAGCCTATGGCTAGACAAGTAGACAAATTTAACAAAATAGAGAGCTTAGAAACAGATTCATATGGATATGGGACTATGAAATATGTCAGATGTGTCAGTACAAACCACTGGGGAAAAAAGGATAGACTTAATGCATGGTGCTGGAACAACTGGAAATTCATATGGTATTCATAATTTCTTAAAGAGGATGCAAAATTCACTAACTATAATGGAAAAAAGCCCATAAATTTATCTACAATTAAAAATTTAAACTTCCACATGACAAAAGACACAATACAGGAAGTGAATAGAGAAGCCAGACATAGAATACATCTGCAATGCACATAACCAAGAGAGCACTTGCATGCAAAATGTATCAAGAACAAAGACTTTAAAAAAGACTTAAATCTCAACAAAAAAATGAGCAATGTGCAAAGGATGAAAATATAAATTGATGCTTCCACTTTCTAAGAAAAATTTAACAATCCTTAGTGAAGTTGAAGATACAGCTTATAGCCTAGCAATTCTACTTCTAGGCTCCTATTCTAGAGAATCCACAGAGACATGCACAAGGATGTTCCCTTGCAGCTGTCTGTAATAGCAAAATGGCTGTTCATAAGTACAGGAGACTGAAGAATGATCCCCAAAGATATCAGGTCCTAATCTCCGGAACCCGTGAATGTGACTGTACATGGAAAAAGGGTCTTTGCTAATGTGATTAATTTAAGATCTTGAAATAGATTACCCGAGATTATCCTGGATTATCCAGGTGGGCCTTAACAGCCATCACATGTATCCTTATAAGAGAGAGAGAGATTTCTCTCATGCACGCACGCACGCACGAGGAGGAAGCGATGTGAAGGCAAAGACAGAGGTTGGAGTAATACCACAAGCCGAGGACTGCCAGCAGCCACAGAAACTGAAGAAGAAGGGATCAGATTCTCCTAGAGGCAGCATCACCCTGCCAGCTCCTTTATTTCAGCCCAGTGATACTGATTTGGGACTTCTGGCCTCTAGAACTGTGAGAGAATAAACTTCTGTTGTTTTAAGCCACCTAGTTTGCTTTTGTTACAGTAGCCACAGAAAACTAACATAATAAGAAATTGGTAAACTGTAGTTTATTCATAAAATGAAATACTATAAAACAATGAGAATAAATAAACCAGAGCTACATGTATTGACACGGAAATAACTCAAAATCATACGTTGATCGAAAATAGCAAGTCACAAAAGGATACAGTGTTTACCATTATGTACATTTTTAAATGCACAAATGATATTGTAAATTGTTTATGGATACATATATATGTGGAAAAAATTAAGCATGGGTATTATATATACATCTTGATACTGGGAAGGGAAAGAGATGCTGAGGGAGCAGGCATTAGCTGTATATCCACTTCTTACTTAATTTTTAAAAAGAGAGATAAAAAGAAAATGTAGAAAAAATGTTAACTTTTATTAATTCTGGGTAGTGGGTATATAGTGTCTTTCAGCACATTTTGGTATAGTTAAAATTTTAGTAATTACACTTCCATTTAAGTTTTGAAAGAGAAAATATCAGATTTGGAATCAAACAGATTTAGGTCTGAATCCCAGCTCTGCCCCGTGACCTTGAGCTGATTAATGAGTCTGCCTTGCAGGGTTATTTGAAGGATGAGACGAGTTTTATATAATTGTCTAATACAACCTCAAAGACTAATAGCAAAGTATACCAGGTGGGAAAAGACTGAGGCCTATGAGAAAGCCTAGTCCTGATGGCCAGGAGAATTATATACAGCATTGTTTCCAAAATTGTTTGATCGAGCAGCACCACACCATTGAAAAGTTTTTGAGCAGTCACCCTCAATTTACCACTTAACAGTAATATGCTTATGCTATCGTACTTTTATATATAATAAAAGATATGCAAAATAATTTAAAGGGCTAAATGAAGATAAATGTAAATCATGGGAAAATAAATATGAATAATGGAAAAGACCATTTTCCATTAGAATGGAAAATAACAGATAGATCATCAATCCAGCCTCTTCCTTTTACAAGTAAGGAAATGAAATCCCAACAGGTAAAGTGACCTGGTCACCATTACAGGCACAGAACTCATTCTGTGAGGCTTCATGAAAATACAGGCAAACACTCTAAACAAAATTTTCACAGATTAAATACAACAACTATAAAAGGGCAAACAACATCATGACCAAGTGAAATTTATCCCAGAAATGCAAGTTTTAACATTTGAAAATCAATCAATGTAAGTTATTAAATTAACAAACTAAAACAAAAAACTAATCCGATCATTTCGACAGATGCAGAAAAAGGACTTGACAAAATCTAACACTCAACAATATAGGAATAACAAGGAACTTCCGCAACCTGATAAAAGACAATTACCAAAAACTCTTAACTAACATTACACCTAATGTTAAAAGATTAACATTTTAGGAACTAATTTTAGGAACAAGAGAATGATGTCAAATGAATCCAGTTTGGAAATAAAGAAGTAAAACTGCCTTTATTCTCAGATGACATGACTGTCAACATAAAAAACCTGATGGAATAAAAAAGAAAGCTATTAGGACAAATAGGTGAGTTCAGCAATGTATCAGGATATAAGATCAATACACAAATATCAATCCTATTTATATATACTAGCAATATACAATTGGAAATTAAAATTAAAAACAATACAATTTACAAAAGCATCAAAAATATGAAATGTTCAGGGATAAATCTGACAAGAGATGTGCAAGCCCTGTACCCTGAAAACTATAAAGTATGTCTGAGACAAATTAAATTCCAAATAAATGGAGAGATACACCATGTTCATGAGTCAGAAGGCTCAATGTTGTCCACAAGTTTATCTATAGATTTAATGCTATTGCAGTCAAAATCCCAGCAGGGCTTGTTATATAAATTGACAGGCTGATTTCAAAGTACCAAAGGAAATACAACAACCTAGTATAGCCAAAATAACTTTGAAAGAGAAGAACAAAGTTGGAGAACTAATACTACCTGATTTCAACATTTATTATAGAGATTCATTAATCAAGAAAGAGTGGTATCAGTGACGAGACAGACAGATCAATGGAACAGAACAGAAAAAGGCTCATCATATATGGACACTGATTTTCAACAACAGTTCTAAGGCAATTCAGTGGAGAAATGATAGTGTTTTTTTCAACAAACGGTGCTGAAAAAATGCATATCTACATATAAACCAACAAATAAAACTTCAATCCTTATTTCACACCACAAACAAAAAATTAACTTAAAGTGAATCATAGACCTGATTGTAAAACTATAATGCCTCTAGAAGAAAACTTCTGTGACCTTGAATTAGTCAAAGATTTCTTAGATCTAATTCCAAAATCATGATCCATAAAAGTAAATATTGATAAATTGAACTTAATCAGAATTTAAAACTTTTTCTCTTCAAAAGATACTTTTTTAAGGGAATAAAATCACAAGCCACAGACAAATATATTTGGCAAGCATATATCTGATAAGGGACTTGTATCCAGAATAAATAAAGAACTCACAAAACAGGAACAAGAAAACAAAAAACTCAAAAAATGTTTGGGAAAAAGACCTGAAATCTCCTCTGGCTTCACCAAAGATTTATGGATGGCAAAGCAGCTCATGAAAATATGTTTAACATCATTAATCATTAGGAAAACTCAAGTAAAAACAACAATGAAATACTACTACTCATCTATTAGGATGGCTAAAATTAAACAAATGGACCATACCACGTGTGGTAAGCATGTAGAGGAATTGGAACTCTCAAAGACTCTTGGTAAAAATGAAGATGATACAATCACTTTAAAAAAACAATTTGGGAAGTAAAAAGCTGAAGAAACTGAAAAATCAACAATTCTTCTTAGATCCATCTGAGAAGGGAGGTCACTGGGCAAACCACTGTCCCTCAAACTGGAAAGACAAATAGACACTCAGATACGGAGAATCATGACTTATCAGAGCAGAAACCCACAAGCAGAAACCTCGGTGGGAACCAGTAGCAGGGTAGGAAAATCTGAACTGTAACTGATGAATTTCTGGAGGCTCCATGTGGACAAGTCTAAGAGATAAAAACTCCTGGGGAGGCCAGTCATCAAGGGAGCCCCAAACTTGTATGAGCTTTATCTCCAGGAGCTTTACCAGGTTCTCACAGTGAATATCAAGGAAAAATTCTCTCTGGCTTCTGGCAGGAGAGGAGAAAAGTAACCAGTTTGAAATGTGCAAGAGCATTCTGTTCTTCTTAACAACGCCCGCCTTCAAGGGAAACCATTTTACCAATGGGGTTTTATCAGAGCCTAACCCACCCGGGGAAAGGGAAGTACTCAACTCCAGCCCCCTCGAGCCTTACACATAAGGGAAGGGAAATACCCAAATCTAGCCCCCTCCGGCCATCCTATCCCACGTAGAGGGGTGAGGGAGGAAACTAAAATGTACTTATGAAGTTCACAGTTGAGGGACACAGGCACACTAAAAAGACTGAAGCCTAATCATAGCGAGAGAGAACACTTCTCCCCCGACACCTTACCACCACATCACCAAAGGCTTATTTACCAGAGTTTCTTTTATCTAGTACATCATGTCTGGTTTCAGCAAAGAGTTAAAAGGCATACTAAAAGGCAAAAAACATAGTTTGAAGAGACAGAGCAAGCATCAGAACCAGACTCAGATATGGCAGGGATGTTGTAATTATCAATCTGCAAATTTAAAACGACTATGATTAACATGCTAAGGGCTCTAATGCAAAAAGCAGACAACATGTAAGAATAGATGGATAACAGAGAGATGGAAATTCTAAGAAATAATCGAGAAGAAATGGTAGATCTCAAAAACACTACCAGAAATGAAGAATGCCTTTGATGGGCTCATTAGTGTATAGCTGAGGAAAGCATCTCTGCATTTGAGGATAGAAACATCAATAGAAACGTCCAAAACTGAAAAACAAAGAGAAAAAAGACTTAAAAAATGGAACAGAATATCCGAGAAATTCTGGAAAACTACAAAAAGTTATAGCATATGTGTAATGGGAATACCAGAAGGAGAGGAAAGAGAGAAAGGGACGGCTGAAATACGTGAAGCAATACGAATGAAAATTTCCCCAAATTAATGTCAGACACCAACCATGGATCCAGGAGCCCAGCGAACACCAGGCAGGATAAATGCTCCCCCGAAATTACACCTAGGCACATCATATTTAATCTGTAGACAGTCAAAGATAAAGAAAAAAAATCTTGAAAGAAGTTAAAGGGAAAAAAATACCTTACCTATAGACAGGCAAAGATAAGAATTACATCCTATTTCTCCTCAAAAACCATGCAGGCAAGAAGAGGGTGATGTGAAATATTTAAAGTGTTGAGAGAAAAAAAAACAAGCTAGAATTCTGTATCCTGTGAAACTATCCCTCAAAAGTGAAGGAGAAATAAAAATTTTCTCAGACAAACACATACTGAGGGAATTTGTTGCCAGTAGACCTGCCCTCCAAGAAATGTTTAAAAGAAGTTCTTCAGAAAGAAGGAAATTGATATAGATCAGAAACTTGTATCTATATAAAGAAAGAGCATTAGGGATTGTTAGGGAGTTTGGGATTGAAGTGTACACACTGCCATATTTAAAATGGAGGGCTTCCCTGGTAGCGCAGTGGTTGAGAGTCCGCATGCCGATGCAAGGGACGCGGGTTCGTGCCCCGGTCCGGGAAGATCCCACATGCCGCGGAGCGGCTGGGTCTGTGAGCCATGGCCGCTGAGCCTGCACGTCCGGAGCCTGTGCTCCGCAATGGGAGAGGCCACAACAGCGAGAGGCCCGCGTACTGCAAAAAATAAATAAATTAAAATGGATAAGGACCTACTGTATAGCACAGGGGTCTCTATTCAGTATTACATAACAACCTAAATGGGAAAATAATTTGAAAAAGAATAGATACATGTATATGTATAACTGAATCACTTTGCTGTACACCTGAAAACTATCACGACATTGTTAATCAACTATACTCCAATATAAAAGAAAAAGTTAAAAAAAGAAAGAGCATTAGAAAAGGAATAAGTCGATAAAAAACTTATTTTTCTTAAGTGATCTAACATATATAATTTGTTCAAAATAATAGCAACAATGTATTCAATTACGTGCATATACATGTATATGAACATATAGATGCTTCTGTATAAGTGAAATGAATGACCATGATGTTATTATAAGGTTTCCTCACTATTCATGAAGTGGTATAGTGCTATTTAAAAGTGGACTTGGAATAACTGTAAACGTGTACAGTATTGCAAACTCTGGGGCAACCACTAAAAAAGATGCCATTTATAATGGCACCCAAAGTATGAAATATCCAGGGGAAAATGTAACAAAAGATGTAAAAAAAACCTCTAAAACAACAACAAAAAATACCAGTTTGGTAGTTTCTCAAAAAGTGAAACATATGCCTACCGTATGGTCCACACATTCCACTCCTAGGTATTTACTCAAGAGAAAGCATTATTCCCGTTTTGGGGGTAGGGGAGGTGTGAGGGGGCAGGTGTGATGGAACTGTTCTGTAACTTTATTGCGGTGGCAGTTGCACAACTCTAGGAATCTGTCACAATCATAGAATTGTACACCAAAAAGAGTGAATGTAAATTTAAAAATAAATTAGTGCTTAAAAAAATCAAATGTGTTCTTGGAAAATGAGACCACATCTTCTTCGGATGTAAAACGTATCTAAATTCACAAAAGCCTCCACCCCCACCTCACCTGGCTCAGTTCGGGTAGAAGAAGGAAATTTTACTACTATTCTTCCAGATGGAAGGTACACATACTAAGACTTATTTCTTTACTTTTTTTTCCCAACCCAGCATATTCTGTGTTCTAACTGATGTGGAGGTCTTTTCACAGGAGCAACTTCCAAGATGTGGCACAGCATTTCTCCACCTCTGCAGTTAAAGAACTGGGAAGCCAGGACTCTGAGGCACTAAAAGAAATCAGACTGTTTCTCAAAAAATTAAAAATCGAATACTTAATTTGAGGGCTGCATATTTTCAGTATTCTAATTCCCCAAAATGTGTTGGTGCATGCTGCTTCAGTTAATATTGTTGTTTAACAAATTACCCTAAAAATCAAGTGCTTAAAGCAACTCTTTTGTTATGTTCATGAATTCTGTGGGTCAGGAATTCCGACAGGGCACAGAAGAAGGTCTGGAATTTCAACTTGGGTGATTCTGTAACTGGGGGCTTGAATTATGTGAAGGTGTCTTTGCTCATAAATCCAGTGCATGGCAAGGGCCATCAGCTGAGATTTCAGTTTGGGCTGTCACTTGAATTACCATCTACAAGTGGTTTCCCCATGTAGCTTGGGCTTCTTCATAGCATGGCAACCTCAAGGTGGTAGAACTTCTTACACGGTAGTACAGGGTTCCAAAAGTAAGTGTCACGTCATACAATGTAGAAGCTGCATCATCTTTTCTGAACTGGCCTCAGCTGTCTCACACAGCATCACTTCTGTCGCATTCTATTGGTTACAAGTGAAGCACAAAGCCACTCAAGATTCAAAGGGAAATGGCATAGACCCCACCTCTCCGTGGAGCGAGTGTCAAGTTCACATGTTGGACACTGCTGCAGCCATCTTTGAAAAATACAATCTGTTATACATGTGTAGTATACAGTTTCCTTCAGTTAACAAGATCATTGGTATCTAGCATTCCTCAGTTAACTGGGATATTAATGTAGTGAGAATATTTCAATCCTCAAGAAGTGGGAATGTACTACATAAGGAAACTGGTGGAGGTATAAAAGATCAACATTTCAGTTTCTTTTGCAAAGGAGAATTTGCAATTTTAATAGTCAAAACTAAGTCACAGAACAAGAAGAAAATGAATGGGGAAGACACTGTCACTAATTTAATAAAAATTTGAAAAAAATTTTAAACTCTTCCATTTCAAAATTATATTTTAAAGCTCTGGAATTGTTTTACTTCAATATAAAATATTCTGGCTTATAATAGAAAACTTTGGAATAAGCATTTTAAGAATTTAAGTAAAATAAACCTGCATACTGATCCCACAGCATATATAAAATTTAATTTGAGATGAATCATAGACTTAAAAGTAAAAGCTAAAATCATAAAGCTATTAGAGAAAAACATAGGAGTCTATCTTGGTGACTTTGAGGCAGCCAAAGACATCTTAAGCAGAAAGCAATAACCTTAAAAGAAAAGACTGACAATTTGGACTTCATCAAAATTTAAAATATATACAGTATTCATCAAAGGACACCACTGAGAAAGTGAATAGGAAAGCCAGAGACTGGGAGAAAAACATTCGCAAAACGTGTATCTGACAAATGACTTGTATCCAGGAAATATAAAGAATTCCAACAACTCAATAATAATACAACCAACCAACCAATAAAAATTGGCAAAAGATCTGAAAAGACACTTCACACACACACAAAATACAAACAGCCAATAAACACATGAAAAAAAGTGCTCAACATCATGGGTTGTCACGAAAATGCAAATTTAACTACAATGGGATAGTACTACATGTCTACCAGATTGCTTAAATTAAAAAGCCTAATAATAGCAAACGTTGGCAAGATTGTGAAGCAATTTGAATCCGTGTACGTTGTTAGGGGAAATGTAAACTGGTATAACCTCTTTTGGTAAAAGGTCTGCCAGTTTCTTAAAAAAACTAAACATACACCTATGTGCTAGCAATTCCATTCATAGTTATGTAACCAAGAGAAAGAAAACTATGTTCACAAAAATATTTGTACAAAAATGTTCAGAGCAGGTTTATTTATATTAGCCAAAAGTTGGAAATAACCCAGGTGTCTATCAGCAGGGGAAAGAATAAACAAATTGTGGTATTCTCATACAATGGAACACTACTCAGCAATATGAAGGAATGAATTACTGATACAGTCAACAATATGGATAATTCTCAAAATCATACTTAATAAGAGAATCCACAAAAGAATATATGCTGTATAATTTCATTTATATGAAATTCTAGAACAGGGAAAAAGCCATTTACTGTGAAAAAAATCAGAAAAGTGGCTGCCCCTTGAATGGGGGATGTGGGCAGGGACTGACTAGGATGGGGTGTGAGGGAACTTTCTGGGTGACGGTAATGTTGTACATCTTAATAGGGATTTGTGTTGCACAGGTGTATGCATTTGTCAAAATTAAGCAAATGTATACTTAAGGTTGATGCATTTTATTGAATATAAATTTTACATCAAAAGGAAAAAATGTAAATAAATGGTAAGCGTGCTGATATATTTAGAGGGAAGTAATTGATGTCTGTGATTTTCTTTGAAATGCACCAAAGTTAAGATGGATTGATGGATGGAGAGAGGGGTGTATGAATGGAGAGATGCATGATAAGGCAAATAATAGTAAAATATTAATGATTCAATCTAAGTGGGGAAAATAAATGGGTAAGAATTTGTTGCTAATTTGACAAGAATTTGAAAATTATAAAAATGATTCCATCCCCAATTTAATTGCGAAGCTCTGGAATTCTGTAACATAAATATAAAATATTATGGCCCATAATAAAAGAATTTTAAGTAAGCACATTAAAATTATTTGACTCTAATCAATAATCAGAGTAGAGCATCAAGTGGAACAACTCATACCCTGCTCTATGATTATGAGACTCTTGACTTCTGCTCTAAGCATTCTGCCAGCATTTGTCATTAGCTCTTTCTGGAAACTGAAGCAAGAAACGAAAAATGCTCAGTGCTCTTTGCCCAGGCTTTTTGGTTTTATTTGCTTGAGCTTTATTTATCTTTTTAATGTTTTTTCTACAATTGCTCATTGTTAAAAAAAAAAAAATCAAAGAATGAGGCAGCTTGGTGTGCAGCCTGCTAGGATTTCTTCAAAGGATACACAGTCC
Organism: Delphinapterus leucas; assembly: GCF_059928025.1. Taxonomy (NCBI): domain Eukaryota; kingdom Metazoa; phylum Chordata; class Mammalia; order Artiodactyla; family Monodontidae; genus Delphinapterus; species Delphinapterus leucas. The sequence continues at coordinate 93,645,818 of NC_143150.1, read as the reverse complement.
CTGAACTATTTATATAAATATACATGCACATATAACCGTTAGACTTTTGGCATAAATAGGATCATATTATACAGACTTCTGAATTTTGCTTTATCTACAAAACAGCATGATATATATATGGTAGCCATTAGTGCTGTTTACCTAACATCTGGTTTCCCTCTTTCCTCTGAACATATGGGTGGAGCCATGTGACTAGTACTGGCCAATGAATTGAGAGTGTAAATGATATGTATTTCTTCCCAGCCGAGACTTATTGGGCTTGACCCTCCAAAGCTCTCTTCTCTCTCTGGTATATTCAAGGTAGTGGCTGTTCTGTCAGATTCAGTCCCTGAGTGGCTACTGTGAACAAAGCTCCCTCTGACAACAACAATGGATACACAGAGTAAACAAGAAATAACCTTTGTTGATTTAGTTCCCTGAGATTTGGGGGTTCGCTATTACTGCAGCATTACTTAACCAATCCTGACTAACACATTGAACATTTTCTCAAGTATGCATATTTGGCCTATCTCATTCTTTCTAATGGCTAAATAGTACAGTCTTAAACCAAAGCAGTAGAATTTATCCACCTACTCCCCTATCGTTGGACATTTGATTTTTCCAAATTTTTGCTATTACAAAGCTTGCTGCAATAAATATTGTGTGTGCACACACACACAGACACACACACATATCTATTACAATCCACTTGTCAAATTTTTTCTGAGTAAAAAGTTTCTAAACGTGCAATGACTAGGTAAAAGGGTCTAAGTATTAGATACTGCCAATTGCCCTCTAAAATGCTGAACCAATTTAAACTCCTATCAATAGAAAATGAAAGTACCTGTTATCCCACAGCTCATCTGGAGCCAGTTATGTTATTCTTTTTAAATGTCACCAATACAATAGGTGGAAATATTTCATTGTTGTTTCAGCTTGCGTGATTATTGGGCTTCTTTTCATAGGTTTAAAGGCTGCTTGTATTGCTTCTGAGAATTGTTTATTCCTGTCCTTAACCCATTTTTGTCTGTTGGTTTTACAGTTTTTCATAAATCCTTAATGTCAATCCCCTGGTTCTTATACTGGTTGTAAATATTTTCTCTCAGTCTGTCCCTTGTCTTTTAAATTTGTTTACAGTATTTTTTGCCTAGAGAAATAGAAAATTTTCCTGTAGTCAATACAGTCAACTTTTCCTTTATGGTTTTTGGAAACTGTGCCCTACCTACCACAAAATTAAAATGTATTAAATGTTTCCTAATCAATTATCACTAAAACCTTTATTAATCCATTCATTGTCCACTGAATTGAGGATTTCTCTGTACCTTATAATAAAGTCCATAAAAATGAATCTTTTACGGGCTCTATACTCTGTTTCACTGGTATTTTAGTTTAATCCTCTATTAGTATATTACAGTGTTTTCAAATATCTATAAACTACGTAAATTCTAGTATCTTGACTGTAATATTCTTCCTTTTCAACATTTTTTTCAATCCCTGATTTTTCTTGAGGGACCTCAAAATCAATGAGCCAATTTCTCTCCCCTAACCCTGCAAAACAAAACCAAATCTAACAACAGCAACAACAAAAACTCACATTGTAAATTCTGATTAGAATTGCTTCAAATCTAGATTAATTTGGACAGATTAGAATTTTTAAAATAGTGTCTTCCCATTCAGAGATATGATAAAATTTTGAAATTGTATTCATTTTAGTCTTACACATTTCTTGTCCAATTTATTCCCAGGTATTTCATAATTTTTGTTGCTATAGTGAATAGTACCCCCCCACTGCATAATATTTCCTGTTTATTACTAGTAAAACTATTGCTTTTTATGTAGTTTTCTTGTATTTAGCTACTTTCCTAAATATTCTTAATATTTCTAATCATTTTTAAATTGAGTCTTTTGGATTTTTAGATATAAAATCACATTTGGGTTCTAATTTAAAAATCAGTCTCCAGTTCTATTTTGGGCTATTTACACAATTGGTTCCTAAATGCCTATTTCCACTATACCTAGGGTACAAAATAATGGAATTTTATGGCTGGAAGGGACCTTAAAATTATCTAATCCAAGGGTTACCTCGTCAAGTACCTTCTGGGATATGCAGGTAAGATAAATGGGAGAAGGTATACGACAATAAGGAATTGGAGAGACTGGGGAAGAGTGCAGAGACCAGGTACAGTCTGAGGCGGACAGTTGCCACTCACCCCCAACTGACAGTTGACATGGGGAAATGTAGGCCCAGTTTCTATTTTTCAAGAGGAGAGAGAAATATAGACTTTTATGTTTAAACTCTTAATTTTAAAAAACATTAAACAAAAACCAAACAAAACACGATTGCCAGCTATCAATCCATGAACTTGAAAGTAACCCAATGCCTTCACTGAGGGCAATTTAAACTCAGAAAGGTGTGTCAGAGATTGCAAAAGTAGTGGAATATAGGGGAGGAGTCTGTATTTTGTTTAGTTGCCGGGGTGGATCAGAACAGTATTTGCGAAGTGCTAAAACCAGGCAAGTGTTTTGCTTGGTTTGTTTACAAACAAGGAGTTCAGTTCCTAATGTTGACATTTTACGCCCCCTGTTTGGCTCATCTTGGCTTGGATTTGCCGTCATAGCAAATGAAGAGGGTACCTTTTAAATCGCCCATCTATATTTGGGGAAATTACCATGTTATTTTCTCCGTCACCCCAACATGGAAGTCAGAGCTCAATTTCCCAGGCTTCCTTGCAGTTAGAAACATGCTGGTGACCCAGGCTCTGCCAATCGGGGAAGCTTACATGAGACCTTGACTTGGAAGGGATTAACAAGAGAAAACCAGCTAGGCGTGGCCACCTTTGGTGTCAGAGGGGTCCAGCTTTCAGTGGTAGCAAAGGACACAAGGTTGCCAAAAGTAGTGGCAGTGATGGTTGTGGTAAAATCAAGTTCTTGGCAGCAGCGCAAATGTAGCAACGAGTGTGGGTGGTGCAGTAGGAACAGAGGCCATTTTCTCATCAGACAAGTTCTACAGCCCAGTTCTGGGCACTGTTCCTAGAACTGAGCCTCAAGCTTGTTGCTCCAGCCCTTCCAAAGATACTGTGAACCACCCAGGATCCTTTTTAAAAATTCCTTTTCTGCTTAACTAGCCAGAGAGGATTCTGCTTTTTAAAAACTAAGCCCTCACCAGTACACACAACACCATCAGGCAGTGACAGAATCAAATCAAAGATCTCGGTCTCTTTGATTCCCAGGCCAGCATTTTTTCTATGACATCACATTTATTTATATTTAATGCTTTTAGGAAGGTTCAAAATGCTGTTTTCAAAAATGTATGCTGAGGCTCGTATCTCAAAGATATGGTATGGACACTGTCAAAGTGTCTATTTGGTTCAAGATGAGAGTACATGTTTGAGTGCTTTTGGAATTTGTCTTGGTTTTTCCTTCTGTTCATATAGATTCATAGGCTAGTGGCTTCCTTAAAAGATGTTAGTTAGGCTTACAATAAAAACACCAATGTACACAGAGTTGTTCAAAAAAAGATAGAGCAAAACCACATAAAAGGAGAGATAACTGTCTGAGATTAATCAGGATGAGATCATTACAATTTTCTAAGCACTAAATTTATAATCTTCTTCCTTGAAGTAAAGGACAGTAACGGGGTGGATTATATTAATGTTTCCCAACCTTGGTCCACCAACGGTGATGTTTATTTTCCACCTTCATGGCCTCCAAGTTTTTAAAGGGCTTCTTCCAACCTCATTTATTAAAGAATGCTTTCAATGACCTCATCAAGAGTAAATACAGAACTTACTGAAATATCGAAAACAGGACATAGATTCCTACTACTATTTTCGGTGACTATTTCAAACTATTCCAACTATTGGGATAAAGGGTTTTCATTTTCTAGTGTCCGCCATGCACTACAGTGTGCTACAATAAGAACTTTACATACGTCATCAGATTTATTCATCACAACAGCTCTATGCAGTAGGTATTATTACCATCCCCATTTTGTAGGTGAAAACATTGCTCAGCAACTTACTCAAGGCCACCAAGTTGACAAATGGCAGAGCTGAGATTTGGATGCAAGCCTACAAGTCTAAAATTGAATCTGTTTACTACATTATACTACCTCTCTCAGGAAGAATTTTAAGTTTACAAGAACGAAAATTTCCTCGAGGCTGTAAATCTTGGAATTTATTACATCGATGCTCACAGGAAATCTCCTGATCCCACAGTTGATAATGGGGGACTGAGGAAGAATGGTGTAATAATTCACTACATTCACTGAGGCCTGAGACACGGGGTGCTGGAGGTATCTAGGAAAGACTCCAGGGTGAACTGGGCATGTGCCCTGCCCTTGGAAAAGAGGTGAGCACTGAGCACACAGAAAACCAAAATACATGCAGGCTACATGGGGCGGGTGTCACCTCTGATGGAGAGATCAAGGCTCGGGGAGGTGGCCGGAGGGAGGGGCTGGCCACGTCTTCCCTGGCACAGGGCCCTCGCTGCTGCTGTTGCCTAGGGTTCTGAGTCCAGGGCCCCCATCAGGAAGCCTCACCCTGCCCATGTTCCCAACTGCACGAAACACTAGCCCTGCCAAGCCTAGTCCCTGCCTGGCTCCCTGCTGAAACCTGCCCGTCAGGTATCGAGGCTCTGAGAAAGGCTCTCTGCACTTTCTTCGATAACAATCCATGGCTGTCACAGGCCAATCTGACAGACCATGAAAAAAGTGTCCCAGAGAAATAGGTCCAGCCTAGAGGCAGAGCCAGCTAGCCCCACAAGGCAGAAGAGAAACACTCCCTCCCCAAACTGCCCTCTGTTTCCACCTGCCCCTGCATTCCTTCAGGTCAATTTTGAGGCAAATATCTCAGGAAGGCCCACAAGTTAATCCAGTAATCCATTATCAACCATGGTACCTTATGCAGAGATAGTTTATTAGCTCCTGTCCGCAAGGTTTCCCTGAGAAGCGGTGCAAATCTCTGAGAAGAAAGAAAATGCCCGGGGCTTGGACTGCTGCCCAAAGCAGCAAGCTTGAGCTCTGAGGCGCCAGGTACATACTGAGAGGGCCAGGTATGTAAGCAGGGGAGAAAATGAGGGCCACAGAGGTGAAGCCCAGAGGCCTACACTGCAGTCCTGCCTCTGCCTGCCCACTCTACTACTTCGATGCACAAATTTGAAAAGGGAACATTTTACAAGTGTATTCATAAACCTACAGAATGTTTCAGAAGATAGGGTAAAGACAAGGTAGACCCTGGCCCAGGCCCTGGGGACAAGTATGGTGGCCTTTACCAAGACAGGGTCCCCGGCTACAACTTTATGGGAGAAGAAAAAGAGGTCAATTTAGGGAAAGTTATTTGGGGATGCCTTAGGGACATCCAAAGGGGAGATGTCTCGGAGGCATTCGTACTTCCAGATTTATAATTCAGGAAAACGGTCTGAGCATGAGGAACTAAATGGAGAACTCAGCCTTTAGCTGACAGCCAAAGCAGTGGGGGCTGGATAAAATGCAGCCACTCAACAAATATTCACACCCAGGCACTGTGAAAAGTGATAAACTTAAAGCAAAAAACAAGAAAGAGAAGGTCCTTGCCCTCAAAGAGGTTACGTTCTGGTGAGAGGAGCCAGAATATACACTCATACATACGTACAGAAATAAAAGAAAAATATTAGCTAGTAAAAGCTCCAAGCACAGAATTAAATTAGGATGTGGTGTGATAACAACTGACTATGTACTTTCTTTGCCTTTGCCCAGGAAAGAACGTGAAGAGCAAAAAAGAGGGCTGAAGACCATGAACTAGGGACCCACAGATGGCGCAGTGCCCGACACCAAGCATATCACACGGACCAGGACCTCTTGACGCCTCTTCTGCACTCTCATCTGGAGACAGAACCCCCAAGAATAATCCTAGCATCTCATTATTCCGTTCAGGAACTGTGATATGTAGTGAGCCCAGCACGAGGTGCCAGGTTTAGGGCAGTGAACAGGGCTGTCGAGGACCCTGCTCCTCAGAAAGCTCACATTCTAATAGGAGAAGACACACCCAGGCACACACACACTTAAATAAACTTAACTGCAAGTTGTGCTAAGTGCTATGAAAAATATAAACAAGGGGCTAAGAAAAACAGTGAGTGATCTACTTTAGGTAGACTAGAAAGAAATCCCCTAGGAGGAAGCAGCATTTACAATGAGTCCCAGGGTTTGCCGCGAAAAGGATGGTGGTGTGGACGTTCTGAGCAGAGAGAACTGCGTGTGCATAGGCTTGGAGGAGGGAAAGAGCTTGACGTGTTTGAGAAAGCAAGTGACTGACGGTCAGCAAGGCCAGAGGACAGAGCTGGAGGAAAAGAAGTGATGACACTGGAAATAGAGTTGCATCGCTCAAGGCCCTGCCGGCTGCAATAAAACGTTTGGATCTTATTGGAAGCCACTGAAGGGTTTTTCAAACCAGGTACAGCCTGATCTGATTTCTGTCTTAAGGAATTTCTGGCCAGGGGAGGGCCTAAATATTGGGAGCTAGTTCTTTCTGATCATCTTTCTGAGCCTTGAGGTCACCCTGCAATCACACAGTGTGGCCAACCTTTATTCCGCCCACAATTAGGGTCAGGCCGCAGAGCAACTTTTCCTCCTTGGATCTCCTGCCTGGCCTAAGTGCTTCCCCCAAAGCCCCATAAACTTACTAAAGTGTTTCCAATAGACACTGCTAGAGTACTAGGAGAATGGACGCTTTTGTAAAAGAACACAAAATAATAAAACGAAACCACTCCCTCATTTCTGATGGAAATTCGCTTTCCCCTCCACTGCTTTCCATTAGTCCATGGCCTGAGCAATTGTCTCTGCTCTTTACCCTGTCTCCATTTATTTTCCAAGAGGCCATGAACACGTGTACTGCTATGAACAATAACAAAGAACTTTAAATTCTTATTGATCCCAGAAGCTCGGGAATTCTAAACAATAAAAATATGTCCTCTGACTGCTGCTCTCAAAAGAATATTTTGGAGGCACAGAAGAGGTTTGTTGAAATAACAAATGAGCTTTGGGGACACTCTGGGCCAAATGGAGGGCTCGGGTCACCAGGTATTGATGCAACAGGCAACTTCAGACACAAAGTTAGAAAGACCTCCCTGCCACCCTCTCCTGGGCTCACGTCTTCATTTCTCAGCCACATCTTGACTGTATCAAGCTGAGTTTCCTATATAGCTTTCAGCCACTATTGTTTTTAGGAGCCAGCATTCTCAGCCTAAAGAGAAAGTCCCCTTTGTCCTCCATCTGTGATTTAATTTACATTCTCCTGAACGCTCCATTCACTTTGTTTTCAGGCTAAGAAGTCTCACAATTGTACCAGACCCTGAATTTGAATTTCCCTGTGTTTCTGCTGTTTGGAAATTTGCCTAGGTCAGTCACTGGACAGTCCTAGAATTCAGCTTAACCTTAGAGAAAATCTTTATTGTTCATGATTTCTTATAATACTTCTAACCTCTGTCATATATTTTCCCCTTGATTTCTACATTTTTGTGTCTTTCAAAATACATACGTGTGTGAGCACACATACACACAGATGCATACATAGCACCTTTCCTCTGATAATTGCCGAAGTTTCCACTATCTTTTCCAACTGGATCGCATTCCTAAGGAGATGTCCCTCCTAGATTCCTCAGATTTCAGAGGGGTGCTCTTAGCTGCACTGTTTTCAGCCTTTCTCATTCAGATGCAGCCTTCCTGGCATTCCCCTGATCCTTCAATGCCCTGCATGATTCACAAGACAATGTGCCCAACTGACTTACTATGCCTTTGCCTCTCTGTTCTCCCCTAGGAACTTCTTTTATATGCAAATGCATAAAATTTACTAGAAATGGGCAAAACTTGACCACAAAGTAATACGAATGTAAAGAAATACCAATTCCTAGTAAAAAACAAAAAAGTAGGTAGGGAATTAATGAAGAAAGAAACACTAGGGAAGAAATTGTTCTTTCTGTTCTTTGGACAATCTTGAGGAGAAAACAGATTACTGCTAGCAGAATATGGCTTACCTGAGTGTATTATAAGCCACCATCTTCGTGTGCATGCAATCAGCAGCTGTAAACACCTGCTTGAGCTCTCTGGATTGTGATTCTTCTTGTTTCGTCTTTTGTAGGGCAAGTTCAATGTTGCTCATAAGAAACTGGAAAGGAGAAGAGAAAGGTATTTAAGATAGGGAGTCCAATCTTCCTGGTGGCCAGCAAAGAGACTTCATACTGTGAACCTTGACTTAGCTGGCTATGTCTTTCCATAGAGACCAACACAGAGAAGACATGACAAGATTTCTTCAGCTATGGCTCTAGGACAAGAAGTGACATTAGTACAGGGCCAGATCTGAGAGAAA